>NC_090302.1:38894166-39547500 GCF_039906515.1 Pseudorca crassidens | reverse complement strand
CAATACAAAATTTATCTGAAAACCAGGACCAAATTCACTTATTTGAATATTAATAAGTTTTTAAAAAATATATTTATGAGAAGCAAATATAAACTTAGTTGTCATTCCCACGTAAATCCCTTTCTGGATTTTTTATGCTATTGTGGTTTTAATTTTTTTTGAATCTTTTTAAATGCATGCTATATATCTGGTACCGTATGTGTATATGTGTGTGTGTGTGTGTGTGTGTGTGTGTGTGTGTGTGTGTGTGTGTGTGTGTAAAACCAGTAATTTTTAAAGCTGGATTAATTATCCTGAAGCTAAGATGTAGACTTGGAATCTGATACACAAAGGCTGAATTACCCTGAGTCAACAAAAAGTAAACTGTAGACCTAAAATGATATTCTAATTTGCAGTCCACTGGGTCCCCACTAGGCCATAAACAAATCTTAAGACAAATACAAACAAATAGTAAATATTAATAAATAAAGACAGACAACTTGATAATGTAGGATCAAAAAGACCGAAAATGTTACTCTAGCTCCTAAATTTATCCTTTTTTCTTTTTTCTGTGATTTAATAGCCTGAACATTCTTGAAAAAAGTTAATGTGGAAATAACCTGCTAACAGAATAGCCTTTAAAGAAAGGCATAGCAAAGGATAGCAAGTTTTCCTTGATAAAGGCCATTGTTCTTCAAATGATAGATATACTCAGACATCCCCAGCCTAAACTAACGAATATTCTGGAAGGGGTTTTTGACTCTAGGGGGTGCTTTACTTTATTTCCAGTGACATGTAGGGCCTCAGGAAGCAGTATTACTTCATTAGGTGGCTGCTGTACTTGCTAGGACCAAAGGAAAAGACTTTGGCAAAAGGGATCTGGGAAGGATTTAGAATACTACCTTACCTTTGCAGTGGAATAAAATAATTATTTCCTTGATTTTGTTTTCTTAATAAGTACCTCGGGAAGGGCTAGCTCCTGGCATATCTGCTTTTTTCACATTTGAACAGCCTTAGTCATTTAAAAAAAAAAAGGAGAAAAATTATCAAAACACGTCTTTGGTTCCATGAACTCGAATAGTGGGCTTAACCCATGAAGCTTGGTTCCAATTCTGTCTTCAAACTACTAATTTACGGTCTTTTTATTTCTAGCCACATCTATCACCACCAACCCAACCCCACCCCTGCCAAAAAAAGGAACAAGGTTCCCTTAAGTGGGGAAACTTCAGTTACTCCGTAACATTGATTGTCATTCTTTCTCCAGGTATTTAAAAACCAAACATTTTTTTCAAATGTTCATCATTGTGGCTTCTGGGATAAAGGGCCTGGCAACAGAAAACTGCCAAGGTCCTCAGGTGAGCTGCTGAATCCAGGGCCCCATCCTTGGCTCTCACAGAATATTTATGGGCTACGACGACATAAGAGCAACACAAGGCAGGAAGTGAGATCAGCAACAGAAGGGTTAACAAAAACATTCTTCACTATATTGTAGGAGTCACATCTCTGCAACTCTCAACCTCTGCCAGTTTTATTTGCATTTAGGAGATGGTGTCCCGTCATGAGGGAGTCTGACCCTAAGACCTTTCACTTGACCTCTCTCCGCTAATTCTAGCAATGTGCAATAAGACTTTCCACCAAGGGGCGGCCAAAGGTGGAATGGCCAAGTAGAAATTTCATTTCCCAACCGAGGGAACATTTCAATTTCTAGGAAATCAATTGAGCTTCTATTAAAAACAATGATACATCTATGTGCTTTCCACAAATAGGTTGCTTCCTGTTGGAAGGCAGAATGCCACCCTCCCCTGAGCCTCCAGATGAGCCCTGATTTATCTCTTCTGCACCAAAAACCACGTGAGCTGAAAGGTCAGGCAGTTAAAGATTTATGCTTTGTTTTATAAGATTGCTCAGAGAGAGACTCTTTTCCCTCTCTTGTTTACTTTTTATCCTCCCCCCCCGCCTGTTGTCCATTTTTCTGCCTAAACTAGACCATGGAAAGGGAAATGGGAAAATGTCCTGTAACATGAGCCCAGGAGCTGGCAGGATGTATGAACCAGTGAGGGGAACCTCCTGTGGCCAGCTACCACCAGCCACCCAGAGAGGGGCACATGCATCACGGTGCCTTGTCAATTTTTTTTAACCTCAGTTCTGAACCGGGATTTATTTGGCAAATGGATCTGGCTCTCCCTGGGCCCTACAAAATGATCTGTCACTGTCTCCCCTGATAACCTACAGCAGTCTGTAATAAAGTCAGCTTGTCAGGTCTAGCTAATGGATGCCGTATCTTAGATCCTGTTAGGTCTTTTCATTTATTAGATTCCCATCTTGGGCTGCCCAGACATTTCTTTAAAGCACATACCCCCATCTCCCACCCAGGACATCTATCTGAGCAGGGCATTGTGCAGGGTGAAGGCTAGGTGCGTTTATCACTTGTTCACTGGCTATGCTCTTTTAATGCCCATTCTTATTGACACAGTAACACACAGGGAAACAACCAGTCCATAAACTGATACGTGAAAACTAGGGGGAAAAAATCTTCAGAGCCTGTACATTTTTAACCAGTATGCGTCTTATCAACTTCATTTGCTTCTCCCCAAATCTGTTTTTTTTCCTGTTTTATTTAATAATATCATCATGACCATGTGAAAAGAGCTAGAAATCCTTCAGTGTGCTTTGACCGTTTTTTTCTCCTTTATCCTCATATCCAGTCAGTATCCATATATTACTGACTGAGTTTCAAAATGTCCCCTGATTCACTGCAGCTTTCCACCATCTCTCACTTGGATTATTGCTTTTTGGAAACCTTGGATCTGACCTCCCTGACTCTGGTCCTTTCCCACTACAGTTTATAACCCACCTCCATAGGCTACGGATCTCAACCCATCACACTCCTCTCTAGAGCCATCAATAACTACCTTTTTATTTCTCATATAAAGTCCAAATGTTTAGAATGGCATCTCTTGTACTTTATAGATACACCAGTGCCCTTGCATCCAGCATAACCTTTCACATCTCCATACATTTCAATAGCTCCCTCTGTCTATATTCCCTTCCTTAGCTCAGAAAAAATTAAAAAATAAACAAAAAATAAGCATTTCTTTTTCAGGATCCACTTCAAATGTCATATTGTCCATGAAGCATTCCTCAACACCTCACAGAAGAATTAATCTCTCCTGCTCTCTTTTATCCCTGTGATGCCTCTTTATTCATTCTGCAGGGAAGCAAACATACCTCTGCATTACCACAACTTGCAATTTTCTATATTGTTTATTTTGTTTATCTGCAATTTATTTTCCCCATGTTAGATGATGAACTAACATTGTCAGAGCATATCTCATTTATGTCTCTATCCCTAGCAATGGACTCAGTGTTTAGCCATTGAGACTAGAATACTCTGATCAGCTGCAGGAGCATATCAAATAATTTAATTAGGGTCTGAAGTATTTGGCATTGTGAAAGATTGGTTGAGAAGAATTTTATAGCTGTAGCCTACATCATCTTCTAAAGGCTTATCTCAGCCAGGTTCAGGCACTGTTGCTGTTGCTTTTTTTTGGCTTCTCTATATCCACTGTACCTTCTTTAGGGGAAAGTACTCTGAGTTCTTTAGGGCACTTGCCAGTCCCTCACTGTATACACTCTACTTGAGAGCAACTCATTTGCCCCTTTCCTGCTTGCTCATTTCTGTTCCCCTCTAACCTTAAAAGACCTTAATTATAGGAATTAGATCACTAGGCAATTTAACCTAACTCCTGACTTATGCTCTCCTGAATGCATACCATGTCTTGCCTAACCTGTTGATTCTTTTCCTAGATAAAAATAAGCAAGAATGAAGAATTAAGCAGTTATCTGTTGATGGACATTTGGGTTGCTGCCATATCTTAGCTACGGTAAATAATTATTGTAAATAATTCATATTATAAATATAAACACTGTGGTGAATGTGTCTTTTTGAGTTAGTGTTTTGATTTTCTTTGGATATATACCCAGGAGAGGAATTGCTGGATCATAAGTTAGTTCTATTTTTTAGTTTTTGAGGAAGTACCATACTGTTTTCCATAAAGGCTACACCAATTTGCATTCCCACCAACAGTGTGCAAGGGTTCCCTTTTCTCCACATCTCACCACCATTTGTTATTTGTGGTCTTTTTGATAATAGCCATTCTGACAGGTGTGAGGTAATATCTCACTGTGGTTTTGATTTGCATTTCTCTGATGAGTAGCAATACTGAGCATATACTCACGTTCCTATTGGCAATCTGTATGTCTTCTTTGGAAAAATGTCTATTCAGGCCTTCTGCCCATTTCTTAATCAGATTGTTTGGCTTCTGATGTTGAGTTGTATGAACTGTTTATATATTTTGGATTTTAACCCCTCATTGATGTTATCATTTGCAAATATTTTCTCCCATTCAGTAGGTTTCTTTTCATTTTGTCAATGGTTTCCTCTGTTGTACAGAAGTTTTTAAGTTTAATTAGGCCCATTTTGTTTATTTTTGCTTTTATTTCTTTGCCTCAGGAGACAGATCCAAAAAACAACATTGCTACGATTTATGTTAAAGAGTGTTGTGCTTGTGTTCTCTTCTAAGAGTTTTATGGTTTCAGGTCTTATGTTTAGGTCTTTAATCTATTGTGAGTTTATTTTTGTATATGATGTGAGGAAATGTTCTAATCACATTCTTTTACGTGTAGCTGTCCAGTTTTCACGGCACCACTTACTGAAGAGACTGTCTTTCTCCATTGTATATTCTTGCCTCCTTTGTTGTAAAGTAATTGACCATAAATGCATGGGTTTTTTTCTGGGCTCTCTATTCTGTTCCATTAATCTATGTGTCTGTTTTTGTGCCAGCACCATGCTGTTTTGATTACTGTAGCTTTGCAGTATAGTCTGAAGTCAAGGAGCACAATACCTCCAGCTTTCTTCTTTTTTCTCAAGACTGATTTGGAAATTTGGAGTCTTTTGTGGTTCCATATGAAATATAGGCTTATTTGTTCTAGTTCTGTGGAAAATGTCATGGGTATTTTGATACAGACTGCATTCAATCTGTATATTGCTTTGGGTAGTATGAACATTTTAATAATATTAATTCTTCAATTCCCAGAACACCAGTTATCTTTCCATTTCTTTCTATGATTTTCAAATTCCTTCATCAGTGTTTCGTAGTTTTCAGAGTATAGATCTTTAACCTCCTTGGGTACATTTATTCCTAGGTATTTTATTCTCTTTGATGCCATTTTAAATGAGAATATTTTCTTGCCTTCCCTTTCTGAGTTCATTATCAGTGTATAGAAAAGCAACAGATTTCTATATATTAATCTTGTATCCTGCAACTTTACTGAATTCATTTATTAGTTTTAATATTTTATAGGTGGAGACTTTAAGGTTTTCTATTATAGTACTATGTAATTTACAAATTGTGACAGTTTTACTTCTTTTCTTCTGATTTGGATGTCTTCTATTTCTTTTTCTTGTCTAATTTCTGTGGCTAGGACTTCCAATACTACGTTAAATAGAAGTGGTAACAGTGGGCATTCTTGTCTTGTTCCTGACTTTGGAGAAAAGACTTTTGGTTTTTCACCACTGAATATGATGTTAGCTGTGGGTTTGTCATAAATGGCCTTATTATGTTGAGATACAGTTCCTCTAGACCAACTTTGATGAGAGTTTTATTGTGAATAGATGTTGAATTCTGTTAAATGTCTTTTCTGCATCTATTGAGATATCATGTGATATTTATCCTTTCTTTGGTTAATGCGGAGTATCACACTGATTCATTTATGAATACTGAAACATCCTTGCATCCTTGGAATAAATCCCACTTGATCATGGTGTATGATCCTTTTTATATATTTTTGAATTCAATCTTCTGGTATTTTGTGGAGGATTTTTACATCTATATTCATCAGAGATATCGGCCTATAATTTTTATAGTATTTTTGTCAGGTTTTGGTATCAGAGTAATGCTGGTCTTGTAGAATGAATTTGGGAGCATTCCATCCTCTCAATTTTTGGAATAGTTTGAGAAGGATAGGTATTAGCTCTTCTTTGTATGTTTGGTAGAATTACCCTGTAAAGTCATCTGGTCTTAAACTTTTGAGGGCTGGGAATTTTTTGTATTACAAATTCAATTTCACTACTAGTGATCAGTCTGTTCAGATTGTCTATTTCTTCCTGATTCAGTCTTAACAGGTTGTATGTTTCTAGAAATTTTTCCATTTCTTCTAGGTTGTCCAATTTGTTGGCATATGAGTGTTCACAGTATTCTCTTATGATTTTTTTGTATTTCTGTGGTATCAGTTGTTATTCTCCTCTTTCACCCCTTATTTTGTGTCTTTTCTTCTTGGAGAGCCTGGCTAAAGGTTATCAATTTTGTTTATCTTTTTTTAAAAAACAGCTCTTAGTTTCACTGATCTTTTTCTTTTTTTCCCCCCTTTCTTCTGCTTTGTTCTTCTTTTTCTAAATCCTTTAGAAGTTAGGTTAGGTTGCTTATTTTTTTCTTGTTTCTTGAGTTAGGCCTATATTTCTATAAACTTCCCTCTTAGAACTGCTTTTGCTGCACCCCATAGCTTTTTGAAAGTTGTGTTTCCATTTTCATTTGACTCGTGGTGTTTTCTCTTTGATTTCTTCATTGAGCCATTGGGGTTTTTTTTAGTAGCATGTTATTTATTCTCCATGTGTTTTTCCTTTTCCCATTTTTCTTCCCCAAACTGATTTCTGGTCTCATACCATTGTGGTCAGAATAAATGCTTGATATAATTGCTATCCTTTTAAACTTGTTGAGACTTGTTTTGTGGTCTAGCATGTGATCTATCCAGGAGAACGTTTCTTGTGCACTTGAAAAGAATGTGTATTCTGTTGTTTTGCACGGTATGTCCTGTAAGTATATACTAAATTCAACTTGTTTATTGTGTCATTTAAGATCACTGCTGCCTATTAATTTTCTGTCTGATCTGTCCATTGATGTAAGTGGGGTGTTAAAGTCCCCCACTATTATTGTATTATTATCAGTTTCTCTCTTTATGCCTGTTAGTATTTGCTTTATATATTTTGGTGCTCCTGTCTTGAGTGTATTTACGTTAACAAGTGTAATATCTTCTCTTTGTATTGATCCCTTTATCATTACATAATGCCTTTCTTTGTCTTTTATTATAGCCTTTGTTTTAAAGTCTATTTTGTCTGATATGAGCATTGCTATCCCTGCTTTCCTGTCATTCCCATTTGCATGAAATATCTTCTTCCACCCCCTCACTTTCAGTCTGTGTGTGTCTTTAGCCCTGATGTAAGTCTCTTGTAGGCAGTGTATTCAAAGGTTTTGTTTTTTTTATCCATTCAGCCACCCTACGTCTTTTGATTGGAGCATTTAGTCCACTGACATTTAAAGTCATTATTTATAGGTATGTACTTATTGCCATTTTATTACCTGTTTTGTGTTTGTTTTTGCAGTTCTCTGGTCATTTCTTCTTTTTGTCTCTTCCCTTGTGGTTTGATGATTTTCTTTAGAAGTATGCTTGCGTTCCTCTCTTTGTTTTTTGTGTATCTACTGTAGGTTTTTGATTTGTGGTTACCAAGGTGTTCATATATGTTGACCTACAACTATATCTGCTTGTTTTAAACAGGTAGTCCTGTAAGTTTAAACACATTCTAAAAGATCTACATTTTTACTCCCCTCTCTTACATTTTGTGTTTTTGATGTTATATTTGACATCTTCATGTTTATCCCTTACTGATTATTATAGTCATAGTTAATTTTACAATTTTTCTTTTTTTTAGTCTTCATACTAGTTTATTTAAGTGTTTGATTCTCAACACGTATTACTAATTTTCCTTTACTAGTGGGATTTTTCCTTTCCTATAGATTCTTACCTCTTATCACAGCCTTTTCTTTTCCACTTAGAGAAGACCCTTTAACATTTCTTTTAGGGTAGGTTTAGCACTGATCAACCCTTTCAGTTTTTGCTCATCTGAGAAGTTCTTTCTCTCTCCTTCAATTCTAAATGTTAATCTTGTTGGCCAGAGTATCTTAGGTTGCAGGGTTTTCCCTCTTAGCACTTTGAATAACTCATGCCACTCCCTTCTGACCTGCAAGCTTTTTGCAGAGAAATCAGCTGATAGCCTTACAGGGGGTCCCCTTGTATATGATTCTTTGCTTTTCCCTTGATGGCTTTAGTATTCTGTCTTCAACCTTTGCCATGTTAAATAGGATATATCTTGGTGAGGGTCTGGTTGGGTTCATCTTGTTTGGGACCCCTCTGAGCTCCCTGTACCTGGACATCTGTTTCCTTCCTTAGGTTTGGGAAACGTTTGGCCATAATTTCATCAAATACATTTTCAACCACCTCCTCTCTCTTCTTCTGGGACTCCTATAATGTGAATGTTGGTATACTTTATGTTTTTCCAGAGGTCCCTTAAAGTGTTCTTGTTTTTTAATTTTTCATCTTGCTATTCTGATTGGGTGATTTCCATTATTCTAGCTTCCAGATCATTTATGTGTCCTTCTATATCACCTAGTCTGATGTTAATTCCTTCTAGTGTGTATTTCATTTAAGTTATTGTATTCTTCAGTTCTGGATGGTCCTTTTTTATATTTTTTAGTTCCTTGTTAAAATTCTCATTTTATTCATCTTTTCTTTTCCCTAATTTAGTTAGCATTCTTATTATTAATACTTTGAATTCTTTTTCTGGTCAATTTTCTGTTTCACTGTTTTTTTCAGGAGGCTCCTCTGGTTCTTTCACTGAGACAAATTCCTCTGTCTTCTCATTTTGCTTAACCTTCTCTGTCTCTATGAAATTAGGTGAAACGGTTACCTATTGCAGTCTTGAAGGGGTATCCTTATGTAGTAGCATCCCTAAATAGTCCATGTGTGCCCAGTGGCTTTGGTGGGAGAACTGGATTTAATGTGAACACACAGTCACTTCTTTCCTCAAGGTGTGCTGGCAGCTATCACCATGGTAGGAGGTGGAGCTGGAGATGGAGGGGCTAGGGCTGGAGCCAGGTATGAGCCAGAGTTTCCCCACTGCTCAGTGGCCATCACCGCTGTACTGGGGGCAGGGTTGGGTCCCAGTTTGCTGGATCAGAAGCCTTGAGAATCAGGTCCACACTGGCTCCATTCCCTTTATGTAGGTGCTCTTCCCCCTCCCAGCACCAGCATCCTTGGCCCAGAAGGGAGCAGTGCTGGAGCAAGAAGAGCTGATGTGGGCACTCGGCATGGGTTAGGGGTTGGGCTGTGGCAGTCCAGCTGGGGTCAGAGACCTGGACTTCTGACACACTGCCTGTGTAAGTGTCAGTAATGGCTGCCCCCACTCTTCTCAGGTGCCACTTCACGTCTGAGCCAACTCTGCATCTCACAGCCATGCCCTCACCCCAGTGTGGAACTATGTCATGAAGCAAGTGGGCCTCGCAGTTTCCCTCAGCTCAGGCTGGGGCACAGCAGAGTGGTTTTGGAAAACCAGACAGCCACTCAGGTAGTTTTCAGCCCACCCTCTATGCCCTGCTTCACACACTCCTCACGTGTGGAGTTCAGGCTTCCCACAGCCCTCCTCTTAGTGCCACCGGCCTTCCAACCAGCCAAAGGGTCTCTACTTCCCTGTGTCAGATCCCAGGGCTGGAACACCCAATATGTGGCTCAAAGTACTCACTCCACAGGGAAGATTTCTGCATGTTTATTCTTTTTTTCCTTTGAGTCCTCTCCCAGGGGCACAGATCCCACGCTGATGGCTTTCTCTTCCCTTCCTACCCAATTCTGTGTTGATATTTCTTATAGCCTTGGTTATACAGGAGTCTTTCTGCCAGTTTCCAGTTATTTTTCAGTGATAATTGTTCCACATGTAGATGTATTTTTGATGTGTTCGGGGGGGAGGTAAGTTCTATGTCCTCCTACCCCATCATTTTGATCTCCTACAACAGTAAATTCTGATATGAACCAACTTCAGTTGGTTGCTAGGTGCTATTATAAACTAGCTGTATAACTATGTGAAAAATGCTAAAATCCTCTGTGCATCAGTTTTCTCATCTGTAAAATGAGTATAGTAAGTGTATTATCATCATAGGAATGTTTTGAAGATTAAATAATACATGCAAAGCTTACAATATATTGCCTAGTACATAGTTAGCCCTCAATGAGTGTTAACACTTTTGATAATGAGAATTATGATGATGATGATGATGATGATGATGATGACGATGTTGATGATTGTGGTGATAATGTCCTAATTTTAATGGACTTCCTTAGAAAGTGAATAGGGAAAGGATGTTCTGTATTGTACAGAATACATTCTCTTTCTCAGTCACCTCTATGCCATGAAAAATGGTAACATTGAAGGAAAAGCACACAGCAATAAAAGAAGTCACCTTCTCCAATCTGAAGCAGTCTTACTAAAAGTTTTCAACAGTAAGGGGAATGATGCTAAGATAATGGGAAATCTTCTCTAAAGTGAATCTAGGCATTCTAAACTAAGTCAGACTTTTCAGTCTACTCTAAAATATCTTTTACCTTCTCAATACTTGTCTTTGACACAGCATTTCTATTTTTATGTTTACATGTTGATATTTTATTCCACTGTGCTCTAAGCATAAAGCTTATGTATAAAACTGATGGCTGGAAGTCCTACTTTGGACACTATTTTCAAGATGCAGAGATCCAATTTCAAGCACACAATAACAGGAGACCCAAGGCCTAGGTCCTAGTCCAAACTTTGCCATTCATTTCCTATGTGACCTTAAATAAGTTCCTTAATTTGGGGGGACCTCAGTATTTCCAAATTATAAGTTGGATATAATTAGGCTTGTAAATGATGCTTCTTTCAGTGCTACAATAAAATGAAAAGGTTGGTTCCTGTTTTAAGATAGCTTTGCTATTCTTGGTCTGCTCACAAAAAGCTGAGTCCTGCCTTGTTCTTGAATCAGCTTCTAAGCTTGTAATATTTAAAAAGAAATGTCCATTCATGTGAACAAGACACTTAAAGTCAACTTTAGTGCAGGCAACTGGATGTATCCATAGAAAAATTGACCAATAAATTGAAGTTTTTCTTCCCTTCCTTAAGAAATAAACCTGCAAACCGCCCACATCCTTTGAATGCAGTTCTACAAATGGTTCTGGAGACCATATGTAGAATAAGCATAATTGGAAAGAAGATGAGGGAAAGAAAAGTAAAAGGGTGCAGGAAAAAAAAGAGAAGATAGAAAGACTTGAAAACAAAATAATCCATCTTTTGCCAAAGTGTGGTCCTTAGACCAGCAATATTGACATCACTTGAGAGCTGAAATACATACAAAATTTCAGGACCTACCCTTGATCTACCGTATAGATGGTGTTGAGTCAATGGGAATATTGACTCAACACCTGCCAGTGTACCCATCCTCTAGCTGTTATGAGAGTTGGCTGGTAAAAACTCACAGCTGGCCCTTTTAGTTAGCCGTGGCTAAATGGGAGTTTCCTTACTTGAAAAGCTACACAGTATACACTCAAACTACTCCAACCCAACAAACTTTAGTTAATAATTAGCTGATACTAAGGGGTGAGAGCCTCATTCCTCATCTTAGGGTGACACTAACTTTTTGTTGTAATTTGTGTTCCAAAGCTTCCCCTGGGTTCAGACTGAAGCTGGCCTTTAGTTGAGACTACATTCACGATTAGCTTTTATGCCCTGCTCTATCAGGCATCCCTCACTCCTTTTCTCCTAGGAATACTCCTTCAGTAAGTTACTCAAACAAGAATCCCCATCTCAGGATCTTCTTTAAAGGAACTCAACCCAAGTTGGTTTGTATCAGAGTAGGTCTGAGAAACAGAGAATTTTGCAGTTGGATCCAACTTGCCAATTGGATCACTTGTGGTAGGTGGTATTGGCAATCTCTGGGATGCTGTGCATGTAGCAGCATGCAACTACTAAGACTTTCACTTGAGGAGAATGATATGGGATGCAGATTGAGGGCATGAACTAATTGCTGCAATTTCTCAGGCATTGAACTGATATGGGGAAATAGCAACTATAAAGGCTGTGAAAGTGAGTGGCTCTTGCTAAGTACCACTGATTTATTGAATAAAGTAAATGATAGGCTGAGACCTCTTAATAATTCAAAGCCAAGTGTGGGTATTAGAGGCCTCCTTGTTGGCATTCAAAAAGACTCATCTCCTGAAGCCAGAAGGCAGAAACAGCTGAAGATGAGACACAGAACTTGAGTGTAATATTGGCAGAACTTCAGAGAATTCTTGGCCTAGGCAAGTCTCCTATGACAATACCGGGCCCAGGGAGGGGAAAGAGTGGAACCTTGAGATTTGAGATGGAGACATACGGGTAGATGAATTTGTGAACCCTGTATCCTCAATATCTCTGAGCCCACTAGGCCATCTGAAGTGGCCCTCTCCTTTTTGGAAGAGAGATCACCCCACCTTTTCTAAGATTGTTCAAATGAGGCAGGTGCCAAACAAGACAACGAATGACCTCCCCCAAATCTGCTCTCTCCTCACTGCCAGGGCACCAGGCCCTTATGGACAAATCTCAGAATAGCCAGTTTGAAGAACTGCTGGACCCATTAGGGACTAAGATGGATTATGCATCAAAATTGTTATAGGACTTGGGTAGCATGCACTGGCAGGAAGCAGGAGATTATATCTGGAAGTGAATCCTAAGGGTGCTGGATCAAGAAGAGTGGAACATAAATCTGGATAAAGGAGGATTTACAACATGAGGGAACTCTCTAACAATACAGGACTTAACCCCCTTCCAAGATTCCTAAGTGATGATTCTAAAACACTGCTGGGATGAAGCGTGGTAGCTTGGAAAAAAACAAAAAACAATAGCTGACATTAAGTTAGAGATACCATGGAAAACTATGAGAAAGAGCTCAACAGGCTCAGAGAACAGAGCATTTTAAAATGCTTCTATTACATACAACTGGAAAACCCAACAGCTGATCATTTTCTTCAGGAGGGCCCAGAGAGTACTCCATTTATTAAGACAATAAGGGATGAACTGGGGAAGAACACACCAACATCACTGCAATGCTCAGCAGTGCCTGTCCTCTGTGGGTTGAAATGGTAGGAGAGATGCCATTACAAAACTGAGTTCCCTAGAAGAAATGGGGATGATAGGATTTTGGAATAGCAAAACATGAATGGCAGCCAGAAGGATCTGACTTGAAATGATCTACAGAGATGACTCAAAGTCATCTGCCCAGGGTACTGTCAAATATATATAAGAATAGGTAAACAGAAGGCAGAGGTTATCTTCCCTGGAAAGTCATGAATTTTGGCCCAGTTTCAAGACTGAAGTCAGCTCACAGATACAGAACCCATTGACTGAAGGAGCAGCCAGGTCCAGATGATGAAGATCCTTATAGCACCACAGCAATTATATATTGATACAACAGTGATTCCCCAGTCCTTCCCCAGTGGAAGCCATAGCCATTTACTTGGGTAATGGCCCACTTGGGAAAGGGGAATACCCAGATCTTTCAAGGCTTGGTAGATATAGGGTCCAAGTTCAATCTGACGCCACGAGACCAAAAAGTGCTACCTTGACAGCCTCCCCATTAAATCAGGGGTATAAGGGGTTCAGGAACTAAAGTTAAATCCATAGAGTTTTGACCCAGGTCCATCTCACAGAGCGGACTATGAACCCACATAACTGTCATTCCCCAGTCCCCAAATGTATAATTCAAGTGAATATATTTAGCAGTTGGCAGAAACTTCACATTGGTTCCTTGACCTATAGAGTTGGAATGGTTGTAGTAGGGAAGCCAAGTGGTAGCCCCTGCAACTGTCCCTTCCCACCCAGAAATTAGAGTAAACAAAAACAATTATCACTTCACAGCACAAAAACAAGATCAGTGCTACACTCAAAGACTTAAAACATTCAGAGGTGGTGTTCCCCACCACATTCGCATTTCATTTACCAGTCTGGTTCCTACAAAATCTGGTTGGATCCACCGTACCAAACGTGATATCTTTATTAGAGAAGATTAACAGAGCCTCCAGTATACAGTATGTGGATATTGGACTGGCAAACCATAACTCACAAAAAAGAAACTTAGAGCAGTTTACATTCACATGGGCTATATACACTCACTGTCATATCCCAATGTTACGTTCTCATGTTCTCTGTCATACTATAGATTGAAGGGACCTAGACTGTGTAGGAAAGAACAACTGTTTTCCCTCTACCTATGTGGGGTTCACTAACTGGGGCCCAGTAGATTAGATTGACAAAAGACAGATAAACAAGAGAAAAACAAACAGAACCTTATTAACATGTGCATCGCACAGGCACATTGGGAGCACACGGAGATGAGTAATTCCAAGGGGTGGTTAGAGCTTGGGTTTATATAGGATCTTAACAGCAATACTTTTTTAGAGAAGTGACAAGACAAAGGTAGAACTTTGAGTTTCTAGAGGCAGCATGCTATGGGAAGGCAAATATATGGGGAAACTAATGTTAGATGAGGGCTAGTTGCATAATTTGTTTTGTAGAGTCCTTTGGTAGCATCCCTGGGCTGAAGAGGGCCTAGTGTTGTCTCTGGTGACTAACTTCTGTTTTTCCTGGTAGAAAGAAGAAGGGGGACACCTTTATAAATTTATGTCCTGCTTTCAGGCAAGTAGTGGAAGGACAGAGTTTTTCTTGTATCTTCCTCTTCTCAATTGTCTTCAGGTTAAAATAATCCTATACCAAAGTGGTATATCTTGAGGTGGCATATTTTTCTATCTTTCAACTGTCTGGATATTTTCTGTAAATTAATATTGTATTAATTGAAGCTGATGATCAAAAAAGTGGCAAATGCTTTGGATGCCTTGGAAATGTACCTGTAATCCAGAGAGTGGGGAAATGCCTCACATTTCCTACCGCAAAGAATGACACCCAACCCTGGATAGGGTTCTTTGGGCTTTGTAGGCAGCATATTCTGCATTTAAGAATACTGAAACTACTGATTCACCAAAGTGGTCTGAAAGCTGTTAGCTTTGACTGAGGCCCCCAAAAAAGAAAGTTCTCTGCAGCAATTCAGGCTGTGGTTCTAGAAGTGCTGACATTTGATCTCTGTGACTCAGCAGATTCCATGATACCAGACAGATCTGTGGTAGAGAAAGACATTGTATAGAACCTTTGGCAAGGCCCAATAGGTTGGTCACAGCAGAAACTCCTATGATGTGGAAGATAAGTCATGCCACATGTAGTAAAAATCTATATAAGATTCAAAAAACAGGTCTTGGAATCCTTTCAGAAACTGCACGTCTGACCTTGAGAATTAAGTGACAATATGGCCAGAACTACTTATCATGAACTGAGTGCTTTCAGATCCACCAAATCATAATTTGGGGCAGTTCTAACAGCAATCCATAATAACATGGATGTGGTATATCCAGAATCAGGCACAAGCTGGTCCGAAAGGTACAAGTAAGGTACATGAACAGCTGCTCAGAGCCCATGTTTCTCTGGGGCCTTTTCCTCAGCTCCCACTTTGACCACATGGGCATTTTCTATGACTAAATGATGGGAAAAGAAATACACAAAGCTTGATTCACAGATGAGTCAATTTAGCAAGTGAGTGCAAGCAAAAGATGAATTGTCACTGTACCACATCTTCACTCAGGAGAAGCTCTGAAAGAACGTCAAGGAAAAAGCTTCCCACTGGGAAGAGCTTTGGACACTACAACAGGCAATACACTTGGAATGTAGAGAGACTAGACCAAGGTTAAGACTATACACAGACTCATGAGCCAGCAGAAATAGCTTATCTGCATGGTCAATGACTTGGAAAAAACTCGATTAGAGGACAAGGAGGTCTGGGAGATTGGCAGGTAAATGGACCTTCGAAAGTGAGTACAAAGTATGAGCACCTCTGTATCATGCATGAATGCTGAGCAAAGAGCATCTGCTATAGAAGAGGCATTAAAGTATCAATACCCAGTGGACCATATGACTCAGCAAGTCTTCTAGTCTTTGTCCTTGACCACCCATTATCAGTGCCTCTTGCATAAGACTCATAAAGAGCTGTGTGGTGGCAGAGATAGAGGCTATTCGTGAGTCACATAGCAGGATCTGTCTCTTACTAATGCTAATCTAGCTCTTGCCCTTCTGCATATCCCACCCAACAACAAAAGAAAACAAAACTAGGACCTCAGAAGAGTACCCTCAAGAAAACCAAGCAGCCACTTGCAGCAAGTTGGCATTATGGGACTTCTCCCCGCCCCCCCCTCCGTTGGAACAGCCATTCATCATCAACTGGAATTAACACATATTACAAGTGTGGGTTTGCCTTTCCCAACGACGTGCTCTTAGCTAGCACCACTATCCAAGGGCTGACAGTGTCTGAGCTACAGTGTCTGTAGCTCAGACAAACATATTTTACCTAAGAAGGCCCAGCATCGGACACAATGGTTGGTCCCACTAACCCTCTTACAAGTTTTTCCCCAAATATGGTCAACCAAAATCCTAAAGAAGCTGTGTTTAGAAGGCATGAACTTAATATAGGCAGCAAGTGAAAAGAGATGCAAGGAATTGATAGTAATAAATACTTGTGGTTTCCCATCCAGATGGCCTCTATTAAGCAATGCACATGTGAATTTTGAATTACAGCAACTCATGGCTGCCCCCATCTCCAGAGAATTGCCCTTGTCCAAACAGGAGTATCTAAACACTGGTGTGACTGAAGATGTCAACAGGACATCCCTAAATTGTACCAACAGCACAAACATTTGGCAGACATACATGATTCCTCAAAATATTTGCACAATCATGTTTTAGGATGATTAATGGCAACGATCAATTCATCAAAAATATATGTATGTATCACCAAGTTATCATAACTTCAGGTAAATGACATATCTCAGAGACTGTACCTATTTCCCCTATTTTATAAATGCTTATACACACCTAAGTAGCCACACACTTTCTATTTGTCCTTTAATGAATGAGAGCATTTTGATCTTCTTTCCTTTGTTGAATGATACCTTGTTGCCACCTGATACTGCATTTCCAGATAATAACAACTTATAAAAAACTGTAAAAAGAAAAAATAAAAGCAAGTATCAATGGTGGAGTGAAATCTATGCTTTCCATGGGAAAACATGCTTTTGAGAATTGTAAATAGTGTACCACATCAGAGGGCTCATCAAAGCATGAGAGCTGGGTAAAGTGTTTAACGCTAGACATTAATAGCTTTTATGACAAAATCCTCCCTTGGAAGATTTTGTGGTGACAGAATATTCTGATTAAAGATGACTGGAAGACATGAAAAAAACATCAACAGTGTTTATGAAAAAGATGGTTAGTTTCAGCAGCATAGACATTAAGGAGTCAGTAAAGGAGAAGCTCATGCAACACAAAAATACCAGAGATTAAACAAAATAAATACACTTATTTCCTGCTTAGGAGAGTTCTTCTAGAAGAAAGTTAGGAAACTGCAGTATTCCTCCCAAATGATTACCGCAACAGTTTATAAACATTCTATTGATTTTTTTTGGGGGGGGGTTCTTTTTACATAGGAATTTTTTTTAAACATCTTTATTGGAGTATAATTGCTTTACAATGGTGTGTTAGTTTCTGCTTTATAACAAAGTGAGTCAGTTATACATATGTCCCCATATCTCTTCCCTCCTGCGTCTCCCTCCCTCCCACCCTCCCTATCCCACCCCTCTAGGTGGTCACAAAGCACCGAGCTGATCTCCCTGTGCTATGCGGCTGCTTCCCACTAGCTATCTATTTTACGTTTGGTAGTGTATATATGTCCATGCCACTCTCTCACTTTGTCCCAGCTTACCCTTCCCCCTCCCCGTATCCTCAAGTCCATTC
The DNA here is from genome assembly GCF_039906515.1 of Pseudorca crassidens. Lineage (NCBI taxonomy): Eukaryota > Metazoa > Chordata > Mammalia > Artiodactyla > Delphinidae > Pseudorca > Pseudorca crassidens. The sequence goes on along the minus strand of NC_090302.1, from coordinate 39,529,745 downwards.
TCTAGTAGGTCTGTGTCATCCCAATGTCCATCTGTCTGCAGGACAGGTGATGTAATAATCCCTAGTTAATACTAACTGCAAAATCACTGCACAGGAAAACAGTCTGAGTGACTGCAGAGAGAACTGACTGAGCACCTGTGGCTTTGGTTTACCTGCAGAAAGCTTTCGACAGGCATACAGGCACACACACACAAGTGCTTTCTCTGCAGCCAAGGGGAACAATTAGGGTAGGCCTAGTGAGAAACCACATTAAACGTGTTTCTTCCTGCCGGCAGCTGAGCCCCATTAGAATTCTCCTCTCTCTCCCTCCCTATCACCCGCCTTCCTCTCTTTTTCTTAGACTCATATACACTCACTCACACAATTTTATAATTTGATGGTTTGCATTTAAAAGACATGCATCAATGTGTGAGTGGAATCTCTTATGCTTTACTCTGGTTTTTACTTCTCCTGTGAATCAGTCTTATGCCAGTAAACCTAATCGAATGATAATGACCCAAAGTGTCTAGCAACAGAATGCCCTGTGCTGAATCTTCTGCGGTTTTCTTGTAAGACCCATATTGGTTTTTTGGTAAAGCAAGGTAGCTCTTGTAAGGAAAGGAGAAAAAGCCCTAAGGAACTTTGTAGTGCAAGGTCAGATTGCTTTGTATGTCCTTTTGTTGAGAAAAGAGGCCAACCAGAGAGTGAGGACAGAGAAATGGCTAGTGGAGGACTTGGCTAATTAAAGAGGTCTGGTCTGGTGTACGCAGAGAAGAGATGAGGCTAATATTTAATAAACACATTCCATGCCCTGTGCTGGTCATTTCACAATTCGTAGGTTTTACTTTTCATGTTTTCTAAAAGACACTGCAGCTCAGAGAGGTTAAGTAACTTGTCCAAAACGTGCAGCTAGTAAATAGCATATCCCTGGTTCAGTTCCAGAACTGTCTTCTGTAGCACCATGCTGCATAAGGAGAAGTCTCACAGGGAGAAAATGCCACACATCACACACGAATGGTTCCACTAGATAATTAACACAAGACGAAGAAGTGCAAATGGACCTATTCCCTGTAATCCTCTGCCACAGGGAGTCTGGGGTGTAGGCCTGGAGAGAGGCGTAGATGATGGGACACGCTTGCTCTGTGCTATGGCTGCCAAAGGAAAGACCCCTGTGAAGAAAAGACTATTAACAATCTTGGCTCCATTAAATTTAAAGCAGCTGCTAACAGTAGGGGCCTTTACATTGTCAATTATATGAATTTTCCTATTACTATGTCATATCAAACAGCAATTATAGTACATTCATCAAACCCTGCTTCGGCCTCTCTGGTTCTGTCCATTAATACCACAGTGGCAGGCCTTAGAAATCCACCACAGTGGCAGGCCTTAGAAATCCTGGAAGACAAATCTGACATGCAGACTTTAATTGTTTCAAGGATTTGTGGTCAGAAACAACACTTGGTGAGAGGCAGGGGGTCAATTACACGATTAGACAGTGATAGGCAGAGACCAGCTGAACTCACTCAACACACCAAATATTTATACATCAGTTCACTTAGCAAAGGGCTTTGACACCTACCATTTCACTTCGAGTTTTCGTCTATCCCATTAACCAATCTGGGAGGTATTTAATTATTCTGCCTCTCTCACAGTTGAGGAAACGGAGACCAGAGGGTCTCTGCTGGCAGAGACTGAACCGTAGCCTGAGAGAAGATTCCCATGCAGTTCCAGCCCCACTGAAGGAGCAGGGCAACAGCCAGTGACCAATCTTTTTTTTTTTTTTAACGAAAATACAATTATTTTATTTACTTTATTGGAGAATAATTGCTTTACAATGGTGTGTTACTTGTTGCTGTATAACAGAGTGAATCAGCTATACATATACATATATCCCCATATTTCCTTCCTCTTGCACCTCCCTCCCACCCTCCCTATCCCACCCCTCTAGGTGGTCACAAAGCACCGAGCTGATCTCCCTGTGCTATGTGGCTGCTTCCCACTAGCTACCTATTTTACATTTGGTAGTGTATATATGTCTATGCCACTCTCTCACTTCGCCCCAGCTTACCCTTCCCCCTCCCCGTGTCCTCAAGTCCATCCTCTACATCTGTGTCTTGATTCCCGTCCTGCCCCTAAGTTCTTCAGAACCATTTCTGTTTGTTTGTTTAGATTCCATATATATGTGTTAGAATATGGTATTTGTTTTTCTCTTTCTGACTTACTTCACTCTGTATGACAGACTCTAGATCCATTCACCTCACTACAAATAACTCAATTTCATTTCTTTTTATGGCTGAGTAATATTCCACTGTATATATGTGCCACAGCTTCTTTATCCATTCATCTGTTGATGGACACTTAGCCTGCTTCCATGTCCTGGCTATTGTAAATAGAGATGCAATGAACACTGGGGTACATGACTCTTTTTGAATTACGGTTTTCTCAGGGTATATGCCCAGTAGTGGGATTGCTGGGTCGCATGGTAATTCCAGTTTTAGTTTTGTAAGGAACCTCCATACTGTTCTCCATAGTGGCTGTATTAATTTACATTCCCACCAACAGTGCAAGAGGGTTCCTTTTCTCCAAACCCTTTCCAGCATTTATTGTTTGTAGATTTTTTGATGATGGCCATTCTGACTGGTGTGAGGTGATACCCATTGTGGTTTTGATTTGCATTTCTCTAATAATTAGTGATGTTGAGCATCCTTTCAGGTGTTTGTTGGCAATCTATATATCTTCTTTGGGGAAATGTCTGTTTAGGTCTTCTGCCCATTTTTGGACTGGGTTGTTTTCTTGAGTTTCATTAGGTCCCATTTGTTTGTTTTTGTTTTTACTTCCCTTTCTCTAAGAGGTGAGTCAAAAATGATCTTGTGTGATTTATATCATAGAGTTTATTTATGTCTGCCTATGTTTTCCTCTAAGAGTTTTACAGGGTCTGGCCTTACATTTAGGTCTTTAATCCATTTTGAGTTTATTTTTGTGTATGGTGTTAGGGAGTGTTCTAATTTCATTCTTTTACATGTAGCTGTCCAGTTTTCCCAGCACCACTTATTGAAGAGACTGTCTTTTCTCCATTGTATATCCTTGCCTCCTTTATCAAAAATAAGGTGACCATAGGTGCGTGGGTTTATCTCTGAGCTTTCTATCCTATTCCATTGATCTATATTTCTGTTATTGTGCCAGTACCATACTGTCTTGATCACTGTAGCTTTGCAGTATAGTCTGAAGTCAGGGAGCCTGATTCATCCAGCTCCGTCTTTCTTTCTCAAGATAGCTTTGGCTATTCAGGGTCTTTTGTGTTTCCACACAAATTGTGAAATTTTTTGTTCTAGTTCTGTGAAAAATGCCAGTGGTAGTTTGATAGGGATTGCATTGAATCTGTAGATTGCTTTGGGTAGTATAGTCATTTTCACAATGTTGATTCTTCTAATCCAAGAACATGGTATCTCTCTCCATCTGTTTGTATCATCTTTAATTTCTTTCATCAGTGACTTACAGTTTTCTGCATACAGGTCTTTTGTCTCCCTAGGTAGGTTTATTCCTAGGTATTTTATTCTTTTTGTTGCAATGGTAAATGGGAGTGTTTCCTTAATTTCTCTTTCCCATTTTTCATCATTAGTGTATAGGAATACAAGAGATTTCTGTGCATTAATTTTGTATCCTGCTACTCTACCAATTCATTGATTAGCTCTCGTAGTTTTCTGGTGGCATCTTCAGGGTTCTCTATGTATAGTGTCATGTCATCTGCAAACAGTGACAGCTTTACTTCTTCTTTTCCAATTTGTATTCCTTTTATTTCTTTTTCTTCTCTGATTGCTGTGGCTGAAACTTCCAAAACTATGTTGAGTAATAGTGATGAGAGTGGGCAACCTTGTCTTTTTCCTGATCTTAGTGGAAATAGTTTCAGTTTTTCACCATTGAGAAGGATGTCGGCTGTCGGTTTGTCATATATGGCCTTTATTATGTTGAGGTAAGTTCCTCCTATGCCTACTTTCTGGAGGGTTTTAATCATAAATGGGTGTTGAATCTTGTCAAAAGCTTTTTCTGTACCTATCGAGATGATCATATGGTTTTTATCCTTCAATTTGTTAATATGTTTTATCACACTGATTGATCTGCATGTTTTGAAGAATCCTTGCAATCCTGGAATAAACCCCACTTGATCATGGTGTATGATCCTTTTAATGTGCTGTTGGATTCTGTTTGCTAGTATTTTGTTGAGGATTTTTGCATATATGTTCATCAGTGATATTGGCCTGTAGTTTTCTGTTTTTGTGACATCTTTGTCTGGTTTGGGTTTCAGGGTGATAGTGGCCTTATAGAATGAATTTGGGAGTGTTCTTCCCTCTGCTATATTTTGGATGAGTCTGGGAACGTTAAGTGTTAGCTCTTCTCTAAATGTTTCATAGAATTCTCCTTTGAAGCCATCTGGTCCCAATGACCAGTCTTATCTCATTGTGTGCCATTCTGTAATAAGGAATAAAATGGGAAAAACGATCCCATAAGATGAGAGCAGTGAGAAAGAGAAGAGAAAAAAAAAAGAGGCCTAAAGAGTGTAAAGCTTTGAGCTTGCTGAACTTACTAAGGATGGTTCCTAGTTGGGCTAGCATTAAATCATCCTCTCTATAGGTCAACGGTGTGTTATGCCATAGCTCCACAAAAACAGAGACGAACTTCCAGAAAATGAAGGGATGAGGAGAAGAGAAAGAGAATTAGTTCGTTCTAGTAAGATCTGACTTCAGATCAAGCCTACGTACTCTCAAAAGGCAGATCTCCCCATGGTCTCAACATGAATAGTTTAAAAATCACAAGAGAAATTACCTCTGCACAAGATGATCCCTTTCAGTTCTATGCATGATGCATTCATTGACCACCTATGTTCCAAGTTCCCTTCTAACCACTTGATAGATACTGAGATGAACAGGAAAGTTTTCCTGCCTTTTGGAAATCTGCCACTCCTGGAAGTGACCAAAACATTGGCGGACGATTCAGTATGGCATTTTAAATGACAGAGGTGAGCTCAGGTTGCCATGGGAGCACAGAAGAGGAAGAGCTCCCAGATAAGCCTGGCAGAGATATCTCAGATATCTCACATGATCAGTAAGGGCTGATCAGGTTTTTTAAAAAAAGGAGTAGGAAGGATTTTCCAGCAGAAGTAGCATCAGATCAGATTCTGGTCTACCAGTTGGCAAGCACATTATGGAAGGAGACAGAGGTACCATCCAGTTTTAGTGAACAAATGCTCCTGATCAGACCCCATATGCCTCGAGCAATAGGATGTGATGTCAGGGGAGCCCAGGATAGAGACTAGTTACAAATCGAACATTTCTCAGGCCCAGCTTTCTTCACTTCAACTCATCGTTTTCTCCCCAGACTCTGAAGCTGCTCTGTTCTCCCTGCTGCCACCCCAGGTCTCTGGAGACACATTGACCCCTGACTACTTGGAACAAGATGTGAAGAAATCCAGTATTCTTTTAGTTCAAGTGGGATAACCATTCCCAAGGAATTAAGGGTAAAAACAAACCCTAAGTATTGATAATTTTTTAAAAATTACCTACATTAGGTTTACAAAACCAGTTCATCAGGTTAACCATTACTTCATAACAAACCACTTGAAAACTTAAACAACTACCCCAAATGACTTAAAACAACCACTTCATTTGTTCACAGTTTTATGGGTCAGGAATTCACAATGAACTTGGCTGGGTGGCTGGTCTCTGATCCACGTGGTGGTAGCTGGAGTGGCTGGAACTGGAGGATCCACTTTCGAGATGCCCTCTTTACTATATACTGGGAGCTTCATTATTCCTTGACATTCTCTTTCTATCTCCCTCCCTCCCTCTAATTTCCCTTCCTTTACCTCCCTCTCCCTCCCCTCTTCTCCCTTTCCCTCCCCCTGCTTCTCTCTCTCTCTCTCTATGTGGTGGTGTCATATTGTAAGCCGCTCCTTTGCCCCTTTTCCTTTTGTTCACCCCTGTCTTCCTCAGACCTTAATCATAAAGATGAGATCACTAGGCAACATTTAACCTAGTTCCTGATTTCTGCTTTACTGAACGTACACGATGACTTGCCTAACCTGTTGATTCCTTTCCTGGATTAGAAGGAGTAAGAATAAAGAACTAAGTAGTTAAAGAATGACTGACTCTCTACCCCTATCTATCTTCTCCCTAGTAAATCTGCAGGCAGACCACGTGGGCAAGAGAATATCCAATTGCAGGTGGACCACACAAGCAAAATCGCATCCCAAGGAAGATCAGAGAAAGTCAGCAGGTCTGCATGCAATGGAAAAATGATGAAGAATCTGACCTCCTGCCTTCATGTTTAACTGATATTGTTTCCCCTTTTTCCCTTTAAAAATTGTCATGGCAGAGCAGAATCTTCAGAGTTGGTTTCTGGACGCGAATCCACCTTCTCCCTAGATTGCTGGCTTTTCTGAATAAAGCATCTTTTCCTCTCTGCTGACACCTGCCCCTCAATTATTGGGTTTTGAGAGGTGAGCAGCTGAGCCTGATTTTAGTAACATTATTCTCCAGGATTTATTCATGCAGCTTGGGATTCCTGGAATGTGATAGTCTCAAGGTAGTCTCCCTTCCTGCTTGTCAGCTGGCTTCCAAGAAAGCAGGGCAAAAGCTGCCAGTGCTCTTTTTAATAACTGGAATGATATCATTTTGCCATATGCTATTAGCCAAAGCAGGCACAAACCATCCCCAATTCAAGGAGAGGATAAATAGATTCCTCCTCTCAATCAATGTCAAAGAATTTATGTCCATCTTTAACCTGTCACAGTAACTCAAAAGAAGCTTAGCCAACATTTAGCTTTATTAAGCTGTGAGGCATTTAGAGCAGACATCCGCTGGTTCTTTACTTCCCATCATGATGAAGCAAAAACCAAAGCTTACATCCTAAGTGCCTCCTCACAAGTAGATGCCATGCTTGCAACACTCTGTGTGGTGGGCTCCAAAGGATGCCAACTGCAAAAAAAAATTCAGCCCACACCTATACCTGTTTGTCCCATTGGGGTCTCATGTGGTAGATGGAATACAGAGAGTGGGTCACTGTGAGACCCACACATCTCTCCTCATCCACATGCCTGCAAATAATTGCTAGAATACTGCTGTGATGCTTTTCAGTAAGCCAAAATGTATAATGAATTTGAATCCTATTCTCTGGCAAATTAACAGTCACTGGCAGAAAAATCCGAGAGCTAATTTTCAGTATGTCTTTATAAGGAATTCACCATCAGAATTATTCTGAACAATATATACAATGTGATGAGGTAGAAGCAGTATTTGCCTTTAAAAAATGTTCTGAGTATGTTGTCATCACAAGTAATTGATGGAGGTGAGACTACAGCCCTGGACATTTGACCATCTGACTCCAAAGCCCATCTTTCTACTATCTGTACTTAGCCTCCAAATGCAATTTAAAAAAATAAAAGTACAAAAGGAGGACAGAGATGAAAAATGCCATCCTCACTGAGAAAGGATAGAAACTGCCACTGCCTTCAAATCCTTTTTAGTTCCCAAAAGCGGCCATGACAGGTAAGCAGACAGGGTGTCTCTTGGGAACTGCTAATGAACAGAGGGCCGGGAGAGGCTAGGGAGGATTAAAGAGGAAGCAAGCTATAATATCAACAACTGCCTTGGGTATCTGGCTATTGCTCAGGGGCACTTAGGATGGCCCTAGGCAAATTTTCAGAGTAGGAAGCCTGTCTTTTAGAATACAAGTTTCCTCTCCCTACTCATTCTGGAGCTCCAATCGTTTATCTGCCCCCCAACAATTACCATCACACCTTCTTGAAAGTCTAGATGCCCAGCAACCTCATGCCCCTCTCTCCCCCACCAAGACATCACTGCCACTTCCCCCACCTCCATACAAAGTGGCTCCTGGAAATGTTACCGAGTCCAAACTCATACTGCTCACTGTACGACAGGCCAATAAATCAAGAGATGAGTTGCTGGGGCAAGGTATAGCAACTTTATTCAGAAAGCCAGCAGACTGAGAAGATGGCGGACTAGTGTCCCAAAGAACCATCTTGCCTGAGTTAGAATTCAGCCTTCTTTTATACTAAAAGGGAAGGGAGTACAGTCAAACATTTCCTGGTTCCAGTCAGCCTCTGGAGGGGATGTGTTAATTTCTTCCTTCCTGCAGTTATGCATAGGGGGGCCTGGTCAGGATGTTTCCTATGAGCTAAACAAAGTTATTTTAGCTTAACGCTCATTACCTAGGCAGGGTTCCCAGGGATGGGCCATTATGTGTCATTTAAGCTTATAGGCAACATCCCTTTACTGATTAACTGGTAATAGAATATAAAGGTTCTTCCCTATTACAGAAATGACTCCAATAGCTGACATTAACACTCAGGTTTAGGGTTTACCAGTGTGGCTTCCCCTTTAGGAAGTACTTGCACTTTCAGCTTCTTCCCCTTCTCTCTCCACTGGCATTCCCCAAACCAAGTAGTGGAGGCAGCAGCCGTTTGGTCATAAATCAATCCCAAGAGATGCTTTATTTAATCAAAACAGATTTTAATCAAAGGATCGAAAGGGAAGAGAAAAAGAGACATGAAATGAATTATTTCATCACATATTACTCAGTAAACAGCTTCTGAGAGCCAGTAAAATTTCAGCATGTCTTTACAAGATGATGGGTTAAAGAAAATAAAATACAATCCCTTACAAGATTTTGGAGAACTTTTAATGTGCTAATAATAAGCACTGTGAGTTTCAATGAGTGACAGTGTGGTAGGTAAAATAATGGCCTTCTAAGATGCCTATGTCCCAATCCTAAAACCTATGAATATGTCACCTGATAAGACAACAGGGTCTTTACAGATGTGATTAAATTAAGAATCTTGCAATGGGAGATCATCTTGGATTATACTAGTGGACCTCTAATTATCACAACAGTTCTTATAAGAGGAATATGGGAACATCAGTGTTCAGAGTGATGCTGTGATGGTGAAAGCAAAGATCAAAGTGCTCCAAGGCCGTAATTGAAGGACTGTGGGCAGACTCTACAAGCTGGAAAAGACAAGGAAATGGATTCTACTCTAGAGTTTCTAGAAGGAACACAGAACTCCCAAGACCTTGATTCTAGCCCAACGACACCCACCTTGAACTTCTGACCTCCAGAATTATAAGAGAATAAATGTTTGTTCTTTTAAGCCACTAAATTTGTAGTAATTTATTACCATACCACTGGAAACTAGTACAGAAGGACAGTCTTTGCTCTTAAATTTTTTTGCAGTTGAACCTTTTATCCCCTAAAATATATACCCCAAGGAATACAGTTTGAGGAACACTCTGGGATAATACAATCCCCTATAATTATCTTGATATGGACTACTGAGATTGAGAATAAAATGTTTGACCAGGGTGAAAAAATTAACAGTAAATACAGAAGAGAACAGTATTCGACACTGGAGCATGGTGAAAATAACTTACTTCCGCACCCCTTGATTTTAATAGCAAAGGTTTCATCTCCTAACATTAAATGTTCCTGCCTCTCTCAGCTGCCTGGGGAAAAGGCAGCCCTTCCTCCCCAGCTCCTCTCTCTACAGCACAGACACTTTTCTTACATGCTGCAGGCAAAAACAATTTGAAGCTGGTGACAGCAGAACTCTTCTTTTTAATGTCCTTTGCCTCAGGCACAAGACTGGATCTTTCCAGACACTAGAAATGTTATGAGAGGACATTCACCCATTCTCCCCCTGGCAAAGCCAAAACATACATTTCAATTGGATCTCAGAAATGCTGATAAGTATCAGAGGTCTGACAGACTGCTCCTGAAGCAGGTCTCCCATGCAGCACTTTTTACCTGTGTCTTATTTGGAGTGGCCGCACAGGAGAGGAGAGAAGAGGGAGGGCACGGCTCTCCAGCCTCCAACCTTGCCTCTGCCTGTCAGAGATTAGAGGCAGTGGGGGTGAAAAGCCATCCTGCTAATGCAAAAGGCTTAATGCTGGTTAGTCTGAAACCAGCAGAACCACAAAACTGCAAACCTTCTCATAGTGCAGCATTTCAGAATCATAAGGAAGTATAAATCGTCACTAAAATAGTAGAAAACTGGGCCCCCAGCCTTCACAGGTTTCTACAAATCATTTTTACCTCTTACCCAAGAGACACACTCATGAAGCATTAGGTTTGGAGAAAGGAGGAAAATTTCCTGGAGAGCACAACTATGGTTACGTCACTATCACTGAAGGCGCCAGCACGATTGAACTATTTTGCCAGGACAGTAGCTTCAATCTCCCAAAGGCAATTGCAGTGCTCCAATAAACAGAAAGTGAAGGCCTGCTCAGTAATCTAGAATGATTGTTAATGTGAGTTCCAAAGATATTAAATATGCTTTATTCCAACATGTTACAGGGTCGTTGTTTATTCCATTTTCACAGCCTGCCCCCTCCTTCAGTCTGATCAACATTTGTTCATCGGGATTATGGCCAATATCCTATGGGCTGGAAAACAAGCCACTGTGAAACAAGCAAGCTGCTGGCAGGCTGTGACATTTTTCTTCATCTAGTTGGAGGGCCCAAGTGATGGACAGCTGTCTTCCAAATGAAGGCTACTTGTTTATGCAGAAGGCAGGCTATGGCCATAGGCTATTACTTAATATTGTGAGTTGTCAAATCACTTGCGATGACTGAAAATGTTCACCTTACCACTGGGAAGATAATGGGTTGCTCTTTAAGAAATGCCTAGTACCAACACCACTCATCACCGTTCGTTTTTCAATGATTCATTCAACAAGTACCTGAGAGTCTTCAACGGGCAAAGATACAGAGATGACTAATTCCTTATGTGCCAGGAGCTCAGGGTGTTTTGCATGGGTAAATATGCACATGAATATGTGGAACAGAGTTAGGGTACAGAGAGCAGAGTGAACCATTTCAGTCTAGGTGTCAGGAAAGGCATCGCAATGCAAGAGGCACTTGAACTGAGTCTTCAGAAAATAACTGAGACCTTGGAGGTGGTGGCTTTCTGTATCTGGCAGGGGCATTGAGGGATGAAAGGAGAGCACCCACCGGGGGAAGTGCCAATGATTCTGAATGGCTGAATTGTGGGGTGAGGCAGGGAGCGTCAGAGGTAGGCTAAAGAGGCAGACAGAAGCCATATGAGGGAGGGCCTTCGTGACTTGAAGAAACTTCCGCTTCAGGCCACATCAAGGAGAATCAACAAGTTTACTCAGGACCACTTGAGATAACAGCTCGAGCTGAAACTGAAAAAACCCATGTTGTCTTTGTTTACCCAGTATTTTCACAATCAGATCCAGGTACTTCAAACAACAGGATTTATTTTTCAAACAAAGAGAATTTATTACAGGGCACTGTTTACATAAATGATGGGAAAGTTAAAACGCCAAACTGAGACAGTGAGGCAACCTAGAAGTTAGCGATGGCATAAAATTACAGCTGGCCCTCTCTATCTGTGGGTTCCACATCTGCAGATTCAACCAAGTGCAGACTGAAAATATCCAGGGGAAAAAAAAGTCCAGAAAGTTCCAAAAAGGAAAACCTGAATTCGAATTTACTACACTGGCAACTATTTACATAGCATTTATATTGTATTTTCGACTATTTACATAGGATTTTCATTATATTAGGTATAGGTAAGTTAGAGAAGATTTAAAGTATATGAAAGGATATGTGTAGGTTATATGTAAATACTGCACAATTTTATTTAAGGGACTTGATCATCCTTGGATTTTGGTATCCGAGGAGGGTCCTAGAACCAATCTCCTGCAGATACTAAGGGACAACTGCACTATGTGATGTTACAGAAACCCAGAAGCTGAGGATGTCTGGCTGGAACTAGGACCACGGCAGGAGCTTCTCCTCACAGATCTAGAAGATAAAGCGATGGGCTCCCTGGCACGTGCTAGAACAACAGAGGAAAGGCACCTACTTCGAGATGCCACCAGAAAGAATGAGGAAGGAAGAAATATACTGGCTTCTCCCTTTTTCTCTTCTTTTCCCCTCGAGCTTCTCATCGACCAAGCAAATCTACAAACTAGTAGGCAAGAAAATGTGGGAAGTGTATTGACTCGTGACCCAGAGCAGTGCAGAAAACGTACAGAGAATGAACATGAGAGAAAACATCATAGGACCTACACAGTCCACCTTTTTTTTTGCTCATCAGCATTCATTACACCCCTCTGCTCATAACAACTTTATTCCCTTTAGTCTTGGAATATTATTTACAGAATCCACAGAATAACTGTCCTGCATAAAATGAAAATGTTCTCACCCTCTTCCCAAACTGGGAGATGTAAAGACCCAACAAAAATCACCACGACTATACTGAAGTAAAGAATCTCCACGTGACATGCAGTCCTCCCCTTTCACACCACCCCTAGGAACTCAACTTATGACGGAGTTATGTTCCAGTAAACACATCGTAAGTCAAAACTATTGAGAGTCAAAAATATTGAGAGTCAAAAATGCTTTGAATACACCTGACCTTCTGAACATCATACCTTAGCCTAGCCTACCTTAAACACGCTCAGAATGCTTACTCTCATTGTGTAGAAGCAACCCCATTTACCCTTAACACTCGGCTTTAACCACCCAGACACACCCAATTATCCTTTTCTGGCTATTGGATCACTGGCATGAGGAGCCCAAAAAAGCTCCAATCAATGGAACCACTGATGTCTTCCCTGGTGGAATTCATCCTCCTTTAGAAACTAAGGCCTCTAAATGGGAATAGAGATAGGAAATGTGCCATTAGGTGTAATAAGGAGAGAGTCCACTCCTACTTATACTTTGGTATCAAGACTTGCAAATTCTAGCCATGGGAGAAAGAGTGGCATGTACTCGGTCACTAGTTCAAAGCAAATGCTGCATCCTGGAGGGAGCACCTTAATCTCACAGAATGCTGCCTCCTCACTAGTGCCGATACTGAGTCTTCAGTTGATAATCCACCATTCTGTCAGGCCATCCACTTCTGAAAGCCGAAGTGTAAGACTAAGGAATTTCAGGAACCCTTCTCTTGATGTTAGCAGCAATGCTGTATGGGGTACCATCATGACGAGTAGGGTAATAAGTCCACGGATGAGGGTGCATGCAACGTATTTTAGGCATGCACTACAACTATAAACCAATTAGGGTTCATTCCATTACGTACAAATTGCTGCCCCTAACCAATGATGGAAAAGGAGTCACATATAATCAAACGTCTACTAGGTGTCTAACTTAACCCCTGGTGGTGGAATAGTGCCATATCAGGGGCTCAGGATTGGCTTTTACTGCTGATACATTAGGTATTCAGGAGCCAGGCAGAAATATCAGCCTTAACGAGGGGAAGTCCATATCTTTCCTGCCATTAGAGCCATTTTGTTGCACAAGCATGAGGATGGCTAAGAGACAAACTGACAGCCACAGAATGCATAATCTTATCCACCATGGTATTGAAAGATACCTCTCCATGGATATCCTTTGAGGAGCATTCACACGGAGCATCAATATGCTCACGCTGTTACACCGAGTCTGTCTATGTACCTTCTCCCAAACCTCATTGTCACTAATCTCCCAACCGTGTTTGTTCTGGGTTCCTGAACAGCAAGCTGAGTGATTAGCCACTGCTAACAAGATACTGTAGACCCATACCTCAGGACATACCTACGTCCTAGAAAAAGAGATAGCCCCAGATGTACTGTCTGAAGATGGGATTTTCCTTGACAATTTTCTTTAAGGGCTACTTCAGTGGTTCTGTAATATGGCACGCATGATTTGGGGTTTCTTCCAGCAAATTTTACAGACTTATCTGTAAACCAGACTTGAATTCTTTTGTCTTCCATCAGTTAGCAATGGAAACTCCCTATGAGACCAAATGGATGTTATGAGAATCTGCAACACCAGCAAATTCTCCCTACCTGTGTCTTCCAGACCTCTGTAAGCCCAATCTCGTATATATGTTTATTTGACGATGGATGGCTACTGAACAAATACAACCTTATGGCTTGATAAATCAGATAGAACCTAGTTCATGATGGGCAGCTCAGAAGGCATAGTCATCTGGTGTCCCACAATCAAGCAGTCAGTTTTTAGAACACAGTGTGTAAGCCAGTTGCATCAGTAGAGGAAGAAATGGTTTTGCTCCAAAACCCTAATGGCCTGTACTGTGATTTTTCTATTAGCGGCTACAATGGCATCTGCTAGATCATAAACTGCAAATAACAAGAGAGCTTGTATGAAAGCCTAGACCTTAGGCAAAGCCTTCTTTTTCGCTGAGTCTTACTAAAAAGTAAGGATTATATGAGATACTCAGTAAATGAATCAGAACAATACATTAATTATGGCTTATGTTTCCTCCAAATTCCATAAAGACCCACAAGGTTTACTGTACCTCTTTCTTCATGGCAGGAAATGTAAGGCACAGCAACTTGTCATTCACATTAAAGTTTTTAAAGAAGATGCCAGGTCACTGGGGTTTTCCTTCCACACTCTAGCACACAACTCTTGCTACTCGCTGCTCACCAGAATCAGTAAGTATAATGCCTCTGATATAGTGACAGTATGATATTCTCTGAGTCTCTGTACTATATTATGTACTATATTATGTACTATATTATGACAGAAAAAATTGAATTGGCATGGCCCCGAGGTGAGAGAGGGAAGGTATACTACTGCCCCTTCCGAGTAAAACAAATTGTTATTGATCATCTATGTTCATTTGTAGGGGAAATAAATTACTTACCAGAGCAATAGTTGAGATCCAGGTGTTACGATGACTTGCTCCAGCAAATATATCAGACCTGAAACATGTTACAGTTGGAATTACTACTGGATGAAATTTTTCTAATTCTCAATTATTTTTAAAGATACGTCAGCTTTAACCTGGAAGAAGCAGGCAAGTTACACATGAACGTGACAGTAGTCATAACCTGTATCCTGCAAACCTTAGATGGTAACACTTCAGTCTCTAAATTCCTACAGATATTGCTTTTCATTTACTATCTCAGTTGAGAGGTGCACTTCCACGGGCTTTGACTCGGCTCTTCCTAACATGATAGCCCCCATTCCATGAGTCAGGGAGCCAGTATGGGGATTCAGCCAGTTTCCACTATGTCTATTCTAACTCTACATTCAGGAGGTGGAGAAATAACCACAGGCTGGGTTCACTGTGGGATTCATTGGGGCCAAACTCCATTTACCATCATATCTATAAGCTCCTACTGACATCATCACTGGATCATTGGGGCCAAACTCCATTTACCATCATATCTATAAGCTCCTACTGACATCACTGGATCAGAGTTTCATTTTGTGACACTAGGTATTAGCCTCAACTAAGAATCCATGTCTAAAAATCTCCAAATTCCTGGATATTTTCCTTTTCTCTTTGCACAGTTATTCTGTTAAATTCAGATTCCTTTAAAGACTTGGCAGATGACTTACAGTATATACTTGGGGCAGTGTTTCACAATCCTTCTTCAAGGGATGCTGGCCTCCTCCTTAGGCTCTGGATCTGTGAACTGGCCCACATCTGGGAAGAAGAAGAGCAGTTGTGACTTCCTATTGCATTTATTCAAGGTATTTTCTGATCACCACACCTAATGTTTCCTGGTTGTGTTAGGTCAAGCAATTCTTTGTTAGGCTTCTATTTAACTCCTAGGGAAACTATGATTAATTAGTTATCATCATAGATCCCTGAAGGTAAAAACATCCTGGTTGCCACTCAACCCTTTCTGCTCATTACAGTAATTGGGTCACCTTGTCTCTATTAGTAAAGTGATACTGCAACCTGATCCCAGACATCCTAAGATCTCATCTTCTTATTAAAATCAGTTCACTTCAAAGGCATCATCTCTTACTGTCATCCACAGCCTGCAGAGGAAAGTCACCATATACATTTAAGGATACTGAAGCTCCTCTCATTAACGCAATTACTGATGGTTTAATAAAAGAAGAGTCCTCTAGATTTCCCTTACAAGAGATTGTCATGAGGAAAATGAGTAGGATGCATATAATAAATTCATTCCAACATTCTCATCTCCTTATGCTTTTGAATTCTTCTGCTTTATTCCAGGGAAGTTCTGGCATTTTATCCTCATTTCTCATAGGCCACTTTCAAGTCCATGTTTCAGTAAACCAATCAAACAATGTTTTAGTGAAAATTTTCAGCTGATTCAGCTAGTACTCAAAGAAATTTAATCTGCATACTTAGGTAAATATACCTATATTAATAAATACTGACCAATCCTACATTATATTCTGCCTTTCTTAGACTTGCTCATATAGATTCCATCTCCACACATGTTTTTCAGGGGTCTGCTAATAAAAATTAGCAAATATTTGCAATTCTTTGGATGTAAAAAATATTTATTCTGGGATAAGGCTTTGCACTTCACCTGAGCTATCAATAAGAGATACTTCTGATGAGTCTTCAGGAAAATAAGCATCTCCTTTCAAGACAACTTTTTTCAGGTGAAAAAATTATAAGCTCTTTAAGTAAGGGAAGACTACCCTCATCAGACATAGTTGCATCTGCTGGTAAAGGAAACTCGGGATATACAGTGATCATGGTTCTCAGATTCAACTGTAACTGTTCAAATAGCAACGCTCCCCACCCCAAACTCTTCAGTAAAGAATAAAGAGATTCATTCTTCAAAATTAATGCCTTAATACTAACATAATAAACTGATGAGCCTGTGTTTTCAACTTACATGGCAACCCTGCAAACTACACATGATTCTGATGCTCAACAATCATTTCCCTCCTGATACAAAAAATTCTAAGAACGCCATGGCAGCCCTCTGATTCCTTGGTTGTCCCTTGAGCTAAGAGTTTAAACCTCTAGACTTATCATTTTCTGTTTGTAAGCAGTGCGGCACAATCAAAACTAGAGATCCCATTTTTATTGTCAAATGCAACAGCTACTTGTTTTCCCAAAGTCTAGTGTTCAATTGTCACATCATCCCAAACAAACCAGGTTATAATTTAAAGTAATTGTGATGTCATTTGATAAGACAGATTAATTATAGTATCGCATTTTTCACCTGAGAGAAGTTCTGTACTGTGTTCAAGCTAAAAGAAGCAAGCAATCGAAAAAATTTTCTCTTGAGGATCTGGTTCCTGGAACTTATCCTGATACCTCCCCCCTAAAGACTATATCAGTAAAGGTCTAACAAGGAAAAGATAAATCAATGTACGTATTTCAAATAAAGGAAATTTAATACAGATGAATGGTTATACACGTGTTGAGAGCACTGAGAAACTTAATAGGAGATCATGAAGTGATCCACACACTGGCAACAGCAGGAAAGCCAGTACTACCCCATAGGGCTACAGGAAGCAGAAGTGATTTTACTGAAGCCCGAAAGCCAGGAGTATGTGATGGGGGCAAATATCACTGGGGGAGCTGCCTGGGGGAGCTGGGACCACTGAATGAGGGGTTATCTGCCAGGAGTTGGAGTTAAGGAGATGCAGCTTCTGCCAGAGATGCTGTCTAAGTCAACATGAGAGGAGATATAACCTTAAATTCCCCCCTTCTCTTGTATTTCACTTTTTCTTCCCATTGGCTGACCCTACCTAATAGCTAGTTAGTAGTCCCTTGCAATACAGAATCAAAATGGGAATATTCAGTAAATTGATCTGAGAATAAAAATATGCAATAAACTAATCTGAGAATAAATAAGCAAAGGACTGGCTTGCTTTCACAAAGAGTAATGCAAAGTGTCTGCCACCATTCCATTTGGAGTTTTAGCCAGGGCAACTCACAAGTAGCTAGAATTCCTTGTACCTACTTCCTATAGAGTCATTTTCTCTGTCATGCATATATTTCTAGTTCAATCCAGGGTAGAAAGTTTGATTTCACACAAGAAGCTTCATCAGCTACAGGAATTTAGACAAGAAAGTTGGGAATGGGTCATTGTCTATAAAAGTTAACTATGTGTAATAGGTGTTGAATACAGACTTCACCTCTAATTCTCCCAATGCCACCACTATTAAAATAATTGACACCAACCCCACTGAGATTTGTATTAATGTATAAAGAGAGCATAAAACATACTTAAAATATAGTATTATACCACAAATTGCCCTAATATTAGTATTACAGAACCTGAGTTTCAGTTTCAGTGACTCACCTCTCTGAGATTCAGTCTACTGTTCTCTAAAACAGATTAGAATAATTTGTAAGTCCTTTCCATGTATTTGTTCAAAAAATATTTTCCCCAGTCTCCTTTGCTAACTGACTTTAGCTAAGCACAAAGAATATAATAATTTATCAATGCAGCCCAGGTATATTTCATGAAGCCAAATGCTATGGTTATTAATCAAACAGACAAATGTATAATAAATTGTAACTGTTCTAAGTGCTATGAAGGAGAAATGTATGATTTCATGTGGGCATTTGGTCTAGTTCCAGGAGTCAATTAAGGAGTCCATGAGGAGATGATCCTTGATATGTAGGTGTTTGACAGGGAATGAGATGAGAGGAGAATGTCCAAGCATAGACAAAAGCCCTGTGGCTGGAGGTATGTGACATGTATATGAGGCTGAAAGGACAATGTGCCTGGAGCCAATTAAAGAGGATGGGAGCATGGTGCACATGGAGACTACAGAAGCAGTTAGGGACCAGAATACGAATAACCACAGGGCTTGTGAAATAAACTGTTTTTACCCATAGAGCAGTGGGAAGCCATCAAAGGGTTTTGACCTGGAAAGTAACATGTTCAGATTTGCACTATGAAAAGATCACTAGCTATGCTACAGAAAATGAATTGGAAGGGAAGTAGCTACTCTGGTAGCTTAGCTTAGGTTATAGTTGATAGAGAAAAAGAGTAGTAGATATATTTGAGTGAGCTTTAGGAAACTAAAATAACAGGACTCAGTGCTGAGTGGGACTGGCGTAGTGAATTAGAGGGATTCGTCAAGGACCCATGGGTGGATGTTGGCGCCTTCACTGATGGCATGACTGATGGCATCTGCTTGAAAGAGACCAAGGTGAAAGGACAGGATACAGGGTAACTGTGAGTATATTTCTGGACATATTTGATTCAGGTAACGTGAGCTATATAAGAGAAAGTGCCAAGTAGGCAGGTGGATATTCGGGAGTGAAACAAAGGAACAGTCTTGACTAGAACAAGATATTTGGGATTCATCACCTTAGAGATTGTTATTGAAGTTTTGGGCAAGAGTTAGATTGCCTAGAAGAAGAATGGAGGGTAGAGAGAAAAGAGGACCAATAATGGAACTGTGAGTAATCTCATCAGCCAATGATTAGTTACTAGAGGTTGAGCCTAAAACAGAAATAGGAAAAGAATGAACAGAGAGGCAGGAGAAATGCCAAGCAAGTGTTAGATCACAGAACTCACACAAAGTGTTTTGAGAAGAGGATGTGTTGAAAGTTGCTGCGAGGTCAGGAAGAGGAGAAGTGAGAGAGTCCATTCAATTTAGTGAAATGGACAGTACTGATGACATAAATGAGAGCAACTTTGGTGGAGTCAGGGGATCAAATGCCAAACTGAGGTGAACTCAGAAGAAACTGGAAGAAATTTGCCTGTAGAAAGGAGGAAAAGAGAATGCAATATGTGAAGGGTAAAGAGGATTCTTTTTGTTGTTCTTAAAAAATAAAAGATATAAGCATGCTTAAGAGTTGATGGCAAGTATCCAATTTAGAGGGGAAGTTTTACCACATAACATCAAGAATAAACAAGCAACGGTGTAAAGTTCTGGAGCAAGCCAGAGTGGGTAAAATTCCAAGTGTTACGTAGTAGGGACGTCATCAAAAAGAGAAGGAAGAAGGACAGGGAAGATGCAAATTTATGTTTGTTTGTTACCTGGCAGATGCTTTGTTGTTACTGAGGAGATGATAGAATTGTCTCGTGAAGGCTTTTAATTTCTCTGCAAAGTCAACGTTCTCTTCCTGGGGAGAGAGGGAAAAACAGCTTGGGAGATGAGAAGGGCTGGAAAATGAAGGGAAGCAGGAAGCAGAAGGGCAGGACATTTCCGACTCAAGTTTTCAATGATCGTATAACTTCACTTTCTATGTGCTGTATACCGACTTCAAATTGGAAAGTATTTCCATGAAATAGTATCACGGTCCTTTGGAAAAATTACTTTGTGTCCTATTATGGCTTTCTCTCTCTCTCTCTCTCACACACACACACGCGCGCGCACACACACACACCCTTAACACACACCATTACACCATTCAACTCTTTGAAAAACTTAATGCCATATGAATATTGTTGTTCAAAATCAACCTACTGACACAAATTTTACAGTTAACAATCACAGTGGAATTCAGCTACCCACTATCAAGAACGTTAAAAACCACTGCCTGACATTTGTTAGATCTGTACAAAGACATCCCTGGAGTGTGTTGTCTCTGTTTATCACAATTGAACTTGTAGCAGAGGCACTGCCTTAATCCAAAGCCTGTACAGCCTTTACAAAGCCCCTTTTAAAACTACAAAGAAAAAAAGGCTGACACAAATTCTTCTTTTCTTACTTTTCCATTCATCTGGTGTGAGTGGTCAAGAAACCTAGGTGAGAGTTGTTTAAAACTCAATATGTTACAGAGTAATAGAGATTGTTTGAAAAAACCCATGACAGGTAAAATGAAGTACTTGAAAAACATGAATCTCAGGTTCACATTGATTTGTAGCTTCCAATTAGTGAAGTGATCAACTGAATTACACCAAGATTCTCCTTGTCTCAGGCGCTAATATTTGCTCCAAAGAAATGGCTTCCTTTCTAGATAACATTACTGGCCATAGAATATTCACCATGACAGTGCAACATGAAAGTGATCTTGGCAGATTTCACTCATAGAACTCAAATTAAGGGAAATCTTCCAAATATTAAAAAAAGGAAGGAGAGTGTTCCTTCTTGTCTTATCAACTGCTATAAAATTCATGAAGCCCTGTCTGGCTTGGGTCTTCCATCTACTGACAAATTTGATTAAAATTAGACTTGAGAATAAGTAGTAATGGAACTGTCCAAGCATGAGTATGCTGCCACTAAAAATTAGTTTCTAAAAAGGGCATCGATTAGAAAGGAAATGTAGAGAGGTGAGAAATCTGCCGCCTATGTTGCATCTTCAATTATATAAAATATTGCAATGAAAGGTTAGTAAGGTTAGGAAGAATTTTATTAAATAATACAATTAAAAGCTAATAATCTAGGATTCAACCTATGCACAAAAAGGATATTTAGTGTATTGGTTTTCTATTGCTGCTATAACTTAAAACAACACAAATTTATTATCTTACAGTTGTGTAGTTTAAAAGTCTAACACGGGTTTCATTGGGCTAAAACCATTGTCAACAGGGCTGTGTTCCTTTTGGAGGTTCTGAGGGAACAATGTGTTTCCTTACTTTTTCCACCTTCTAGAGGCAGCCCATATTCTTTGGCTCATGGCCCCTCCACCCATCTTCAAAGCCAGCAACATAGCATCTTTCTGACTGATTCCATCATCACATCTTTTTCTATACCTCACTTCTGCCTTCCTCTTTCACTTTTAGGAACCCTGTGATTACGATAGATCTACCTGTATTATACAGGATAATCTCCCATCTCAAGGTCCTTAAATTAATCACACATGCAAAGTCCCTTTTGCCATGTAAGGTACCATATTCACAGGTTCTGGGGATTAGAATGTTGGCATTTGGAGGGGGGCCATTATTCTGCCTACCACACTTGGGAAAGCAGAAAGGCATATCTTTATTTATTTATTTTTTTGGCCGCACAGCAGGGCATGCAGGATCTGAGTTCCCCGACCAGGGATCAAATCCACATCCCCTGCGGTGGAAGTGCAGAGTCTTAACCACTGGACTGCCAGGGAAGTCCCAGGTATGTCTTTAAAAGAAATGTATTATCGCCAGGTTTCTGTTTTCTAAGCCTATCATATTCAAAGTGGAGATTAAAAAATTTAAGGGATTTTTTTCCCCCGTAACTGTGTAGTATATCAGATAATCAGACCACTCATTTTCAGTGACAAGAATGCTAAATAAGAAAAGGATTCCTTTGGCAAAATGAAACTAACTCAGAAGATATGAACTGATTGAAAAGCTACCAGGGATGCCCACAGGATGTCATACATCTCCTTTCAGGAAATTACAGCAGTAGGGAGAGCAGACAGAGGCTGTAAAATGGTAATAAAAATGTATTTTAATTAAATTATTCTACAGTAAAACTAAAAGGAATCTGAAAACAAGAGTTGCTTATTATCCTCTTCATGCTTCTTGAATAGCTTGTGCAAGAAATTATTTGAGAGCTGAGATGGTTACAAACTATCTCTCCCTGGCTCTCTCTCCTCTACGCTTTTCTAGGTCTCTTTCTTTCTTTGTCTCTGTCTCTCAACTCTCTCCCTCTGATATCTTTCATTTTATTCTTACAGGAAGTATGACCTGAGTGAAGACTCAGGTGCCTCAATTTATTACCTTTGAAAGCACAGGAAATAAGTGGACCTCACATCACTGTGGGTTAAAATTGGCATAAAGCAAACTGTTGCTTTAGCTCAGCTTGTTACACCTTTAAAATCTGCCAGATGCCAAGAGATACAATAGCCAGGAAAGCCGGGTTTCCAGGAAACAATAACTTTCATATTTTCATCATCATAATCTAGATCTAAATTCACTTGTGAAAAAATCCAAGCATTAAGCATTCACATTTTTCAAATAAAAAATTGGGGCATGTGGTCTGACAAAGGACGTTTAATCGTTTATAAATTTAAATGCAAAGTGTTACCAAGTCATAAAAAATAAATTGCATTTAGCTACATACTGTATAAATTTACTTTATTGAAAAAAAAAAAGGAGATTATCAGAAACCAAGGCTGTCCCTGGAAAACCCAGGATGCGTGGTCACCATTATTTCTATCACGCAGTTCAGGATGCTATTTTGGTTGTAAAGCCCACATTTTATTATGTGCAATGTCTGCCAATGCCTCAAAAGCTTCAGGAAAAAAAGTCTTTTTTATTCCATGTGAAAGCATGCGAACTGAGTACCTGGCCTGCTTAATTATCCCAAGAGTCTGGTTCAGTAGTTCAGGGTCTGGCACACTAAATGCCCAATAAATGTAGTTTGAATAAATGAACAAATGCATGAACAATTTAAGTTTAGCCACATAGAAAGCAAGCCAAGTTTCATCTCTGCCGAGACTGAGTAAAAAATCTCATAAGATCCATCTGGAGGAACAACTTCTCAGGACATTTGTCCTATAACGATAGAAGCATTTATAATGAATAACTAATAACTAATTTAACTGATTTCATTGACATGGGCCAACCTGTAGTATAATCATTAAAAGGTTTTAATTTTTTGAATAAAAAATTATTTGTCAAGCCTCCGTTCCCATTGGATTTCAGGCTCCCTGGTGATATTTGAGTCCAATTTCATAAATTTTCAAACTAGTTTTGATGCTCTTCATTTAAAAACCTTAATCTCATATTCGATTCACAGCTCTCTTCCTCTACCATCCACGATGGGCTGGACAGATGTCTCGGAGGCTTGGAGTAGGAGGTGAAGTGGGCATGGGTGGGGTTTGGGTCTTCTCTCTCATGCCACTTCTCACCTTCTTTGCTGTCAAAGTCCTCTTCTGGGACTGGAGCAAGGACGACGGGGAGGAAGGAAGACATTCTGCAAGTGACTGCATATGGTATATCGGCCTCACTTCCTTGTCAACAGACCACTGTCTGGCCTCATTTTCCTCTTCATCAAATGCTGACTTACACATGGGAGGCATTTATGGCTCCTCAGGTGGGACCTCCGGGGGGTTCTCGCTGCCCAACGTGGGGTCTCTGTCAGAGGCTCAGCTTCTTCCTCCTCACCTCAGGCTCATCCCGGGTGACCCACTCCACATCCCCTTACTTCCTTTAACCAACGGGTGGTACCTGGGAGGGAGCTGTGATTGAAAAAAATCTTAATACTCAGTCCCCTTCTCACTGCAGCCAGACTCCACTCACACATCTTTGTCATACCAAACACAGCCATGCAGGCTCCACCCTGGGATGTTCTCTTTCAACTCTGTCACATCTCTCTGGCCCCCTTCTCCATGCTCAAGCCTAAAGAACCAATGATCCATCAGATCAGTTGCTCCGCATTTTCTAACAAATTGTTCCTAGTCTGTGACTTACATATAGGGCTGGGGAAGGCAATTTAGGCACTCTCAATCTTGTGGGAAAGTCAGAGAACAAATCATATAACCCTTTCTTTGGGGGCATGGAATGGTTACTACTCTATACAATCCATACTTCCCTAAGAGATGATCTCATCCTCTCTGCAGATCTATTTTCTATACCTGGGTTAAGGGAGGGGTAAGTGGGCTCATTTCATTAAACTGTTGATTTTAAGCTTTCCTCAGAAGTAGCTGGATTCATAGATTGAGATGTGTTGCACTTAAATTTTAAGGTAACTAGTGCCCGTTATTCTCACTTGTAGCCACTGGTTGAGTGATCCCAGAAACACAGAATCACAGTAATAGAAGGCTTACCACGTGGCCACGGTTTTTTCTTACACATAGTGCCTGCCCTCCTACACATATCAAGCCATTTTTCTTCTCACAGCAACTCTAGGAATGAGATGTTAGTAAGTCTGTTTTATAGTAAATTTGTTAAGAATATTTCAATGTATAGCACTAGTGCCTTAGGCGTACCACTCAGTGTTTATCAAGAGGTTAGATTTTTGAAATTCATTTGGCTAAATTATACTAATTTAGAAGATATTATTATAATCATCTTACAACATGAGATCAGTAATGTTATGATTCCAATTTACAATAACTTGCCCGATATTACCAAGCCAATAAGTGTTAGAATTAGAACCAGGTGTTCTAATTCCATGCCCAATGTTCTTCCTCAATGATGTACTGTTAATGGGAAATTCTACTTTTCTTGTTATTAACGTTCAGGTCCAGTGGGTGTTCTATTTCAAGATAACATCTGTGCCATGCACCAAGATGTGTATGGAGAGCCACACACATATAAAATCATAAAATAACAAAAAAACAACTGAGTTCATTCACAATGAGTTTGTCCAGCAAAAACTCAATTCTGGTAAAGGTTCTCCATGAATAAAAGAGTGAGGTTGTCACAATATGAAATATTCTGGCAGATAGCTTTCTGATGCTTCCACTTGGACCATCTCCATTCAAAAGGCACTCAACTTAAGCTACTGAAGAGCAAGGCAGCTTGGACTGTAGAGGAAATTCCATTTGGTATGCAAATATATTCACCCCACAGTTATCAAGATTTAGAAATAGGTTTTCCTATATCTTAAAGTCACATTGCTATTATACTGCAGAGTATTTTTTAATACAGTAAATACTCTGTCTTTACATTTACAATTTATAAGGTAGGAAAAGGAGCACTGGTTCAGATAGGATCTGAACCACTGTGGAATATTGGTGCTGAAACAGACTCCCACGGAGACCCAGATTTCCAGGATAAGGAAGAGAAGGTCAGCCTTACTGGATAGATAGCATGAGTCCTGAAGGCACTAGGATTATCTCCCCCCATATACAACCTTCAAATCCACCCTTTCTTCCTAATTTCTCAAAGCTTTCACAGTATTACATCAACCATTATAGGTTAAATGTTTTCAGCTAATAAGTAGGTCTCTTAAAACGCAAAGTCCACAAAGGATTAATGTTTTATCCATCAGTCAGACGTTCGTAGGAATCATTTAAATTAACCATGTCATCCCATCAATTGACAGAGGCACTGGTGAAATAGACATATTTGAGTTGGAGGGGAAAGTGCCTGTTAACGAGGAGACATGCACAACAATGTTCACTGCAGCATAGTTTGTAGTAGTGAAAAATCAGATATATTCTAGATGCCCATGAGGAGAATACAGTACATTATGATGGCTATTCCTTACAGAATATTATATAGCAGTAAATATCAATGATTGGATTAAAATGTGTATCAAAAATACAATGTTTAGAGAAAACTAAGTCGAGGGAAATTTTTTAAATGCATTTTTGAGCTTTTTTAAAAAAATAAGCAATACCGCAAAAGGCTGTAAAACATTAGAGTGGTTAAAAACATTAGCATATAACAAACAGCTCATACAGCTTAATATCAAAGACACAAACAACTCAATCAAAAAATGGGCAGAAGACCTAAATAGACATTTCTCCAAAGAACACACACAGATGGTCAACAGGCACATGAAAAGATGCTCAATAGTGTTATTATTAGAAAAATGCAAATCAAAACTACAGTAAGGTATCACCTTACACCAGTCAGAATGGCCATTATTAAAAAGTCTACAAATAATAAATGCTTGAGAGAGTAGAGAAAAAGGAGCCCTCCTACACATTGGTGGGAATGTAAATTGGTGCAGCCACTATGCAGGACAGTATGGAGGCTGCCTACAAAACTAAAAATATAGTTGCCGTATGGTCCTGCAATCCCATTCCTGGGCATATACGTGGAGAAAACTCTAATTCAAAAAAGACAC
Organism: Pseudorca crassidens; assembly: GCF_039906515.1. Taxonomy (NCBI): domain Eukaryota; kingdom Metazoa; phylum Chordata; class Mammalia; order Artiodactyla; family Delphinidae; genus Pseudorca; species Pseudorca crassidens. The sequence goes on along the minus strand of NC_090302.1, from coordinate 39,503,355 downwards.
ATGCACCCCAATGTTCACAGCAGCACTATTTACAATAGCCAAGACATAGAAGCAACTTAAATGATGAATGGATAAAGAAGATGTGGTACATATATGCAGTGGACTATTACTCAGCCATAAAAAAGAATGAAATAATGCCATTTTCAGCAACATGGATGGACCTAGGGATTATCTAAGTGAAGTCAGACAAAGACAAATATCATATGGTATCACTTATATGTGGAATCTAAAAAAATGATACAAATGAACTTGTTTACACAACAGAAACAGACTCCTCACCGACACAGAAAACAAACTTATGGTTACCAAAGGAGATAGTGGGGGGGAGATAAATTAGGAGTTTTAAGAGTTTGAGATTAACATATACATACTACTATATATAAAATAGATAAACAAGGACCTACTGTAGAGCACAGGGAACTATATTCAGTATCTTGTAATAACCTATAATGGAAAACAATCTGGAAAAAAATATATATATATAACTGAATTACTTTGCTGTACACCTGAAACTAACATAACACTGTAAATATTAAACTATACTTCTATTTAAAAATGATTAAAATTTTTAAATAAAATAAAATCCCCAATTATTTTTAAAAAGCATTAGTATATGATGAACCCACTGGTTTTGGAGTCAGATGTCTGCCTTTGAATCCCAGCTCCACCACTTATTAGCTGTGCAAGCTATTTAAGCTCTTGGTGTCTCAAGTTTAAAATGGCAATAATAACAGTACCTATTTCATAGGGATGTTTTCAGAGCCAAGGAAGGAATACACATAAACAACTTAAAACACTGCTAGGTGTATACTAAGTGCTCAATAAACATTGGTTATTAATTATTTATGGGCACATATATGTATAAAAGTATAATAATATCGACTGAAACTCATGATATTGGATGCCTTTAGGGAGAAAGAGAGCAGAGAGGTTGAGTAGGAAAACAGTAACTTCACCTTTATTCAGTATCTTTTATTAAAACAAAACAAATATATGAAACCAAAAGACAAATATGATGAGGGCTTCTCTGGTGGCGCAGTGGTTGAGAGTCCGCCTGCCGATGCAGGGGACACGGGTTCGTGCCCCAGTCCGGGAAGATCCCACATGCCGTGCAGCGGCTAGACCCGTGAGCCATCGCCCTTGAGCCTGCGGGTCAGGAGCCTGTGCTCCGCAACGGGAGAGGCCACAACAGTGAGAGGCCCACATACCAAAAAAAAAAAAAAGACAAATATGATGAAAGTGATGATGGTGATGATGATGTTAATGATGACAATTTAAAATCCTGAATGTCAAAGAGTAGAAGCAACACAATGGGGAACCTGGGAAGGAGTCAACACAAACGTCACAATTTTGAAAGAGGTCTGCCTTGTTTTAATTGAGGCTCAGGCATGGGAAGGAAGCCAGATTTATGAACGCAAGAAGGAAGACTTCAAGTAGAGCAGTTGGATCAGCCTAAAAGGAAAACTTCTAAGCAGGGCAGCAGAGCAAGCTGATCTGCAATTCAAAGAATAAACAAACTTCTCAGGAAGTTGGATGTAACAATACCAGTGCCTTCTAATTAAAAAGAGTTGATACCCAGAGAGTTTATTCAAACAAGAACAGGGCAGCTGATGGGGTTTGGAGGATGCTGATATCAGCCATAAGCAAAGACCAAAAAGCCTACGGGTAGCCTGAGGAACATCTGGCAACAGATGTCACAGACCTCAGTCTCTGCGAGGTCCTGAGGGGGAGCAGCCATAGGAGACTGAGCAGAAGGGCCAGATGCTGGGATGCCATGAAATCAAGACCAGAGAGGGAAGAGCTGCAAAACTGACCTGATCCTGAAACACTAACATAGAGCTATAGCTCTAGAAGTCTTCTATTTCCCCGTCACAGGTGCCAGACTGGGTTTAGAGCTTGATGAAAGTTTCAAATAACACAGCTAGAGGAATTTGAAGGCAAGGTACCAAGCAGTTTCCATGAGAAAGTAGCTCTGAGAGAGAGGCTGCTGCTCTCCCACATTCCAAGGTTCTTCTTTCCTCCTTTCCCTATCATTCCACTCTCCCTATAGTTGTCCATCCATCAAGAGGACTAAAGAGCATCAGGGATCTGAGGTTGCCCAGAAATTCCTGTTTAGAATTGGGCCAAATAATTTGCCTCTTTGTCCTCTGATTTCCTTATTTCTATAACTGGGATTATAACACCTAATTTAAAAACTGTTGTAAGGATTAATCATAATGCTATATTTAAGAGGTTTAGCCCACAGCCTGGCCAAAAACATGCTCAGTAAGTGGCATCAGTTATTTCTAACACTCATCACTTAGTAGGCATTCAATAAATACTAATTAATTCAATGTGATGTAAATTAAGTTGGAGTCTCTAGGCAGACGATTACTAGTAGAATATCCGAGCTAATCCAAATAAATGTCTTCTTTTTCTCCAGATATAAAGATCAGTTGTTATGAATAACATATATTTTACGCTTTCATGGCTAGCCTTTTACCTCATGACACCTAAGTTGAAATCTTTATTCTGCTTGCAACATTGTGTTACTTACCATTTTCAAGAGCCTGACCTAGTGCCTGGAGAAGCAGAACGTCATGCTACTACAACTCTTAGTCAAGTGGAACGCAGGGACAGTGGTCCGGGTTTTGACAAGAATGCCCAGACACTTAGCAACCAACGTAGTATCAAGGTTCACATGTCCAGAGCATCAAATGTACAATTAAACCACAGAATTCACCTACTTCTGATATTTGATGTTTGCCAGTTTCCTTGCTGCCACTCTGAATTCACATATTTCCTGTCCCTCCCAATACATGTCTTCTCAACCAGAAACATCAACGATCATGTATACAAATTCCAAGTGATATTTCTTACTGGGTGGTCTCCAAATGGCTTGACTGCATATCCAGTTAGAAAAAGCAACGGCAACAAATGCTATATGTACTACTATCACCAACTGAGCTTCAACACACATTACTTCTTATTTAACAAAGCTGGATATACAACTTAATTTCAATAAATTTTCTGTATGATTTTAAAAAATTAATTGGCCATCTTCTTTTCTTTTCTGAGGAATAAGACATTTATTTTGCTAGTTTAGTTACAAAATATTAAATAAAAATGAAAAATAATTATCAGACAAAGAAATCAGATAAGAAAACTTAAATGCTTACAGAGGCCTGGAATCAAACATAAAGGAGTGAAGAGGGTCAGTGGAGGAAAGCATGGAGTCTGGTATTGATGGAAACTGGGGAGCCACTCATTGGTTTAATCCAACTGATAGCACACAGAAATTCCAGCTCAGTGTTGCTAAATCCTCCTATTATCCAACAGAAGACGGTAACTGGCCATCTTCTTGACAGATATGATTAGGTAACCATTGTTGAGACTTCATGGTATGGCTGCCAAAGAGCTATTCCTAGAACTAAGCTGCCCTGTTTTATTTTTTTATTATTTGTATTTGTCTATTATTTTTCAATCCATGGATTTAAGACCATTTTTTATTTTGTGAAGTATAGTGTATTTTAAGTTAACAAACATGCAGGAATGGTTGAGTCAATCACTCCAAAACGTGGGACTTCTGTCTTCCTTCAGGGTAACTCACAGACCATCTGTGACAAGCTCACACAGTGACCAGATGAGTGTGCCACTTCCAATCCATATACTACATACTGATGAATCTTAAGGGGTTTTTGTTTGTTTTTTTTTTTTGTTTTTTTTGCAGTATGTGAGCCTCTCACTGTTGTGGTCTCTCCCGTTGCGGAGCAAAGGCTCCGGACGTGCAGGCTCAGCAGCCATGGCTCACGGGCCCAGCCGCTCCACAGCATGTGGGATCTTCCCGGACCGGGGCACGAACCCGTGTCCCCTGCATCGGCAGGTGGACTCTCAACCACTGCACCACCAGGGAAGCCCTTCAGTTATTTTTAATATTAGATAACAATTGAAATAGAAGTCTTAGCATTTTGTCCTCATCCCCAATGGATCATCCTGCTCACTCCGTTAGCTGCACTCTCCCATCCCTCTTTAGAGACTACTGACATGATGCTTTACCCAAAGTAATACACACTGCAACAGCATCAAAAATGTTTTGGAAACAATACAAATAATCTTCCAGGAGTCCACTTAAAAGAAGTTATCTGACAAGAATCTCAAACTGAAGAGGTCCTGAATCATACAAGTAAATAAGTTCTAAGTGTGCCATGTGCTCATGGGCCCACACACGTGAGCAGGAGAGAAGCTGGAAAGAATAACGTTGACTTGAGGCCCATCATTAATGGGAAAAACAAGTTCTGCTGGGGCCACAGCAATCAGCAGCCTCTTTGAACATTCTCCATATGGATCGCACTTAGGATGATTATATTGGTTCATCAGGCTTTGCCTTGGCCTGTTGTGTAAAGCATTGTGTGATATTTACGGTGTGTCTGAACCCAGTCTGTTTGTCAGTGTCACCCTCCTCAGACCAGAACTGGTTGTACTGACTCAAGACTTCCACAGTAGTAACAGCAGAATGATAGAGCGTCAGAAAAGAACCCACTCACTATCTCTACTGCCATTTTTTGGTAAAAGAAGTCACTTCTGAAAAGGCAATTGCAACCACATCCTGAATCTATTAATTGGAAAGTAGTGTTTCATTCATTAGAGTGTTGCCTTGAATCATTTGGTTGATTTGGAAAATAAATTTACGAACAACCAACCAACATTTAGAAATTCTTACTCTTTAAATCCTTTCCTCCAAAATACTTTATTTACATTTTGGAGAAGCGAATACCCTACTTTGCACGTATATTTGTGTTTTCCATCTCTTCCCCACCCTTTCTGGTTTTAAGGAATGAGTAATGTATATCTCAGTGTTCCACCTCTACTTGGAGAAATTTATGAATACCCGTAAGGACCACTGTTGCATATATTCCCCCATTTAAGGACTATTTTCCATGTCTACAAAACTCAAATATGGTAAAGATTTATTTGTAAGTTTGTGGGGAAGCCAGGTAATATTTCTTTAGGAAAAAAGGAGCTTGTAGGTTATTTATGAAGTGATAATTTGTGTGTGTGTGTAGTTGTATGTTGTATATGGGACCACAGTTAAATATTTTCCAGTAACTTGGAGAAAAGGAATTTAGAAATAACTTGGCCTCTTTGGATATAATTTAAGCTACAAACTACCAGAATTAAGAGTATCCTCGGGCTTCCCTGGTGGCACAGTGGTTGAGAGTCCGCCTGCCAATGCAGGGGACGCGGGTTCGTGCCCCGGTCCGGGAAGATCCCACATGCCGCGGGGCGGCTGGGCCCGTGAGCCATGGCCGCTGAGCCTGCGCGTCTAGAGCCTGTGCTCCACAAGGGGAGAGGCCACAGCAGTGAGAGGCCCGCGTACCGCAAAAAAAAAAAAAAAAAAAAAAAAAAAAGAGTATCCTCTTATTGTTAAACTGTAAAATGGACAAAAATGAATCTGAGCAGAAATTTGCTAAATCATCTCACAGACGAAACGATTCTCAGACCAGAACTGATTATATGAACATAATAAAAAACAATATGTTAAAATGGATTTTGGACAGAAATAGATTCACAGACATATAAAATAAACCTATGGTTACCAAAGGGGAAAGGGGGGAGGGCGTATAAATAAGGAGTTTGGGATTAACAAATACACATTACTATATATAAAACAGCTAACCAGTAAGGGCGTACTGAATAACATAGGAACTATATTCAATTTCTTGTAATAACCTATAATGGAAAATATGCAAAAGAATATATATATATATATCTGAATCACTTTGCTGTACGCCTGAAACTAACAAAACATTGTAAATCAACTATACTTCAATAAAAAACTTTTTTAATAAATAAAATGGTCTTTTGGTCAGTGAAGAATTTTCAATAAATACAATCACAGAAATATATTTTTAATTCCTTTCTTCACTGTTCAATATGGCTGTAGCCAGGCAAGTTTCTCTGGGAGGTAAATGTTTCTGTTGCAGGGATAGGCACAGCCAATCTATACAGCTTGATGTCTCAAAGATTTTATCCAGCAGCCAAATCTCCCATCCTTGAATTTTGTTTACAGCTTTTTTGAGGTATAATTTATGTATCATGATAGGCACCCATTGTAAGTGTACAGCTGAATGATTTTTAGTAAATTTATATAGTTGTGTAATCATGACCACAATCCAGTTTTAGAACATTTGCATCACCCAAAAAGTTCCCTTCTACTCATGGGCAATCAATTCCCACTCACACCCTCAGCTCCAGATAATCATAAACCTGCCTTCTGTCTCTACAGATTCACCTTTTCTGGAAATTTCATACAAGTGGAGTCATAAATATGTTGTCTTTTGCGTTGGGCTTCTTTCTTTTAGCATGATGTACTGATGTTTGAAATTCATCCATGTTACTGTAGGTATCAGTAAATCATTTTTTAAACTGATAAACAGCATCCCCTTGAATGGCTCTACATTTTGTCTATTTACCAGCCTGAGGATACCTGGAGTGCATGAATAAGCAGCCAGGAACAAACAAGTCTTTGTGTGGACATATGTCTTAATTTCTCTTGAATAGGTACTGAGGCATGGAATTTCTAGGTTGGATATAAGTATATGTAAGTGTACCCCATTTTACATACCCACCAGCAATGTTAAGAGGATTTCAGTTTCTCCAAATCCTCACCAACGCTTAGTATTTTAAGGCTTTTGGATTACAGCCATTCTAGCGGGTGTGTAGAAGTATCTCGTTGTGATTTTAATTAGCATTTTCTCTAATGACTAATGATATTAAACGTCTTTTCAGGTGCTTATTGACAATTTGTATATCTTCTTTGTGACATGTCTATTCAAGTACGTTGCCCAGTTTTTAATTAGGTTGTTTGTCTTCTTATTGTTGCGCAATAAATATTCTATATATATTCTGGTACAATACCTTATCAGATATATGTTTTGCAAATATTTTCTCCCAGATTGTTACTGGTCTTTTCACTTTCTTCAGAAGAGCAAAACTGTTTGAATTTTGATAAGGTCAAATTAATTATTCATTTTATTGATCTAAGCAATTGACACCTAACTCAAGTCACAATGATTTCTCTTTTCTTCCAGAAGTTTTATGGTTTAGCTCTTAAATTTAGGAATATGGTTCATTTTGAATTAACTGAGCCTACCCGCTTACCTACTGGGGACAGCCATGGGAGCAGGATTACTCAGACCAGCCACCCAGGCAGGCAGGACAGAATACAAATGCAGACTTCCTCGAGAGAACAAAACAGGCCAAACTTCCCAAACTCTGTCAGCTGTTCCACCACCCTGAGAGCAGTCTGGGTTGTTTTGTTTTGTTTTTTAATCTTTTACAAAATTTGCAAAATTAAGTGAAAAAGAACACCTGGAATTTTATCTTTCTCTCTTTCTTGGATTGTAGAGATCAGGGGGTAGCCTCATTTTTTTGCCTGTGGGATATCCACTTTTCCCAGATAAAAAGACTATCTACTTCTTCATTGAATTGCTTTGGCACCTTTGTTGAAAACCAGCTGACCATAAATGTAAGGATGTCTCCCTTGACATGATGCAAGTCAGAGTATCCTCTCATGACAACTTGACTCCCCACACAAACTAGCCTTTATCAAAGGAATGCACTGCTGAGGCCAGTGTGAAGAGCAATGCATATTTCTCACTTTAAATAAATGAACTGGAATTCCAATTCATAAATAAGTTTCAAGTTCAGTTAACCTGAGTTTCTGAATGAACAAAGCTGAAGACCTAACTGGGATAAATTCCTCAAGGTAATCATAATCTTGGGAAGATACCTGGCAGCCAGTCAGCCTCTCCTGATATCATTTTATAGGAACTTTCCAACTTTAATCACAAATGAATATCTGTTGAACTTCTTTTATGTGGGAGGCATTATGAAGGATTCTAAGAAATATAAGCTGGGTCAGTATTCCTCCAGTACGTGCCAGTATGACCAACCAGACTGTTCATGTGCAGCCTCCACTATGATTAGTGGAGTCTATACCACACTAGTTATAAATATTTTGAACATCACACTGAACAAAAGATATGGTTCTCAGTCTTCCATGAGCTTATAGTCTAGCTGGAGAGATAAGACAGCTACATAGTTAAAATGATCAAGGCAATAAGTGGTACGTTAGAGTCAGAAGACTGATCACAGAGATCACAGAGACATACTGGTAATGTTAGCAGAAAAAGTAGAAAAAAATGTTTCTAAAAATAAATAAAATCAGTTTTTTAAAAGAATAATATTACATAAAATTTAGGCTTTGTAGGCTTACAATTTACTGCCCCAATTATCATAAGCTGTAGTACCTGATAAAATTAATTTAAAATAATAATGTTAATGTTGATTGCTATCACTTATTGACTGCCTTACTAGGTGTTAGGCTATGGACAGTATTACCTAACTCTGCTAGGATATAGCTATAACTATGCTATGTTATGGGCTATATCATTTCCAATCCTTACAACAAACCTAATAAATGGAAGGTATTTTTTGTAGCCATAGGCCTAACCTGGCCATCTTGGAATAAAAATAAGGCTACAAAAGGACAGTAATATTTAAATTAAAATATTCCAGGGCTTCCCTGGTGGCGCAGTGGTTGAGAGTCCGCCTGCCGATGCAGGGGACACGGGTTCATGCCCCAGTTCGGGAAGATCCCACATGCTGCGGAGCGGCTGGGCCCGTGGGCCATGGCCGCTGAGCCTGCGCGTCCGGAGCCTGTGCTCCGCAACAGGAGACGCCACAGCAGTGAGAGGCCCACGTACCGCAAAAAAAAAAAAAAATTCCAACCCCGATCCCTATAATGAAAATTTTATTCTCCAAGCTTCCCCACTCTTAAGGGATTACTCAGAACCCAAGGAATGATTACGTAGATTATAAATTATTCCCCCTCTTTTCCTCTTGCCTCCTGCCTTTGGCCAAGAGGGGCCTGAAATTCATTCACAGACAATAGGACCAGTCACCATGACGGCTAGTCTTTGGACAGCCAATGTCGTGGTCTCAGTTTCTTCCAATGATGTCCTACCACTCTCAGTGATGAAGCTCACTCTGACTTTGAATTTTCAATGTTCATTAAGATACAGAAAAGATGATGTTCCTCTCCCCATTGTCATGCTGAGTCCGGGAGCCCACTGTCTATAAACAGCTTTTTTAAGCACGAGCAGAAGCATTTTCCCAAGTATGACCATGGTGGGGGGTCATAGGCGCTACGAACTCGGCCAGTTTCTGTGTCAAGATGTAGGCCTTTCCCAACACCCCCCCCCACCCCATTTCAAGTCCTTAAGATTGAAGAAGTTCACACCTCTCCTAGTACCAAAGGCTACACAACTCTTGCTCCAGAATGAATTACTGAGTTGACTGATATTTGCTTTAGGAGAACATTCACATATTACTCTATCTTCATTTTAGAGCTAAGAAAACAGAGGCGAAGAGAATTTAAGTGAGCTGCCTAAGATCATGCAGGGAACATGAAATACAACCAGCATTTTCAAATTCCCAAACTGATATTCTTTTCACTCTGTTTCATTGTCTATCAAATCCATGATAATTGTAGGTAAATCAGTTCTGGGCAGACTGGACTTGTGTAAAGAGTAGCCTAAATGTCTTCTCTCATCCTCACAGACACAGCTCATCAAGTAAGATTAAAAAGGTGCCCGGGAGGCAGTTTACAAGGCCTCTCATTCTCCCATGGTTTCTAGTCTGAAAGAATATTTGTGCAAACCAGAATGTGACCTGTTAGTAAATAACCCGAAGCTATTTATTAATTGGGGGTAAAAAAAATGCAGTTGAGTTCAATTCTGCAAACAAGCTCACAGAATCCAACACACAGACTGCCTTGCAGGACAGAAAAAAGAGAGAGAGAGGGAAACATTCTGATACTACCTTCCTGCAGTAGAAAAATTCCTGTTAAGATGACAGGCACAGACTTTATGGTCGTGGTTTGATCTCTAACTGGCTGTGTGTCTCCTTCAGCCAGTCATTGTTTCTCTATGGACCCTGGCTACCCAGCTTATCTGCCTTTTAGTTGGGGCGAAGGAGGGTGGGTGTGAGGACGAGATGATATAAAAGAAACATAGCACAGAGGAAAGAATTCAATACCAACACAATGGCACATTAAGAAACCTTCTTTGTTGAACAACTCAATAATATAAATAAGACTCTGGAGTATTGGAAAGACAATGACCTCTGAAGTCATATAAGTTGTGATAATTAAACAAACTAATTCAAATATAGTCTCTATCATTTACTAAACATTTGACCTTGAGCAAGTTACTTCTCTTAGTCTCAGTTTTCTCATCTATACACCAGGGTTCATATTGCCAAAATTAGATTAAGGGGAAGGCTAGTCATGCTACTACCCAAGGTGCTCATCTATGGCAGTGCTGGAAGGTCAGTGAATTAAATGGAAAACTTGGTGCTAGTTGACTCGAGTTTCCAAAGACGGCTTCTAATGAAACTGGTGACATGTCCTTGGTTCCCTTTTGACCAAAACAGAGTCCTCTGGTAGACATTTTAAAAATATAATATATATATATAATATATATATATTTCACTCCAAATAAATGTACATATAAATAATATCTGTTTGAAGGGACACTATATATATATATATATAGTTTATAGTGCAGTAGTAATTCTGAAAGGCCAGTGGCTCAAAAAATAAGGGTTTATGTCTTATATGGTGTTTTATGTAGGTTGGTTGACTGTTCTCCAACTTGAACTTATATCACTTATGGAATACTTGGTATTTCCAAGTTTGCTATGGTAAGGAAATAAAGAGAAGAAGATACACACTGGCATTTGCCTGCCTCGTCTTAAAGTGGCATTCCTTATTTCTGCTTTCAGTCTCTTGGACAAAACATTGGTATGAATCAACCTAACTGGGAGATGTAAGGAACACCTCACTGGGCCTCAGAAGTCATAGTATCTACCTGCCTGGGTGCCTAAATGTCTGAGTAGAGCATCGATACCATGGGGGTGACTGTGAGAATTACATTAAATAGCTTAGAGTAAGAACCTAGCCTGGAGTCTGGCATGCACTTAGAATTCAAAACTTGTTAGTCTCTTTTTCCTACCCCCAATCTCAAAGGTGAACTTCCCCAATCCTACAGAATCAACCCCAGCAAGCTATGTGCTCCTAAATACTGCAGCCCAAGCACCCTGACATCTTGCTCAGGGCACTGGAAAGAGGCAGGCTGAAAATGGTAACTGCATCCCTGTGACAATCTGCAGGCCATCACCAAGGTCACAAGTGTATAGCATAAGCTTCCTCTGCTCAGGGTCCTTCTATGGTTCCCAAAGTTCTAAGGAAAAAGTTGAAACTCCTTAATGTAACACACTTTAGAGTTGTTACTCCACCCTCCCTCACTGAGATCACAACACATGCCTCACTCACACTCACTCCCCACTCCAGCTCTGACAAATAATGCCAATGTCCCTAGATAACTGTTTTATGTCATGTCTCTGCACGAGCAGGAATGGCTGAATTTCCCTGGAATGTCTTAAATCACTCTTCACCTGACTACATGTGCTTTAAACCCCATCTTTTCTGAAATGCTTTCTCTGGCTTCACCAAGATGCCCCTACATGTAAGCCTCACAGCAGCATGTGCATTCCTGTATCACAAATTACTGAATTACAAGCAGTGATCCAAAGGCCTGTCTCCCCACTTCCACAGTAGAATCTCACAGGAGGCAGGAGCTATGTTGTACTTGAGGCTGGACCTGCAGGGTGTGATAAGGTACTTGACACATTATAGGAGTATATAATCATCGAATCAATGAATGCCAACCTCACCTTGTGTTTTGCTTCATATATCGTATCACCCCTCTCCCTGTGCTCTGATTCCTAGATTTTCCAGCACAGTACAATCCAAGTATGCTACCTCTCTGTCAATTATTGGCTTCAGATACCTTGGGTGACTTCTAACTCAAGCTGGGCAAAACCCCAATCTCCATTTGACGACCAAGGTTAAGGGGTAGAAAGTGCCTTGTTTGCAACCAGAAAGGCCTGGAACCAAATCCTAGATTTACAACTTATTATTTGTGTGAATTCAGACAGAGTCTCTTTACCACCTCAGTTGCCTCATAAGGGAATTAAGACTATTGTCTCCACACCATGGGGCTACTGTGGATACTACAAAGGAATCCTAATTTTTGGTCTGCCTGCATATTTCTCCAGATGGACAACATTGTATCCTCTAGAAGCCCCTTTAAGCAGGGAAGAGATTTTTTTTCCCCAGGAAATTTCTTTCAAAGCTGATTGGAGTAACAGATAAGACCCCCAAAGAAGCTTGAATGAATAGACATCACACTGTAAGAAAGACAAAGAATTGTTCCTGAAGGGTAGCAGAAAGGAGAGCAAGAGAAAGGAAATGAGAGGAAGAAGAGTCAGGAATGACGGCAGACCTCCCCGCGACCCCCCAATTTTTAATTAAGTCTAAGAACATGGGGTGTAGATTTTGCAGCATCTGATAGTATACCCTGTCATACAATAAGGAGACTCTAAACTGTAGGTACAACTACAATTTAAAGTGCTGGCATTATTATTAACCCAGACTCAGTTATCAGTTAATTCCACAGTTTCGCATTCTTTACGCAAGCAAAGGAAGAGGTTAGTTGAAAGGTGGAAATAACCAGCTGAGCTTCTGTCCTATCTAGATTCTGCGGGTCTTTATTCCTCACTCTAGGATAATGTCTCACTTGTATCCTGATTTTCTTTGCTCATAGTTCTCTTTCCAGGGTCTGTCACCTTTTTGTCAATATTTTTAAAGTTCAATTTATGTACAAGAAGTGGCATCTATGTAAAATGTACAGTTTTGTGAGTTCTGACACAGGTATGCATCCATTTCACACGTATGCACCCATGAAACCACAATCAGATAGGGAGCATTTGCATTAAACTCGGTTTCCTTAGGCCCCTCTGCAGTCCATCTTTTTGTGCCCTTGCCCCAGGCAAGCACCAATCTGACTTGTATCACCAGAAAAGCTAAATGTTCTAGAATTGTACATAAATAGACTCAAACAGTGGGCTACAGTGGGCTGTTGTGTATACTGTGGGCTACAGTGGGCTGTTGTGTATACTGTGGGCTACAGTGGGCTGTTGTGTATACTGTGGGCTACAGTGGGCTGTTGTGTATACTGTGGGCTACAGTGGGCTGTTGTGTATACTGTGGGCTACAGTGGGCTGTTGTGTATACTGTGAATAATACTGATATGAATGTTGACATACAAGTTTTTGTCAGGACATGTATGCTTTCATTTCTCTTGAGTGTACACATAAGAGTGGGATGACTGAGTGACAGGTTAAGTGTATGTCTAACCTTTAAGAAACTTCCAAGCAGTTTTCAAAAGTGGTTGTAGCATTTTATATTAATCATCAGCAGTTTATGAGTATTCCAGTTGTTCCAAATCCTTGACAACACTTGGTATTCTCAGTCCTTTTAATTTCAGCCGTTCTAATGAGTGCATAGAAGTATCTCATGATTTTAATTTGCATTTTTTTGATATCTAGTGGTGTTAAGCATCTTTTTCTGTATGTTTTCTTTTGTCTTCCATTGATTTTTAAGATCCTTGAGCACTCTCCTTACTGGTTCTACACTGTCCCTCTGTTATTCTGAGGTATCACCTTCACAGAACCTACTACTGTACTTATCCTTTTGAATGCTAGGAATACTCCTTTCTTACATTACCCTTACTGGTTTATGCTGGTCTTCTGGATTAATTTTTAGATTTGTACTACTCTTTTCCTCTTTTATATATTAATTTCTCAAATCTTAACACTTGGGGACAATGTTTCAAAGACACATTGAGTAAATCAACTATACTTCAATAAATAATAAAAATTTAAAAAGACATTATTTCATCAGATAAAAATTTTCCTCTTTAACAGTTGATTTATATGGATGTCAATTTCATCACTTTTTTAAAATATAAGTTCAAGGTATCAAACAGGAACATGCTGTATTTATTTTAGAATCTGCATCTAGCTTGGGAAATCCTAGACTAATCACTTAGCCTCTCAGCCAAGCCAATAACAGTGAACTTCTGCCTACTTCCCATGGATCTGCTATAAAAATCAGGAGTTACAAGAATCTGAACATGCAAACAAATGTCCCATAGTTAAGGCACATATGCTAGTTATAACACTTAGCAATTTAGAGCCTTAAAATAAAATGAGTATTTAATATTTTTGTCTCCAGGTGCATTAAATTTAAAAGCATGTTTCCCTCCATGAATTCACTATTAAAATGACAGTAATAAGAGCAAAGAAATTCTGAAGAATGAAAATTCACCTCAGATGGCCTCATGTTGACATAATATGCATTGTGATGGATGAAATTCATGACATTCACCTGAGACCCTCATTCAGTTGATCTAAAGAGTTGGAGGTGTCTATTCTACCAAGCAGGACAGAGCCCATTACGATTCATTTCCATGTTGTGTGGCAAAAAAGAAAAGAACTTTTTATTATAATGTTTTCAAATACTTCATAATGAAAGGTATTCATAAATACATATATAAATGTTTAATGAATGTATGTATCTTAGTGCACACAGTTTTCAAATGTGGTTTCTACATGTGAAAATAAATCTTTATTTAAAAACTTGCACGTTTTTTCTCCTGAAAGAAAAAAAAAGGTTTCTGAGAATGTATTTTTAAAGCCACAACTTAAGGAAAAGTAAAATGCATTCCTCCTCACTACGGAGAAAGTCGAGGTCACTCTGACCTTAGGAAATAGAATGTCATTCAGAACCACCAGGGTTGGATGAATCTTCATTCCATTGCAAGATTTCTCTCTGGTAAAGGTAACTACAATTTTCATCTAACTCATGAATCCTTTTCCCACTTTTCTCTTCTACTTTTGTGTTCCTCTGTGGTCTACAAGTTAAAAGCCTAATGATCATGGCAATGAACACAATAAATGTTGCTTTGAGAATCTGTCTGGGAAAGGAATTCCTAAGTTCTCAATATTAAAAATAGAGAAATCCTAATAGCATCTGTTTCTAATAATACACTCTATACCAAGTAGGCTGCAAATGGTCTGTTTTGGTTATACTTACTAAAGAAGAACTTACTAAAGAAGAACACAAACATTTATCTACAGAATCTGGATTAAGTTGGTCAGTATTTTTAGAAACTGATGGGGAAACTGAGGTGCAGAAAGGTTATATAATTGGCTAAAGCTAACACAGCCAGTGATAAAGCCAGACTAAAAACCAAAGTCTCCTGACTCTCATCATGAGAAAAAATTAGTCAAATGAGTGTGCTAGAGCAAGCAAACTAGAAAACTAATTGCTTGAATAATTAAGTAATTAGTGACTCTTTCTTACCTGTGTCAGGGCTATAAACTGTAAGTTGCCACCCCCCAGAGTTTACTCAAGAAATATTCAGTGTATGGATTATACATTAATCAGCTATTGCCTTTGCCTTATGAACCTTAGGGTGTTGTAGGAGAACACTGTAGGTATGTTTCTTCATGAATATACTAAATATTACAAAGGCAAATCATAAAAGAGGTGGGCAGATAAAGTGGTATAAAAATTTAGGGTGGATGCTAAGGACATTTAGTATACTTCCTATCACCAGATCAACACTGGTGCTTAAATATATTTAAGAATTATACAGGTGGAGCAGTGTACAGTGAAGCAGAGGCAGAGCAGCTCCGTGAGCTCCTATCCACTTTCCCACAGAGAACTCCTGACTGTCTGCTGAGGACAAGTCACACACATGCTCTCAGGTCTGGCAAGCCCACAAGGTCACTATCATATGACAAAGGATTTTCTGCAGTTCTTCTTAATCCCTGTACACTTTCCATTTGCTTCCTGGTAGGAACTCCTGAGCCCACAGCCACCTCTAAACACACCCCTTGACATGGCCCTGCCCAACAGATGGACAAGACCCAGCTCCACCCACCACTGGGCAGGCAACAGTCCCTCCCACCAGGAAGCCTGCACAAACCTCTAGAACATCCTCACCAACAAGAGCACAGACACCTGAAGCAAGAGGAACTAAAACCCTGCAGCCAGCAGACCGGAGATCACAAAGTTAGACAAAATGAGACAGCAGAGGAATATGTTCCAGACGAAGGAACAAGATAAAACCCCAGAAGAAGAACTAAGTGAAGTGAAGACAGGCAATGAACCCAAAAAAGAATTCAGCATAATGGTAGTAAAGAAATGGTAGTAAAGATGATCCAAGATCTTGGAAAAAGAATGGAGGCACAGACCAGAATACAAGAAATCTTTAAAAAGAGCTAGAATATTTAAAGAACAAAAAAACAGAGCTGCAGAATACAATAACAGAAATGAAAAATACACTGAAGAATTCAATAGCAGAATAGATGAGGCAGAAGAATGGATCAGTGAGCGGGAAAGGTGGAATGGTGGAAATCACTACCACAAAACAAAGAAAAAAAGAAATGAGGACAGCTTAAGAGACCTCTAGGACAACATAAACACACCAACATTCACATCATAGGGGTTCCAGAAGGAGAAGAGAGAGAGAAAGGACCCAAGAAAATATTTGAGGGATAATAGCTGAAAAATTCCCTAACATGGGAAGGAGACAGTCACCCAAGTCCAGGAAGCACAGAGAGTCCCAAACAGGATAAACCCAAGGAAGAACATGCCGAGATACATATTAATCAAATTGACAAAAACTAAAGACTAAAAGAAAATATTAAAAGCAACAAATAACATACAAGGGAGTCCCCATAAGGTTATCAACTGATTTTCCAACAGAAACTCTGAAGGACAGAAGGGAATGGTATGATATATTTAAAGTGATGAAACAGAAAAACCTACAACCAAGAATATTCTAACCAGCAAGGCTCTCATTCAGGTTTGATGGAGAAATCAAAAGCTTCACAGACAAGCAAAAGCTAAGAGAATTCAGCGCCACCAGGCCAGCTTTCCAAAAAATGCTAAATGAATTTCTCTAGGCAGAAAAGAAAACAAGAAAACAAAAAAATTATGAATGGGAAAGCTCACCCATAAAAATAAACATAAGAAAAACAAACAACCCAATCCAAAAATGGGCAAAAGACCTAAATAGACATTTCTCCAAAGAAGATATACAGAGTGCCAACAAACACATGAAAGAATGCTCAACATCATTAATCATTAGAGAAATGCAAATCAAAACTACAATGAGATATCACCTCACACCAGTCAGAATGGCCATCATCAAAAAATCTACAAACAATAAATGCTGGAGAGGGTGTGGAGAAAAGGGAACACTCTTGCACTGCTGGTGGAAATGTGTATTGGTACAGCCACTATGGAGAACAGTATGGAGGTTGCTTGAAAAACTAAAGACAGAACTACCATATGACCCAGCAATCCCACTACTGGGCATATACCCTGACTAACCATAATTCAAAAAGAGTCATGTACCAAAATGTTCATTGCAGCTCTACTTACAATAGCCCGGAGATGGAAACAACCTAAGTGTCCATCATGAGATGAATGGATAAAGAAGATGTGGCACATATATACAATGGAATATTACTCAACCATAAAAAGAAACGAAATTGAGCTATTTGCAATGAGGTGGATAGACCTAGAGTCTGTCATACAGAGTGAAGTAAGTCAGAAAGAGAAAGACAAATACCATATGCTAACACACATATATGGAATTTAAGAAAAAAAATGTCATGAAGAACCTAGGGGTAAGACAGTAATAAAGACACAGACCTACTAGAGAATGGACTTGAGGATATGGGGAGGGGGAAGGGTAAGCTGGGACAAAGTGAGAGAGTGGCATGGACATATATACACTACCAAGCATAAAATAAATAGCTAGTGGGAAGCAGCCACATAGCACAGGGAGATCAACTCGGTGCTTTGTGACCACCTAGAGGGGTGGGATAGGGAGGGTGGGAGGGAGGGAGACGCAAGAGGAAAGAGATATGGGAACATATGCATATGCACAACTGATTCACTTTGTTATAAAGCAGAAACTAACACACCATTGTAAAGCAATTATACTCCAATAAAGATATAAAAAAAATAAAAATAAACATACAGTAGATAGGAAATCATCCACACACGAATATGTTATCAAAACCAGCAATCATGAGAAGAGGGCAGTACACATGTAGGATATTGGAAATGAGTTTGAAATTAAGAGAACAGCAAAGTAAAACAATCTTGTTTATTTATAGGCTATATATCAAAACCTTATGGTAACCACAAAACAAAAATCTACAATAGACACACACACACACACACAAAAAGAAAACAAAAATCCAAACACAACACTAAAGATAGTAATCCAATCACAAAAGGAGAACAAAAGAGGAACAGAAGAAAAAAGACTTTCTTCTTTTGAACAAAAACAGGTCCAAAACAAGTAACAAAATGGCAATATGAACATACATATCAATAATTACCTTAAACATAAACAGATTAATTGCTCCAACCAAAAGAAACAGACTGGCTGAATGGATACAAAAACAAGACCCAAATATATTCTGTCTACAAGAGACCCACTTCAGATCTAGGGACACATACAGACTGCAAGTGAGGGGATGGAAAGAGGTATTCCATGCAAGTGGAAATCGAAAGAAAGGTGGAGTAGCAATACTCATATCAGACAAAATAGATTTTAAAATAAAGACTGATACAAGAGACACAGAAGGACACTGAGTAATGATCAATGGACCAATCCAAGTAGGAGATATAACAATTGCACATATATATGCACCCACCATAGGATCACCTCGATATATAAGGCAAATGCTAAAAGCCATAGAAGGGAAAATCTACAGTGACACAATAATAGTGGGGGACTTTAACACCCCACTTAACATCAATGGACAGATCATCCAGACAGAAAATCAGTAAGGAAACACAGGCCTTAAATGACACATTAGGCCAGAGAGACTTAATATTTTATAGAGCATTCCATCCAAAAGTAGCAGAATACACATTCTTTTCAAGTGTCCATGGAACATTCTCCAGATAGATCACACACTGGGCCACAAATCAAGCCTTGGTAAATTTAAGAAAACTGAAATCATATCAAGCGTCTTTTCTGACCATAATGCTATGAGATTAGAAATCAACTATAAGAAAAAAAGTGTAAAAAACACAAACACGTGGAGGCTAAACAATATGCTACCAAACAACCAATGGATCACTGAAGAAATCAAAAAGTACCTACAGACAAATGAAAATGAAAGTATGACTATCCAAAACCTATGGGATGCAGCAAAAGCATATTCTAAGAAGGAAGTTTACAGCAATACAATCTTACCTCAGAAAACAAGAAAAAACGCAATTAAAAAATTTAACCTTACACCTAAAGCAATTAGAGAAAGAACAACAAACAAAACCCAAAGTTAGTAGAAGGAAAAGAACTTATAAAGATGAGAGCAGAAACAAATGAAATAGAGAAAAAGAAATGGAACTAAAAGCTGGTTCTTTGAAAAGATAAATAAAATTGATAAACCTTTAGTCAGACTTACCAAGAAAAAAAAGGGAGACGGCTCAAATCAATCAAATCAGAAATGAAAAAGAAGTTAAAATGGACATCACAGAAATACAAAGGATCATAAGAGACTACTATAAGCAACTAAATGCCAATAAAATGGACAACCAAGAAGAAACAGACAAATTCTTAGAAAGGTACTATCTCCCAAGGATGAACCAGGAAAAAATGGAAAATATGAACAGACCAATCACAAGTAATGAAATTGAAACTGTGATTAAAAAACTCACTGGGCTTCACTGGTGGTGCAGTGGTTAAGAATATGCCTGCCAATGCAGGGGACATGGGTTTGAGCCCTGGTTCAGGAAGATCCCACGTGCCACGGAGCAACTAAGCCCGTGCACCACAACTACTGAAGCCCAAATGCCTAGAGCCCATGCTCTGCAACAAGAGGAGCTACTGCAATGAGAAGCCCACGCACCGCAACAAAGAGCAGCCGCCACTCACCACAACTTGAGAAAGCCTGTGCACAGCAATAAAGACCCAGTGCAGCCAAAAATAAATAAATAAATAAAACTCCCAACAAACAAAAGTTCAGGACCAGATGGCTTCACAGGTGAATTCTATCAAATATTTAGAGAACAGTTAACACCTATCCTTTTGAAACTGTTCCCAAAAATTGCAGAGGAAGGAACAATCTCAAACTAATTCTATGAGTCCAGCATCTCCCTGTTACCAAAACCAGGCAAAGATACAACAAGAACAACAACACGAACATAGATGCAAAAATCCTCAACAAAATAATAGCAAACCAAACCCTACAATACATTAAAAGGATCATACACTACAATTAAGTGGGATTTATCCCAGGGATGCAAGGATTTTTCAATATCCACAAATCAATCAGTGTGATACACCACATCAACAAATTGAAGGATAAAAACCACATGATCATCTCAGATGCAGAAAAAGATTTTGACAAAATTCAACACCTATTCATGATTAAAAACTCTCCAGAAAGTGGGAATAGATGGAACCTACCTCAACATAATAAAGTCCATATATGACAAACCCACAGCCAACATCATACTCAATGGTGAAAAGCTGACAGCGTTTCCTCTAAGATCAGGAACAAGACAAGGATGTTAACCCTTGCCACTTTTATTCAATATAGTTTTGGAAGTCCTAGCCACGGCAATCAGAGAAGGAAAAGAAATAAAGGGAATCCAAACTGGAAAAGAATTAAAACAGTCACTGTTTGCAGATGACATGATATTACACAGTGAAAATCCTAAACATGCTACCAGAAAACTACTAGAGCTCATGAATGAATTTGGTAAATTTGCAGGATACAAAATTAATACACAGAAAACTGTCACAATTCTATACACTAACAATGAAAGATCAGAGAGAGAAATTAAAGAAACAATCCCATGTACCATTGCATCAAAAAGAATAAAATACCTAGGAATAAACCTACCTAGGGAGACAAAAGACCTGTATGCAGAAAACTGTAAGACACTGATGAAAGAAATTAAAGATGATACCAACAGATGGAGAGATAGACCATGTCCTTGGACTGGAAGTATCAATATTGTGAAAACGACTGTACTACCCAAAGCAATCTAAAGATTCAAAGCGGTCCCTATCAAATTACCAATGGCATTTTTTACAGAACTAGAACAAAAAATCTTAAAATTTCTATGGAGACACAAAAGACCCCGAACAGCCAAAGCAGTCTTGAGGGAAAAAAGCGGAGCTGGAGGAATCAGACTCCCTGACTTCAGACTATACTACAAAGCTACAGTAATCAAGACAATATGGTACTGGCTCAAAAACAGAAACACAAATCAATGGAACGAGACAGAAAGCCAAGAGACAAACCCACGCACCTATGATCAACTAATCTATGACAAAGGAGGCAAGGATATACAATGGAGAAAAGACAGTCTCTTCAATAAGTGGTGCTGGGATAACTGGACAGCTACATGTAAAAGAATGAAATTAGAACACTCCCTAACACCATACACAAAAATAAACTCAAAATGGATTCGAGACCTAAATGTAAGATCAGGCACTATAAAACTCTTAGAGGAAAACATAGGAAGAACACTCTTTGACATAAATCACAGCAAGATCTTTTTTGATCCACCTCCTAGAGTAATGGAAATAAAAACAAAAATAAACAAATGGGACCTAATGAAACTTAAAATCTTTTGCACAGCATAGGAAACCATAAACAAGACAAAAAGACAATCCTCAGAATGGGAGAAAGTATTTGCAAATGAATCAACGGACAAAGGATTTATCTACAAAATATATAAACAGCTCATGCAGCTCAATAGTAAAGAAACAAACAACCCAATCCAAAAATGGGCAGGAGACCAAAAGAGACATTTCTCCAAAGAGGACATACAGATGGCCAAGAAGCACATGAAAAGCTGCTCAACATCACTAATTATTAGAGAAACGCAAATCAAAACTACAATGAGGTATCAGCTCACACCAGTTAGAATGGGCATCATCAGAAAATCTACAAACAACAAATGCTGGAGAGGATGTGGAGAAAAGGGAACCCTCTTGCCCTGCTGGTGGGAATGTAAATTGATACAGACACTATGGAGAACAGTATGGAGGTTCCTTAAAAAACTAAAAATAGAATTACCATATGATCCAGCAATCCCACTACTGGGCATATACCATGAGAAAACCATAATTCAAAAAGACATATGCACCCCAATGTTCATTGCAGCACTCTTACAACAGCCAGGTCATGGAAGCAACCTAAATGCCCATCGACAGAAGAATGGATAAAGAAGATGTGGTACATATATACAATGGAATATTACTCAGCCATAAAAAGGAACTCAACTGAGTCATTTGTTGAGATGTAGATGCATCTAGAGACTGTCATACAGAGTGAGGTCAGAGAGAAAAACAAATATCATATATTAACGCATGTATGTGGAACCTAGAAGAATGGTACAGATGAACCAGTTTACAGGGCAGAAGTTGAGACAGAGATGTAGAGAACAAACGTATGGACACCAAGGGGGGAAAGCTGCGGGGGGGTGGGGATGGTGGTGTGCTGAACTGGACGATTGGGATTGACATGCATACACTGATGTGTATAAAATTGATGACTAATAAGAATCTGCTGTATAAAAAAATAAATTAACAAAAAAAAACAAAACTACAATGAGGTATCACCTCACAATGGTCACAGTGGCCATCATCAGAAAATCTACTAACAATAAATGCTGGAGAGGGTATAGAGAAAAGGGAACCCTTTTACACTGTTGATGAGAATGTAAGTTGATACAGCCACTATGGAGAACAGTACAGAGGTTCCTTAAGAAACTAAAAATAGGGCTTCCCTGGTGGCGCAGTGGTTGAGACTCTGTCTGCCAATGCAGGGGACACGGGTTCGAGCCCTGGTCTGGGAAGATCCCACGTGCCGTGGAGCAAGTGGGCCCATGAGCCACAACTACTGAGCCTGCACGTCTGGAGCCTGTGCTCTGCAACAAGAGAGGCCGCAACAGTGAGAGGCTCACACATCGCGATGAAGCGTAGCCCCTGCTCGCCACAACTAGCGAAAGCCCTCGCACAGAAACGAAGACCCAACACAGCCAAAAATAAATAAATAAATAAATTTATTTTTAAAAAACTAAAAATAGAGCTACCGTATGATCTAGCAATCCCACTCCTGGGCATATATCCAGAGAAAACCATAATCCGAAAAGATACATGCACCCCAATGTTCATAGCAGAACTATTTACAATAGCCAGGACATGGAAGCAACCTAAATGTCTATCAACAAAGTAATGGATAAAGAAGTTGTGGCGGGCTTCCCTGGTGGTACAGTGGTTGAGAGTCCGCCTGCCGATGCAGGGGACACGGGTTCGTGCCCTGGTCTGGGAAGATCCCACATGCCGCGGAGCGGCTAGGCCCGTGAGCCATGGCCTCTGAGCCTGCGCATCCAGAGCCTGTGCTCTGCAATGGGAGAGGCCACAACAGAGAGAGGCCCACGTACCACAAGAAAAGAAAACGAAGTTGTGGCACATACATACAGTGGAATATTACTCAGCCATAGAAAAGAATGAAATAATGCCATTTGCAGTAACATGGATGGACCTACAGATTGTCACACTGAATTAAATAAGTCAGACAGAGAAAGACTAATATCACATGATACCCCTTACATGTGGAATCTAAAAAGATGTACAAATGAGCTTATTAACAAAACAGAAACTGACTCACAAACATAGGAAACGAACTTACAGTTACCAAAGAGGAAAGGTTGGAGGGGGATAAATTAGGAGTTTGGGATTTACTTATACACACTACTATATAGAATATATATAACCAACAAGGTCTTACTGTATACAGCACAGGGAACTCTGCTCAATATTCTGTAATAACCTATTTGGGAAAAGAATCTGAAAAAGAATGGATGTAGGTATATGTATAACTGAGTCACTTTGCTATATACCTGAAACTAACATAACATTGTATATCAACTATACTCCAATATAAAAGAAAAAAAAAGAATTATACAAATACATGTTTAACTGTTGTGCAAACTCCACATCTGTGATGCTGCAATAAACTAAGCAAACATTCCTTGAAGGAGACACCAGTTTATTTCAACTTTTTATTTCTGGTGTATAACAGCATCTCTAGTACCCAGTAGGTATCCAAAATATATTAATAAATAAATGAATGGATGAAGATTTCTAATATTTTCAGTGTTTTGTCCACCCTAAACAACAAGCATTGCAGGTAGTCTAGATTTTGGACACCTAGAATAATTTTAAGATCTAATCTTTCTTATAAGCCCTTGTAGATCAAAGTCCCAACTAACAGTTCCTATCAAACACAAGGGTTCATCTTGGGAACCCGAAAACTTCATGAATCTACCCCCAGTGAACATACAGATTCTCTTTTACCTGGATGCACTGGAGTGCTGGGGAATCCACTTATAAATCTATCTGGCATCACTAATGCAATGAAATTTGTATTAACTGATGAGTCTTTTAATTCCATTTTTTTCCACAAGGCAAGCAGTATACTGATAGAGGTTGGATTTTCATAGTTTATTTATGACTCTCCAAAGGAGCAGTTTGAGTTACACAGAAAGGTTTATTAATGCAGATGACAAGATCAGATTGACTATCAGAAAGGAAAATAAAAAAAAAATTGCAAAAAGTAAGAGCTAAGTCAGGTTGTCAATTTGTCAGTATTCAAAAGAGATGGGCTTATTTTCTCAAATAAAGCCAATATGTCAAGAAAGACCCTGGGGCAATATGCCAGAACTTTCTGTGGACCTCTCTCTCCAGCATAATCACTGCGACAATTCATCAATCAGATTGCTGAACTGAGGATTTGGATATTCTAACTCCAAAATCTAATGGTGAAGCCTGTTATATGACACAGAAATAGCTTCAGTGAGCCTTTAGCACTCTGGATATTCTGCACTCCCTCTAATGATTCATCATCTGTGAATCTCGAGGGTTTGGCGTTAGCTGGGATTTGAAGCCTAGACTATTAGCGTGAGTAATGCTACAAGTGAGCAACCATGGACCCAAGAACAATCAAGCTCAGTGGTGTGAAATGTAAAGGATCAAGAAAGCAGCCATGCTCAGCTGAGTGAAATGAAGCAAAAGCACAAATAGTACTGCATCTGGATAATAAACCTGAGGAAATGAAGAGTGACCTCCATGGTCCCAGACTGCTTCCACACGGTTTCCCTCTGCTGTGCCCAGAGAGGAAGGGCTCAAATTAAATCACTCACCAAAATAATATGTCAAGTGTCTTAACTCCTAATTATATTCTCCCATCAGAAAAAAGAAAAAAGACAAAGAAATAAGAGTCCACATATTGATAACCTGTATTCCTTGTTAAAAATCAAGATCTACCTGTAATTAGGGTGGGTCCATTGCCTGGAATAAAATAGTTCATTTGTTGGTGGGCCCACAATATAATTTAATAAACTTCACCAGGGCACAGTGGATAACACAAATGTTGCTTCTTGTAATGTTAAAATAGTAAAAGCAAAGAAAAATCAAAGCAAATAAAAAATGACTTCCTAATTTCACTGAAATGAATGTGTTATGTATATGGCAGATTTTCTTGGCAAAAATAAATTTTTTCTCATCACCCAACTCAAATATTAAAGACGAGAAAAAGTATATTTCTTACTTTAAAAATGACAACAGAAAATGTCTGGCCCTGACATTCACGGAAGCAATAAGTCAGGATTCTAATACATTGCTAGCCTAATGAAAACATCAAAAGCGATGTAAAAAATATCATGTGTCTTGCCTGAGAAAAAAATAAAGTGAAACTGTAATCAGTTGCTAAAACTTAATCAATGTAATCACACTGCAAAGTTTTTAGAGAGCCTTTTCTTTAATGAAAGTTTT
The DNA here is from genome assembly GCF_039906515.1 of Pseudorca crassidens. Classification (NCBI taxonomy): domain Eukaryota; kingdom Metazoa; phylum Chordata; class Mammalia; order Artiodactyla; family Delphinidae; genus Pseudorca; species Pseudorca crassidens. The sequence goes on along the minus strand of NC_090302.1, from coordinate 39,477,514 downwards.
GAGATCACTAAACTGTTGGTTTCTCTGAATTACATCATCAGATCCTCTCAGAAATGATGTTTATCACTGTCATCACCATAAACACAAGTCCAGCAATTAAAATATTTGTGGATAAGCTGACCATTAAGAGTCAAAAAAAGTCTTATTTTCATGTTTCACTCACATCTTAAAACGATGCCAGTTTGGTGATTCAGCACGTTGGAAGGGGGGTTATGTCATATTCCTAAATGTCTAATTAGGCTATTCCATTAAGACCAATAAAGGCAAACACGTGGTCACACCTTTCTCTGTCTTAGAGAAAAAATTAGTTCCTAATCCTGAGGAAGGTCCTGTGTCCAATTTTAATACTACTGGTTCTACTAGGTAAAGATGGACTTTGAGAAAAATGTCCTTTCAGAAAATAGTCCAGTAATTTTCATTTATAACCTTCATGTGTGGTGATGCTATCAAGGAACATTTTGAAATAAGGTTAAAGGAAGTGGATTGCAAAACTTAATCTTCCTTGCTCCAACAACTGTAATTCTGAAATAATTCCTTTCCATGAAACTTCCTTAAACTAGCTCATGGCTTCAATGTTAACCATCTCCAAGAAAAATCCATGCTCTTTTCAAATTTCTTCATTACTGAAGAAGCAAAGCTCCAAGAACCAATAACAGAAGATATGGAACATTCCATAATATGAACATTTTTTCATTCCTGTCCCTATATTCCATCCTACCCATCAAATCCAAACACACACTGAGGAAACATATAGCTGATGAAAATCCTATGAAAGATACCATGCTGCTAAGCATAGTCCTGCTTAAATTATGTTTTTAAAGGCTCACTGTGGCAGAGATAAGCCAGAGATTGCACCAGTCACAAGCTGAGGGACAGTAGGCAAGTCAGTTAAACTCTCAATCCATTTTCTCATCAGGGAAATCAGGAAAATTCACAGGGTTGTTTGAGGATTAAACTAGATAGTATATGTGAAAAGTCTGGAATAGAAAAAGCACTTGATATATGATGGCTAAAGGTTAACAAATAAGTGAATGAATCTAACCTAGCACTTTTCATGAGAAGTTGATAATAATTATATAACCAAGACAAAACAATTCTCAGAGTTAAACTCATCACGTTGAATGTTCTTATAAGAAAGAAAAATGGAGAGACTAAAGTTGCATTATGCATCCAATTAAGTAATTTATTTAAGAAAAAACAAAGAAATCTGAGAAAATAATAATAAAGGCAAAATGAAGGCAGAAAGAATAAGAAAATAGAAAGACAAAGGATTAAGCAGATCCAAGAGTTAGTTATTTGGGGAAAAAATAAACAATATGCAAATAGAATTCTGAAAGATTATACTGGAGCACCTATCTGTATCTACTCAGAACAAGGTAGGTATTTTCGTAGGAATACAATAATTGTTAATTAACAGATTCACCAATGTAATTCAGTGCATTGATACATATTAAAGGAGAAAAATACGTGTCATCTGAATAGAGGCTAAAATGTTCTTCTATAATCTTCAACACTCATTCATATTAATAAGAAAGAAGACCTGGAAAATTAGTAAAAATAAATAAAAAGAGAAAAAGAGGGGCTTATTTGCTGTAAAGTATATCCACACTAAACCTACAACAAGCATCCTACTTCAGATGACATATTTAAAGCATTTTTCACTAAATTCAGAAACAAAGCAGAAATAATACATGCATAACTCCTTTCATACCTTCTACTGAACATTGTAATTATCCCAAACAATGCAATAAGATAATGATTGAAGATGTATAAATTATAAGGTAATGGATGCAAGGCACAAAACTGTACTTAGTAAATGATATGGCTGGATTCATAAAAAGGTCAAGGAAGCCCACAGATACAGGATTAAAAATCAAAAGAAGAAATGTAGCAAGTTAGTAGTGTACAATAGCAATATTTTTAAATCTATGATGTTTCTTTCCACTAACAAAAAACAATTATATAATGCAATAAAAAATAAAAGCCACTTCTTAAGAACTGTAAAGTATCTAGTAATATATCTAATAAGAATTTGCAAAATCTTCCTAGAAAAAATTTTATTTAGAGACCTAAACAGAAGACACGAATAATGGAAAGTGTACGGAAAAACTCAACGTTTTATAGGTATCATTTAAGCTCAAATTGATCTCTAGAGGCAAAATAGTTCTAATCATTTCAAATGACTAGAATATGAAAATATGGCTCTAAAATTCACATGGAAGAGTGCCAGATGTTAAACACATTAGTTAGGATGTACTTGGCTGCAAGTAACAGAAAACCCACATAAAAAAGTCTAAACTATAAAGAGCCTCAAAATGTATATCCCACCCTCTGTTTATAATGCTGTTCTGTTACTCTCATATCTTTACTTGTCCATTTAATCTGGCTATGGTTATGTTCAAAAGAGCATAACATTCCCAGAAGTCACATGAGAAGAAAGCAAACAGAGGCTGCAAAGCGGTAAAAAAAAAAAAAAAAAAAAAAAAAAAAAAATCCCACTATTCATTCTTAAAATGAGGGGAAATACCCAGAGGACTTCACATCTCACTAGACACATTTCATCACACGTTCAATACTAAACTAATTTACAGGCAAGCAGGAATGCAGTTGGTACAATTATTTAGAATAATTATAATTTTACAGCTCCCCAACCTTAGGATTTGGGTGGTATTCAAATCTCCAGAAGTATATCATTGCCCAGAACCTGAATGAACTGAAGTTCTATTAGCAAAACAGAATAAATGGGGAAGATGACCACTGGGTAGGCAAACAATACTGTCTTGTAAAACGGGTATTCAGAATACACACAGAATTCACTCAATCAATTTAACATTTAGAAACATGAGCAAAAAATACAAATAGGCAATTTACAAACAAGGAAATACAAATGTTAAATAAACATATGAAAATATGGTCAATTTTACTAAGTGGTTATAGAAATGCAAATTAATACAATGACATGCCATTCCATTTCCATTAGATCAGGAGTTAGCACACTTTTTGTTAAAGTGCCAGATAGTAAATATTTTAGGCTTTGTGGCAAAATGAAGACTATTTTGTAGGTATGTAAACCATTTTAAATGTAACCATTTAAAAATTTTTAAACCATTATTATAGTTTACAGGTTTATAAAAATGATAGTGGGTCAACTCCTCCATTAGACAAACAAAATTTTAAAAACTTAGTAACAGTAAGTGATGATGAAATGTAACTAAAAATAGTGCCCTGCAAGTGGGAAGGTTTACTGGTGCAACCACTGTGGAGAATGATATGGTATCATCTATGAAAAATGAAAATGTTCACACCCCATAACCCAATATTTTCACTATGTGATATTGCTCCTAGAGAAACACTTGCACATACACACAAGAAAACATATACAAAATGTATCATGGTTTATTTTACAAAATATTGGAAAAATCTAAATGTCCATCAGCAGAAAATGGCTGAATAATCTGTGATATATTTGTATTATTTTTCTAAATGTACCAGCACTATACAAATATGGAGCACTGTTGAAGACATACGATAACTGTCAAAAGCAAATTATACAACATACTAAAGATACATAAAATAATTTTATGCTGACAATGCATAAAATGATAGTATATATTTTCTACAGGATAAATAAAGAGAGCCATAGGTATAGGGAATATGTTTGGAATGACAGGCTAAACTCGTAACTCTCATTACTTTCAAGCAGAAGGAAAAGATCAGGTTGTAAGAATGGTTTCAGAGGAGCTATGTTTCTGGGTTTTTTTTTTGATATTTTATAAGGAGAAATTATTCATACATCTTTTGTGTTTAAAATTTTTAAAGCATATATAAAATATTTTGAGAACTGACACAAGAGAATTAAGAAGAAAAAAGATGAAAATATTTAGCTATAAAATGTTTAAATATCATAGCTAAAGATTCTATGTGAATATTAAAACACATATAAATTCTGAGATATAATTTAGGGGTATGATTTCCTAAACATTTGGAAACCCAATTTGCTAAGCTCAAAATTTAATGTCAATGAATGAAAGACTCAGTTGTTTAACATAAGTCATTAGGGCTTTTCAACTAAGTCCATTTATTTCATACTAAAGATAATGAAGGGGTTTAGGACATGCCACCCTAAAATATGCCACTTTGGCATATTGATTATTTTGAGTTGAAGGCACTTGAGAAATAGCAGATGCAGGAAGAGATCTCTGACTTACCCTTCCTACCAAAAGTAGGCCATAAAATTTCCCACAAGCAAGATGCCTTCCCTGTACCAGAAAGAAAACAAGTTCCTTGTCACCAGAACAGATGCCAAAATGGCTCTGCACAGACAAACCTACTAAAATAACCCTGATATTCCATTACTTTTGCCTTGCCCTTCATATGTATCTCCTAGTCACTTCCCCACAATTTGTTGCCCCTACCTAGCCCAAACCTGTCTTGTCATTTCTTCACAAATTTATCATTTCTTTATCTAAAAGATATAAAAACTTTCTGCACTGCACTTTTTCAGGTCTTCATTCTCTTATAAAAGTCCCCATGTATATGTAAAAATTTAATAAAACACGTATGCTTTCCTCTCATTAATCTGTCGTGTCAGTTTAATCTAATCATGGGCCCAGTTGGAGGCTCTAAGACAGTAGAGAATTTTCCTCCTCTACAATAATATTAAAAAATTATCATAGGGACTTCCCTGGTGGCGCAGTGGTTAAGAATCCGCCTGCCAGTGCAGGGGACGCGGGTTCGATCCCTGGTCTGGGAAGATTCCACATGCCGTGGGGCAACTAAGCCCGTGCACCACAACTACTGAGCCTGCGCTCTAGAACCCACGAGCCACAACTACTGGAGCCCGCGCGCCTAGAGCCCGTGCTCTGCAACAGAAGCCACGGCAATGAGAAGCCCGCGCACTGCAACGAAGAGAGTAACCCCCTGCTCACCGCAACTAGAGAAAGCCTGCAGGCAGCAACAAAGACCCAGTGCAGCCATAAATAAATAAATAAATAAAAATTTTAACAATAAATAAAGTCATCCAGTCTTTGCTTAAAAAAATAATAAATGAACGAAGGTTTCAAAAAAAATCATATATTATCCTCATTGGGTTTTCAGTATTCTGTTTGAGAAAATTAGAAATGAACACACACACACACACACACACACACACACACACACACACACACATCTAATGTTAGGTGAAGTTCAACAAAGTATGTTCATCTACAGACAAGCTCCCAGATAATGCCTTTCTCACTTGACGTGTCTTACTTCTCACTTTCATACACGAGATGATTGACAGAAATGATTTCTAATTACAACTTTTACTTTACGTTTAAATACTGAGAGGCCACCTGCTTTATGATCTGGAAAATATTATTATTTTATTAACAAATAACTACTCTGTTCTTGCCTTGGGGCATTTCTGATAATGGGGATACAACAGAAAACAAAGATATACTAAGAGGCAAGAATTCAAACTTTCTTATGATGTAGCACTAGGTAAAAGCACTGCTTATATTCATTCCCTCTTAAATATGTTTAAAAAGTATTAGGGCTGTCATAGAGTTCTTGGCAAAATGTCCCAATAATTTCCCTCTCTGATGCATACACACCTCTGTTCAAAATACATATTCCCACCCAGAATTCTGGGTTGATAACTTATTTACTTGTTTTCAGCACTTTAAAGATTTTCTTTCACTTTCTTTGGGCCTCTATAGTTTTTGACAAGAAGTCAGCAGTTAAGTCATTTTTCCTCTGTATAAAATCTGTCATGTTTTTTTGCTGGATGCTTTCAAGATTTTTTTATATTTGAGTTTTCAGCAGGGTGACTGTAACTGCCCAGGCATTTTGTTCTTTGTGTTTATCCTCTTTGAGTTTCAGAGGTGCTTGAACCTATAAAAGTATGCCTTTCACCAACTGGGGGAATTTTTGGCCATTGTTTCATCAAATATTTTCCCCTCATTTTCTCCCTCCTGCCTTCCTGATAATGTCCAACAGGTCACTGAGGCCCTGTGTATTTTCTTTTTCTGTCCTACAAATTGGATAATTTCTATTAAACTATCTTCAAGAATCACTGGCTCTTTTCTTTTGTCAACTCCACTTTCTGGTTAAGTAAAGTTTCCATTTCAGATATTTTATTCTTCAAGTCTGGAATTTATACTTTGTTCTTTTTTATATTTTTTGTCTGATGAGATTTTGTATCTTCTCATTCACCCTGAGTATATTTTCCTTTACCTCTTTGAGCATAGCTATAATGGTTGCTTTAAAATTCTTGCTAGTCCAACTTCTGAGTCAGCTTGGAGTTCTTCTTTGACTGTTTTTTCTCTTAATAGTGAGTCATATTTTCCTAGTTCTTTGTATTTCAAGTAATTTGGGATTGTATTTTGGACACTGTGAATGTTATGTGAATTCTATTTTAATCCTGAAAAAGTGCTAAGCTTTTTAAGCAGCCAGTTAGTTAACTTGGTTGAACTCAAACTGCCAACTCTGTTTTCTGATTAGCATCTCAAAAGTCAGTCAATTATTTTATCTGCATCTGAATTCCATCCCACAGAACAGTAGTTCTGGAATCATCCAGAGATTTGGGCAAAGTTTGCCCACAGATTTGGAGGTTTCCTTTTTCCAGATTTCTCTTTCCTAGTATTCTCCCCTAATATTCCACTGGTTGTAGTTACCCCAATCTCTGCTCTCTGATTCCTCAAGTCAGAGAACTATGGTTTTTACAAGACTTTTAGCCACCTTGTTCAAATGTGATTATAGCCTGCCCTCAGGCTAAATGCCACAAAATAGAATCTGACCCCCATGATATCCTTTTTTTCCCCCCCAAATTCAGACTACTCTCCAGTAAGAACTTAATTACAAAGAGTATCACTGACAGCTTTTTCTACTCTTGATTCGGCTGAGTAATATGAGACATGGAATTGATTCTTGAAAAATTCTTGGAAATTTATAATTTTGCATGAAGGATTTTTCTCTCTCATGTACTTTTTTTTTTTTTTTGCGGTACGCGGGCCTCTCACTGTTGTGGCCTCTCCCGTTGTGGAGCACAGGCTCCGGTCGTGCAGGCTCAGCGGCCATGGCTCATGGGCCCAGCCGCTCCACGGCATGTGGGATCTTCCCGGACCGGGGCATGAACCCGTGTCCCCTGCATCGGCAGGCGGACTCTCAACCACTGTGCCACCAGGGAAGCCCTCTCATGTACTTTTGAACTTAAAATCTATAGTACTAGTAATGTAGTCAAACCTAGCAGAGGTAGTATCTCATTTAAACATTCCACTTCATATATTCCCATTTAGAAATACCTAAAGCATTGATAGAAGTGTTGGAAAACATGGTGTATAACTTATAAGAAAGAATTGTAAGTGATATTGCTGTGAAAATACAGATCGCCTTACTGTGTGAAGAGGCTAAATAGTGCATCCCTCCTTATCACAGAGGCAAGAAAAATATAACAATAATAAGGATTTCATTTGTCCAGGAAAAGGCAACAAATCTCATCTTGTTAAAAGTAACAGTTCTGAAAAATTATTGTCTAGCCTTTTTGATAATCTCAATTCTCCAATGATTGAAAAAAATGACTTTAAGAACTACTATTCTAGACCTAATTCCAACCAGGAGAGGAGTTCATGATGGGGAAATGATGAAAGACTTGGAAAAAATCAGTCCTATCATCTTAGATCGTAATACCTACAGTAGACAATGTTGGGAAAAGCCTGTTAAAAATATCTTGCTGAGACATTTAAACATGTATATATCAAAAATATATATATAATTCATGGTTCCATTGCATGTGGTTCCAAGCATGACTCTTGAATGGCTGGACTCAAGAGAGTCGGGAAGCTCTTACTGATACAATTCCAGTTATGGAATGGCAAAGCATCTTAGGTAAAAGCAACAAGGAGGAAATGCATAAAGTAAGTATATGCCCCAAGAATGCAAAAAAGAATAACTGAGGATGTGTATAAAACCACGGTATCAGGGAGTCTAAGTCCGAAATGAATGGACTTTGAGTTGTTGAGTGCTAAGGACAAAAGTCTTTCAAAAGCATTATTTCACAGGGCTTCCCTGGTGGCGCAGTGGTTGAGAGTCCGCCTGCCTATGCAGGGGACACGGGTTCGTGCCCCGGTCCGGGAAGATCCCACATGACGCGGAGCGGCTGGGCCCATGAGCCATGGCTGCTGAGCCTGCGCGCCCAGAGCCTGTGCTCCGTAATGGGAGAGGCCACGACAGTGAGAGGCCCGCGTACAGCAAAAAATAAATAAATAAATATTATTTCACAAACAAGAAGGTAAACAAAAGAAGGTCATGACCACTGAATGGGACCAAAGGTGTTAAACAGAAGTCTGGTTGGAAGAAAACAGAACATCTAACTTCCTGTTTTTGCTTCTGATTTCTCTGCCAAGTATAGAGCAAGAATTCATAAGGGAATACAAAATCCAAGGGTAGTAAAGTTGTTTTATATGAATTCAAGTCATTTGGCTTAGATGAGTTATACCCCAAAGCTCTAAGAGAACTTATAAATAAAATCACTCAACAACGATCCTTGTTTTATGAGAAATCTTAGAGAAGGGCAAAGGAAACTAAAAACTGGAAGGAAGCCAATGTTAGTCTCACTTTCAAGTAGAAAATGATAGGTCTGGCAAACAAACCACTGGATACAAGGATGGATTGCTAAAGGAATAGATGGTGAGTACCTAGAGGAGAGGGCAGCCATCATAAAGTGTCTAAGAATGTCTTGTCACAACTCCACTTACGGTTTGCTCTGAGAGGATTACAGGAATTGTCAAATATGAGAATCCAGGACACAAAGCTTATAGGAACTTCAGCAAGTTCCTAACATTCAGATAGTTTACTTTTTAGATCCTTTTGTACAGAATGGAGAAATATGAATTGAATGCTGAGAAAGATGATCAGATTAGTAGCTGGAGGATGTATTGTAGACAAAGAGTAGTGACTTGGGTAGTAATGAGTTGATGTCCACCAACAAAGTAATGTTGACAGATGTTATGGGTTCAACTGTCTGCCCCACCAAAAAATGCTGAAGTCCCATCCCCTGGTACCTAGGAATGTAAACTTATTTGGAAAGAGGGTCTTTGCAAATGTAATCAAGTTAATATGAGGTCATTAGAGTAAGCCATAATACAATATGACTGTTGTCCTTATGAGAAGAGAAAAATACCATGTGAAGACAAAGACACACAGGACCAAAACCATGTGACAGTGGAGGCAGAGACTGAAGTGTTACAGCTGCAAAGGCAAGGAATACCAAGGTTTGCCTGCAAACCACCGGAAACTAGGAAGAGGCAAGGAAGGAATCTTCCCTGCCAGTTTCTGAGGGAGCATGGCCCAGTCAATAACGTAATTTCAGACCTCTCATCTCCAGGACTGTGAGAGGATGCGCTTCTGCTGTTTGTCACCCAGTTGGTAGTATTTTGCTGCAGCATCCCTAGGAAACTATCCCAGGTATATCCTAGAATCAGGAGCCTGATTCTGACTCTGCCCATTCAGCATTCTAAAAAGAATTGTGAAGTAACAACAGACATGCTAAAAAAAACCTAGGAACACGTGTTGTAAGAATAAAAATGTACTAAATTCAAAATAATAATATATATTGAATAACTAGCTTAATGTAGTTTTAACGTCATTTAAAAATAAAACTACACAAGTACATGCAGAATTTATTTATGTTTCCAAATTTTTACTTACCCAGAGATTCAAGACAAATCATTGTTGCTCTTAGTAAGTTAATGATGGATCTTTCCATCATTTCAATAAGCATAACTGGCACAGAATGCTTAATTCCAAATACAGTGCATTAAAGAAGCGTGAATAATGAGGCCTGGTTCAGAGGAAAGCAATCAAAAGAAGAGTTCTCAAAACCATGCCATATCAAAGTGTAAAGAAAGTGACAAAGTGTCAGAGTTCAGTGTGGAGAAGAGATAACTCAAAGCAGACACCACACGGCCTACAAATACTGAAGAAGCACTGGATGGTTTCACCGTAACCTCAGGAGGCCTCACTAGTTTCAAGGAGCCTCACGCTCCTATTACTAAGATGCATTAAGCAATGAGCTACCTGCAGTTTCTATGAAGGATAAAAGTGTCACATTGTGGCTAATAACATAAATGCAATATTCAATTAATTCTGAGACACACTTTTCCCCACATTCTAACATCCCTGAAATCAGCAATGGTCTTATAATCAGGGACTGCCGGGTGGCAGTCATAAAGGACTTTTCACCAACAGTGCACGAACAAGCTTGGACATAGCCATTCACATTTTTGTCACTTCAGTTGAGTAATATGCATTGCTGGGGCATCATCACCTGTTGAGTTTAACTGCCATTCAAAATGTCTTCAAAAATACTGTACTTTGATCTAATGATGAAATGAAACTCTTGCATACGAAGAAAGGCAATGGCAACAGGGCAAAAATGTGTATGTTTGAGGAGGAAATATTAATTAATCATGGGAGGCATGATTGCAATTCTGTGTTTTCTTGCAATGGATCAATGAAATTCTTTACTACACTTAGGAAAACACAAGGCATGTTGCTATGTTTTGTAACTGATTTACATGCAAAAATTTGCCTATCTCCTGCTAAGCGACACAACTGAAAGCAAGATGTACCGCAATATTTCTTAGAATAGATGAAAGGGTATTCAAAACAAAAAGAGGCTGGTATGATCCCTTCATGCATCGAACAGCATACTAAGGCACTGTATCATAGTTTACTTGGCAGCATTTTTGTTCTTAGTGAAATGTAACTAATGACACATCTTATGATTGATAATCTTAGATTTAAGAAAATATGGCACTTCTTATTTATACAGAACTTTAGAATTTACAAAGCATTCTCGCAAATATCACTTTAGTTGACCTCAACATCTACAAGAAATCGGTGGTCTTTTTTACAACCATTTAACAGAGGAGAAAACTAATGCCCGATAATTAATTAATTTGCTTATGGGCACATGTTTAACACATGGCAAAACTGAAACTACAAAGACTCCTGACTCCTATGCCAGGGCTTTTTCTATTTAAAAAAATGACGGATTCATTTGTTTTTTCCTGGACATATTTAGGTAAATTAAGATCTAGTGAGGAGAACATCTATGATATATAAAAATTCTTACCTTGCCTTTTGATAGCCAAAAACCAAATCTAGTGAAGAATTAATCTTTTCAAAGTCATTTTCCCTTTTACCTGGCACAAAGACAGGCTCAGAAAATAGACCTCCTGCAGAAAATTTTTGCAAGTGATACAAACAAAAACCAACTCTTTTTCTCCTAGGAAACAATTAATAGCTTTGCCATTTCATCTCCACCAAAGCTAATGCAATTCTGAAATTAAAGATTATTGACAAGATTTCATAATCTAGGCTCACAGAAATGCATGACTACAAACACAGAATATGTAATTTCCAAATATCTGTCTGTCCTCTGAGGCAAATATTAGCCTCTTTAATGTATCTCCTTGACATAAAGCATACAAATATTCTGATTCTTGGATTTAAAATTTAAAATAAAGAATGATGGTGTATTACAGTTTTACATATTATCACAAATCTCAATCATCTTATTCATACTGTATCTTAATCTTGACAATAATCCTGTGAAATGTCATCATTATATCACCATCACCATTATTACACTATCAACATCACCAAACCATCACCACTATCATATCACTGCCATGGGACAGAGAAAGAGACTGAGGCTCAGAGCAATCATACATGTAACTCAAAGTCACTCCGCCAACAAGTGGGTTGTTTCCACCTTTTAGCTACTGTGACTAAAGCTCCTGTGAAGATTAGTATACAAGCATCTGTTTGAGTCCCTGCTTTCAATTCTTTTGAGTATATATCTAGCAGTGGAATTGCTGGATCATATAGTAGCTCTATGTTTAACTCTTAGAAGAACTGCCAAACTGTTTTCCACAGCAGCTGCACCATTTTCCATTCCCACCAGCAGTGCACAAGGGTTCCAATTTCTCCACATCCTCTCCAACATTTGTATTTTCTGGTTTTTTTTTTTTGATAAGAGCAATCCTGATGGGCATGAAGTGGTATCCCACTGCAGTCACTGCCCATTTTTAATTAGGTCATTTTTCTTTTTACTGTTGAGTTGTAAGAGTTCTTTATATATTCTAGATATTCCTTTGGATCAAACAACATCTGTTACAAATTGATAATGCCCAGCATGAGATTCATATATGACAGAATCACCTACAATGGCCTCCATTGAGATATTACCAAAGAATTGCATGTTTAAAGGGGAATTTACATGTGGGGTGAGAAGCATTTTTACTAAGTTTACCAAACAACCAGACCAGCATGCACGCTCAGTATTCAGAGCAAACGCAGCTGCAGTTCCCACCATGCCTCTTTGTGCACATTGTACCTCCATGTGTGTGAGTTTTCGTTTTTTAAGATCTGCTACTTTGAGTGCCCAGAAGTTACTTTAAAATTCACAGTAGATTAGAAGCAGCCATTTGGTTATTAGTGAAGAGCTCCCAGATGCCAATTTTGGAAAACCACAGGGTGGTGGGAAATGGTAGTTTATTAAATGCTGAAAAACCTCCAAGCACAAATGGGCAGGGGTGGGGAGAAAGGGACTGTCTCTGTGAGTGGTTAAATGATGCCTTTCCATTTCCTTATCGCAGGACCTGTCAGGGCAGCGCTAAGGATTCCCATTCAAATCCAGCAGCCGAGAGGACAGCCCAGATGGAACACAAATAGACACAGGAGAAGTGGAGCAGGGTTAGCGAGGTGTGCAGTTGGCGAGATTGATGTCGATACTCTTCACTGCCAAGTGAAATGCCAATAATGCTTGTATAGCATTTTGTGAGGGCAATGGGAGTATTGATTCCTGAGCAATAATAAAGAACGAAGCCGCTCTCTCAGGTATAAAAATATTGGCAACTGTTACAAAGAATTGACTCATAGGGGCCCGAGCACTGGCCTATCTTAATACAAATAATTCAGGCTTCAGAAGGATTTCGAGAGCAGCCAGGCATGGTTCTCAGGCACCGACTCTGCTATTAATTTACCTGAGGCTTTCACGGGCCTCCCAGCCTATCGGCCAATTGGTCTTAGTAGAGCAGGATCTACATGGAGTCCTGAGGTCTCATTGAGAGTTGAGAGAAAAGAACAAAAATGAAGAAAGAAAGGAAACAAAGAAAGGAAGTTAAAAGAGAGACTGTAAAATTTTTACGCATACATTTTTAAAGTTACAGGTTCTATTGGCGTTTCTTTCTGAAAATGAAATAATGCACGTGGCAACCACCTACACAAAGAACACTGTATGTGCTTTTAAACACATTTCTGTTAGAGATGCAGGAATTCCGAAGAGTGTTTTCTGCTATGGATTACAATAAGTCTTACACACTGAAACCAAAATGTAACACTTGCAATGTACAGACCTATTACATTTAATGATATCATATACTTGGCATGAAAGCTTACAAACATTCTAAGTTTATGTAGAACTGGAAAATTGGCTTGAGAAGAGATACAATCTTCCACTCCCATAGTTACCCATTCCTAAATCAGAGTGACCTCTTAGAGAAATAAAAATAAATCATCACCACTGGGACACCTAAATGTCTTAACAACTTTGCACAAGGTAAAAAGCTCTTGGTCTCACATGAACTCAGTACCTGGCCTAGGGATTATAAACCTATTGTGAAATAACAGAATCTTTAAAATGATCAATGGATAAATTGTTAATACATGTGTGTGTACGTGTATGCATGTATGTGTGTGTGTGTGTGTGTGTGTGTGTGTATATATACATATATATATACATATATATATATATATATATATATATATATATATACACACTGGGTCTGGGCCCAATTATACCTTATAGGAGAAAGGTGTTTTGAGAGTTAGAGAAAAGAGGTTGGGCCTTAAAATGTATCCTTTTCAGATGGTCTTTAGCTTTTCCAAAATTTGCTCATGTGCAAGTAGTTTGTATTGTGTTTTGTGTTTGTTTTTGCTTTTTTGCTACTCAGCTCATGATCAATCCTAAAAGCACATGTGCAACACATGAGAATTAAAATACACTGGACTGAGAAAACAATAAGCTGATACAGACTCAGCATGAATAATATCAAGCACTGGGAGCCTAAGTCAGCTTGTGAAATAACCCACACTGGCTTAAGCTGGATTCTGCAAAAGCACAGTTTAAGAGCCCCTGGCCAAGGTAGACTATTTAAAATTCCCAATGTTGCTGAAGGTAAAAGAAGCAGCCTTTGTCCCATGCTGCTGGTGGGAACGGTGTGACTTTTCCATAGGCAACATCTCACAAAGCTTTCATAGGTTGCTTAATATGACTCTGAAATTGTACATATAAACACGGATTTCACAAAGATGCGACCATAAGATTGTTTACAGATGTGCTGTTTATAATATTGAAAAATTGAAGGAAAAATATCTAAATGTCAACATCAGGGAAGAGAGCGATTTTAAGTGCAATAAGCTTCAACTCTTATTTAAAAAAGAGGAAAATCTATAGCCACTCTGATTGACTCTGCAGGTTACCCAATATCAACATCATCTCACCTCCGTCTTCCTCTGGAATAAGCTCTTGAATTTGTTAATCTAGCCACCGCTCCCCCATGTGACTCAGAAAAGGTGACCCTTTGTCCAGTCTCAGGGAGTGATCATGCTCATTAGTATAAGCCAACCAGAGTCATCTCCTGACCTTTATCAATGATGAGAGAAATAGATTTCTTTACTGCTTAGGACAGTTTGACTTGAAACTTTCTGCTTTCAACAGATTATCATATGTTTATAATAGCATAAACATATTTCTGCTATAAAACATATAATAGCCGAATGCATCCTCAATAATAAACTATTTTTAATATATTGCTTTCAATGCCAAGAATGCAAAACAGTATATACCCTCTGGCTTTACTTTTGTTATCAGTTATATAAATATAATCCAAAATACTGATTATCTTACAGAGTGATAGTGATATGATACGTGATTTTTTTATTTGTGTGTCTATGTATTCTAAATTTACTATTGTGAATAGGTATTGTAATTGAAATAAGAAGAAAAGCACTTTTTAAAATCCCTACCAATATTAGTTAACATAAATAATTTACTGGTTATATCTGCTTATCTGGTCCTATAGCAACTAAGAGTCAGGAATTTCTAGCTATATTTTAAGGAAAAAGATAATAAGGTTCAAAGAATCTAATTTTGCTTCCATACCAGCAGGTATCATTTAGAATTAGGTCCCCCACTGAATTCTTGGTCTGTGCAGCAGATACTAGATGAGAAGATACATATTATCTAAAATTGAAAACATTTCCCTGTTGCTATTTTGATATAGTAATATAGCTTCATTATTTCATTAATTTATTAAAAGCATTTATTGAGCATCTGTTGTGTTCTAGGCAACATGCTAGCTAGGCAGAGAGATGATAAAGATGAATGAAAAATTGTCTCTACCCTGCAGGAGCTCACAGTCGAAAGAGCAAAACAGGCATGTAAAAGTTGACACTATAATAAGATACTGCTGAAACGGAGGCATGAGAAAAGTGAGTGGAAACATAAAGAAGAAAGTGATTAGTTCTAATTATATGACAGGGAAGATATGCAGAGGCAACGGCACTGGATTTGGGTTTTAAATAATCAGTAGAAACTACCCATGGATTGGAGGAGGTTATCCTGCCAAAGAAAAAACAAAGAGGTATGATTATATATAGGGTATCCTGGGAAAATCCAATAGGCTGGTTTGACTGCAATATGTAAAATGTAGTGGACAATAGGAAAGGAAGAAGTTGAAAAAATAAAATGTGTGTCCATTTAATCTTTAGGAAATGGGGAACTGCCAAAAATTTTTTGAAGCAAGCTAATGACATGACCCCATCTCTGTCTTAAATAACACTGGACGATAATCTGAGACAAAATGTGAATGCAGCATGGTTACTTAGGGAGAGACCACAAGAGTCCAGGTAAGATACAGTGAGGATGTAAACTGGGGCGGCGATACTGGAATTGGAGATTAGTACAGAAGTACGGGAGCTATTTAAAGGTAGAATTGATGGTGTATGGTGATAGCTGATGCAGAGAGCAAGAACTGATGATTCCAACTTGCTAATTCAAGGACTAAAAAGATTGTGAGTATCTTAAATCAGAAAGGAAATACAGGGCTTCCCTGGTGGCGCAGTGGTTGAGAGTCCGCCTGCCGATGCAGGGGACACGGGTTTGTGCCCTGGTCTGGGAAGATCCCACATGCCGTGGAGCGGCTGGGCCCATGAGTCATGGCCGCCTAGCCTGCGCTTCCGGAGCCTGTGCTCCACAACGGGAGAGGCCCCCGTAAAGCAAAAAAAAAAAAAAAAAAAAAGGAAATACGTAAGGAGGAAATGCCTTGGAGGGGAAAAGAAATGTAATAAGCCTGGTTTTCAAAAGTATGACTTTGAAATTCCTAAGGGAAAAGCAGGTAAAGATGGTTAAGAAGAATTTGGTAACATCTCTAATGCTTTAGTTTCTCTGTTTCTGAAATGAAGAGAGTTACATCTACAAATTATATCCAATTTTTAAATATCATTTAAGAGGAGGTATACAAAAATTCTCCTTGACACTAGCCTAAAGCAGCAAAAAAAAAAAAAAGGCCATTTATCTTAGGAATGGAATGAGGAAAAATCTTCAGGGATTAATCAAAACCCAAAGTCTATTCCCAGTTTGGGAATTAAGTTTGAATTTACAACACTCATTCGCTCTGTAAAATACAAGCTGTAGGGCTTCCCTTGTGGCGCAGTGGTTGAGAGTCCGCCTGCTGATGCAGGGGACACGGGTTCGTGCCCTGGTCCGGGAAGATCCCACATGCCATGGAGCGGTTGGGCCCGTGAGCCATGGCCGCTGAGCCCGCGTGTCTGGAGCCTGTGCTCCGCAACGGGAGATGCCACAACAGTGAGAGGCCCGTGTACCGCAAAAAAAAAAAAAAAAAAAATACAAGCTGTAACATTAACATAACACTTTGTCCAGGGCCACTGGAATGCCTGCAGTCCTGACAAAAGCAAAACCAACCTTCTCTGGAGAAACCCTTTCACATCTTAGAGTTCATGGGATTCCTCCAGAATTGTTACCCCACTTGCAGAATTGTCATCAATAAAAATTTACAAACTACCAAGAAAAAGCACTATGAGGGAACATCAGTCAATACCTAAAACAGAAAAATAAGTACCCTCAAGTATTTGAAAAAAAGAATAATTGGAAAAGTGATTGTAAAGATATATAGGTAGATATACCCTGAGAAAAAACCCATAATTCAAAAAGAGTCATGTACCAAAATGTTCATTGCAGCTCTATTTACAATAGCCAGGACATGGAAGCAACCTAAGTGTCCATCAACAGATGAATGGATAAAGAAGATGTGGCACATATATACAATGGAATATTAGCCATAAAAAGGAATGAAACTGAGTTATTTGTAGTGAGGTGGATGGACCTAGAGACTGTCCTACAGAGTGAAGTAAGTCAGAAAGAGAAAAACAAATACCGTATGCTAACACATATATATGGAATCAAAAAAAAAAATTGGTCATGAAGAACCTAGGAGCAAGATGGGAATAAAGATGCAGACCTACTAGAAAATGGACTTGAGGACATGGGGAGGGGGAAGGGTAAGCTGGGACAAAGTGAGAGAGTGGCATGGACATATATACACTACCAAACGTAAAATAGATAGCTAGTGGGAAGCAGCCGCATAGCACAGGGAGATCAGCTCGGTGCTTTGTGACCACCTAGAGGGGTGGGATAGGGAGGGTGTGAGGGAGGGAGATGCAAGAGGGAAGAGATATGCAGACATATGTATATGTATAACTGATTCACTCTGTTATAAAGCAGAAACTAATACACCACTGTAAAGCAATTATACTCCAATAAAGATGTTAAAAAAAAAAGAGATAAATGAAAAAATAGAAAGCATAAGATTAGGACAATAAAGGAATGATTAGACTTGAAATAGAACCACTATGAAGAGCTTGCCACTAAAATAACCCCCACCTGCATGGATATGTCAGAATAAGTTATATTGTGAATTATGAAACACACTACTGAATTACAATGGGAGCAATATCAAAATTTGTGGGAAGGAGCTAAAGTCATATTTAGCAGAATATTTATAATTTTGATAATACATATTAATAAGGAAGATTAAATATTATCTTAGTTAAATTACCAACACAAGAAGTTTGAAAAGTAAGTAAAAAGTAAACCTAAGGAAAGTAATAGCAAAGAATTAATAAAGATAGGAATTAATGAAACAGGACAACAAACAATAGAAAAGAATCACAAAAATTTTTTTTAATGAAAGCAACAACAGAAAGATAACCACTGATTTAACAAAAGTAGTGTAAAACTTATACTCTGAAAACTAAAAAATATTGTTGAAAAAAGGTAGAGAAGACCTGACATATGAAAGACATCTCATGTTCATGGATAGGAAGACTCGCTATTGTTAAGATGGCAGTACTCCTCAATTGATTTTATGGTCAATTGATTTTCAACAAGTGTGCCATGACAATTAAATGGGGAAAGAAAATCTTCACAATAAATGGTGTTATGACAACTGCCCATCCACATGCAAAAGAAAAAAAAAGTTGGACCCCCTACATCACATGTAAAAATTAACTCAAATTGGAATCAAAGATCTAAATGTAGAAGCTAAAAGAACGAAATTCTTAAGGAAAAAAATTGTAGGCATACATCTTCATGACCTTGAATTAAGCAATGATTTCTTAGGTAAGACATCAAAAGCACATGCAACAAAAGAAACCATCACCACAATCAATTTTAGAACATTTTCATCACCCCCAAAAGAAACTCCGTATCCATTAGCAGTCACTCCTCATTATCCCCAACCCCCTCAGCCCTAGGCAACCACCAATCTACTTTCTGTAGATTTCCAGATTACCTAATCTGGAAATTTCACATAAATAGAACCATACAATATATGGGTTCTTTGCAAAATTGGGATTCCTAGTGACTGCAGCTGTATTGCTCAGTGGCCGAGACAGCTCACTCGTTTTGTATCTTTGTGCCCTAGATAAATGGGAAGGGAGTGAAGGGGAATGAGGCACTTGCTAGACTCATACTGCTTACTGCTGTCGGAAACCTGGGCCAACACTATCAACACTAGAGCTAAATCTGACACCCCTTCCGAAAGTGGAACAGTGTGAGTTAAGATCAAAGACAAGTTGAGAAAAAGAGGAATAGGAGCTGATGTTTTCAACAAAAAGCAATCATGCTCATCATATATATTATAGGCAGGAACAGTATGATACCATTTAGGCAAATTATACAAATGGAGAGATATAAGACCTATTTATTAAAATATTAATAATGGTTATCTCTGGGTAGTGGGATTTAGGGTGATATTTTTTACCTTCTTTATAATTTTCTATACTGCTTAATTTTATTTGTAACAAGCATCTATGAGTCTTCGCAAAATAATAAGGCTATTAAAAAAGTAAACTAATACAATGAAAAGGAAAAAAAAGAAAAGAAAACAGTAGCTGAAAGTAAAGGAATGAAAAAAATGGGTTATGCAATGAGGAAAACACATTACACTGCTGCCTTGAGAGAGGCTCAGAGCAAGAGGATAATTTTTATCTCTTAGCATAATTAGACCAAATGGTGAAGATGTATGTTTGCCAAGACCACCTCCACTTTCAGAAACTGACAATGCTGAATGGAAACCTGAAAACTGGAGTGGCATCACAATGGGATACATTCTGGTCATGGGCTATGATGATGAGTAGCACCAATTGTTAACAACTGAAAGGAACTCTGGTAATGTGTTAGTCTCTTTTGATCCTTACTTTTCAAGTGTATCTACTACATAAGATATCATTTAGGAAGGAATTTCTAGGAATTACTCTCTGATGGTCATCAAACCATGTGGTGTACAACTCCTGGCAGACTGATCACTGTATAAATATTAACCTTGGTGACCAAATGCTTAAAAATGTTCCTGCCTATAATATATAATATGTGTAATATATAAAATATAAGAGTTTCATGTTGCAGTATGCTGTACACAAATGCAACACCCTTGTTGCCTGGTTTTCCCTGTTTTCCTCCCTGTGTGCTTTTTCATTTTGTTGACTTTGCTCTGTATCCCTTAACTCTAGTAAACCATAAATGTTCACATAATGACTTCTAAGTCCTGTTGGTCCTTTTAGCAAATCACCAAATCCAGTGGTGGTCTTCGTGACCCCCAACACAAATATGTCCTAGAATTCCCTAGTATCTCACATGCAGTACTCACTCATTTAAAATTTTGTATATGAATAAATCAACTGAACGTAACACTATACCCATTCACATCCTCTAGCACTAAGGTATATCATGGATGATACTCTCTCTGAAAAGACATTTTATCTGTAGACACTGGAACAACTTGCCTGGGTCTAGTTCATTTTACTTGTAATCAGAAAGAAACAAATAAAATATTCATGTTATCTTCCTCAGAATATGTCAAAAGAAAACTGGATAATAGGTTAAAAAGAAAATTGAAAATAAAGAAAATCATTTCTAACAATAATGTTATGAAAATGATGTCAAAAGAGAAGTCCTGTGAAAAAGCAAATAGCAAATCAAAGCTATTTTAAGAGTCTAAGATATAAAAGAATCTTCTGGTCCTAAACTTAAAAAAAATCAAATTATATATGTAATTCAAATTATATATATAATTTGAATTACATATACAATTTGAAACAGAGGACTAATGAAAAGTCTAATAGGGAAAGAAAAATGTTAAATACAACACAGAATTTCTAAAATATCAGTAGGTTAGATGATTAAGCTAGTCTAAAAGAGCAAGGCGAGATTTAAATGTGAGGACAGGAAAAAGAAAACCATCAGCTTTAAAGGTGAGTCATATGCCTAAATGTGGAAATGGCATTTATCTCTATGAACATAATCAGAGCATTTGACTATCTCTCTCTGGTACTATGTTTATAGTCATGTGCCATTATTATAGAGAATTCTGTTCAGGAATCATTAATATAGTTGAAATAGCATGAAATATTACTTGCCTGATTTATTTAGGTCCCTATATCTTAGTATTTTAATCGAATTACTTCTTTCATTCTCAAGTTCCTATAAAATAAATAGGGCATTATTACTTCAACTATAGAGTCAGTGAAGCTAGCATCGGGAAACATGGTAGCATGGAAATAAACACCAAATACCCTGATAGGGGAAAAAAAAGTAATTTATAGGACTGTACAAAGACTATGATATCATCTGTGCAAATATAAACAACGAATGAATAGACAGATAGATAGGGAGATTACATGGAAAAAATATTCTTTGGAATTCATAAGAAATTATTAACAATGCTTACTTTTGAGCAATAAGATAGAGCACATGGTAGTGACCAGTGGTAAGGAGAATTCCTGATTTCATTTTGTACTTTTTGCTACCATTCAAATTTTTACAATGAGAATATATTATTTACTCAATGGAAAAAAAGGAAGAAAGAAGGGAGGGAGGAGCAAGGGAGGGAGAGAGGGAAGTGGGAGAGAAGGGGAGAGAGAGAGAGAGAGAGGGAGAGAGGGAGGGAGGGAGGGAGGAGAAATTAACAAGCTTCCACGGGGGAAAATCTGTTACCTTCAAAGAAAAAAATTAGCATCGCTTCGAAAGTCTTTTAACAACAAATGTCAAAAAGTGGCTTAGGTATTAAATTTAAGGCACAACATAATCTGGCCATGGAAGTGCTGGGACCCACTATGAGAGGAAAGGGACTGTGTCTTAAAAATTGCTGCAGGACGGAATTAATATGTTAAGGCAGGATCTGGGAGAGCGGTTATATGACTAGATCTTAAGGGTGCTGGATCAAAGGGGTAAAACATTAAGTTGAAACAGGGAGAGTGTATGGATATGTGAAATATTCGTGTGACAAGGCTTAAAACCTTATAAGGACTTTATGAAAAGATGATAGCATGTTGCTCTTAATAGCTTGGCAAAAGCAGTAGCCCATACTGAGTGAGGCAGAAATGTCAAAATTGCCAGATGGTGGAAGAAGAGAAGTGGGCTTGCTAAGATGGAAATACTACTTAAGGCCAGAAACCCACCAGATTACCATGTTTCAAGGGCAGACCCAGAGGTGCTCCATTTACCAGAGCAATAAGGAATGTGCAGGTGAGAGGGGCACCAGCAACACTGAAAAGCCCGGTGGTAGCTCTCCTTTGAAGACCAAGGCTGACAGAAGAAGATACCATTACAGAACTTGGCCCTCTGACAGCAATGGGGGATTCTAGGATTGCAAATATAAAAGAGGCCAGGTGGCAGCAACTCAGTCCTCAGAAACGAGGTGGTATAATTATTAAAATGAGCAGCAAGTTTGGATGCCAGCACGTGGAGTCTAATCTGATAGGAGAAAGAACCACAGGCAACCAACAAAGGTGTTACTCAATCTTGAGTACAACAAAGGAAATCTAGTGTAGATGATAAGGAAGCTGACCAGAACTGTTGATGATGATCAGGGTCCTATCAGACTCACCAAGACACAAGGTCAGGTGAGCCTAATACCTACCCATTGTAAGATGAAAGTGGCAGATCCAGATTTGGGCATAAGTAGCGCCAAACGGCAAAAGTTAGCTGCATAAGCAGATGGCCAGATCCCCTATCATCCATTACTATTGAACCAGCACCTCTTATTCTAGGTCTCTCTTATGATCAGCTGAAGGAGGAGTAAAACGTTCAAGCTTGGAACATGGGCTCCTTAGCCCAGTATGTGGATGCAAACTGAAAATGGACAACTGCATTATAGCCCCATTCGGTGATGGTGCTGCAAATCTGCTGCAAGGAGGGATCATTCTAAGGGACAGGGCTCTAGGCAGTACAATCAGTCACCCAATTTGGGCGGAAAGGGTGTAGCCTGAGGATGGAATATATATGAACAATAGGCAGTGGTGAACGGCTAGCTGGTTGACCAGGAGCCTTGAAGGAAAAAAGAGCTCACGATAGGGCACGGGATATCTGGAAAGAGACCATGCACCTGTAAGACAGGAAAAGAAATAAGATTTTTGTATCACATGTTAATTCTCACCAGAGAGCATCCACTACAGAATAGGAATAAAAAACCAAGTACACATAATGACTTGACCAGTTGACATCAGCCAGCCTTTGCTATTTATAGTGCACTGCTGTCAATTCAACAAGGCTGATGTAGTTACTTCCATTGCTGAAAGCCCAATCTGCCAGTTACAAAGATCAAAAGTAAGCCTCTCAAGCAGACCAATCAGCCCTTTGGCAGCAAACTGATGTCATCAGATTCCTTTAACCTTAGAAAGTTAATCTTTGACTAGAACTAGCACAAACTTGGCATGAGTTCACTTTTCCTCCCCACAGGACCTCAGTGAACATACCACTATGGATTTGCAGTGTGTCTGATGCACTGGTACAAGATCCTGAATAATATCACATGGGGTCAAGGAATCTATTTTACAGAAAAGGGGGTGTGATAATGGGCACAAGGTCATAGGATTCATCAAGTTCATTCACAACCCAGGAGCTTCTCCCTGTAACTACCTCTGGAAGGCACAGCTAAAGTGCCAGCTTGAAGATACCTGCAAGGATGGGCTGCATCCTCCAAGATGTGCTATATTCTCTAAATCAACCCCAGAAGGATTGGTATTTTGGGCTACATAAGTCTTTGTGGCAAGGGCTTCCCTTTGAATTGTGGGATGTTTTGCAGCATCCCTGGTTAGATGCCAGTAGCATCCCCACTTCAAGTTGTGACAAGCAAGATGTCTCCAGACATTGCTATCTGTCCCTCCAGAAGACAAAATCAACCTTAGTTGAGAACCACTGCTCTACATCAACAGCTGCAGCCTGTCCTTAATAGTAAAACAACACATCACTCCCAGGGACCAACTCGAGGAATCTGTTCATCCTGTGCCTGGGATCTGCATGTTTAGAAAGTTTGGCTACCAGAGGAGGAATATATCCACCAGGAGACACAGCAAAAATTCCATTACATTTCAAACTATTGTCATCTAGTCACCTCTTATTTGACATAAGATGAGAAGGCAAATAAAGGAATCAATCATTCCATTAATATTAGAATAATTGACACTGATGATCAGGAGGAGGTAGGGCTTCTGTTACATAGTAGGGACAGGAAAGAATTTGTTCGGAAAAAAGTGATCTACATGAATGTTTCTTGGTATTTCATGCCTTAATTTTGATGGAAAATGAAGAAGTTCTCCAGTCATAGCCTGAGAAGGAGGTGGTGATCAGGGGCTCAGACCCATGAAGAAAATGGGTTTGGGTGACTCCACCAGGTCAGCCACCTAGACCTCAGAGATCTGATGATTCTAGAATATATAGTAGAAAAGGGAAACAGTGAGTATTGGTGACTGTGGTAAGGGCTGTAGTTGATCATACTAACTCCTCTCTTGTTACACATCAAGAAAAGAGGTCCACCAAGTAGGTGCAGCCACTATGGAAAACAGCATGGAGATTCCTCAAAAAACTAAAAATAGAGTTGCCCTATTTATTTGCCCAGCAATCCCACACCTGGGCATATATCTGGACAAAACTATAATTCAAAAAGATATGCGCACCCCTATGTTTGTAGCAGCATTATTTACAATAGCAAAGACATGGAAACAACCTAAGTGTCCACTGACAAATGAATGGATAACGAACATGTAGTATATATACAAACACACACACACACACACACACAAACAGGAATACTATGCAGCCATAAAGAAGAATGAAATAATGCCATTTGCAGCAACATAGATGGACCTAGAGATTACCATACTAAGTGAAGTAAGTCAGACAGAGAAAGACAAATATCATATGATATTGCTTATATGTGGATCTAAAAAAAGCGTACAAATGAACTTATCTACAAAACAGAAATAGACTCATGGACATAGAGAACAGCTTGTGGTTGCCAAGGGGGAGGGGAGGTGAGGGAGGGATTGAGTAGGAGTTTGGGGATTAGCAGATGCCGACTAGTATATATATATAGAATGGACAAAGAACAAGGTCCTACTGTATAGCACAGAGAACTATATTCAATATCCTGTGATACATCATAATGGAAAAGAATATAAAAAAGAATATGTATATAACTGAACCACTTTGCTGTACGGCAGACATTAACACAACATTGTAAATCAACTGTACTATAATTAAAAATAAAATAAAATAAAAGAGGTCCACCAAAATCCAGGAAGAGATTCTCCCAGAATTTTTAGCAAAAAAAAAAAGTGGATCCAAGCAGTGCAAGGTGTAGACTGCACTCGGTGCTGCGGGGTGCAATGGAGGCCTCCCCACTTTGAGATTCAAGCACTGCTTTTCTCAGCTGCTGAAAGTAGCAGCAGCTGACAGCTCTTAGTTGAGTCTCTCTTCAGGACTGCCTGCAGCTGAAGAGAGACCCAAGACCTTGCCAGTGTCCGGTGACGAGTACATGTGAAGTTTCCCAGGAAAGCCAAAGTGCATATATTCATGTAGTCGATACTCATATTGTTAATGAGATTCCAAGACATCCAGTCACTGTCCCTCAGTGACACCTCAGGATATTCAAGCTCTGTGTCTTTGTTCAGAATTCTTCCCTACCACCCTTTAACATCTAACTTAAAGCTCTCCTCCTTTCTCGAGCCTCCCAAGAACAATAATTTTAACCTATTTTAAAGAATGCCCTCGTTAAACGATCCAAGCTTGATGCTGTCTGGGAAGAAATGTTTATAATTCTATCATTTTTTTTTTTCATGGTTACTGACCTGTTTAGATTTGCCCTTTCTACAATTTGGTAATTTCTATTTTCCCAGAAAATCATTCATTCCAGGATCTCAAATGTACCTTAATAGAGTTATGCAGAAAAAAAATTGTATCTCTGGTTATTTCATCATCTTTCCTTTTGATTTAGTATACTGTGCTCTCTGTGGATTTTCTTTATTGAGCTAGCTAATGGATTATTTATTTTATTGACTTTTCCCCTAAAGAGTCCCTTCATGGATTATCAATTTTGACATTGAGTTAAATTATTTTCTGCTTTTATCTTATTTCCTTCCTTCCACTTTCCTTTGGTTTGTTGTTCGTTTCCTAATTTCTCATGTAAAACGTAATTCACTTATTTTATCATTTTTTGTTCAGCAAGATAAATATTAAAGGTTTTGCATTTTTCTCTAATCAAAGCTTTGCCCACACGCCATAGGTCTTGAAAGTACTATTTTCATTATGATTATTTCCTTATTACTTTGTAATTTTCTTTTTTACCTCTACTTTTTTAATTACCTAAAAGTAATTAAACAGAGGAGATTTTGTAAATTACAAAATATTTATGATGTTTTTGTTGCTATTCTTTTTATAATTTCTATGTAGGTTGCTATACGATGAGAGATACAGGATAATATTTCTGATTTGCTATTTTCTCATGATAAATCATTTGGTTGATTAAAATAAAAATCTTATCCCATTAATCACTGTTGCAATAGCATGCTTGGCTTAATTTGGCATTTTATTTTTTTCTTGCTGTGTTCTATAATTTTATTATTTGATCTCTGGTATGCAACTTCCTTCCTCTTACTCTCTCCCCCAAATTTATAAAGCATATATTCTGTTATTAAACTTAACCTTCACACCCCCATTTCTTTTCACCAACTTTAAAAGTGAACTAGAATCAACTGACTCACTTTTTTAAAGGTAAGAAAATTATCACAATGGGACTTTTGTGTTAGTCCATTGTAATTAATATTGTTTTATGTGATGTAGATTTCTTTCAACATTTGTAACACTGAAATTTTGTTGCACAGCAATAATTCCAAAATTGTTTAGCTTCAGTTCTACATTTAATTAGGTTCAATAATCATGATTCTTCTCATATAATGCCTTTCACATTCCTGTGTTCCTTGTTTTGATTATTCTCTTGGTTGACTTGATTTTATTAACAAGTAATAGATTCAAAGGCATTTCATGTATGCTGTAGTCCTCGAGTTCCTGCACATTTGAAAATCTCTCTGTTGCCTTTCTGGAGGATGACATCTTAGTTGGGTATAATAGTCTTTGGTCCTGTATTTTCTCTTCCAAAATCTATAGGTCTTGCTTCACTGTCTTCTGGCACTGAAGGATGCTTAGCCAGCCTTATTTTCCTTTCATAAAGATGACTTTTTATCATCTCCCTGGATACCCATAGGGTTCTTTCCTTTTCTTTCAACTGTATAAGCTTTATCAGCTTAAGTTTTCATGTTGATCATCCTTGATGATTTTTTTCCTTTTAAAACGCACTGTGGGGACTTCCTTGGTGGTGCAGTGGTTAAGAATCCACCTGTCAATGCAGGGGGCATAGGTTCGAGTGCTGGTCCGGGAAGATCCCACAAGCCGTGGAGCAACTATGCCCATGTGCCACAACTACTGAGCCTGCATGCCACAACTACTGAAGCCCATGTGCCTAGAGCCCATGCTCCGCAACAAGAGAAGCCACCTCAATGAGAAGCCCGTGCACTGCAACAAAGATTAGCCCCCACTCGCTGCAACTAGAGAAAAGCCTGCACACAGCAACAAAGACCCAACACAGCCAAAAATTAATTAATTAATTAATTAAAACACATTGTGGCCCCAGTTACATATTCGTGTCTCCTTTAATTTCAAGTTGGGAAAACTGTGGCTTTAGAACATTGTTATTCATGGTTCTTGCTTTTTTTCTGTTGCAAATCCAATTTTGATATTCACTCTACCTTTTGGAGGCATATTTGGCCCTGCGGATGTGAAATAACTTCTAGGATATATTGTTAAGTAAAAGAAAAGTGCAAAATCCTATATATAGTATGCTACCTTTTGTACAGAACCCATAGGGGTATTTGCTTATTTTTGCAAACAGACACACTTCAAGTTTGAATCAGAAACTAATGAATTTGATTACCGGGGGTGGGGGGCAGGGAGGGATAAGGGAAGGAGTATATACTTTTAACACTTGGAATTATATTAATGCTCTACATATGCAAAAACTAAATTTAAACCACAAAAATAGAAGGAACTCTAAAACTGAATGCCAAGAGAAATAAACACATCTGTATTTCAACTGAAGGGCAGAAAACAATCTACCCAAGCACTTTTGAACAGTATAATTTGACTATATACTCAGTCTAAGGAAACAAAAACTGAAAATATATAGTGAACCATTATTAGTAGGTTTATTTTTTAATAGTATAGATATAAAAATTCTAAAATTATTTTGGGTATATTACAGGATTGAACAGATGAATAAATATATCGATGTTGAGAATCCCAATTCTCACAATAAAGACAGTAATATGGAGAGAGAGAGGCAATAAGGATTCCTATAGGATAGCAGTTGAAGTATCAGTATAAACTCCTGATTCCTTTATTATATGCATGGATGTGTGTGCATGGATACATACTTACACACACATACGTTTTTCTAGCACTGTCCACTAAAAGGACCCTTTAGCAATAAGCAAACCTACAGCCCTAAACTGGTGTTTTAGATACCATTCCCCAGTAAAAAGAAGACATCAAAGTAACAAGTGAAGTGGTGCATATCAAATCTAAGTAGTTCAACGACATTCCTTCTCCTACCAACTGTGGCTCTTGCAGACTAATATGAGATCTTTCCCAACTCCCACAGCCTATCGTTCTAACATTATAAACAGATGAAATGCTGCCAGGGATCCTCCCCACCATACTCCCTACCATGGCACTCGCTGACCACCCCTCCCAAGATACAATTCAGTTTCCTGAATCACTCCTTCCTTCCTCCCTCCTGCTAATTTGTTTGTTGGATTTTGTTTCGGAGTTGTGGTCTCTAAGTGGGTGTAGGAGAAAGGCTCTTGACAGGACATGAGAAAGAAAGGAAAATGAAACTCTACTTACTTAAAACAGCAGCGACCCTAAAGTAGTAAGTTGGCCTCTGCATTTATTTGGTTGGTGACAACTTGGCATTTCTAAACCGAGATGAGTCACTGATGGACAGAAGAACCTACCCTCAGAGGACTGGGCTCTTGAAAAGCTCACAAAAGGTGAAGATGGTGAAGTAAAAGATCCCAGCCACCATCCCCCTACAAAAACCAACAACTAGACAGCTATCCATGAACAAAAAATAGCTCAGGGAGCGCTCAGGAGTTCACTTAAGAAACTTAAGCAGCAGCACACTGGAAGGAAAAACCTGAGAATAACTGCACGAAAAGAGAAGGAGAACAGCTTCACTTTGCCTACAACAACCCACCCCCCAGGCCTGCTCTGCTCAGCAGCAAAAGGGAACCCACAACTAGAAAGAGTTCTCCTCACAGGGGAAGAGAGAACAGGGTAAGCAACAAGCTTCCCAAGCCTTTTGAGGCACCACAGTAAGGACTCACCTCAGTTTCACCCCTCCCAGAGTCCAGCCAAGTTGAGATGTATGGAGATGGTGAGGAACAAAGAAGATGAACAGGAGCTACCAGCATTAACCATACAATGGGAAAAGTGGTGGTTCCCAGGGACCTGCTCTGCAGATCACCCCAGCAGCTTTCACCACTGAAGAAATGGCCAGCACAGCACGGTTATCTCTTATCTTTTTGATAATAAGTATCAGAAGTAGGATCGCTAAATTGTATAGTAGTTCTATTTTTAATTTTCTAAGGAACTTCAATACTGTTTTCCATAGGGGCCGCACAAATTTACATTCCCACCAACAGTGCACAAAGTTGCTAAGAGTAGATCTTAAACGTTCTCGCAACAAGAAAGGTAATTATGTGAAGTGATGGATGTGTTAACTAAACTTATGTGGTAATCATTTCACAACATATACATCTATCAAATCATCATGTTGTGTAACTTAAACTTACTCCATATTATATTTAATTATATCTCAATAAAGCTGGGGGAAACATTTAAGTACACTTTTCAATACACTTCCAATAATCATAACTCCCAAGATTATGGAAATACGTTGAAACTTCCAATTTTGGTTGTGTTACGAGTTTTGGTCTTTCTCTGTCTTCAATGGCAGTTCAACAGAAAGCTAAAAGAGGTTGTATAAGGGACTGTTAGCCTGATGCAATTTTAAACTGAAAGCTGCTTAATCTTCATTTATTATTTCTTCATTGTATTCTCTGCTCACTGTTACGACTTGGAGGATTAGTTTGGGTCACAAGCTTTCCTGGCTTTCCTAATGCTCCCTGTAAATCATCTAAGATGTTCTCAGTATTTAGATGGAGCCATTTTTTCTCCTACGAAAATGCACAATAGAAGAGTATGTTCTGTTACTCCTTTAACATGACTTGCTTTGTCATTCCACTTCTCAACATCCTGGGGCAAGCTCAAATCTCTCTTCTCACCCGAAGGTGGACAACTATCATTTCTAGCTCTTTCTTCACTTTGCACTATTTTCCCAGGCCCTAAATAAGTCTGCTAGAGTTGACTCTTTCTCAAGGCAACAGCAGAAAAGCTGCTGAAAGGCAGCTGCTGTCACTCTCCCGATCCTCTAATCTCATAACTTCTTCACGGCCTTCTGCACACCGGGGGTCACCGAACAGCTTTCCACACCTGCAGGTGTTATTTTTGCAACTCTTCCCCAGGGCCCTCAAAACCAGAGTTGGGCCTTTTCTTGGCTTCCTGCTGCTAAAAGCCAAACAAAGGCAAGTGAGAGAATATCATTTATAAAAGCCTCTTTAGAGAGTGTCAGGATGGGACTGAGTGTCTACAAGACATTTATCTCTGGAGGAAAACAATCTCTCAAAGCGCATACCTTGGCCTCCAAAATGGACAGGTTTATAGGTAAACATGGTTTAACTATAACCTTTAGCCACCAGAGCTCCAGGCAGACTTTCATTTCCCATTCTTCAGTGGTGAGCATTGATTCCTGCTCTGTGGCCAGTACTTCTTCCCCAGGTGAGAAGGGAGGGCCAGGCTCATAGTCATTTGAATCGATGGAAAAGGGGAGGTAGAAAATGAGAGCCTGAAACTGCTGTCTGTACTACTGCCCTTCAGCCACACCACACTCCTGATAGATTTCTCCACCTCACTTCCATAATTCTCTTGCTATCACAGGGAATAGAAACGTGGCACAGACTATAAAATCATGTTGCTCTGCATTCCAGTACCTATCTTCCCATTCAGTCAAAATAGTGACAGTGACCTCCATCACATCCCACCCACCCCCCAAGGGTTGAGAAAGATTTGCAGTTACCACAAACATCATTACAATAGATTTAAGGAAATTTCAGATGTGTTCTTTGATTCCTATGGGATATTGCTCCCTGCTGATACACTGGCATGTCATCATATCAGATTTCAAAAGCATCCCAGGTGTTAAGCAGATCTTGAGTTGTAACCCTAATCCCCTCATTTTGTTGTTGGTGTTACTCATGGAGCCGTGTCCTCAGTGAATTTCTCCAGGACTCCTGAGTGATGTTTTTTTCTCCCCGCTACCATCACCACAACTTTTATACACCTTCTCTCACTGGTGATGGTAAGAAAGAAGGCAAAATGTTCCAGGTTATTTTTCAAAATAAAAAAACACTTTTTCAAAACCATGATGGGTGAGATAATGGCAACACATTTAATTTAAAAAAATATCACTTCATACCCCTACAAGGGAAAAAAGGAACAAAAATTTAAAAAGAAATGTACACGTACATTGCCACAAACAAAAAATTAGCCCTACCTTATCCAAAACAAAAAACAAAAACTCTAAAAATATGTCACTGTATTCACAATTTTAAACTCAACAGGAAAAAAAGGGATGCAAACAACCAATTCTAAAGCACAAAAGCAGAGTTCATTGCAGTGAATTTAGTTATGGGAATAAAATATTCCTCAGCCTGGAATGTCCTCCCATCAATTCAACTACCTACAAAAACTCTTTTCTCATCAACTGAGCTGAAACAATATAGCTCAGTAAAGTCTGATGTGTCATCCCCTACTGTCCTGCCAGGCACAATAACATCACTCTCACCTGTGTGTTTTCATGTCTGTATTAGATAGTACACATCACTTTGCTATGTAAATATGTGTTCCCTCAACTAAGTTATAAAGTTTTTATAATAAGTAAGTGGCATCTAGTAGGTATTTCATAATTACCTGATGGACTGCCTGATGCGCTAAATAGAAGAACACAGCCTTACCTAAAATATTTAGAAAAAGTCTATTTGATCGCTCAGCGAATGTTAGAAGGCAGAGTAGTAAGAGGCACAAAATTAATAAAAGGGGTGGCCGCCATTAATAGCCAATTTTTGACATGCAAGGTAGCACTAATGCATTTCACTCGGGAGAGAAACCAGTTTTGCTAGCAGGGCCCTGACGACACAGTTTGTGAGGCCCAGCTCAAAATGACAAGGTGGTGCCCCTTGTTCAAAAGCAGGAAAAAAGTGCCACTAAAAGTACTAAAATATAAGGCTTTTTCTTTTCTTCTGCAGCCTTTCTCTATTCACCATGGTGTTTTTTATTTGCTTTTTAATATAATTCCAAGTAAAGAAAACTGAAAATTTTTAATTATTAGAATAAATTTTACCATTTATCATTATACTGTGCAAGGCTAGTTTTAAGTGCAGGTATAAAAGAATTTAACTCAAGTAAAATCATCAAAATTACACAATCTGTACTTTGTAACTCATACATGCCTATGTATTTCATTCTTACCAAAACGGGAAACAAAGAACAAAACTAACTCAACTGTTTTCATTTCAATTTTTGATATGTACAGATTCTACCAACATGCTCTATTTTCAGCTTACTGATGAATAATAAAGGACGAAAAGTAAAAAATAACTATGAGTTGCCCTATCTTTCCTTTTTCCTCATCTTTTTCAGCATAAGCGGTTGTATACAAGCAAGTAACATAAGAAAGCAAGCATATGATAAGGTTCCTTGGTTGTTCCTCACCCTTAGAATGTCATTGCCTTCTTGCTATTTTTGAAGCAAATGGAAAGCATGGTCCCTGGGGACTGTCTATGGACCCACTTACTCCATCCTAGACATAACACGCTTACTACATGCTCACTGTAAGTCTCCCTGAACTCCTGTGCATTGAGGGTCCACTGGAATTCTGTGCTCATGGGGCACTTGTGTACATTATACATGAACGGGGCAACAACAAATGGCAGATACATACCTGCCACGTGGACATAATGGCAGACAGTGGCGCCCCACTGGCTGATTTGGTTTCACCTACCGAACACAAGTTCAAAGATAAAACTATCAATATTCAAGATGGTAACAGCAGAGCATTCAACCAACCATGGACCCTACTGAGCCACGCACCCCTGTACCTGATTGACCGGTTCCCGCTCTCACAATATGAGCTCATGGCTTGCAGGTGAAGTCCTCTGAGCCATCTCATTACAAGCTGACAGAACCATGTTGATTTCCCACGTTTCTATCAAAAGAGACTTTCAACCTACCTCCTCATATTCCCTTTCAGATGCAGATGTCATCATCCACTCACACTGGACTTGCAGCAGACTGCCACATTAGGGCTGAGCAGTGTTTGGGCCATGCTGAGCATATGCCTAGTTCCAAACTTCTCACTGTCTTCGGCAGCCTGCCTGGCTAATCAGAACATCCCACAGCGAAGCGCAACGAGACGGAGTGTGTGCCACATGAATCCCATGCTGGGATTCTGCCTCCCTGAGCCCTGCTGAGTCCTTGTCGTGAGCAGGAGATTGCAAGCCCTGAGTTGTTAAGCACAGCTGTGAAAGAAATCTGGAGGTGGAAACCCTGTCAATCACTGACATTGGCACTTGCTCAGCTGATAACAGAACTACTGCTACTGCCTAAGAAAGATTACTGTGAGCATTTTGGAAACGGCAGCAATGACTTTTCTTTCTAACAGCCGAAGACCCAAAGTATCTGAAAGCTTTGCTGATGGATTTTTTTTTCCTTCTTCCTTTTTCTTTCCACACCGGGGATTCAAGAGGCATTAAAGCACTTTTAAGCCAAAGGAGTTGTCCTCAACTCCATGGAGTTTTTCACATTGCGTTCTACCACTTAGCAATTAATTAGATTATGACGGATTATTATTTACTTCTCCTGTCACTTCATTCTACCAATAGAAGCTTACATCATCCTCCCAAAGAGTGTTTCTGTTTATTAACATGTTCCTCCTCTTCACCATTGGTGAATGTGAGATTTCAACAAAACATGAATAAGATACAACACTAGCATTAATGTCAGTGAAAAAGAAGAAAGGCAAAATAACTAAAAGATTATTTTTTGCTTCCTGAGAAAAATTACCCCAGTATGGGTGGTTGATTTTTGTCAGTTCTGTTGACGCATAATTTGTATACAGTAAAAGTCACCAATTTGAAATACACATTTCAATGAGCTTTGACAAATGTGTACCACCACCACAAGCATGGTATGGAACAAGCAGGATTTCCTTCACTCTACCCACACTTCGCTCCTTTGCAGTAAATACATCTCACTGCTACCACTCTAGTTTTGCCCTTTCATGAAGTTCATACAAATGGATGCACATAGCATGTATTCCTTTATGACTGGCCTCTTTCGTTAGGAAAAGTGCTTTTAGCTTCATCCATGTTGTATGTGTTAGTTTATTCCTTTTTATTAATGAGTAGCATCAATTGTCTGGTTATACCACAATCTGTTTATCCATTTGCCTTTTGATGAAAATCTGATTTACTCCAAGTTTGAAACTATTGTAAATAAAACTGCTATGAACATTTCTGTCCTGGTTTTTTGGACAGATGTATGTTTTTATTTCTTTTGGGTAAAACTCTAGGAGAATTGCTGGGTCGTATGTTTACAAGAAACTGCCACACTGTTTTCCAAAGCAACTGTATCATTCTTCATTCCCACTAGCAGTGTGTGAGGTTGTTATACCTCCCCACCAACACTTGGCACTGTCAGTCTTTCAGAGAGAAGCTATTCTGGTACGTGTACAGAGGTATCTCACTGCGGGTTTTTATTTGCATTTTCTTATTGATTCATGATGGTGATCATTCTTTTATATGTTTTTGGCCATCTATAAAATGTCTGTGCAAACTTTTGCCACATTGTTTTTGTTTTTACATCTTTATTGGAGTATAATTGCTTTACAGTGGTGTGTTAGTTTCTGCTTTATAACAAAGTGAGTCAGTTATACATATACATGTGTTCCCATACCTCTTACCTCTTGTGTCTCCCTCCCTCCCTCCATTCCTATCCCACCCCTCTAGGTGGTCACAAAGCACCGAGCTGATCTCCCTGTGCTATGCAGCTGCTTCTGACTAGCTATCTACTTTACGTTTGGTAGTGTATATATGTCCATGCCATTCTCTCACTTTGTCCCAGCCTACCCTTCCCCCTCCCCATATCCTCAAGTCCATTCTCTAGTAGGTCTGTGTCTTTATTCCTGTCTTACCTCAAGGTTCTTCATGACACTTTTATTTTTTCTTAAATTCCATATATATGTGTTAGCATACGGAATTTGTCTTTCTCTTTCTGACTTACTTCACTCTGTATGACAAACTCTAGGTCCATCCACCTCATTACAAATAGCTCAATTTCGTTTCTTTTTATGGCTGAGTAATATTCCATTGTATATATGTGCAACATCTTTATCCATTCAACCGATGATGGACCCTTAGGTTGTTTCCATCTTCTGGCTATTGTAAACAGAGCTGCAATAAACATTTCCGTACACGACCCTTTTTGAATTATGGTTTTCTCAGTATATACGCCCAGTAGTGGGATTGCTGGGTCATATGGTAGTTCTATTTGTAGTTTTTTAAGGAACCTCCGTACTGTTCTCCATAGTGGCTGTACCAATTCACATTCCCACCAGAAGTGCAAGAGTGTTCCCTCTTCTCCACACCCTCTCCAGCATTTATTGTTTCTGGATTTTTTGATGATGGCCATTCTGACTGGTGTGAGATGATATCTCGTAGTTTAGATTTGCAGTTCTCTAATGATTAACGATGTTGAGCATTCTTTCATGTGTTTGTTGGCAGTCTGTATGTCTTCTCTGGAGAAATGTCTATTTAGGTCTTTTGCCCATTTTTGGATTGGGTTGTTTGTTGTTTTGTTATTGAGCTGCATGAGCTGCTTCTAAATTTTGGAGATTAATCCTTTGTCAGTTACTTCATTTGCAAATATTGTCTCCCATTCTGAGGGTTGTCTTTTAGTCTTGTTATGGTTTCCTTTGCTGTGCAAAAGCTTTTAAGTTTCATTAGGTCCCATTTGTTTATTTTTGTTTTTATTTCCATTTCTCTAGGAGATGGGTCAAAAAGGATCTTGCTGTGATTTATGTCCTAGAGTGTTCTGCCTATGTTTTCCTCTAAGAGTTCGATAGTTTCTGGTCTTACATTTAGGTCTTTAATCCATTTTGAGCCTATTTTTGTGTATGGTGTTAGGGAGTGATGTAATCTCATACTTTTACATGCACCTGTCCAGTTTTCCCAGCACCACTTATTTATTTTTTTTACATCTTTATTGGAGTATAATTGCTTTACAATGGTGTGTTAGTTTCTGCTTTATAACAAAGTGAATGAGTTATACATATGTTCCCATACCTCCTCCCTCTTGCGTATCCCTCCCTCCCACCCTCCCTATCCCACCCCTCCAGGCGGTCACAAAGCACCGAGCTGATCTCCCTGCAGCACCACTTATTGAAGAGGCTGTCCTTTCTCCACTGTACATTCCTGCCACCTTTATCAAAGATAAGGTGACCATATGTGTGTGGGTTTACCTCTGGGCTTTCTATACTGTTCCATTGATCTATATTTCTGTTTTTGTGCCAGTACCATTACTGTCTTGATTACTGTAGCTTTGTATTATAGTCTGAAGTCAGGGAGCCTGATTCCTCCAGCTCCGTTTTTCTTTCTCAAGATTGCTTTGGCTATTCGGGGTCTTTTGTGTTTCCATACAAATTGTGAAATTTTTTGTTCTAGTTCTGTGAAAAATGCCAGTGGTAGTCTGATAGACATTGCATTGAATCTGTAGATTGCTTTGGGGAGTAGAGTCATTTTCAAAATGTTGATTCTTCCAAACCAATAACATGGTATATCTCTCCATCTATTTGTATCATCTTTAATTTCTTTCATCAGTGTCTTATAATTTTCTGCATACAGGTCTTTTGTCTCCTTAGGTAAGTTTATTCCTAGATATTTTATTCTTTTTGTTGCAATGGTAAATGGGAGTGTTTTCTTGATTTCACTTTCACATTTTTCATCATTAGTGTATAGGAATGCAGGAGATTTCTGTGTATTAATTTTGTATCCTGCTACTTTACCAAATTCATTCATGAGCTCTAGTAGTTTTCTGGTAGCATCTTTAGGATTCTCTATGTATAGTATCATGTCATCTGCAAACAGTAACAGCTTTACTTCTTCTTTTCTGATTTGGATTCCTTTTTTTTCCTTTTCTTATCTGATTGCTGTGGTTAAAACTTCCAAAACTCTGCTGAATAATAGTGGTGAGAGTGGACATCCTTGTCTTGTTCCTGATCTTAGTGGAAATGCTTTCAGTTTGTCACCCCTCTATGCCTACTTTCTGCAGGGTTTTTATCATAAATGGGTATTGAATTTTGTCAAAAGCTTCCTCTGCATCTATTGAGATGACCATATGGTTTTTCTCCTTCAATTTGTTAATATGGTGCTTCACATTGATTGATTTGCGTATATTGAAGAATCCTTGCATTCCTGGAATAAACCCCACTTGATCATGGTGTATGATCCTTTTAACGTGCTACTGGATTCTGTTTGCTAGTATTTTGTTGAGGATTTTTGCATCTATGTTCATCAGTGATATTGGCCTGTAGTTTTCTTTGTGTGACATCCTTGTCTGGTTTTGGTATCAGGGTGATGGTGGCCTCACAGAATGAGTTGGGGAGTGTTACTTCCTCTACTATATTTTGGAAGAGTTTGAGAAGGATAGGTGTTAGCTCTTCTCTAAATGTTTGATAGATTTTGCCCGTGAAGCCATCTGGTCCTGGGCTTTTGTTTGTTGGAAGATTTTTAATCACAGTTTGAATTTCAGTGATTGTGATTGGTCTCTTCATATTTTCTATTTCTTCCTGATTCAGTCTTGGCAGGTTGTGCATTTCTAAGAATTTGTCCATTTCTTCCAGGTTGTCCATTTGATTGGCATAGAGTTGCTTGTAGTAATCTCTCATGATCTTTTGTATTTCTGCAGTGTCAGTTGTTACTTCTCCTTTTTCATTTCTAATTCTACTGATTTATTGATCTTTGCTATCATTTCCTTTCTTTTTATTTCTGATCTGATCTTTATGATTTCTTTCCTTCTGCTAACTTTGGGGTGTTTTTGTTCTTCTTTCTTTAATTGCTTTAGGTGCAACATTAGGTTGTTTATCCGAAATGTTTCCTATTTCTTAAGGTAGGATTGTATTGCTATCAACTTGCCTCTTAGAACTGCTTTTGCTGCATCCCATAGGTTTTGGGTCGTCGTGTCTCCATTTGTCATTTGTTTCTAGGTATTTTTTTATTTCCTCTTTGATTTCTTCAGTGATCACTTCATTATTAAGTAGTGTATTGTTTAGCCTCCATGTGTTTGTATTTTTTACAGATCTTTTCCTGTAATTAATATCTAGTCTTATAGCATTGTGGTCAGAAAAGATACTTGATACAATTTCAATTTTCTTAAATTTACCAAGGCTTGATTTGTGACCCAAGATATGATCTATCCTGGAGAATGTTCCATGAGCACTTGAGAAAAATGTATATTCTGTTGTTTTTGGATGGAATGTCCTATAAATATTAAGTTCATCTTGTTTAATGTATCATTTAAAGCTTGTGTTTCCTTATTTATTTTATTTTGGATGATTTGTCCATTGGTGAAAGTGCGGTGTTAAAGTCCCCTACTATGAATGTGTTACTGTCGATTTCCCCTTTTATGGCTGTTAATATTTGCCTTATGTATTGAGGTGCTCCTATGTTAGGTGCATAAATATTTACAATTGTTATATCTTCTTGGATCGATCCCTTGATAATTATGTAGTGTCCTTTGTCTCTTCTAATAGTCTTTATTCTGTTGTTTGTTTTTTTTTGCAGTACGCGAGCCTCTCACTGCCGTGGCCTCTCCCGTTGCGGAGCACAGGCTCTGGACGCGCAGGCCCAGCGGCCATGGCTCACGGGCCCAGCCACTCCGCGGCATGTGGGATCTTCCCGGACCGGGGCACGAACCCGTGTCCCCTGCATCGGCAGGCGGACTCTCAACCACTACGCCACCAGGGAAGCCCTAATAGTCTTTATTTAAAGTCTATTTTTGTCTGATATGAGAATTGCTACTCCAGCTTTCGTTTGGTTTCCATTTGCATGGAATATCTTTTTCCATTCCCTCACTTTCAGTCTGTATGTGTCTCTAGGTCTGAAGTGGGTCTCTTGTAGACAGCATATATATGGGTCTTGTTTTTGTATCCATTCAGCCAGTCTGTGTCTTTTGGTGGGAGCATTTAGTCCATTTACATTTAGGGTAATTATAGATATGTATGTTCCTATTCCCATTTTCTTAATTGTTTTGGGTTTGTTATTATAGGTCTTTTCCTTCTCTTGTGTTTCTTGCCTAGAGAAGATCCTTTAGCACTTGTAAAGCTGGTTTGGTGGTGCTGAACTCTCTCAGCTTTTGCTTGTCTGTAAAGGTTTTAATTTCTCCATCAAATCTGAATGAGATCCTTGCTGGGTAGAGTAAACTTGGTTGTAGGTTTTTCTCCTTCATCACTTTAAATATGTCCTGCCAGTCCCTTCTGGCTTGCAGCATTTCTGCTGAAAGATCAGCTGTTAACCTTATGGGGATTCCCTTGTGTGTTATTTGTTGTTTTTCCCTTGCTGCTTTTAATATGTTTTCTTTGTATTTA
Organism: Pseudorca crassidens; assembly: GCF_039906515.1. Taxonomy (NCBI): domain Eukaryota; kingdom Metazoa; phylum Chordata; class Mammalia; order Artiodactyla; family Delphinidae; genus Pseudorca; species Pseudorca crassidens. The sequence goes on along the minus strand of NC_090302.1, from coordinate 39,437,732 downwards.
ATTTTTGACAGTTTCATTAATATGTGTCTTGGCGTGTTTCTCCTTGGATTTATCCTGTATGGGACTCTCTGTGCTTCCTGGACTTGATTAACTATTTCCTTTCCCATCTTAGGGAAGTTTTCAACTATAATCTCTTCAAATATTTCCTCAGTCCCTTTCTTTTTCTCTTCTTCTTCTGGAACCCCTATAATTCGAATGTTGGTGCATTTAATGTTGTCCCAGAGGTCTCTGAGACTGTCCTCACTTCTTTTCATTCTTTTTTCTTTATTCTGCTCTGCAGTAGTTATTTCCACTATTTTATCTTCCAGGTCACTTATCCGTTGTTCTGCCTCAGATATTCTGCTATTGATCCCTTCTAGAGTATTTTTAATTTCATTTATTGTGCTGTTCATCGTTGCTTGTTTCATCTTTAGTTCTTCTAGGTCTTTGTTAAATGTGTCTTGTATTTATTCTATTTCCAAGATTCTGGATCATCTTTACTATCATTATTCTGAATTCTTTTTCAGGTAGACTGCCTATTTCCTCTTCATTTGTTAGGTCTGGTGGGTTTTTATCTTGCTCCTTCATCTGCTGTGTGTTTTTCTGTCTTCTCATTTTGCTTATCTTACTGTGTTAGTGGTCTCCTTTTTGCAGGCTGCCAGTTTGTAGTTTCCGTTGTTTTTGGCGTCTGTCCCCAGTGGCTAAAGTTGGTTCAGTGGGTTGTGTAGGCTTCCTGGTGGAGGGGACTAGTGCCTGTGTTCTGGTGGATGAGGCTGGATCTTGTCTTTCTGGTGGGCAGGTCCACATCTGGTGGTGTGTTTTGCGGTGTCTGTGGAGTTATTATGATTTTAGGCAGGCTCTCTGCTAATGGGTGGGGTTGTTGTCCTGTCTTGCTAGTTGTTTGGCATAGGGTGTCCAGCACTGTAGCTTGCTGGTCGTTGAGTGAAGCTGGGTGTTGGTGTTGAGATGAAGATCTCTCGGAGATTTTCGCCATTTGATATTACATGGAGCTGGGAGGTCTCTTGTGGACCAGTGTCCTGAAGTTGGCTCTTCCACCTCAGAGGCACAGCACTGACTCCTGGCTGCAGCACCAAGAACCTTTCATCCACACTGCCAAGAATAAAAGGGAGAAAAAGTAGAAAGAAAGAAAGAGGATAAAATAAAATAAAATAAAGTAAGGTAAAATAAAATAAAGTTATTAAAATAAAAAAATAATTAAGAAAAAAATTTTTAAAAAAAGTAAAACAACAAAATGGACAGATAGAATCCTAGGACAAATGGTGAAAGCAAAGGTATACAGACAAAATCTCACACAGAGGCATACACACTCACAAAAAGAGGAAAAGGGGATAAAATAATCTATCTTGCTCTCAAAGTCCACCTCCTCAATTTGGGATGATTCATTGTCTATTCATGTATTCTACAGATGCAGGGCACATGAAGTTGACTGTGGAGCTTTAATCCGCTGCTCCTGAGCCTCCTGGGAGAGATTTCCCTTTCTCTGGTTTGTTCGCACAGCTCCCGGGACTCAGCTTTGGATTTGGACCCACCTCTGCGTGTAGGTCGCCGGCGTCTGTTCTTTGCTCAGACAGTTCAGGGTTAAAGGAGCCGCTGATTCGGGGGCTCTGGCTCACTCAGGCCGGGGGGAGGGAGGGGCACGGAGTGCGGGGCGAGCCTGCAGCAGCAGAGGCCAGCATGACGTTGCACCAGCCTGAAGTGCACTGTGCGTTCTCCCGGGGAAGTTGTCCCTGGATCCCAGGACACTGGCAGAGGCGGGCTGCACAGGCTCCCCGGAAGGGTGGTGTGGAGAGGTACCTGTGCTCACACACAGACTTCTGGGTGGCAGCGGCAGCAGCGTTAGCGTCTCATGCCCGTCTCTGGGGTCCGCGCTTTTAGCCACAGCTCGTGCCCGTCTCTGGAGCTCCTTTAAGCAGCGCTCTTAATCCCCTCTCCTCGTGCACCAGGAAACAAAGAGGGAAGAAAAGTCTCTTGCCTCTTCGGCAGGTTCAGACTTTTTCCTAGACTCCCTCCCGGCTAGGCGTGGTGCACTAACCCCTTCAGGATGTGTTCATGCCACCAGTCCTCTCCCTGATGCAACCGAAGCCCGAGCCTCAGCTCCCAGCCCCGCCTGCCCCAGTGGGTGAGCAGACAAGCCTCTCAGGCTGGTGAATGCTGGTCAGCACCGATCCTCTGTGCAGAAATCTCTCCGCTTTGCCCTCTGCACCCCTGTCTTCACCAACGAAGGGGCTTCCTAGTGTGTGGAAACCTTTCCTCCTTCATAGCTCCATCTCACTGGTGCAGTTCCCATCCCTATTCTTTTGTCTCTGTTTATTCTTTTTTCCTCTGCCCTACCCAGGTACGTGGGGGGTTTCTTGCCTTTTGGGAGGTCTGACGTCTTCTGCCAGCATTCAATAGGTGTTCTGTAGGAGTTGTTCAACGTGTAGATGTATTTCTGATGTATCTGTGGGGAGGAAGGTGATCTCCGTGTCTTACTCTTCCGCCATCTTCCCTCCCTCCCCACATTTCTTTGCCCCATTGTTTTTTAATAAGCTTTCTTTTTATTATGGAGTTGTAACTGTTCTTTATATACTCCAGACATAAGCTTTGATCAGATGTATGTTTTGCAAAATATTTGCTTTCCTCCAATGCTTTGACTTTTTTTTTTTGGTAAGTCTTTTGAAGAACAAACTTTTTTATTTTTGGGGGGGGGTTCTTCCCCCCCTCCCATAGTTTAGACAGTTCTGGGCTTTTTTTTTTTTTAATTTATTAAAAAAATTTTTTTTGGCTGCATCAGGTCTTAGTTGCCATAAGCAGGATCTTCGTTGGGGCACACAGGATCTTTCATTGCAGCATGTGGGCTTCTCTCTAATTGTGGCATGCGGGTTTTCTCTTCTCTAGTTATGGCGTGTGGGCTCCAGAGCATGTGGGCTCTGTAGTTTGTGGCACTTGGGCTCTCTAGCTGAGAGCACACAAGCTCAGTAGCTTTGGCGCATGGGCTTAGTTGCCCCACGGCCTGTGGAATCTTAGTTCCCTGACCAGGGATCGAACCTGCATCCCCTGCATTGGAAGGCAGATTCTTTACCACTGGACCACCAAGAAAGTCCCAAAGGTTTACAGTTTTGATGAAGCGTAATTCACCCATTTTTTCTTTTACAGTTCATATTTTTTATGTTCAATTTAAGAAATCTCTGCCTAACACAAGGTTATAAATATTTTCTCTTATTTAAAAAAAAATTATATTTATAGCTCTTCCATTTAGGTTCTTGATCAATTTTGAGTTAATGTTTATTTATACAAAATTTATATAGTAGTTTAAAGAAGTATTCATATTCTTTCGGGGTTTTTTTGCATATGGAATCAAATTATTTCAGCACCATCTAGATTATGCGTTTGGGATTTTTTTTTATAACATAATCAATGCTATAAATTTTTCCTTCTAAGCACTGCTTTAGCCATTTGCCACAAATTTTGATATTTTACTACTTAAATTTTTATGAGGTTCAAAATATTTTCTAAGTTCTCTTGTAAGTCCATCTTTGATCCATGGTTATTTAGAAGAGAGTTATTAAATTTCAAAGTATTTGGGATTTTCCAGATATCTATAATTTATTTCTAATTTATTTATTTTAATAAGAGAAATATGTTGTACAATTTCAATCCATGCCTTTACTGAAACTTGCTTTATGGCCTTTGTATCTTGGTAAATGTTACATACACATTTGAAAAGAATTATGTATTCCGTTGTTTGTAAGCAGAGTGTTACGTAAATGTCAGTTAGGTCACATTAGTTGATGTTGTTCAAGTTTTCTATATCTTTACATATTTTCTTTATGCTTAACTCAATTACTAAAAAAGAAATGTTGAATTTTAAATAATTATACATTTTTCCATTTCTCCTTTCAGTCCTATCAGGTTTATTACATGTATTATGAAACTCTGTAATTGGGTGCATACACAAATTCTCTCTTTATGCCTAGTAATATTCTTTGCTTTGAAATTTGTTATAAATATAGCCAGACTAACTTTCATTTGATCGGTGTTTGTATATCTTTAACCATTTTTTTTTTTTACTTCAATCCTACCTGGGTCTTTACATTTAAAAATGGCTTGCTTTTAGACAGCATATAGAAGAATCTTCATATGGCAATCTCTGTCTTTTTATTGGAATGTCTAGACCACTTATATGTAATTAAGATTGAGTTTAAATCTACCATGTGTTACTGTTTTTTCTGCATCCCATCTGTTCTTTGTTCTTTTGTCTGCCTTCTTTGGAATCAACTATGTAATTTTATTTTTCTATTTTCTCTCCATTATTTTCTCACTAGTTATACTTCTTTGTTTTGACATTTTTTAGATGTTTCTCTAGGATTTACAAATGTGTTCTTAACTTGTCTATCTTCAAAAGTTATATGACATCATATGGTAAGTATAGGAAGTGTTGAACAGTAAACTTATTTTATCCCACTTCCTTTCTTTGTGGTACTGTAATCATACACTTTTTCTCTACGTATATTATAACCCCCACGTTATTATTATTTTTGCTTTAAATACTCAAAATCTTTCAAGGAGCTTGAAAGCAATGAGAAAAAAAGCTTTCATATTTACCCTCATATTTACTAGTTCAAATGCACTTTATTCTTTTGTATGGATCCAAATTTACACATAGTATTAAGAATGAAATAATGCCATTTGAAACAGCATGGATGGACCTAGAGATTATCATACTAAGTGAAGTAAGTCACATAGAGAAAGACAAACATCATATGATAACACTTATATGTGGAATCTTAAAAAAACGATACAAATGAACTTATCTACAAGAGAGAAACACACTCACAGACTTTGAAAACAAACTATGGTTCCCAAAGGGGAAAGGGATGGGGTGGGGGGAGGGATAAATTCGAGTCTGGAATTAGCAGATACAAACTACCATGTATAAAATAAATAAATAACAAGGTCCCACTGTATAGCATAGGGAACTATATTCAATACCTTACAATAAACTATAATGGGAAAAAATCTGAGAAAGAATATATATGTATAACTGAATCACTCTGTTACACACAATAGACTAACACAATTTTGTAAATTAAGCATACTTCAATTAAAAATAAAGAGAAATTGACAGTAACACGATAATAGTAGGGGACTTTAACACCCTACTTTCACCAATGCACAGATCATCCAAAGTGAAAATAAGTAAGGAAACACAGACTTTCAATGACACATTAAACAAGATGGACTTAATTGATATTTATAGGACATTCCATCCAAAAACAATAGAATACACTTTCTTCTCAAGTACTCATGGAACATTCTCCAGGATAGATCATATCCTGGGTCACAAATCAAGCCTTGGTAAATTTAAGAAAACTGAAATTGTATGAAGTATCTTTTCCGACCACAACACTATGAGACTAGGTATCAATTACAGGAAAAAACTGTAAAAAATACAAACACATGGAAGCTAAACTATACACTACTAAATAACCAAGAGATCACTGAAGAAATCAAAGAGGAAATCAAAAAATACCTAGAAATAAATGACAATGAAAACACAACGACCCAAAACCTATGGGATGCAGCAAAAGCAGTTCTAAGAGGGAAGTTTACAGCAATACAATCCTACTTCAAGAAACAAGAAACATCTCAAATAAACAACCTAACCTTACATCTAGGGCAATTAAAGAAGAACAAAAAAAAACCCCCGAAGTTAGCAGAAGAAAAGAAATCATAAAGATCAGATCAGAAATAAATGAAAAAGACATGAAAAAAACAATAGCAAAGATGAATAAAACTAAAAGCTGGTTCTTTGAGAAGATAAACAAAATTGATAAACCATTAGCCAGACTCATCAAGAAATAAAAGGGAAAAGACTCAAATCAACAGAATTAGAAATGAAAAAGAAGTAACAACTGAAACTGCAGAAATACAAAGGCTCATGAGACATTTCTACAGGCAACTCTGTGCCAATAAAATGGACAACCTGGAAGAAACGGACAAATACTTAGAAAATCACAACCTTCTGAGACTGAATTAGGAAGAAATAGAAAATATAAACACACCAATCACAAGCACTGAAATTGAAACTGATTAAAAATCTTCCAACAAACAAAAGCCCAAGACAAGATGGCTTCACAGACGAATTCTATCAAACATTTAGAGAAGAGCTAACACCTATCCTTCTCAAACTCTTCCAAAATATAGCAGAGGGAGGAACACTCCCAAATTCATTCTACAAGGCTACCATCACCCTGACAGCAAAACCAAAGAAGTCACAAAAATAGAACACTACAGGCCAATATCCCTGATGAACATACATGCAAAAATCCTCAACAAAATACTAGCAAACAGAATCCAACAGCACATTAATAGAATCATACACCATGACCAAGTGGGGTTTATCCTGGGAAAGCAAGGAATCTTCAGTATACACAGATCAATTAATGTGATACACCATATTAACAAATTGAAGGATAAAAACCATATGGTAATCTCAATAGATGCAGAAAACGCTTTTAACAAAATTCAACACATTTACAATAAACACCTTCCAGAAAGAAGGCATAGAAGGAACCTACCTCAACATAATAAAGGCCATATATGACAAACCCACAGCCAACATCGCTCTCTGTGGTGAAACACTGAAAACTATTTCCACTAAGATCAGGAAAAAGACAAGGTTGCACACTCTCACCACTATTATTCAACATAGTTTTGGAAGTTTTAGCCACAGCAATCAGAGAAGAAAAAGAAATGAAAGGAATCAAAATCGGAAAAGAAGAAGTAAAGCTGTCACTGTTTGCAGATGACATGACACTATACATAGAGAATCCTAAAGATGCTACCAGAAAACTACTAGAGCTAATCAATGAATTTGGCAGAGTAGCAGGATACAAAATTAATGCACAGAAATCTCCTGCATTCCTATACACTAATCATGAAAAATCTGAAAGAGAAACTAAGTAAACCCTCCCACTTACCAGTGCAACAAAAAGAACAAACTACCTAGGAATAAACCTACCTAGGGGGACAAAAGACCTGTATGCAGAAAGCTATAAGACACTGATGAAAGAAATTAAAGATGACACAAACAGATGGAGAGATATACCATGTTCTGGGATTGGAAGAATCAACATTGTGAAAATGACTCTACTACCCAAAGCAATCTAGAGATTCACTGCAATCCCTATCAAACTACCACTGGCATTTTTCACAGAACTAGAACAAAAAATTTCACAATTTGTATGGAAACACAAAAGACCCCGAATAGCCAAAGCAATCTTGAGAACAAAAAACGGAGCTGGAGGAATCAGGCTGCCTGACTTCAGACTATACTACAAAGCTACAGTAATCAAGACAGTAATGGTACTGGCACAAAAACAGAAATGTAGATAAACGGAACAGGACAGAAAGCCCAGAGATAAACCCATGCATATATGGTTACCTTATATTTGATAAAGGAGGCAAGAATATACAATGGAGGAAAGACAGCCTCTTCAATAAGTGATGCTGGGAAAACGGGACAGCTACATGTAAAAGAATGAAATTAGAACATTCCCTAACACCATGCACAAAAATAAACTCAAAATGAATTTGAGACCTAAATTTAAGACCGGACACCATAAAACTCTTAGAGGAAAATATAGGCAGAACAATCTATGACATAAATCACATAAATCCTTTTTGACCCACCTCCTAGAGAAATGGAAATAAAAGCAAAAATAAACAAATGGGACCTAATGAAACTTCAAAGCTTTTGCACAGCAAAGGAAACCATAAACAAGACAAAAGGATAACCCTCATAATGGGAGAAAATATTTGCAAATGAAGCAACTGACAAAGGATTAATCTCCAAAATATACAAGCAGCTCATGCAGCTCAGTATCAAAAGAAACAAACAACCCAATCCAAAAATGGGCAGAAGACCTAAATATACACTTCCCCAAAGAAGATATACAGATTGCCAACAAACACCTCAAAGGATGCTCAATATTACTAATCATTAGAGAAATGCAAATCAAAACCACAATGAGGTTTCACCTCACACCAGTCAGAATGGCCATCATCAAAACCTCTACAAACAATAAATGCTGAAGAGGGTGTGGTGAAAAGGGAACCCTCTTGCACTGTTGGTGGGAATGTAAATTGATACAGCCACTATGGAGAACAGTATGGAGATTCCTTAAAAAGTAAAATTAGAACTACCATACCACCCAGCAATCCCACTACTGGACATATACCCTGAGAAAACGATAATTCAAAAAGACTCATGTACCACAATGTTCACTGCAGCACTATTTACAATAGCCAGGACACGGAAGCAACCTAAGTGTCCATCAACAGATGAATGGATAAAGAAGATGTGGCACATATACACAATGGAATATTACTCAGCCATAAAAAGAAACGAAATTGAGTTATCTGTAGTGAGGTGGATGGACCTAGAGTCTGTCATACAGAGTGAAGTAAGTGAGAAAGAGAAAAACAAATACCGTATGCTAACACATATGTATGGAATCTAAAAAAAAAAAAAAAAAAAAATGGTTCTGAAGAACCTGGGGCAGGACAAAAATAAAGACGCAGACATAGGGAATGGACTTGAGGACTCGGGGAGGGGGAAGGGGAAGCTGGGACAAAGTGAGAGAGTGGCATGGACATATATACACTACCAAATGTAAAATAGATAGCTAGTGGGAAGCAGCCGCATAGCACAGGGAGATTGGCTCCGTACTTTGTGACCAGCTAGAGGGGTGGGACAGGGAGGGTGGGAGGGAGACTCAAGAGGGAGGGTAAATGGGGATATATGTATATGTATAGCTGATTCACTTTGCTATACCGCAGAAACTAACACAACACTGTAAAGCAGTTATACTCCAATGAAGATGTTAAAAAAATAAAATCAGGTACACGGTAAAAAAAAACGAAAAAAGAGAGAGAGAGCATTAGTGACTTGTGGAATAACTTTAAGCAATCTATTGCATGTATAATCAGATCACCAAAGAAACAGAAATGGGGGCAAATTTTGTTGAATAATTATTGAAAATTTCCAATATTTGTTGTAGAAATGTCAACCTGCAGATTCAAGAAGCTCAGAAAAATCCAAATAGTTTCAATACAAACCACACCTAGCACACTGTGTCAGGAGTCCCCAAGGCCACCTTCAGGCTCAATGATTGGCTGAGAGGACTCACAGGACTCAGAAAAGCTGTTATACCCATGGTCAGTTATCTTACCTCCCAGAAACTAGCCAAGGGGCAGTTCTGAAAATAGGTCTCTCTTGGGAATGTGTAGGGTTTGAGCAGCCTAGGCCTGCTAGTCAACCCTTTCCTAAACACATCTTAGTCAAACTGCTGAAAACTGAAGGTAAAGAAGGAAATCCTGAAAGCAGCCAGAGAAAAATGACACACTGTATATAGGTGACAATGATATAAATTTTCTAAGTCTTCTCATCAGATACAATGAAAGTCAGATAAAAATGGATTTGCATCTTTAAAATGCTGAAAGGTAATGAAAACCGCCAACCAAAAACTCTTTATCCAGTGAACTCATCTTTCAGAAAAGATGGTGAATAAAGGCATTTTTGGGAAAATGACATCTGATAAAATTTGCCACAATTTCAAAGGGAGAACTTTAGGTTGAAGGGAAATGATACTAGATGGATACTCGAATATACAGAAAGGAAAAAAAGGCATTATGAATAGTAAATTTGAGGGAAAATATAAAAGACAAAAGTTTCTTTTGAGTAAAAGTAACCAATGAAGGAGCGCTATCACAGCTAATCAACCAATACTAACAGGAGTACTATTCCTCTCAGCAGACATCTGCAAAGGATTAAAAGCAGAATTTCCAAGGAACTGATATACAGTAAGTAGAAATGTGGGCAATTGTAACTAAAAGGGATGAAAATTAGCTTACTAACACCCCTAAAGTACAACTTTCAAAACTGGATTGAGCAGTAACCTTGTGTTAAGTCTTGAGGCAAACAAGTCAGGCTAACACATGATGACTGAAAACGGGACATCTCTCTTCACATTGAGTATTTAGCAGACTGCACACACCAGCACAGGAAAAATCTGTACAAATTGCAGTTAACCAATAAATTCCTCTTGGCGGTAATTAAAGAGCCTTTAATTAATAACAAATCAAATTTAAGCACAAAAAGCAGTTCTAACCTAAATCATTCAGAATACAACCGATACTATAGTAATAGGAGTCATATTCTCTCAGAAAGCACATATTCCAAAGTCCAAAGTCTTTAAATTTTTGAGAGAACTCTTTCCACTTTTTTTCTAGAGAAGGAAGTTTACTTTTATTTTACACACAATTCTAAGCTCGCCCATAGCAGAGTAAATGCAACAAATTAGAAAGAGGAATGCGTACCGTTAGGAGCTGATACCTGCTGGGGAAAAACAGTCACTTAGAGCCTGAGCAAAGACGTCAGAAAAATACTTGAAAAAACTCAAATTTAAGAATTCAAAAAAAAAGGAATATTGAGGGAATATAACACTTTACACTTAAAGAAAATGCTGAAATATCCCCAAAAAACAGTAAAACTTGTGGTTTAATGTTTCAGTTAAAGAAATTCAAATCAACTGTGATGCGTTTGAGAAAGTAAATGCCTTTACATGTCCAAGATTTTGGCATTTAACTGTATAAGCTTCTGTTACTTTGGGAATGTACTTGTGTGCCCTTCCCCACAGCCAGATGACCCTGTGCTACCTTAATTACATATGCCTATTTGGCTCACACATGACACGTGCATGCATTCACACATTACACACATTCAGAAAAATTCACTGACTATCAAGCCAAAAGAAGGAAACTCATTCTCATGTTGTAAATACCAATTAGTTTCTGGATCAAAAATACAATTTTTTCAGAAAACCACATCAAACATATCTTTACATCATATTATATGTTGTGGAATATATGGCGAATATCCTACAATTAAAGAAGAACAAGATATTGACTTTTTGAAGAAACTGATTATTTTTAACACTAAGAAACCCAGTGACCATTTCAGTTTACATGGCAGAAGAAAAATACTTATCAGGCAACTTCAACCACTAGAGAAATATTAATAATTGATAGCTTATAAATCTGTTAACAGCTCTTTTGCCATGACACAGCAGTTTTTCACGAAAAGATCACTAACTGCTTACAACTAGGCCCAGAAACAAACATTTGCATATATGGGCAAATTATTTTTTACAAGGGTGCCAAAGCCATTCAATGTGGGAAAAGAACAGTCTTTTTAGCAAGTGGTGCTGGAAAAACTTAATATCTACATGCAAAAGAATGCAGTTGGCCTTAACCTAACACCATATACAAAAGTTAACTCAAAATGGATCAAACATCTAAACATAAGAGCTAAAACTATAAAACACTTAGAAGAAGGCTTGAGGAAGATACTTCAGAACACTGGATTTAGCAAAGATTTCTTGGATATGACAACAAAGGCACAGGCAGCACAAGAAAAAATAGACAAATTGGACTTCATGAAAATTTTTAAATTTTGTGCATTCAAAGGACATTATCAACAGAGTGAAAAAGTAACCCACAGAATGGAAGAACATATTTGCAGATATCTGATAAGGGATTAATATCCAGAATATACAGAGAACTCCTGAAAGTCACCAACCAAAAAAAATCAATTCAATTTAAAAATGGGCAAAGGACTTAAATAGACATTTCTCTAAAGAAGATATATGAATGGAAAATAAGCACATGAAAAAACTGCTCAAATCATTGATCATTAGGAAAATCAAATCAAAACCACAGTGAGATATCACCTCACAACCATTAGGATGGCTACTTTAAAAAAAAAACAAAAGAAAAAACAGAAATAACAAATGTTAGCAAGGATGTAGAGAAACTGGAACCCTTGGACATGGTTGGTAGGAATGTAAAATGATACAGCTGCTGTGGAAACCAGCATGATAGTTTCTAAAAAAAACTGAAAATATGATCTAGTGATTCCACTTCTGGGTATATACCCAAACTTGAAAGCAGGGTCTCAAAGAGATATTTGTATACCCATATTCATAGCAGTATTATTCACAGTAGCTAAAACATGGAAGGAACATAAGTGTTCACTGACAGAAGACTCGATAAGCAAAATGGAATATTATTCAGTCATAAAAGAGAAGGAAATTCTGACATATGCTACAGCATCGATAAACCCTGAGGACTTTATGCTAATTGAAATAAGCCATCACAAAAAGAATAATATTGTATGATTCCACTTACGTGAAGTACCTAGATTAGTCAAAATTATAGACAGAAAGAATGGTAGCTTACAGGGGCTGGAGCGGGTGGGGAACTGGGAATTATTGTTTAATGGCTATAGAATTTCAGTTTTGCATGATGAAAAAACTTCTAGAGATGAAGGGTGGTGATGGTTGCACAACCATATGAATGTACTTAACACCACTGAACTTGAAAATGGTCACAATGGTAAATTTTATATTATGTATATTTTATAACAATTTAAAAAATATTAAAAATGTAAGCCTTGCTGTCCAAAAATATTTACAATATGAATTCAGGCAGAGAACTGTGAATTTACCATCTCTCATTTAAATAATTCTCTACCTGTAGTTAGGCTCCAGCTCCTCCCTTTTCCTCCCTCTTACTTCTACCAAACCTTTAATCCTTCCCTTCTCTACCCTCTGCACAAAGTTCTCCTGGTCATATGTGAAGAAGTGGTTTATTCACATAATGAAAAATGTCCTCAGAAATTCAGCCCTCCTTTGTGTAACGTAAGACAGATTCAGTGCTGGCTTTTCAGGAAAGTGGAGGTTTATGTGTAGTTTCACAGAGCAGCCTCTGAAGGCCTGGCAATGCAAGAAAAGGCAGTTTCAGTGCATCTGCCTGACATAAAATCATGCGCAAGACAGACTCTGCAAGGTAAATTGAAGTATTAATTATCACACAGGCAAAATATATAAGAAGCCAAAGAAAATCAAGGCACATTTCAACCTTGGTCCTCAGAGTTTCTGGGCCTCCATGTCTATTTCTTGATAAGCAAAAATGTTAACACAGAGACATATTATCTGCACCATACAGGTAAGATTTGAGCAAAGTGAAAGTTTCTGGTTCAGTCCCTATTCTTTCTGATGAACTTAGAAATTTGTTTCCTTTTGGATCTAGACTGGAAATAGAGTGGGTATCAAACTCTGTTATGAGCTCCTCAAGACACTGCATTCTAGGACCTCCACGGGCAAATACAGAGAAGTTATTTACTAAAGCAGACTAATGGAAAGCAGGGAAAGTTGGGGAGGAAAAAGAATGGAAACAAGTCTGTAAAGCTTTACAGTACTTTGAATTTATGCCCATTTCTGAATACGAGGTGAAATTATTATAGGGCAGTACGTCCTTTGCTGTCTTTCAAAGAATATCATGCTCAACTGAATGGCAGTTCACAAAGAAATACAGGTGGCCAATAACCTGAAAAACGATGCAACTTCATCTGTAATAAGAAAACACTCAAAGGAAAATAATGTATCACATTTCATGTTTCAAACTTACAAAAGAATTTGCTTAATGATAATCATAAATTCCGGCAAGAATACAGCAAAACAAATATTCTCCCACACTACTAGTGACAAGGGCAATTTATACTTCTGACGGAGAGCAACTTGGCAGTAGATAAGAAGAGCCTTAGAAATACTCTATTTCTTCACCCAGTAGGTGTAATTCTAGAAATTTAACCTAAGGGATTAATCTGCATTATGTCCAAAGATTGACTTAAATTAAAGGGAAAAAATGACAGGATACAGGGAATCTGAATAACAGAACACAGGTAAACTTTTAGATGACGGGAGCCATGGAAAAAAATCAAATGCATCAAAAATTTTCAGTAAAAAATTTTAGGTAAAAATTTGAATAAAGATTGCTTTATGTCCTATTAAGTTTCTAAGAGTTTACTGTGACTTTAATAACTTTTTTAAAATGATAGTTCAGAAATGGAGGAAGGTTCATGGATTTATTGAATCATCTGTTATAGCACTGCTACTTGCTCATCCAAACACTTCTGAGATTCCAACAACTGAAATTTATTTATTTTGATCTTAATTGATTGGAATAAGGGAATTATTTGGGGGGAAATGTACATACACTAAAATCAAGTGAAAATATACTATAACTAATTCTTATATTTGTGGTCATTTGACAAAAACAAACATACAAACCAAACCCCAAAATACCCATCAGTTGGTTAGGTTGTCATAAAATGATGCTTTGAAAAACAAGCTTTCTCTAGCGTGATTATGGGCTGAATTGTTTTTCCCAAATTCATATGTTGAAGCCCTAATGCCTCATACCTCAGCATGTAACTGTATTTGGAGATAGGGCCTTTGAAGACGTGAATAAGTTAAAATGAGGCTTAAGGTGGGCTCAAACCCAATCCAACTGGAATCCTTAGAGGAAGAAGAGACTAGAACATGTGGAGACACCACGGATGCACAGACACAGAGGAAAGACCACGTGAGGACACAGCAAGAAGGCTACTATTTGTAAGCCACGGAGAGAGGCCTCTGGAGGAACCAAACCTGCTGACACCCGTCTTGAACTTTTAGTCCCCAGAACTGTGAGAAAATAAATTTCTGTGTTTAAGCCACCAAGTTTGTGGTATTTTGTTATGGCAGCCCTAGCAAGCTAATACAAGGATGAATCAGACCTATCGATAGCCCAGAGAAATTTTAATCACTGAAAATATGTAATCATAACTTTAAAGTTCCAAAATACCTTATAACAATAATTCTCAAGTTACCCACAGTGAAGGACCCTTTTTTCCTTTAATTTCAAGTTCACTGTAGACCAATAATTTGTAAAATACAAAATCACATGCCTAGATGTTGTAGCAATGTCAAATTGCTATAAAAGTTCCTAAACATTCTCGAAGTCTGTACAAAGTATTTTCACAAACTGGTAACAAACAGTACCGGACCTGCTGGTCCATGGGCCACACTTCGAGTAAAACTGCCTTAAAGCTCATTTTGTCCAAACCCTTCAATTTACAGCTAAGAAATCTGAGGTCTTGAGAAGTTCAACAACCAACTCAATACCACGAAGCTTGTTAGATCTCCAAATAGCAATCGTGCTTCATTCAGCCTTAAATAATTCACCAAACTCCTCACTCCATTTCCTTTCCAACTATGCTAATACCAGCCAGACTTCTCTGTTTTTCCTACTAGATATGTCCACTCCTGACATCACTAATGCTTAGGAAATCTGAGTCATTTAATTATCTTATTCAGAAATTCTATGTCTTCTCTCAGTAAATAACCCTTGCCACCTGTGAGATACTCTTGCCTTGTGTAGAGACATCTTGTTTCCATGTACTTGAAACACATCTTATTATCAATCCTCTTGTGCAATCTTCCCTTCATTTTCCACCTTTGATTTGCCTGAGCTTTTGTACACTCTCTAAATTTATTCTTTAATCTTTTCCAGCCTCTTCTGTCCCAAATGTTTTCTATCTTGCATATGCCTCTTGTTCAACCCTGATTACTCTCAGCCCTGCTCCTTCATTTACATGGTCTCTGTAAAGCCTGTATTGTGTTTATCATTCAATGATTTGCATAGCCCCTGGGCATATATTAATTTTTGTTCAAATGCTTGCCATTTCCCTCTGCATCCTTTACTTCCATCGACATGTCTTATTTGTTCTCAATCATCACAGCCCATATTCTTTAAAAGACTGATTCCATTGGCAGTGTTTTTTTAAATATTATTCTTCAAAGTTTTAACAATAATCTTGATGAGCATTTATTCATAACTCTAAAATTATCCCCACTTCTTTCTTGTGAGTAATAATGGTACCTGTCATCTTTTTCCAGTGGTTTTGTAGCTAATCACATCTATGATGTTGGGCTAGTCATTTAAATCCTGTAAGCCTCTTTCCTTATCTGAAATATCAAATGGTTGAACTAAATATTTTACAGGTCCTATCTGAAATTAAATTCAAAATTCTAAATGTTGACTATGTCACTCATCTATCTCTGAAAGAGAAAGTTTAATCAATCAGAACTTTTGGAATATTCTATTGCTTCTCCAATCATCCAATCCTACCCATCTTTCAAGGTCAATATCAGATCTCACACCTCCATTAAGTCATCCCAAATTATTGCAGCTAACATTTATTTCTCCATATTATAATTTCGCAGAGAGTCATGTCTCATATTGATCATTTAGCCTTTAAAAAGCCATTCAAGAATGTATCTAAGTGTATTGTCTCATCAATGAATATTCTTTGAAGTGAATGACCAATATATATATTACGTTAAACTATATGAAATTGCCTTTTTTGTAAGTAAAAAGATTAAACATCAACTACTTCATTTTTTCAACCTAATATATAAATGTTACTTAATTAAAACTCTACTGAACACCTACAATTAGACATTATGCTATTGATATATACAGTGTTTCATTTAATAGTGAAGATACAGAGATTGGTTCAAGATGGTGGAGTAGAAGGACATGCTCTCACTCCCTCTTTCAAGAACACCTGAATCACGACTAACTGCTGAAAAATCATTGACAGGAAGACACTGGAACTCACCAAAAAAGATACTCCACATGCAAAGACAAAGGAGAAGCCTCAATGAGACGGTAGGAGGTGAGCTATCACAACAAAATCAAATCCCATAACTGCTGGGTGGGTGACTCACAAACTGGAGAACACTTATACCACAGAAGTCCACCCACTGGAGTGAAAGTTCTGAGGCACACATCAGGCTTCCCAACCTGGGGGTCTGGCAATGGGTGGAGTAATTCCTGGAGAATCAGACTTTGAACGGTAGTGGGATTTGATTTGATTGCAGGACTTTGGCAGGACTGGGGGAAACAGAGACTCCACTCCTGGAGGGCACACACAAAGAAGTGTGCGCATCAGGACCCAGGAAAAGGAGCAGTGACCCCATAGGAGGCTGAACAGACCTGCTAGTGTCGGAAGGTCTCCTGCAGAGGCAGGGGGAAGCTGTGGCTCAGCAAGGGACAAGGACACTGGCAGCACAAGTTCTGGGAAGTACTCCTTGGCGTGCGCCCTCCCAGAGTCCACCATTAGCCCCAACAAAGCGCCCCGGTAGGCTCCAGTGTTGGGTCGCCTCAGGCCAAACAACCAGCAGGGAGGGAACTCAGCCACACCCATCAGCAGACAAGTGGATTAAAGTTTTACTGAGTTCTGCCCACCAGAACAACAGCCAGCTCTACCCACCACCAGTCCCTCCCATCAGGAAACTTCAACAAGCCTCTTATATAGCCTCATCCACCAGAGGGTAGACAGCAGAAGCAAGAAGAACTACAATCCTGCAGCCTGTGGAACAGAAACCACATTCACAGAAAGACAGACAAGATGAAAAGGCAGAGGGCTATGTACCAGATGAAGGAACAAGATAAAATCCCAGAAAAACAACTAAATGAAATGAAGAGAGGCAACCTTCCAGAAAAAGAATTCAGAATAATGATAGTGAAGATGATCCACGACCTCAGAAAAAGAATGGAGGCAAAGATAGAGAAGATGCAAGAAATGTTTACCAAAGATCTAGAAGAATTAAAGAACAAACAAACACAGATGGACAATACAATAACTGAAATGAAAACTACACTAGAAGGAATCAACAGCAGAATAACTGAGGCAGAAGAACAGAGAAGTGACCTGGAAGACAGAATGGTGGAATTCACTGCTGCGGAACAGAATAAAGAAAAAAGAATGAAAAGAAATGAAGACAGACTAAGAGACCCCTGGGACAACATTAAACGCAACAAAGTTCGCATTATAGGGGTCCCAGAAGGAGAAGAGAGAGATAAAAAACCAGAGAAAATATTTGAACAGATTATAGTCGAAAACTTCCCTAACATGGGAAAGAAAATAGCCACCCAAGTTCAGGAAGCACAGAGAGTCCCATACAGGATAAACCCAAGGAGAAACACACCGAGACACATAGTAATCAAACTGGCAAAAATTAAAGACAAAGAAAAATTATTGAAAGCAGCAAGGGAAAAATGACAAATAACGTACAAGGGAACTCCCATAAGGTTAACAGCTGATTTCTCAGCAGAAACTCTACAAGCCAGAAGGGAGTGGCATGATATATTTAAAGTGATGAAAGGGAAGAACCTACAACCAAGATTACTCTACCCAGCGAGGATCTCATTCAGATCCGATGGAGAAACCAAAAGGCTTTACAGATAAGTAAAAGCAAAGAGAACTCAGAACCACCAAACCAGCTCTACAACAAATGCTAAAGGAACTTCTCTAACTGGGAAACACAAGAGAAGAAAAGGACCTACAAAAACAAACCCAAAACAATTCAGAAAACGGTCACAGGAACATGCATATCGATAATTACCTTAAACATGAATGGATTAAATGCTCCAAACAAAAGACACAGGCTTGCTGAATGGATACAAAAACAAGACCCATATATATGCTGCCTACAAGAGACCCATTTCAGACCTAGGGACATGAACAGACTGAAAGTGAGGGAATGGAAAAAGATATCCCATACAAAAGGAAATCAAAAGAAAGCTGGAGTAGCAATACTCGTATCAGATAAAACAGACTTTAAAATAAAGAATGTTACAAGAGACAAGGAAGGACTCTACATAATGATCAAGGGATCAACCCAAGAAGAAGATATAACAATTATAAATAGATATGCACCCAACATAGGAGCACTTCAATACATAAGGCAACTGCTAACAACTATAAAATAGGATATCGACATCAACACAATAATAGTGGGGGACTTTAACACGTCACTTACACCAATGGACAGATCATCCAAAATGAAAATAAATAAGGAAACAGAAGCTTTAAATGACACAATAGTCCAGATGGATTTAATTGATATTTATAGGACATTCCATCCAAAAACAGCAGGTTACACTTTCTTCTCAAGCACACACAGAACATTCTCCAGCATAGATCACATCTTGGGTCACAAATCAAGCCTCAGTAAATTTAAGAAGACTGAAATCATATCAAGCATCTTTTCTGACCACAACGCTATGAGAGTAGAAATGATAAACAGGGAAAAAAAGTAAAAAACACAAACACATGGAGGCTAAGCAATACGTTACTAAATAACCAAAAGATCACTGAAGAAATCAAAGAGGAAATCAGAAAATACCTAGAGATAAGTGACAAGGAAAACACGACGATCCAAAACCTATGGGATGCAGCAAAAGCAGTTCTAAGAGGGAATTTACAGCTATACAAGCCTACCTCAAGAAACAAGAAAGATCTCAAATAAACAATCTGACCTTACACTTAAAGGAACTAGTGAAAAAAGAACAAACAAAACCCAAAGTTAGCAGAAGGAAAGAAATCATAAAGATCAAGGGAGAAATAAATGAAATAAAAATAAAGAAAACAATAGCAAAGATCAATAAAACTAAAACCTGGTTCTTTGAGAAGATAAACAAAACTGATAAACCATTAGCCAGACTCATCAAAAAAAAAAAAAAAAGAGGGAAAGGACTCAAATCAATAAAATTAGAAATGAAAAAGGAGAAATTACAACAGACATCACAGAAATACAAAGCATCCTAAGAGACTACTACAAGCAACTCTATGCCAATAAAATGGACAACCTGAAAGAAATGGACAAATTCTTAGAAAGGGATAACCTTCCAAGACTGAACCAGGAAGAAATAGAAAATATGAACAGACCAATCACAAGTAATGAAACTGAAACTGTGATTAAAAATCTTCCAACAAATGAAAGTCCAGGGCCAGATGGCTTCACAGGTGAATTCTATCAAACATTTAGAGAACAGCTAACACGCATCCTTCTCAAACTCTTCCAAAAAATTGCAGAGCAAGGAACACTCCCAAACTCATTCTATGAGGCCACCATCACCCTGATACCAAAACCAGACAAAGATACTACAAAAAAAGAAAATTACAGACCAATATCACTGATGAATACAGATGCAAAAATCCTCAACAAAATACTAGCAAACTGAATCCAAAAACACATTAAAAGGACCATACACCATGATCAAGTGGGATTTATCCCAGGGATGCAAGGATTCTTCAATATATGCAAATCAATCAATGTGATACACCATATTAACAAATTGAAGAAGAAAAAACATATGATTATCTCAACAGATGCAGAAAAAGCTTTTGACAAAATTCAACACCCATTTATGATAAAAACTCTCCAGAAAGTGTGCATAGAGAGAACTTACTTCAACATAATAAAGGCCATATATGACAAACCCACATCCAACATCATTCTCAATGGTGAAAAACTGGAAAGCATTTCCTCTAAGATCAGGAACAAGATAAGGATGTCCATTCTCACCACTATTATTCAAAATAGTTTTGTAAGTCCTAGCCACAGCAATCAGAGAAGAAAAAGAAATAAAAGGAATACAAATTGGAAAAGAAGAAGTAAAACTGTCACTGTTTGCAGATGACATGACACTATACATAGAGAACCCTAAAGATGCCACCAGAAAACTACGAGAGCTAATCAATGAATTTGGTAAAGTTGCAGGATACAAAATTAATGCACAGAAATCTCTTGCATTCCTATACACTAATGATGAAAAATCTGAAAGATAAATTAAGGAAACACTCCCATTTGTCACTGCAACAAAAAGAATAAAATACCTAGGAATAAACCTACCTAGGGAGACAAAAGACCTGTATGCAGAAAACTATAAGACACTGATGAAAGAAATTAAAGATGATACCAACAGATGGAGAGATATACCATGTTCTGAGATTGGAAGAACTAATATTGTGAAAATGACTATACTACCCAAAGCAATCTACAGATTCAATGCAATCCCTATCAAATTACCAATGGCATTTTTTACAGAATTAGAACAAAAAATCTTAAAATGTGTATGGAGACACAAAAGACCCCAAAGAGCCAAAGCAGTCTTGAGGGAAACAAACGGAGCTGGAGGAATAAGGCTCCCTGACTTCAGACTATACTACAAAGCTACAGTAATCAAGATTGTGTGGTACTGGCACAAAAACAGAAATATAGATCAATGGAACAGGATAGAAAGCCCAGAGATAAATCCACACTCCTATGGTCAACTAATCTATGACAAAGGAGGCAAGTATTTACAATGGAGAAAAGACAGTCTCTTCAGTAAGTGGTGCTGGAAAAAGTGGACAGCTACATGTAAAAGAATGAAATTAGAACACTCCCTAACACCATGCACAAAAATAAACTCAAAATGGATTTGAGACCTAAATGTAAGACCGGACACCATAAAACTCTTAGAGGAACACACAGGCAGAACAATCTATGACATAAATCACAGCACAATCTTTTTTGATCCACCTCCTAGAGTAATGGAAATAAAAAGAAAAATGAACAAATGGGACCTAATGAAACTTAAAAGCTTTTGCAAAGCAAAGGAAACTACAAACAAGATGAAAAGACAACCGTCAGAATGGGAAAAAATATTTGCAAATGAATCAACGGAGGAAGAATTAATCTCCAAAATATATAAACAGCTCATGCAACTCAATATTAGAAAAACAAACAACCCAATCCAAAAATGGGCAGAAGATCTAAATAGACATTTCTCCAAAGAGGACATACAGATAGCCAAGAAGCACATGAAAAGCTGCTCAACATCACTAATTATTAGAGAAATGCAAATCAAAACTACAATAAGTTATCACCTCACACAGTTAGAATGGGCGTCATCAGAAAATCTACAAACAACAAATGCTGGAGAGGGTGTGGAGAAAAGGGAACCCTCTTGCACTGTTGGTGGGAATGTAAATTGA
The DNA here is from genome assembly GCF_039906515.1 of Pseudorca crassidens. Taxonomy (NCBI): domain Eukaryota; kingdom Metazoa; phylum Chordata; class Mammalia; order Artiodactyla; family Delphinidae; genus Pseudorca; species Pseudorca crassidens. Next base: position 39,415,975 of record NC_090302.1, on the reverse strand, counting down.
TACAGCCACTATGGAGAACACTATGGAGGTTCCTTAAAGAACTAAAAATACAATCACCATAGATCCAGCAATCCCACTACTGGGCATATACCCAGAGAAAACCATAAATCAAAAAGACACATGCACCCCAATCTTCACTGCAGCACTATTTACAATAGCCAGGTCATGGAAGCAACCTAAATGCCCATCGACAGATGAATGGATAAAGAAAATGTGGTACATATATACAATGGAATATTACTCAAGCCATAAAAAGGAATGAAATTGGGTCATTTTTAGAGACGTGGATGCATCTAGAGAGTGTCATACAGTGTGAAGTAAGTCAGAAAGAGAAAAACAAATATCGTATATTAACGCATGTATGTGGAACCTAGAAAATGGTACAGATGAACCGGTTTGCAGAGCAAATTTTAAATAAACATTTAAAAAAATAATAACAACAGGACACATGTGACTAGGGAAGGAGATCTTTTCTGAGAGTCAGGTCCTTAAGTATCACAAGTACAGCTGCTGAAACCAATCTAATTTAACCCTAAATTAAATATTCCCGTGCTAGTGGGACTTCTGCATAAAGAAGAGGTAAATTGTTCTTTCTTTCTCATGTAGGAAAAATATGCCTTGTTTTGAAGTTCTGGACAATAATAGCCAGAAATAAAATTTGCTATGTCTGTATTTCTAAATAATCCTTATGAACTACTTCTCTGTGATTCCTTCAATAAGAGAAGAATTCTGAAAAGTGAGAATAATAGAGGTAATAGCTGATAATTGATGAGTTTGTGTCATTTATTTTACAAGATAGCTTAAAGGAACCGTATTTGCACAACTGAAAAATATCTACCCTATTGTTAGTATATATGTTTAGGCTAGAATCCTAAGAGTCTACTCTAATGTTTATTTTTTAAAAAAATAGTGAAGATAGTCTAATGTGTTAAGGATTGTTGTCTCCATTTTACAAACAAGGGAACTGAGGCTACAGGGGTTTACATAATTTGCCAAGATCATATAGCTCAAAATAGATAGAACCAGGATTTAGAGTCTGGTCTAGTCTGACTCTACAATTCTTATTTCTTTCTCAAATTTTGTAGAATATTGCGCAGTGCAGGTAAATACTGATCTCCAGTTTAGATTAGAGAACACGATTTTAGAAAAACATGAAAACAAACAAACCCCTTTGAATGTCATTTGGTGCTTTGCAACAAAGAACAAACATTTGTAAGTTGAGTTGGTAATTTGGTTTCTGTGCTGACTCTCTCTAGAAATATGACTAAGATTTTAATTAAGTTAGTCAATAAGCACTTTCCTACTGCCAAAGACCTTCACAGAAACATAAATCAGTACCTCCCCTTCCAAATGGTTAAATAATGGTACATTATTCTGTAATGCTGTATACAGCAATTTAAAATATAAGTTGGTAGCTCTGTATGTACTAACACAGAAGAACATAAATGATAATAGTGTTGAGTAAAGAAAGAATGTTGTTGAAGAACAAAATTACAATGCTTCCATTTAGAGGTTTAGAAAATCTTTAAATGTGCCTTTGTGGTAATGTGAAAATATATACGTATAATTATATATTTCTGAGTACGAAGAATAATATTTGGAAGTATATATAAAGTATACAGCAAATGGTGCTTATCTCTGGAAAACCAGAGTATGCATAGGAAGTAAAAGGCAAGGACGTTTTCTGATTTTACTTTTTTAGTCCTCTAAATTGTTTGCATCCTTTTTTTAACAATTCTGTTCTTTTGTCTAATAGGAAAAAAAAAAAAAGGAACATTCCCTCAGTCATCCGATTTAATGATAAACTACCATTCCATATGGTTCATCTAAGTTTCTTGTGTTGCAAAAAGTACATGTTCCAACACTGACCATAACATTGAAAACTACATTTGTCTGTGAAAACTGTTATTTAATTGTCACACTATCTTTTTTTCATATGGCATATTTCTCATTCCTATTGTGATCATTGTTGTTTTCCATTGAACCACCAGCAGTAACTTTGCAATGCTGCATATGATTTACAAAGGACAGACTGCCAGAGACTGATACGAAACCCCACCTAGTCCTCACCTGGGAGCAAGATTATCTTTATTACATAGTGAGCATTAACCTGCCCTAGGGTCTTAAAGGATAATTCCTCATAACTACATTCTCTTGTGTCTTTTAAGAATTCTTTTCTTTTTAAAATTTTTATGATACACGTACTTATGGCATCAACCGTTTTGTGGCCTCAACAAAGCATATAATAGGTTGCTCTAAAAAGATAAGTAGGATCATAACAATTCCCCTGAGAATTATCTTCCACACTGTCTAAAAATGTTTAGTCTGTTATTGTAAGAAATGAAATTTCACCAATTTGGGAGGAATAGCTGCTGATAAGCAGCTTCCTTTAAAGTGAATTGTGAACTCTTATTTACGTGAGATCACTTTACTGAGATAAATATTCTCAAAAGACCCAATTGGACCACAGACTTGTTTAGGTTGAGTTCCCCAGAAACAGGTGAGAGCCTCAGACACATGTAATTTTGTGAGGATGTGTTTCTCAGGAGAGCCCTACAAAGGAGTGAGGGAAGCAGAATAAGCAAGAAAAGAAAGGCTTTTAGGGCTTCCCTGGTGGCGCAGTGGTTAAGAGTCCGCCTGCCGATGCAGGGGACGCGGGTTCATGCCCCGGTCCGGGAGGATCCCACATGCCGCGGAGCGGCTGGGCCCGTAAGCCATGGCCACTGAGCCTGCACGTCCGGAACCTGTGCTCTGCAACGGGAGAGGCCACAATAGTGAGAGACCCGCGTAACGCAAAAAAAAAAAAAAAAAAAAAAGAAAGGCTTTTAGGTAATGACTAGTCATGGCCGAATCCAGCACGGTCCCACCTTATAGGCCGGGAGGAGAAGCTTTGTACCCTCTACCAGCATCAGCATCAGATGGAAAGGGTGTCAACCCCAGGATTCTGAATAGGGAGCAGGCAGTCCCCTTGAGCAGGCTGGCTGATGTTTACCATTAGTCTCGGCACTCGAAGCAACAGGGAGTATACTGACTGAAAATGGGATCTGCACTTGTGCCCAGAACATCTACTGCCAGAGCTCCGGCAAAGCAGAGGGAGGAAGAAAGTTTGGGTAATAATGAGCTTGGGCACTAAAGAACCCAGGAGGCAGGGACTGGACTAGGTTTTCTTCTCCTCATTAAGAAGTCACTGGAGGGTAAGGCAAAAAGGGGCCAGGAAGAGAAAAAAAAAAAAAGAGTTGAAGAAGAAGTTCAAGAGTTCTAAAAAAGAAAGCGTTACTTACTTCTTAATTTGAAAATGTAAACATAGGACTTCATTCTGTCACTGACTGGATTAGTTTTTTCCCTTTCAGAAATTAAAACCTAAGAACACTAAAGACTGAAGTATTACACACCTTCTGTCATCTATTTTGTAAGCACCATCTTAACAACCAACCTGGGACGCCTTTGTGTAGTTAGAATTCACTAGACACTGCATGTTCCTTATGCCCAGGGCTCTACCAGGGAGGAGAGAACAGGCCTGCAACTGACTGTCCTCACACTTGTGGATGCGCAATGACCCTCCTTGATTAATGTGACATCATAAATCACCACCCGGAAAGAACACCTCAGCCCACTATAACCTCCTGAAAAATATCTTTCCCAGAAATATACTCAGTCCTTTCAGACTCTGTGCTTTTCAGAACGATGTCAACTTGCAACAGCTTCTTGACATTAATTACATGCCATCCTGTAAGTTTAGCTCTCTGAAAAGCAGCCTGAAGCTGTCAAGGAGGGTCCCACATTTTAATATCCACTTACCTTGATACCAAAGTAATTCAAAAGATACTTTCAGTGCCCCATTCCTTTTCAAACATTAGGAGGCAAGTGACCCACCATCCAATCCACAAACCTTGATTAATTCCTTCCACTTAGCGTGTCCCAATTTCTGCCAAGGTATGTGGTCTACAGATTGACAGCCTCATTAAGAGCTTATTCAAGGGCTTGATTATACAGTTTTGGAAGATTCTTGAGTCCTGGGAGTCTCAGGAGTAGAATCTCCCTCCCCCTGCCCATTGCAATATCCTGTCTAATACCCAGAGGTACAGAGGTTTCGGATTTAAGGACAGTCAGTTCTCAGCCCCTGCATACAAGTTCTAGAAGCAACAGTTTCTGCCCTTAAGCTTCCTCTCCAGGAGCACCTGGGTGTCTGCCCAGTGTCACCTCTCCACAAGGGCTTCTGAGGACTGGACAGAAGAGGAGGGCTCCACGGAGAGGCCCATGAAGGAACCATGTGCACAGAATCCTTATCCGGAACTACGTCCCAAGGATGTTCCTATTAGTCAAAGCCAAAGATCAAAGACAGAGGATAGATGTAACTCAACTGGCTATGAATTTCTAAACAGGGTAAATGAGGACAGAGGCCTATAAGAGAAGCTCTATATCCCTATCTACAAAGCATACCTTGTATCCCACTGACAAGCTTCCTCTTCAGTGGGAGCCAGAAAATGACCATAATAATTTAACACTGCTAAAATGAAGTTGTAGTCTCCCACCTAAGTAGTTTGGGTCCCCCCATGTTTCTTTTGGGTCAGTCATTTGGAATTGGAAAGTACTTTTCCAGTAAAACTGTGTCAGTATGTTACTTAAGGTCTTAAAACAACTTGCCATCATGCATTTAACCATATCATTGTAAACGCTAACAAGCTTTGAGGAGTAATCTTCAATCCTAACAACAGATTATTACCCACATTTTCATATTTAAAAAAAAAAAGCAAATGCTGAGACATAAAGAAGTAATTTTCGCAAAGTCACACAGTTAAAAAAAGGCTAAGCCAACACTGAAGGGGCTCTCTGATCCTGCAGCAGAACTAACAAGCACCATGCTCTACCCTCTCTTAGAACTACTACCGAGAAAACTCCCCTCCCAACAGGACTAGAGCTTCCACCACATATAAGGATGTGTGATGAGAAATGAATGGATTTCCACATCAAAATGCCCAAGCCCATTTTGAGTGAGAGTGAGAACAAAACCTCTCTTCCAAATTCCTCACAGCCCAACCCACCCCAGTCTCAGCTCAGTAGCCATCTCTCTCTAGAAGCCTTCCCTAACCCCCTGCTCATCAGACCGGGTGGCAGGGTCCACCTGTGCCCTCCACAGCTCTCTGGATTTACCTCTGTTGCCACACTTAGCCACTGTATTATAAGCATCTCTCCCTTTTCTGTCTCTTCCACTGGATTGTGTGCTTCCTGATGGCAGAGACTGTGCTATTCATTCTGTGGTCCCCAGTGACCTGTCTAGCAATGCACCACCTCCAACTGACTGGTCTTAACAGGGATGAAGGTTCCAAGGAGGTTGGGGAAAGGGGTGGTCTGGATACTAGAATCTCCTGGAAGCCCTCTCCCCTAGGGATCCTGTTTGGTCCTAGATAGGCAGACCCCTTCTTTTCTGCTCAGACTCAAAGATCAGTCTAAGTCACTCCCATTGATATCCCTACACTAGCAAGGCTTTTCCGTTCCCCTTTGGTACCCTGTGGAAGGGTCATTGCAGCAGAGGAAAAGGGAGCAGGAGGTGGCACACTGTCTCTTAAATGTCTCCATGTCATTTGTTAGCATTAGCCAAATCAACCTGCCTAGGCACGAAGGGAGCTGGGAAGTCTAGCCTTCCTACATGCCCACAAAGAAGAGAAAAACTGGAAATGGGTAACAAGCACTAATGAACCCTGCCACTATCCAGAATCTAGACCTTTTCTTGCTTTGTTTCTTTTTACTGTGCAACCTAATCTTTAGATTACTTTGCAGAAAGCTAGGTAGCCACCAGCTGAAGAAAGATTCATTGATTATTTCTTGGAAAACTTAGAAGCAGCATCTATCTACCTCTCTTCCTTCTTGAATAAACTACTATGATGAACATTTCCTCATAGGACTGAGGAGAAAAACCTTGAGTTAAGGATCGGAACTGGTCCTTGACTGGGGCGTTGAGAGGTTATGAGAAAACAAGCATCATGGAGAAATGAAATGCTTGGAGCCACCAAAGACAGCCACCTTAATAAAAGGCAAAAAATAAACAAAAAAACCCATGGGTGATCTAATCTTGTATAGCACTTTAGCACTTACAAAGCTTTTTTTAAAAGGGAGTGGGGCCATTAGGTGATCTTTTTTATTGTGATAAGATAGAAGTAACATAAAATTTACTACTTCAACCATTTTAAAGTGTACAATGTAGTAGTATTAAGTACCCTCAAGATATTGAACAATCCCACCACTATCTAGTTTCAGAACTTTTTCATCAACCCAAATGGAACCCTCTATCCATTAAGCAATCACTGTCCATTTCCCCTCCCCATCCCCTAAAAACCCTGATCTTCCTTCTATCCCTGTGGATTTTCCTATTTTGGATATTTCACAGAAATGGGATGATATAATATGTGGCCCAGATGATATAATTCTGGCTTCTTTCATTTAGCATGTTTTCAAGACCTATCCATGTATTAGCACTTCATTTGTTTTCAGGGCTGGACAATATTGTATAGTACAGATATATCATAATTTATTTACTTATCAATTGATGGACATTTGGGTTGTTTCCACTTTTGGCTATTGTGAACAGCCAAACATTCACGTACAAGTTTTTGTTTGAACACTTGTTTTCTACTAAGTTGGGTACATATCTAGGAGTGGAATTGCCGGGTCATATGCTAATTCATATGCTAATTCCATTCTATGTTGAAGACTCTACAAAGCTTTTTAACAGTGATTACTGTATTTAACCTTCCCAGCATCCCTGAGTAATTATTATCTCCATTTTACAAATGAGGGAGGCTCAAAGGCATTAAGTGAATCACCAAACTGAGCCTTGATTCTCCAACATACAATAAGCACTTCGTAAGACCACAGTGAAAACCAAAATGAATCAGACTTATATCTAGATGTATTTTTCCTTCACCTTAAAAACATGATGAATCTTAGAACAGAACATTCCGTGACAGAATACCACAGACTCCAGGATAAGGGAAATCCTTCTAGCTTCTCCATTCTCTTGCATGCTTCGTTAATTTCATATTTAGGTCACTGGTTTTATAGGCTTGAAGGAGCCAATCCTATAGAAAATGAAAAAATCCTCTAAATAAAAACTAGGCCTGTTGCATGTTTATATACATGGAAGTGACTCTTTCCTTCCCAAGACAGAGAAGTGGTGGTATGACTAGCTTAGTTGGGATGTACATAATGTCACAAAATGACAAATGCAAAGATATGGGTGATAGAGAAGTGGAGATATCAGAGGTCAGCCAAGAGAATGTCACCTCTTGCCTTCTTGCAGTGCAGTCTGTGGCTACAAACTCCTGAGTCACTTCTGAAACCTGCCGTTTTAACATCTGGATAGTCTGAGTGGTCCAGCTCAAAACCATCCATTTCTGAACACCATCTCCTTCTTCCACAGGGTCACGGTGGTAGTGGGCTGGGGATCTAGAAGCCAGGTCTGCACTTTGGGTGCCTGACTGTTGGTCTCAGTTGGTGGAACTGAGGCAGCCTGGGCCAATCACATTCTCTTGCCTAGAAATTTGGAATTGGAATTCAGAAGGTAGTTAAGCGCTGCGTGCAGTCACGACCATAATGTGAGAACTGGGCTGTGGGACAGCCATATTCTGCCTTGTGGATAAAGAAGCAGCCTTTTAAAAAGTGCACAGAGAGACACAGAAAGAGTGGAAGGAAGCAGTGGCACAAAAACAAAGATATCAAGAGAAAGAGAGACAGAGACAGATACTGTCCTATTTCTAGGCCCACTCCCTTCCTGAAGGCCTAGGATTCTGTGAGAACCCCTATGCTCTTGTCATAAACGCCATTTGGTTTAAGCTAGGTGGCAGACTGGCCAGATGTTTACCAAGCCATTCCCCTTCCTTCTGGGCACACAGCCAAACTACATTCCCAGGCTTCACTGCAGTTAGCTGTGGTCATGTGACTGGGCCTTGACCAATAAAATGAGAGGAAGTGATATTCTCTACTTTCAGACTTGGCTAAAAAACCTCCCCTATGATTCTCCACTAGTTCTCTCTCCTCATAGGCCAGTTAAAGGTCAACACCAGGGACAATGGTGAAAGTCACGTGCTGAAGATGTCAGCACCTCCTCAGCCTAAGGTCCTGAAAGAACGTTTGGAGCAGCCATGCCACCCTCACCAAGCAGACTTTACAAACTCAAGAAATAGATTTCTCTTATGTTAAGACTTTACAGGCTCTAAGTGACACAACATCAAGCTTTGTTTGAACTAATACAAAGTCATTTCAGTAGGTTTTTTTGAAACCTGCCACCGAAGAATCTTAAAACATCACACCTCCAGCAGTATCTCTTCTCATTTAGTTGCTGCTTGTTAAAAAGGCTGAAGACCTTGGGCCGAACACTTTGTGCGCCAGGCTCTGGAGCCTGCAGCAGGGGGCAGAGGTAAAGGACTCAATATCCAGGATGCCGAACAAGGCTACCCCAGGTGACATCACACCCCCAAACACACTGCCTGCTTTTTTGACAGATACCCTTTGAATGCTCTACCAGTTCTGAGAGTAATCAGCCACCGTTTCAGTCTCCCTATGGCTGTGCAAGCTAAAAGCAAAAGCCTTTCATGTAGGAACTCTGTGTTTCTATTGAAGTCAGTACTGAAACATGCTTCCTTTCCAAATGATTCCGGCAGATTTTCAAGATGGCCCAATAATACCCTGTTCAAATACTGGAGTTCTAGAAAGGAGAGGACTGACTAAAGAAAATGGCTTTATCAAAGGGCTATATTGACACCTGCTATGCCTTTAAGTATTCTGGAAGATAGGCTTGAAAGCAACAGTTCTATACGTGCAATATATGAATTCCTGTTCTCTCCATGTAAGCAGTAACTCCTGTGACCACCTAGAGGTGTGGGATAGGGAGGGTGGGAGGGAGACGCAAGAGGGAGGAGATGTGGGGATATACGTATATGTACAGCTGATTCACTTTGTTATACAGCAGAAACTACACACCATTGTAAAGCAATTATACTCTAATAAAGATGTTTAAAAAAAAGAGCAAATTTAATGGAGTAGTAGGGCTATTAAGAGAGGACATACAAGGCAGATCTTCTTGACATTACTTTACAAACCTGGCTGTCTGGTCAATAAAATGTCTCTAGAAAAGATGCATTAAATGCAATGGAGTTCATTTCAAGTCCAAGTGCTTGCTTTAAATGGCATGTAGTTTTTGTAACATTTAAACTAATGGTCTTTGTTGTCTATGACATGTACAAGATTGAAGGTGTAAGAGCTTCAATTCAGGGAAAACAATGAAAACATCTCACCTTGAGGTAATTTTATCAGTCTTTCAAGAACAAAATGTGGGAAATATTAGGACCTTGCTTTGGGATCTGTTTTTTAGCAGTTGTGCTAAGGCCCTGGGAGATTCTGAGCACATAAAATCAATCACCGTCATCCCAACTGTAGCCCCTTTCTCAGACTCTCTTGATGTCCCGCTTTACCCAAAACACACCATTTTGCTCTCCTCTTTAAAAATCCCACACAATTTATAAGCTAAAAATGTGAAAGATCAAAAAATTAAATAGAATGTGGCCTTCCCCATCCCTGGAAGAGTCTGTGTCCCTGGAGAGATATGGTGGCGGGAGGGAACATAATTTCTTCAACATCTTTTCGCATATCTCAGCATCACGGTCCACAAAAGAGGAGTGAGTGTTATGGAAGAAACCCCAGTAAGACCATACTCAATTTCTTCAGTTTCCTACTTTAATAGTTCACCTTAGAAGACATAAATAACCTCATAATTATCTCATTTAATATCTATGACTTGGAAATAAGAACTATAGTTCCCGGTTTACAGATTTAAAGATTAGACTGGAAGAGAGTATAAGAAGGTCAACTATCCAATAAGTGTCAGAGAGAAAGAGACTTGATTGTAAACACAGGGTTCCTTCTGTTGTTCCAAGGACTCTTTCTGATGCTCACACCTGTTGATCTAATTTTCTTTCCCACATGACTTTAACACTAAGAGTGTTATCACTGGGACTTCCCTGGTGGCACACTGGTTAAAAAAATCTGCCTGCCAATGCAGGGGACACGGGTTCGAGCCCTGGTCTGGGAAGATCCCACATGCCGCAGAGCAACTAAGCCCGTGCACCACGACTACTAAGCCTGCGCTCTAGAGTCCGCGAGCCACAACTACTGAGCCCATGCACCACAGCTACTTAAGTCCCATGTCTAGAACCCGTGCTCTACGACAAGAGAAGCCACCGCAATGAGAAGCCCACGCACCACAACGAAGAGCAGCCCCCGCTCCCCGCAACTAGAGAAAGCCCGCGCGCAGCAACGAAGACCCAACGCAGCCAAAGATAAGTAAATAAATATATAAATAATGTTTTAAAAAAGAGAGAGATTATCAGTGGCATTCATTAGAGCTTTATAGACAAAGTAGAAATACATGGGTAAGGATACAGATAGTATAATTTACAGATGACTCTACAGCCCCCTTCAAAGATTACTGATTAAGAGGAATCAAGTGCAATCAATCAATGACAAACAAGAGGGCCCCCTCTGCCAAAGTCCTGATTCATACTTACCAGCTGTTTGTGAGGAACACACAAAATGTATGCTCACTGAGTTTCTTGGTTAACAAAACAGTGCTGATGGTTGATAGATTAGTGGCACAACCAGAGCAGACATGGCATTCAAATTTCCTGCCCATCAGGACAGGAATAAGGACACAGAGGTAGAGAATGGACTTGAGGACACGGGGAGGGGGAAGGGGAAGCTGGGACGAAGTGAGAGAGTGGCATGGACATATATATACTACCGAATGTAAAATAGATAGCTAGTGGGAAGCAGCCACATAGCACAGGGAGATCAGCTCGGTGCTTTGTGACCACCTAGAGGGGTGGGATAGGGAGGGTGGGAGGGAAAAGCAAGAGGGAGGGGTTATGGGGATATATGTATATGTATAGCTGATTCACTCTGTTATAAAACAGAAACTAACATACCATTGTAAAGCAATTATACTCCAATAAAGATGTTAAAAAAAATAAAGTCTATACAAAAAAAAAAAATTTCCTGCCCATGTACTGTGCTCTTACCGACTGGGAACTGGCCCTAGGGCTATTCGAGTCCCTTTGCCCTACCCACTGCTGGTTGGAGCAAGGGGAGACAGCTGATTCAGGCCGGGTCAATCCACTCCTGTCCTCACAACTTGGAACTGGGATAGAGACCATAGTTGGTAGGCTGAGTATCTTGGTCTCGAAGTAACACAGACCCAGGGGCTGAAGGTAGAGTTTGAAGATGACCAGGATGGGTCTTACGACAGCAAAATGGAAGATATATTCTATAGAAAAAGGAAAATGTGAAGCAAACTTCAGGGAAGGGTAAGCAAGAGGTCATAGGATACCAGACCAAGGGAGATGGGAAGGCCTTGGTCACTGAAGGTTACACTTCTAGCTCCAGTCTCTCATCAGCCTTAGCTGTGATTTCTGCCCTTGAATTCTATGAAACATCCCTGTTCCCTGATCATATATCTTCCCTCACCTAAACTGAGTGGGGAAGTTCTGTTCCTTATGAACAACCAACCAAAGCTTTATTCAAATTCATGAATATTTTTAAATCCTGCTCCCTTTGTAGGAGGAAACAAGATATAAGAGCTCAAGAGCCTATACTCTTCAGAACAGCATCCTGGGCACAGACTTCTCAACCTCTGTGTCCTGGCTGCTTCTCAGAGGAATTAGTCTTTATCTAGAAGATTAAATGATTCCTACCACTGGGATACTGTCCTTACCAAGTGACTCTTTCATACAAAGTGCTGTTGGAGCCCTTACAAGGACTGAGAGTCAAGAATGTATTAAGTTTGCTGTAGATTGTGTGACTGTTTTTGTGCATGCTTGGTTAAAAATGTGTTTATACTTCTGTCTGAGTGTCTCACTGTAATGAGTTTGGGGGGGGGATGAACTATAACAGACACTTACCTCTTATCACACAAGGTTGTATCAACCACAGGAAACACGGTAATTGTGAATAACTGAGTGGGCTTGGTTAAGTGTGAAACTCTGGAGGTATCAGAAAAATGAGAGGGGATCGGAAGGGTGAAGACGTCTTCTTTTGTGTTGCCTCAGGGGACAGACCTGTAACTACTTGATAGCAGCTAATTTTATCTCCAAATAGCAGAAATTCTTTGAAATGAACAGAGCAGTCTAGAAACAAAATGGCCTCCAAGTGAATTCTTCCCATCCCTGCAAACACAGAAGCTAAAAATCTTCTCATCAGACAGATGGCAAAGGAGATCCTTGCAAGAATAAGATCTGTAAATTGTCCCACTCTCGCAACTTAGGAAACACTAAATTATCTTAGAAATCCACCCCCACTCTTCTTACTTTTGACTGCCTTTCATTACGCACCATTAAGTAATACTTCATTTAACCAACACAACAATCTTCTGAGGTAGATATTATTATTACTCCCATCTTATGTGTAAGGAGTATAAGGCTTCCATATCTTAAGTAACTCTATCCAGGATCATCCAACTACCAAGTAGCAGAACCAAAACTTCAAGCCAGATCCCTACCCACTGTTCATTCAACCACTTACTACCTTGCTGTATAATGGGTTACCTTACACCAGCAGCACTGTAGCTTATTAGAAATGCAGGTTCTCAGGTCTCACTCCAGACTTTCTAAATGAGAATCTGCAGTTTAACAAAATCCCTGGTGATCTGTATGCACAGGAAAATTTCAGAGACCCTATCTTATAAAAATCTATGTTTTAATTATCCCAAAAGCACTACTGCCCATTAAACCTGCTCCATGGTCCATTCTATCCCTGGGCTTAGTCTAAACCTTGGGCAATATACATGATTCATCTTCTCATGTATCAGTCATGGTTTTCATTTTCTGTATTTCCTGCTGCTTTGACATCTTGAGGTCTTGCTGACACAGTAAGGGACTACCCCTCCCAAGGTTGGCTAATTCCTAGAGCAGCGAACATGTGCCCAAGAGCATGCTCTTCAAAAGCAAACCAGCCAATCCAGAACCCCTACCTCCACTACCATCTCCTTTATCGGACCCTCACAGTGCTCTCATATGCCAAGCCACTCTCCACCTGTCCTAATCACCCCAGTGCCAGGTATCAGACAAGTAGGAGAAGCCCTTACACCCCAGGGCCTGTTGAGATTATTCAAACTAGCTAATCCTAAACCCGTCTTCTCTGCCTTGCCTTGCTTTTCCCACAGAAATCACCAAAGAGGCTCTTGCCCACGTTTTCCCCTCACTCTCTCTGCCTTCTGATTGACTCAGTTGCTTTCCCATGCCACCCTGTGAGGCATAACATGCCTTCTGTTTCCAGGGATCTGTGAGTACAAACATTTCTTCCTTCATGACAACATTTTCCATGTCTGCATGCCTTACCATGCCTGATTAAAACAAATCCTGAACACATTTTAAAGCAGTTAATATAGGCATACCTCAGAGATAATGCAGGTTTGGTTCCAAACCACCGCAATTAAGCAAATATCACAACAGAGTCGCACAAAGTTTTTGATTTCCCAATGCATATAAAAGCTATGTTTACACTATGCTGTAGTCTATTAAGTGTGCAATAGCATTTTGTCTTAAAAAGGGTACATACCTTAAATAAAAAATACTTTATCGGGCTTCCCTGGTGGCGCAGTGTTTGGGAGTCCGCCTGGGCCCGCGTACTGCAAAAAAAAAATAAAATAAAATAACTTTATTGCTAAAAAATCCTAACCATCATCTGAGCCTTCAGCGAGTCAATCTTGTTTGCAATAGCAACATCAAAAGTCACTGACTGATCACAGATCACCAAACAAGTACAGTAATAATGAAATCATCTGAAATATTGTGAGAATTACCAAAATGGGACACAAAGACACAGAGTGAGCAAATGCTGTTGGAAAAATGGGATTGGTGTCTATCACTCCCAAAAGTTTGCTCATCCCCCTTTGTAATCATTCCTTCTCCCGCCTGACCCCTTCAGAAACCACTGGTCTGCTTTCTGTCACTATAGATTAGGTGATTTTCTAGACTTTTGTATAAAAGAATCACAGAATATGTACCCTTTTTTTGTGGCAAAATAAGCATGACATAAAATTTACCATTTTAACCCTTTTTGAGTGTACATGCACATTGTTGTGCAAAGTGTGTACTCTTTTTGACTTCTTTCATTCAGCATAGTGTTTTGAGATTCATTCATGTGCAATAGTTCACTCCTTTAGTATCAACATACTTTCCATTGTATGGCTATCCCACGATTTGTTTATTCACCTACTGACGGACAGTTTGCTCCCAGTTTGAGGCCGTTTGTAAATAAAGCTGCTGTGAATATTCATGTACAAATCTTTGTAAAGACAACTTTCCATTTCTCCTGGGCAAGTGCCTAGGGGTGGAATGGCTGGGGTATGTTTAACTTTATAAGAAACTGCCTGTTTTTCAAAGTGGGTATAGCATCTTACATCCCCGCCTATGGTATATGAGCATTCCAGTTCCTACACATCCTTGCTAATACCTGGTATGGTCAGATATTTCTTCTAGCAACTCAAATAGTTGTATAGTGGCATCTCACTGTGGTTAAATCACTTAGAAATAGTTTGACGCTTTCAGGTCTTACTTTTAAGATTTGTTAGGTGGGAACTTACGGCTACCAAAGGGGAAAGGGAGGAAGGGATAAATTAGGAGTTTGGGATTAACATACACACACTACTATATATAAAATAGATAACCAACGAAGACCTACTGTATAGCACAAGGAGCTATACTCAATATTTTGTAATAACCTCTAAGGGAAAAGAATCTGAAAAAAAGAGATATATATGTATGTATAACTGAATCACTTTGCTGTACACCTGAAACACAACATCGTAAATCAACTATACTTCAATAGAAAAAAAATTTTTTTTAAGATTTGTTAGGTGGGACCAGGGTAGTAGTCAGTCTCGGGCTAATCATTCCCCAATACTGAGACTAAACCCTTTGGAAGGCTCTATTTAAAGTCTCGTATATCATGAAGTTTTTCAAGGTGGTTGGTGGGAACAGCACTGTTTCCAGCCTCCCACGAGGGAGAGTAAAACTAACACCTGTTATTCCATCTTGGCAGGAAGATGAAGACGCCAATCGGTTTTTTGACCTTCTTCTTTAGTGGTTCAGGTTAAATAGATTCAAACCTCACTTTGGAAAGTGAAAATTTGAGCCTTCAGTTTTCTTGAGTGTTTGACCAAAACAAAACAGATTATCTCATTTAACATGTTATTGCATACACAATGGATAGCTTCCGCTGTGTTTTGTTTGGCTGAGTTTCCATAAATAATTTCATAGGACCACAGCACAGGGTGATGGTTCTCTAGCTAATGATGATAAGTCATGTACATACAGTTTATTCTGGCCCATAACTTCCCAAGGTATGCTCTTTATGGTCTTACATATACAATGATTCCAATGTATTTGTATTTACAATTCAAACTTGGATAAAACTAGTGTGATAAAAAGTAAATTTTGAGTCAGGGTAAAAGCAAAGCACAGTGAAGGGCATATGCTTCTGGAGTCATTCAGGCCTGGATTTGAATCCTGGTTCTTCACTAACCAGTGTGTCAAGTTGAGCAACTTATTTAACCTCTCTGAGCTGCCAAGAAAGCAAGCTGCATTCAAACGAGGGAAACAGGTTCACAACTAGCTAACGAAGTGTGATGACAATGCAATGCATAGTTCCCATATAATGTATATAATGCATTTCCACACAGTGCATATAATATTGCAAGTAATTAAGATACAAAATATTACAATGTATTTTAATTATTATTTTTTAATTATTATATAGTAGAATGGCTTCTTATCATAGTCTACAATCTGCAAAAACACGGACGTACTAGAATTTCTAGCTTAGAAGTTCTAGATTTGTACGTTCAAATGTAAGGGTGAACCAAAGGCACTGCTGCAATTTCAATCCTTCTTTCTTTTAATTATGAACAAATAAAAGATTATTAGATAAAATGGTAAGATGAAATTATTTGTCATTACTACAAACTCTCTGTACTTGAATATCTGGAGCGTAAAATTCCTCAAGCCTTTTTGCCCCTAACGCGACTATCCTAACAGCTTCCTTTCTTGATTTTCGCATCTGTAAAACAGGAGCAATAGCAGTGCAGCATACCACCATTATATAGATCAAACAAGATACTTCTTATAAAGCACTTAGCATGGTACTCCAACATAGGCTCTAATTATTTTTTATACCCTGAACATTCAGGCAACAGCGCTTCGGATCAAGGCAAGTTAAGAGCTTAAAAGTTCTCTCAGTGGGATCATCTTAAGTTATAGACCAATTTAATTGCTTCAGATAAAATAGGAACCACGGATAGTATAGCACCTTAAAAGATGTATACCATGTTGTTAGCCTCTTAAAATTTCTGAGTGATATTTGCCTGTTTTAAGTGAAAATGTATTTGGGAGCCATTGTAAAAATAGTGGTTTAATTTTGCTTATTTTACTTCCTAACCAAAGTCTGAAAAAAAAAAGTATTAAAAGGATCAAAAATTGTCAAGAATTTTTATATTTTAAATTCTTCAGGTATAGTTGAAATCACTGTTCCCCAATCAGAATCTAAGTTTCCTGAAAGTAAGGACTATTTATTGTTAATTATTCTCCATTATTTCTAAGTAACAAATAATTAAATGTGTGGCGAATTGACCAGGTACCTTTTTTCCTCCATCTTAAAATATCAGATGTAAGCAGAAAAGAAAATCACTGATTACCTAAATAAACACACCTGTATTTAAAACTGGGTTTGAAGTCACAGAAATTATTATATTAGCAATTTGCTCTTTCTGC
Organism: Pseudorca crassidens; assembly: GCF_039906515.1. Lineage (NCBI taxonomy): Eukaryota > Metazoa > Chordata > Mammalia > Artiodactyla > Delphinidae > Pseudorca > Pseudorca crassidens. Next base: position 39,399,161 of record NC_090302.1, on the reverse strand, counting down.
TTCAAACTAATTCCCATCCTTCTAAAAACATCTGAGTGAAATTAATATTAACCATTTTGATCCTATTCCACTTATCTACATCTTACTCATCCTTTGATGGACTGTCTATGTGGGAAGTTCCCTCTGTGTTCTCCGGCCCTTACTGCTATCTCCCTCACTTCCAGACTCCTAAAACACCTGTGGCCTGTTAGATAGTTTAAAAAAAAAAGTGTCTCCACTCTGGAGGTATTTCTGACACTTCAAAGTACCTACTGTGGGGACGGAAAAGCCCTAGAAGTAGAGTTTGAAACCCTGGGTTCAAACCCTGGTCTCCCTACGTAGAGGCTGTGGGCACTTGTTACTTACATCTCTTTAACATCTCTAAAACGTAATTTCCTCATAAGTAAAACAAGGACTGTATTTTAAAATTCTGTATCTTTGCACAGTGCTTGGAAAATGGTTTGTCAATTACTTCTTGATTTGACTGATTTATTGAGTGACTGATAAAATTCTCACCAATAGTAAAACTACTGCAGACCCCACAAAATTCCCCAGTACAAAGCAGATGGCCCATAAAGTTGTCTGTGTGGCTACTGTTCTAGCATATATCACCAAGATACAGAGTTTCCTGTCCTGATGCCTGTGGACTTCAAGAGCACTGTACATGCCCTGAGATGGTAGGGAAAATCACGTGTGCACTCACATGTGCATTTGAGGGACAGGAGAGAACACCAAGTGTTGAGAACCACCGTTCTTCTCAGACAATATGAAAGCAGAAGTGAGAGGGTGGAAAAGCAAATGGGAATAAGCAACTCAAAATGTTGGTGGAGTTGGTGAGGGTTGGAGGCAAGACCAATGGGCAAGGCAACTGCAGGTTGAGGGCCAGTCCAGCTCTGTCTGCACTAACTAATCCATGACTTCTCTTATTAGTCTAACTAGTCAACCTTGCCTTGTCCACAACATCCCCAGTTCCTACCACAGTGCCTGGAATACAATAGGCATGCAACAATTACCCATTAAAAAATTATTTTAGTTTTCTTACCTGGAACATGAAGGAGATTGAACAAAACTATCTTTAAGGTTCCTTCCAATTATAAGACTTAATTACATTTGAAGCTAATTATTTTATGGAAAAAACCATTGGAAGTGCCTCCGCCAACTAGCGAGGGTCAAAATTCAGCACCCATTCAAGAGTGGCGTTTAATAAATCTGCTTCTCAGAAAGCTTTGTCCTCAGAAAGATGACTTTTATTATTTTTGTTTTTATTAAGTAAGCTACAAACATTTCCTTAAGATTCCTGCTTCCTTTTGGGACTTCCGGCAAAGGGCAGGTAACAGATACAGTACATTAATAAATCAGTATTATTTGAAGAGTTAGTCTTCTCACAGCCAGGCTTTTAACAGGTCCCAATTCAAATGGCATTTCTTTCAAGCACATTTCCTTTACCAGTATTTGAAGTTTCAAAGAGCAACATCAAGGATCTAAATGCAGAAATACAGGAGACCTTCGGAAATATAATTATCATATTCTCCTATAGATAATTAACTGAAAAAAAGTTACCTCTACTGAGATCTTCTGAGAAAATATCACTGAATCTTAAGTGCTTTGAAAGAATTAGGTGTTCAAGCTACCAAGTGGGCTGCCTGGACTTTGCGTAGCTATTCCAATAGTGGTGATGACATTGTACTGAATGAGCTTCCCAGGGCTGCCTCGTTATCCCTCTGCCCCATCCTCATACTCACATTAACTGCAAAATACTCTGTACAACACTGTTGCTCAGGACAACAGCCCACGGTCATGAAAGAGTTCTTTCTGGTGCATGCAAAGGGGAATTAAGCCTACAAACATTCCCTGGGTACTCCTCTGAAGAAATACAAGACAGTTGAGGCGACAAAAGCAAAACTAAACAAATGGGACTACATCCAACTAAGAAGCTTCTGCACAGCAAAGGAAACTATCAACAAAATGAAAAGGCAACCTATGGAATGGAAGAAAATATCTGCGAGTCATATATCTGGTTAATATGTAAAATAAATAAAGAAGACATACGACTCAACAGCAAAAAATGAACAAAAACAAATAAAAACAAATAATGCGACTGAAAAATGGGCAAAGAAACTGAATAGATATCTTTCGAAGGAAAACATACATATGGCCATGAAACGTGATCAAGGTATTACGTGAAAAGGTGCTCAACATCACTAATCATCAGGAAAATGCAAATCAAATTACAATGAGCTATCACCTTATACCTGTTAGAATGGCTATTATCAAAAGACAAGAAATAACAAGTGATGATGAGGGTATGGAGAAAAGAGAACACTTGTGCACTGTTGGTGGGAATGTAAATTGGTGCAGCCACTATGGAAAATCGTATGGAGGTTCTTCAAAAAATTAAAAATAGAACTACCATATGATCCAGAAATTCTATTTCTGGGTATTTATCAGAAGGAAAATGAAATCACTGTCTCAAAAAGATATCTGCACCCCCATGTTCATCACAGCGTTAGTTACCATAGCCATATATGCAAACAACTTAAAGTGTCCATCAAGGGATAAACAAAGAAAACGTGATATATTATATTATATTAAAATATATATTATACACATATACATACATATAATGGAATATTATTCAGCCATAGAAAAGAATGAAATCCTGCCATTTGTGATATGGATGCCCTTTGAGGGCATTATGCTAAATGAGATAAGTCAGAGAAAGACAGATTCTGTATGATCTCACTTAATATGTGGAATCTAAAAAAAACGAACCCAATTACACAGAGGATTGGTGGTTGCCAGAGGTGAGGGGTGGAGGGGTGGGCAAAATGGGTGAAGGTGAGCAAAAGGTACAAACTTCCAGGTATAAGATAAATAAGTTCTGGGGATGTAATGTACAGCTTGGTGAATTTAGTTAATAATACTGTATTCTATATTTTTAAATTGCTGAGAGTAGATCTTAAAAGTTCTCAGCACAAGGAAAAAATTATAAGTCTGTGAGGTGACGAATGCTAACTAAACTGTGTTAATCATTTATATATATATTATATATATAATATTCACTATGTTGTACCCCTTAACTAATGCAATGTTATAAGCCAATCATATCTCAGTAAAACTTGGGGAGAAAAAGAAATAGAAGACAGTTGAAACTGACTCTAGTACTGAAATGCAGCACAAAGGGGTTGTGTGCAAACACTGTGCACATTTGCAGCACATTTGCAGCACATTGTGCAAACGTGCTACAAACATTGCAGCACAAAGGTGTTGGGTTTGACTAAATATAAAGGCATTTCTAATAGTTACAGCTGTTCAGAAATGAAATAGGATGCCTTAAGGGTCAGAAATGAAACAGGATGCCTTAAGGGTGGTCTACTCCTTGTAACCAAATTTGTTCAAGCAGGTCCACTGGGTCTGCTATAGATAGGATTCCTATGCAAAGTGGGGGCCTTTTTTCAGGTCTTCCGAAACTTTGGGTTTCTTCTTTCTCTGTCAGGCCTTTCTTTGAGCTGCTTGATTGTAATGACATGGAAATGTTAAACGCAAAGAGAGAATTTCACATAGTATTTATCCTCTAAAATTTAATGCCAATGTATCTACATTTAGCCTGGCCTACTTTCATCCTCTATGAGACTCTTCCACAGTCTAAGCATCCCTGAGCGTCACAGCATGTGTTATTCCCTCCATGACTGGGCAGATGGAAGAGGCATCATAACATTAGTCCCATCAGTTCCCCCAAAAGAAAAATAAGTGTTACTTAGTCCTATTAAGGCATAACAAGCCCCGTTTGGGAATTTTTCCAAACTTTTCCCATACCTATTCTGTCTTCCTCTTAAGGAAAAAGGATAATGAGCAATATTTGTTGAGTACCAGGCAACAGGCTAACAACTTCACATACCTTTATTTCATTCATAATAATGACACCTTGAGGTAGCTTCAGTATGTCCATTTGACAAATAAAGTCTGAGACCCAAAGAGTGTAAGTCAAATGCATACGTCACAAGCAACGTCAGAATTCAGACCTAGATTTATATGGCCTGAAAAATGAGGCCTATTCCCCTATTCCATGATTTCTCTCCTCTGAAGATCTTCCCTCAACTCCAGACCAAAAGCTTATAACCCACTTCACACAAATGGTCACTCTACTATTAAAGCACTCTAAGCAATGGTGTTTTTAACCTTCCTTGAAAAACATCCTTAAAAACCCTTAGTGCCAGCACTTAATGTTTTCACTGAACTTCCACATAAACTGCAGTATGTGGCCTGAAAGTACATAAAATGAAGGCTAAATCTTCTCAAAGACTACTCTTATTTTATCCCTTAAGATGCCAAATGCCTACGACTTGTCTTCAAAATGTCCCCCCAGACCTATCTAGAACTCTAGCAGGTAAAAGTGGGCTCATAAGCAGGAGAAAAAGACCTGTGTTTTAAATTAAAATCTGCATTTTATTCTAACCATGAAATTATTTTTTTCAAATAGGCTTCACCAGAAATAAATCATTAGAGTGCAAGTAAGCTCAAGAAAAAGAACTTTTCCCCTGAAAACTCAAGTGAAAAGAATACGGTAGAGCTGGGCAGCAAATTGTTAGTGAGCATCTCAACTGCAGGAAACTTATCCACATCAATCAGCTCTTGGAGTCTGTGCCCTAAGAGAGAACTGACAGGAAATTACACAAGAAGTTATGAGGCTCAAGACACTAAAGTTCTTCTTGGGAAGAACATCATCTTTCATCTTCAGCTGACCCCATGAATAGAAGGGGTGGAATAAACCTGCGGAGGACAACCTGAGGAACTGAGGTAGGGTTTTGGTGCAGCAGGAGTGAGAGCAAGATATATTAAAAACACTGAACATCTGCATAGAATCTGCTGAAGTTAAAATGAATGCTTCTTGTTCAGCTAATATTTCAGGAGCGCCTACATGTCCCTCATGGGGGAAATGGTGCCCAGATCAATGATCTAGCATCAGAGCAGCTAGTGGTAGAACAGACTACAGAGCAAGATTCACCGTCAGACCAGACTCGCAGGTGATTTTGAACATTAGACCTCTGTTCTTATGTAGGCTGAAGCCTCACGAATTTAAAAGAACTAGTGCTGGGAATTGAGAACCAGAGAAAAAAAGGAATGGGGAATATGCAGTATTCAGTGATAATGTCTTGATGATAGTCAGAAGAGAGTTCTTGATATTCTCAAGGCACTGGAGGAAAAAAAATGAACCTCGGCCTCTAGCTCACACCATACCCAAAAGTTAATTTAAGAAACTACGATGTTTTTTAGAAGAAAACAGAATATTTTGTGAAAAATGAAAATTTTTCTTGCATAGGCGACCAACGTACAAACCATGAAAGCACAGCCACAGACTCAAACTTAAGTGTATTCTCTCCAATGCAATGTCCAATTGAAGCTCTCCTCTTCTCCATGAAGTCTTTTTTTTGGGGGGGGGGGGGCGGGCAGGGACACACACACACACACACACACACACACACACACACACACACGGTGATACTTCCCTTCTCTCAACTCCTGTTGCAATTAAAGCCTGAATTAATTTAAAATTGTCACACAGTGCCATCATATGTATTGTATACAGCTATCTATTGGCTGCCAGCAGTGATGTACTGGTAAATATTTAGCAACCTGCACTCTAGAGGATAAAGCCCTGATATGTAACATTTGCCAATTTCTGTGGTGTAAATACTTCACCATGGCCTATTTCAAGCTATCAACATGAAATGACCAGATGTAGCACTGGGAAGAGGTCCATACAAGAGGAGTGCGTGTGAGCCAGAACAGGTTGGTTTTAGCACAGCCCTACTTCCCTGTCTTCCTGTTGAGTCTATAAGCAATCCCTGGTGGTATAACTGCAGTTAACATGGTTCCTTACTTTCCTTATTGTGCAAAAGTGTGTTACACTCAAAAGAGTAACCTCCTTAGAGGAGAATTAATTCTAGAGCTCTATTTAAAGTTCAAGAAATTAAAATGGACATTTGTAGAATGTGTCTCCAACATCCATATCTTCTTCTAGAAAGAGCCTCTGTTTTATGTTTGGGCTCCATCCCGCTCTCATTTTCAGTCCACAGTCCTCAGATTAAGCTCCTTGCCCTGCTCCAGAGTAGATCATGTAACCAAGACCAGTCTGCACATCCTATCCTCTGGCCACAGTGATTGGTTCACAAGATTGTCATGTGATCCACTGGCAAAATAAGAAGCAGCCAGACCTTTGCTGAAAATACTGAGACATAATTGGGCATTTGTTCCCTGGGACTTGAGCCAAAGAGAATATAAGATCTGGAGCTGCTGTCATCTCCTTGCCACTGCATGGAGCCTGTAAATGATGCAAATCCAATAGAGAGAGAAAAACTAAATAATGATGACAATGTTTGCGTCCTGAATTCAGAAATGCCAAGAGCACAACTTCAGCCTTAGACCTTTTACTTATGTAAGCCAATAACTTTCCTTTTTCTGTAAGCCGATTTGTGTTAGGTTTTCTCTGACATACAGCAGAAAAATTCAAACAGACGCAGAAACATACCCTGATTAACAAGCTGACTATATTATTAACCCAACTGGAAATATCAGCAAAACTTTATAGCATGATAATACTTTTGAAAGCATCATTTTGGCAATTTCTTATAAAGTTAAATATACACTTGTTATATGTCCCAGTTTTGGTAGGCAGGATGATGCCCCACCCCTACCCCACTCCAAAGACATCCACATCCAAATCCCCAGAACCTGTGAGTACATTACCTTATCTGGTAAAAGAGGACTTGGAAGGAAACTTGAAGCTGTGATTAAGTTAAGGATCTTGAGATGGGGAGATTATCCACATGGGCCCACTGTAATTATAAGGGAGGCAAGGACAGAGTCACAGAAGGAGATGTGACCACAGAAGCAGAGGTCAGAATGATGCAGGACCACTGGCTAAGGAAGATGGTTGGCTTCTAGAAGCTGGAACAGGCAAGGAAGTGGATTCTTCCCTAGAGCCTCTGGAAGAAACACAGCCCTGCCAACCCAGCCTAGACTTCTGACCTCCAGAACCGTAAGAGAATAAATCTATATCATTATGTTGTTTTAAGAGACTAAATTTGTAGTAATTAGTTACAGCAAGAGAAATCTAATAACCTAGCAATCCCACTTTCAGATATTTTACTGAAGAAAAATGGAAACTGATACAGAAAAACCTGTATTCAAATGTTTATGGCAGGTTTAATCATTATTGCAAACACTGAAAACATCCTGAATGTTCTTCAACTGGCAAATGAATAAATTAACTGGATAGTGTGGAACTCAATGGAATACTACCCATCAAAAAATAATGAGAGGAATAAATTGGAAGGTTGGGATTGACATATACACACTACCATATATAAAATAGGTAACTAATAAGGACCTACAGTATAGCACAGGTAATTCTGCTAAATACTCTGTAATGACCTATATGGGAAAAGAATCTAAAAATGAGTGGATATTTGTATATGTACAACTGATTCACTTTGCTGTACAGCAGAAACTAACACAACATTGTAAATCAACTATACTCCAATAAAAAATTTTTTAAAAATGAACTACTGATGTATGCAACAAATGGGTGAAGCATGAATGTATTATGTTAAGTGAAGGAAGCTAAATTCAAAATGGTACATACTTTACAATTACGTTTGTATGACATTTTGGAAAAGGCAATACTACAGGGAGAGAAAAGAGATCAGCGTTATGGGTGGAGAAAGGGTTAATTACCAAGAAAAGAGCACAAAAGAATTTTAGGGGTGAAGAAACAGTTCTGTATCTATTTCATGGTGATACTTTTACAGCTCTGCATTCGTTAAAACTCATAGATCTATATCATCAAAAAAGTGAACTTTATTGGACGCAAGTTACAAAAATAAATAAATTGGTCGGCAGTTCAAACAGAAGCATCTGTATGAGAGCAAGTGTGAGATGCTGGCGTGAAAACATCTGCTTAGAGGAGCTGCTTTTTCTGTGTCAGTCACATTCAGTCAGGTTTTCACATCTAACCTCCCTTCTTTCCCTTCAGCCATCATTTCTACAATAACTAAACAACAGTATAAAAAATGTGCTAAACTAAAAATTCAGAGTATCCAGAGGCAAGTCCCTGAAGGACCCAATGTCTCTAGAAACTCAGTCAACAACAGTTCACTATTCCTTTCAAAACACAATGCTTAACCAAACTCTGACCCTATGTTGTTGCCTGGGTTTCCGTTCCTATTATTCCCTTATTCATTTTTAAAAAGCAGGCATTTCCACAGTTACATTGGGTTTAAAACCAAAAATATATATATATGTATCTTTTTTGGTTTTAAAGTTTCACATCTTTCACCCTATATGCATCACCAGAGAAAAACACTGGCTCTATCTTTAAAAAGAGAAATAGGGAGAAAAGAAGAACAGTCTGATAAAAATGAATACAGTAAGAAGTGGGGGGCAGCAGGTGGCATATTTCTAGGAAAAGTTGATAGATGCATGGAGAGCTATGGGTGACCTCTGGCAGGGGAGGGCATACTTCCTCCTTCATGGCCCAACTTCATCTCATCTTATTCTATAAGAGTACAGTGCCTCATTTCCTTCATGGTACTGGGTCATAAGTAGACAAAAACAGAGGAAGAAAGAAAAACAAGGGGGAGCAGAGCCGTTTTTCCTGGATCTCAGAATTGGAGCTCAGCATGTCTATAACACCTTAGTGGGAATGGAAGGAGATGCAACAAGCCTGTTGTTTTTTCATGAGTTCCCACGTTCTAGTGCCTGGAAACGTTTCCATATTACTCCTGTCACAAGCCAAGGAAGTAAAGGCACTGCCTGTCTTTATCCTAATGCCACATGATAAAGAACCTGAAGTCCATCAGATCCTTAGGGAATCCCAAAATGCTCTAGGAGTGATCCAAATTTGGGCCATCTCAAGGTAAATGGGAGTTAAGGTTATGTCTCTACCATTTCAGTAATTCTTGTCTCAAAAATCCAAAACAGGGTTCGTTGCTCGAAATAGGTCATCTTGAAATCTCCAAACAGAACTCATTTCCCACTTACATATTTCTATAAACAAGATATTCCTTCTTCTTCCTCCCTATCATTCTCTGTCCTTTCTCTCTAGGAAAACAAACTCTCAAACAAAAAACTGATCTCCTCCCAGAATCTCTTTACTAATTAATACCTACCATAGCTACTTTACGCAACACCTACACAGTTTTATAGACAACTCATTTTTATGGTGACCTGGGAGATGGGAGGTCATAGAACTGAAATTTCTAAATTAATTTTTCATTAAACAATTAGAAAAATCATTTCTGCGCTATACCAAGGGAAAAAGGACCCCAAAGGAATACACAAATTTTATCAAATCTTATTCTTTTAAGCAGAAATAAAATAATGTTATTTTAACTTCTTGAGAAGAAAACGCCAGGGAGGAAAAACTGTGGCACTACTCCCTTATGTTCACTAACTGGGGACCTGTGAATTAGACTAAGAAAGAGAGATTCAGCCATAAAAAGAAACAAAGTTGAGTTATCTGTAGTGAGGTGGATGGACCTAGAGTCTGTCATACAGAGTGAAGTAAATCAGAAAGAGAAAAACAAATACCACATGCTAACACATACATATGGAATCTAAAAAACAAACCAAAAAAATGGGCATGAAGAACCTAGGGGCAAGACGGGAATAAAGACGCAGACCTACCAGAGAATGGACTTGAGGATACAGGGAGGGGGAAGGGTAAGCTGGGACAAAGCGAGAGAGTGGCATGGACATATATACACTACCAAATGTAAAACAGATAGCTAGTGGGAAGCAGTCACATAGCACAGGGAGATCAGCTCGGTGCTTTGTGACCAGCTAGAGGGGTGGGATAGGGAGGGTGGGAGGGAGGGAGATGCAAGAGGGAAGAGATATGGAGATACGTGTATATGTATAACTGGTTCACTTTGTTACAAAGCAGAAACTAACACACCACGGTAAAGCAATTATACTCCAATAAAGATGTTTAAAAAAAAAGGAAAGTAAATACATTTTCAGACCAACAAAATGAGAGAGAGAAATTGGAAATATACAAACCACCTAATGGGAATATCAGTTACTATGGGAAAGTGCATATCAAATAGAAACTAAGCAGATTATACGTGTCCTAATTTCACATCTGAAATGGAGGTATAAAAATTTAAACAGAGTCTTCGGATTGTGAATTAACTGGAGAAAAGTTACGTTCCATGAATACATCTGATTTGTCAAAAGCAGCCACTGACTTGCCTGTTACATATTCTGAAATTTTAAGTCATATAGAAATTCCAACTGACGGTTTTAAGAAACATGCAACACTGATGCTTTGTAATATAAAATCTGCATTGTGTTTGGATCTTCTAAAATTGATTCACAAAGTTTGCTTAGTGGAATCGTATCCAAATTTGGGAACAGCCTTGAAAAAAATTTTTAGCTATACTAGTTATGGTGGCATCCTGCAATAGAAGTCTCAGTAAGTTGCATTTAAAAATTACTTAAGAATGTCACTTGGTCAAGAGAAATTGTCAAACATTCAATCTATCAATAGAAAATGAACTAAGCAAAGAAGCACGTTTTGAAAATATTATTCATGAGTGTGCTTCCATTAAAGCCAGGGAAATAAAATTATAATTCTGGTTTGAGTATAAGTAAAACATGGAAACATTAAAAAAAAAAAGAAAAGAGAGATTAACAAGAGAAAAGGCACACAATTTTTATTAATGTACTATATGTACAGGAGTCCCCAGAAAAGAAGTGAAACTCAAAGTCGCTAAACTCATAAGCTTATATACCATTCTAACAAAGGAAAGGGGGTTTGGGCTTCAAAGGATGATATATCGTGGGAAAGTGGCTAGAAAATATATTGGGGAAACTAATGGAAGGTAGGGTTATTGTAGTGGTTTGTTTATGCATACTCATCTCAGTGCTGACTACCTGCCTCTGTGGTGAGAGTCACGCTTCTTTTCTCGGTACAGGGGAACATCACTTTCACAAAGGGAAATTTATGTCCTGCTTTTAGGCAGAAAAGGGGAGGGCAGAGAACTCTTCCCGCATCTGTTGATTCTCAATTGTCTTCAGCACAAATAATCCACATGCCAAAGTGGCCTGTTTGGCATGGCACAGCCTGATTCCCTTCAAAAATCTTTCCAAAGTATGCTTTACCCATAGAAAATATAATTTAATTTTTTCCTAAAAACAAGGTCATCACTAGGAACACCAATTAATATGACAATATAGATTAGCTCCGACTACTTACTTCTTCATTTTCATAGAAACAGTGTTGGAAAACAAAGAATACAGGATTCAGAGCCGTACAGACCTGAGTGGCATTCTGGAACTCCTTGTGGCTTTGTGACCCTGAACATGTTTCTTAACTCCTCTGAGGCTGTAGTGTGTTAATCTGAAAAGCAGAGCAATATGTTTTCTTCCCAGAAATGCTCATTAAGACTATAAAGACAGTGCTTATATCATAAAAAAAAAAAAAAAAAAGATAACTAGAAGACATGATATAGTGATTGATTAGGTCTTGCTCACATGATCCATTCCTGTGTTGGGCCTATTAAAACATTTAAAAGACTATCAATAAAAACAAAGTATTACTGTAAGGTTTCAGATGCTCCTGAGGTATTCAGAACTATTTATGTTTATACCAAATAGCTCTAGAATTGTCTTCTTGGTTTGCTTTGGTGTCTGTTTTTTAATGATTTTCTATTTTCTCTTTCACTGCCCAAGTATCAGCTGCCTGTTTGTGTATTGCTGTGTAGGTGCTTAAGGTAGATTATATTCTTTGTCTGAAGTCTTCACTAGAGGATATGCACACATGTCCCTGCCGTGGCCTCACGGTGGAGGAGGTACTTCCCACCCTGTGACTTTCAATGTCACCACATGATCTTCTTTGGCTAGTGGGATACTAGCAGAATTCTGCAAGCAGAGGTTTGAAATGGACTAGTGCAGCTCAACCTGTTCACTTGTACTCTGTAAAGAAAAAGATCCAGGTAGCCACTAGTCCAGTGAGGACGAGATAAACAAGGTGCAAACCTTTACCCAACCAGCACCTTGGAGCCAAACATGGCTTAGGTCAGCTGAACCCAAACCAACATGCAGAAGGGTAAGTTAAAAATAAATGATTATATTCAGAAGCCATTGGATTGGGGGTTGTTAACGCAACTGTATTGTAGCAGTAGCTAAATAACACAGTGCCCTCAAATCTTTAGGTTTCATGTCACTGACTGATTATAAACTTCTCAAGAACAATAAATGATCACTACTATCACCATGGAAGTCTCTACCAGACCCCCAACACTATACGTATCCCAATACCAACCTTCCTTTTTGGTGATTCTAATTGCTGGGCAATTTTTAAATACGTATGAACATGTTAGATTTGTGTGAAGAGTAAGGATAAAATAGGTCATAAGAGAGTCTGAAGCAGAACTATCAAGTAAAGATGCAATGTGAGTCAAATGTGGAATTTTAAATTTTCTACTAGCTACTTAAAAAAGTAAAAGGAAACAGTAGAAATTAATTTTAATAATTTAACCCAATATATCCAAAATGCTATCATTTCAACATATAATCATTATAAAACTTTTAATGAGATAGTTTTCAGTCATTTTTCCATAGTCTTCAAAACAGTGTGTGTTTTACATGATGACTCACCCAGGCTAGTCACATTTCAAGTACTCAATAGTCACATGTGGCAAGCGGCTATCATATCATACAGAACATACGTGGAAGGTTTTCACAAGATGTGAAATGGAGAGACTTTAGTGTTGTGCTTTTCTGACAACTACTGCAACCACTCAAAGCCTCTTTTCTTTTTCTGGGTTTTCGGGCGTTTTGCTGGCTTATTTCTGGAGAGTTGGCTGATCTCCCTATGAACAGAGGTTGCCTTGCACTTGGGAGCTTTCTTGTTCTAACCTCAAACTTGCATTCATCTATTATTTTATCCACATTTTAATTTTCACTAATTCTTTAGTTTTTCCAAAAAACAACTACCATATTACAGTTGTTCCTAGGACCATTGTTCAACGCAATGTGAAATCAGTGGGATACAAATAATATATATTTACTTCCTATGCTTTACTAAGTACCAGACCTTTAACCCAAAATACTTTTTCTCCCCTTCTCCACCTGCCCCAATTGATTACTTCTTCCTGTTCTTTGGTTTAAATGTCACCTCATCTCTAGGGTCTTTTTGGCTTTTCCTTAACCCATCACCATCCCCAGAGTTTTTCATTCGTTTCTAGGTCCTTAAGAAGACTGTAAACTCCTCAAGGAAGTAACTACTCCAATTCCTCTTGTACTCAAGCAGCCTGAAGTATCATATGAAGCATGGGGTTCTTCAGGCAAATGAAGGCTAAATAATACTTGTGGACTGTCTGACTGACAATGAATGGCCACTGCTTTACGGTTCCCAATGAGGAAGTCCATGGAAAGTATCTGTTGTTTTCCAGCCCTGGTAAATTCTGAATTCAGCATAAAACATTGTCAGTAAAAGACCACATGCTCCCATATCCATGGTCCCAGAATCCTCCTGTGGGTGACACCTTAGTTCTCTCACTCCTAGCTATACACTCATGCTGTCAGGAGAGTACAAATGGAAGTCAGGCTCAAAAAGTTGCACAATATAAATGATTTTAACATTCAGTTTTAGTTTAATTTCAGAAGGTTCAAAATCTCATTTATTTCAGATTATTTTTAATATTTTGGCTCAGAGATTAATATTAAGTTTTTATCCCCTCTTTCTTTTCTTGATATTGCTTTCTCCAACCTGCCTGCATTGGTGGTTAAAACTCTAATTAGAGAATAAAAGCATGGGCACATTATTTTCAACATGGCTAAGACGAGACTACCTTCATAATAAAATTCCTTTTGTTAATGAATTTAAAGTAATCTCAATAATGATTTTTCTGTTGACACTGATAACACAACACCATTGGAATTATAATGATTTTTTTCACACAAAGGAGAAAATTAATTTTTGATAATGATTTACACTTTCCCCAGATTTAGCATAGATCTACGAAAAATTTTTAACAATCAGATCCACTGTAGAACATAATCTTATCGCAGAAAATATCTGTGCCATGGTAAGGTTGTGGAATGAATATCTACAGTGCAAGAGTGCCATTCCAATTGCTCATAAAATAAAAACTATTTGAGTCTGACCAAAAAAAAAAAAAAAAATCAGGATGAATCTATCAGAAATCAACCAGCAGGTCCACAAAATATCAGAGTAGATAAGAAAGTAAATGATGATGCTAGGATTTTTTTTAACCCTTTATTCTTTGGCCTAATTTGCATAAATTTTTCACTGAAGTATTTTTTACCCTATTTCTTGGAAGATGATTTTCATATCTTGGAGTACCAGAAAGGAAGAAATTTAGAGGCAACAAGAAATAAAGTATACTGAAAAGCCAACAAATTTTCAGCCTATTTTCAAGACTCTGTTTTGCATTTATTAACACATGCCTGCATTTTTTCCAGTTTTCATACACACACACACACACACACACAGAGAGATAAATTGTGGAAATGAGACAAAACAAAATGAAAAGGGTTTCAGGCTTCCAAGGGTGGCAAACTATGGGAAGGTAAGTATATGGGGGAAACTGATGGAAGATAAAGGTCATCCTGGTAAGGTTTGTTTGTGCATGTCTATCTTGGTGCCAACTTTCCATCTCCTTCATGGCTGTAAAACCTTCCCACAGATATAGGTTTTTACCTTCAAGTCATATATTACTGCAGTAAGGGAAATAAGAAGTGTTGGTAATTGATTTTAACACAGATTTTTTAGAAGGTGGGATATAAATGAGATTTTTCCATGGCTCCAGGGTGTGGGGGGGGGACTATTTCCTGAGAGCACAAGGGAAGGATGTAAAGGATTCTTGAAATCAATCAGAGTCAAGCTCAAGGAGGAGATGGTATTCACTCTAGTGATAAGCATTTAGGGGTCCAGAAACAGAGGTTATAGGAAGAGAAGGGAAAATACTCTTACCTTACAAAAATGTCTGCAACAGAGAAATAAGAGATACTTAATAAAGTTGTAAATTCATTTGTTATTCATACATCAACTCATTCTCTAAAATACTAGAGGTAATTCAAACAAATGCACATGAAATTAATAAAACAAGAATTAGAAGATTTATGCATTTAAAAATAAAGGTTTATTGAGTACCTCACATGTGCCAGGCTAGTAGGAAAAAAACAAATCTCTGCCTTCGTGGAGTTTACAACCTAGTATGAGAGACTCAACAAAGAAAAATAAACATATAAAAGAATAAATCTGTAATGCTGTGAAAAAATAGAAAGCAGGAAGAAAGAAAGACTACTAGTGAAGGGGATCAGAAGATGCCACCCCCAAATATGGCACCTTTACATATAGATTATTTTGAGTTGAAGGCAACTGAGAATCAAGAGATACAGAAAGGAGTCTTCCTGGAGTTTCCTATATCTGGCTAAAAGCAGAAACTTCTGAGAAAGAGGACTGCCATAAATCTCCTCTCCCAGGAAAGTTTTACAATCATGAAGAAGATAGGAAGTCGGCACCAAGATAGACATGCACAAACGAATCATACTAAAATGACCCTTATCTTCCATCAGTTTCCCCCATATACTTACCTTCCCATAGTTTGCCACACGTGGAATCCTGAAACCCTTTTCCTTTGTCTTGTCACATTTCCACAATTTACTTCTCTTTCTTAAAAATGGTATTGTAGGGACTTCCCTGGTGGTCCAGTGGGTAAGACTCCACGCTCCCAATGCAGGGGGCCCAGCTCCGATCCCTGGTCAGGGAACTAGATCCTGCATACATGCTGCAACTAAGAAGCCCACGTGCTGCAACTAAGAATCCACGTGCCACAACTAAGAAGTTCACATGACACAACGAAGATCTCTGCGTGCTGCAACTAAGACCCAGTTCAGACTAAATAAAAAAAAATATATTTTTTGAAAAGTCTAAAAAAATGGTATTGTATATAAGCCCTCAGGCCTAACTGCTTCTTTGGTCTTCATTTCATTTCTAGGTAGGCCAAGATGTCACGTAAAAAATTAACATCAGATAAAGTCTGCATACCTTTTCTCCTGTTAATCTGCCTTTTGTCAGTCTAATTTGCATGGCCCCAGCTAGAGAACTGAGAGTAGAGGAAAAGTTTTTTCCCCTTCCCTACCCTATTTCAGATACATTGGTCAAAGAACTCCTTTCTGAAAAGGCAATTTTTTAAAATTAATTAATTTATTTTTGGCTGCGTTGGGTCTTTGTTACTGCACGCAGGCTTTCACTAGTTGCAGCGAGCAGGGGCTACTCTACAGTGCACGGGCTTCTCATTGCAGTGGCTTCTCTTGTTGCAGAGTACGGGCTCTAGGCACATGGGCTTCAGTAGTTGTGGCACATGGGCTCAGTAGTTGTGGCTTGCAGGCTCTAGAGCACAGGCTCAGTAGTTGTGGCACACGGGCTTAGGTGCTCCGCGGCATGTGGGATCTTCCTGGACCAGGGCTCGAACCCACGCCCCCTGCACTGGCAGGTGGATTCTGCATCACCAGGGAAGTCCCTGAAAAGACAATTTTTGAGCAGAGATTTGAACAAGGCGAAGAAATGACTTTGAACGTACCATGGAATCACAATGGATGGGTTTCTTACATGGTAGCTTGGGGCTTACAGAATGTTCCCAGAAGCCCAGGTGGAAACTGCAAAGCTTCTTAAGAACTAACTTCAAAAGACACAAAATTTCACCTCCGCCTCCTTCTAGTGGACAAGTAAGTATTTAAGCCCAGCCTAGATTCAAGAGGAGGAGAATTAGTCCCCATCTGTCAATGGCAGAAGCAGCAAAAATCTGTAGCCATCCTTAATCCTTCAGAGTTGTACAAAAGTTTCTCATTAGGTGACACATCTTTACCTAAAGCAATGGTCTACATCAGGGGTCAGCAGACTGTGCCTAAGCAAAATAAAACCAGCAGGCCTAATCCACCTTTGCTTTTGTAAATAGTTACACTGGAGCACAGAAGTACCCATTCATCTACATACTGCCTGTCTATGGCTGTTTTTCTGCTTTAAGGGCAGAGTTAAGTAATTGCAACAGACTTCAGGGCCTTCGAAAATTAAAATGTTTACTATCTGACCCTTTACAGCAACAGTTTGCTGAGCCCTGGTCTACAGAAAGCCAACCATGCCACTTCTCAATCATTCCACAAAGATTTCTAGCAATTTTATTTTCAATCTCGTCTATGGGTCCCTAGGAATAATTACTATGCTTTGAGCAAATCCAAGTTAAAGAAGATTTTCAAAATGAAAACTGATATCCAAGCGGAACGCATGTGCCTCAATAAAGATAAATATGTTGAAGCAAATCACACCGAACCTGAAGCTAACTGAGGCAAAACTGGGAAAACCAGGTCCTCTTCACACAACCCACGCTGGGCAGCCAATCCACTACCACCTGTTCAAAGCTTCTGGTTTGTTGCTTAAAATTAAGGAGACGAAAAATATTTCAAATATTAAAAAAATAAAATGCATTTCTTCTGCAGACTGGATATTAAACCCATCAGAAAAGCTTGGGCTTTTATACTCCCTCTAGCAACATCCCAGAGAGGAAACTTAGGTCCACTTCAAGGCATTTGCCAGCTCTAAAACAATGAAACATTGGCTAATCTAAAATCTTAACCGGGACTTCCCTGGCGGTCCAATGGTTAGGACTTTGCCTTCCAGCGCAGGGGGTGCGGGTTCGGTCCCTGGTTAGGGAGCTGAGATCCCACGTGCCTCGCGGCCAAAAAACGAGAAAACATAAAACAGAAGCAATATTGTAACAAATTCAGTAAAGGCTTTAGAAAGTGGTCCACATCAAAAAAGAAAATCTTTAAAAATAAATAAATTTAAAATATCTTAACCATTGGAGGTGTTTGGCATGATGTCTCTTTGGCATGTTTCCCCATATCTGGTGAATCGTCCTCACCCAGAGTCAAGAATATAGCACATATTATACCAGTCCTAAAAAGTGGAGGTGTCTTCTGACTTTGGGGTTCAAGTTAAACACACTAATTTAATCAGCCAAATGAGCAGTCTTAAGACTGTCTCTAAGAAAAGTGGAGTGATGTAAAGAGTACAAACCTAACAGGTATAGAATGGATTATATAACAAGCATATTAGGACTGGATAGTGCATGACGTCAAAAGAAATATTCTCATGGAACAACTATGCTTTTCTCCAGATAAAATCATTATTGATGTTGGAAGGCTTCTCATATATATCTTCTTACAATCTGAGATTAAATGTGTGTAGGGGGTGGTGAACAGAGTTTCCCCTGCTTATGATGAGCTTCCCCTCTGCTGCATCCATTCTTGCCAGCCATTATACAAAAATCAAGGACTAACCTAAAACAACTACAAAAATCTAATGAAAGTTGTTATTAAAAGTACATAATAGAGTCATGTACCACAATGTCCACTGTAGCTCTATTTACAACAGCCAGGACATGGAAGCAACCTAAGTGTCCATCGACAGATGAATGGATAAAGAAGATATGGCACATATATAAAATAGAATATTACTCAGCCATAAAAAGAAACGAAATTGAGTTATTTGTAGTGAGGTGGATGGACCTAGAGTCTGTCATACACAGTGAAGTAAGTCAGAAAGAGAAAAACAAATACCGTATGCTAACACATATATATGGAATCTAAAAAAAAAAAAAAAATGGTTCTGAAGGACAGGAAGAAAGATGCAGACATAGAGAATGGACTTGACACAGGGAGGGGGAAGGGTAAGCTGGGACGAAGTGAGAGTGGCATGGACATATATACCAAATGTAAAACACACAGCTACTGGGAAGCAGCCACATAGCACAGGGAGATCAGCTCGGTACTTGGTGACCACCTAGAGGGGTAGGATAGGGAGGGTGGGAGGGAGACGCAAGAGGGAGGAGATATGGGGATATATGTATATGTATAGCTGATTCACCTTGTTATAAAGCAGAAACTAACACACCATTGTAAAGTAATTACACTCCAATAAAGATGTTAAAAAAAAGGTACATAATAGGTATTTTTAAATTATGCATGGATAAAAATATGTAGTAAAAAAGGAAATATAAATTTTTATTACCATTAACAAAAAACAAGTAACAAAGCCTTTAAAAACAATAAATATTTTAAATATAAATATAAATGCCGATCAAGGAAGTCTTTAAAAACAATAATTTTAAACGTAAAGCATGAATATAAAAAATGACCTTAACAGAAATTAAATATGTTTAAGATAATACAGATAATAAAATTCAAAGTAAGTTCATAGTAAGGACAATATAAATTCATAAAAATAAACCTAGATTTCAAAGTAAGAAGTTAGGAAGAGAAGAGGTTTTGAATTATAAATAAAAAATGAGCAATTAATATAAATGATAAAAGGTAAAACTGGCAAAATAAAAAACAAAGAAGCTAATGAGAGTTAACAGGATAAAATATTAGGGACAAGAATTAGAAGATAACATAAATACAATTTTCAGGAAATACAGGAAGACATTAGATGCAGGAAACTTGAAAAGTTAGCAAAGTGCTGAAATGAGCTAAGAATAGCAGATAAAGAACAAACAAAAGAGCATGGATCAGTTTCTTAACAGTCCTCAAACCTACGACTGTGAAACAGAATTCTTTATTAAAAATAAAAATAAACACCCTAAAAAGAACAACCACCCGGAGACAGACGAGTCATGGGACTCAATAAACTAGAAACATCAGCTTGCCCTATGCAGAACTCTCCAGGACCTGAGAGGCTGGGAGGATGACCAAAGTGAGATGCCTTTTCCTCCTGCCTGTCTCATAGAGGGATGCCCTCTGCCCAAGTCCCAGCTCAGCCCCCAAGGGCTCTGTGTGGTGAACAGCTCGATTTGCTAGTAAGGAATGCATTAAAGGTAAACAGTGGGAAATCTGGCCGGACGCACAGGATAAGGAAGACTATAAAAACCTTTAAATGCTACACTAGTCAGCGTTTTCCAAATCTGGGCATTTGATAAAAATACAAGTTTCATCCTGGAGATTCTAATTTAATAAATCTGGGGAGGGGAAAGGGATGGGGAAGTAAATGCTCTATGATTGTCACTTATGACCTTCTTCGAACAGGTTCCAACCGTTTAACAGGTCACACATACACACACACACCAAGGTAATTTTGATATTTACCCACGCTTAGAAAATAATGATTTACAATCTTAAAACAACTGGCACTTTTCAATATCCAGGTGTCAGATTCTAAAACACAGGTGATGAGAAAAATGCTTTGAATAATAGCAGCTCAGTTACATAAACCCAGTAAAAGTTGCAGCCAAGTAAGAGCAACGCTGGAAACCTGTTGCTTTCGTTTGAAACTCGACTGTTTTTAACACTTTTTGCTACTGCCAAGAACCACCGAAGTAAGAGGAAGCCATGAATATACGTGTCACTAGTGGCTTTTAAGTATCAGAATAACACCAAAACAAACAGCAAGGGTCCTTTGATATTCATATTTCTATGAGATCAAATGTATGCACTCCAAGTCATATCTACTTCTAGCAAGACACTGAAAGGATAAAAACTAAAATGATTCATGGTCTTTCCTTCTCAACTGCTGCAGCCCACAGTGCTATGTATGTATCACTGGCACACCTAGGAAATGATTATGTTTGTACAGCACACTGAATAAATGGCAGGGGATTTAGGACCCTCTGTATAGACATGGTGAAAAAAATTCATTACATTTTCTTCACATCAAATAATTTGAAAGTAAAAATAAAACAGAGTTTCAATGTAGTGTCTGTAGGGGCAGGGAATGCACATTCCAATCCCTCAGCCCTACAGGGATCGCCTTACCTTGCCCAAGAACTCACCTGTTGTGGGACAGCCCGTATGGAGTAACCAATCAGGCAAGAGTCTAAGGACCCAACCATACTGGCCCGACAGGGAACAACTCTGTGGGGCCTTGAACACTCCAGACCTGCCTGTGGGGGAAGAGGGACCTTGGCCCAGACTCTGAATTCATCATAATACAATCACCGCTGCCCAATCCCGCCTCCACCCACTTCTCTCCACAGGGGTGGATCCCTAATAAATACCCTGCCCCCAAACTCCATTTCTGCGACTGTTTCTGAGGAACCAAACCTGCAACAGTATTCAAAACTCACTTGCATGAAACTTCCAAACAATCTTTTCAAAATGTTTAATTAAGAAACTTGAGTTTGATTTCCTTATATCACCTTTTTGATTTCAACTCTTCCATCATGATTTTTCTTTGAGATGGCTACTTGTAATTTTTTATCAGACTTTAATAATTAGCCCTTCAAATACTTGTGGATCCCCATCTACAAGAAACTTTGTTCATATACGGGAATAAAATTTTTTAAACCAAATTTTACCACCATCCAAAAATGTGCAATGGTTGAAAAATCTGTTTTTTTAAAAAAAAGTATGGGACTTCCCTGGTGGCATAGTGGTTAAGAATCATGTGCCACTGTAGGGGACACAGGTTTGAGCCCTGGACCCAGAAGATCCCACGTGCCATGGGGTAACTAAGCCCGTGTGCCACAACTATTGAACCTACGCTCTAGAGCCCGCAAACCACAACTACTGAGCCGGCATGCCACAACTACTGAAGCCCGTGCGCCTAGAGCCCCTGCTCTGCGACAAGAGAAGCCACCACAATGAGAAGCCCACACACCGCCATGAAGACAAGCCCCCGCTCGCCACAACTAGAGAAAGACTGTGTGCAGAAATGAAGGCACAAAGCAACCAAAAATTAATTAATTTTAAAAAGAGTACCTTTTCTTTCATTTCTGTAAGTAATATTGAAATAGCTTATGAAATAT
Source organism: Pseudorca crassidens (assembly GCF_039906515.1). Lineage (NCBI taxonomy): Eukaryota > Metazoa > Chordata > Mammalia > Artiodactyla > Delphinidae > Pseudorca > Pseudorca crassidens. Next base: position 39,377,349 of record NC_090302.1, on the reverse strand, counting down.
TTTGTATCCAATCAAATAATTCTTTCTAAATAATTGAAAAATAATAATTACAATAATTTACAAATAACTGTAAATAATTATTTACAGACTGTACACATACTGTTGGAGCTGTCATCATTAGCTCAATTCAGCATTACTAAAAGTAAACAGCAGCTGCACAAAGGATAAAAGTCTTTGGTGTGAAATCAGAGGTTCAGGGCGGACCCTGATAGCTACACACTGGTCAGAAGACCCCACCCCTGACCTGCTGCGCCCTCTTCAGGCTCATGGAACATGAACCCTTTCAGCAACTCAGACATGGCACGTGAGACAGCTGCTCAACGATAAGGCCCCTTCTTAGCAGTGGTCAGAGATTCCCAGTAGAATGGCAAATGCCCAGTTATGCCCACCACCTTTGCTACCTGTTTTGACTTCTGGATTAACGATCAGATCCCCTCGCAAGGCAGTCCCCTGCAAGCCCTAGATGAAATTGCTCGAGCTCACTTTGCCAGAAAAAATGCAGGACACCCAGTTAAATTTCAATTTCAGATAAAGAACAAATCACTTTTTAAGAAAAACCATGTCCCAAACATTGCAGGGAACTTACTTGTACTAAAAATATATATTTGTTTTTTATATGAAATTCAAATTTAATTGGGTGTCATGTATTATTATTTGCTAAACCTGGCAACCCCACTTGAAATCCTGAAGACTGTGGTCACCCCAGGCCCACCCTGGCCTGGGATAGGCTGAGGAGATCAATATCTCTTCAAATACCTATAACTCATTTTCTCGGCATATCTTTCGGGAAATGCTGTTACTGGATTTGATATTGTTGATTTCTTCAGTTTTCCCTCAGAAACTTGTCTTTGCCTTTCTTGACACATCTTTTTTTAACTTCTAATATTTGACTAGTCTTTCTCTGGATTCTAATTCCTTCCTTTCCCCACTGTCTAAATCAGAGGTTAGTCAATGTTTCCTGTAAAGGGTAGATAGGAAATATTTTAGACATTGAGGGCCACTCAGTGTCTGCTTTCACAAATACTGGACTCTGTCCTTGTAGTGCAAACGCAGCACTGACAGTACGTAAATACAAGAGCGTGGCTGTGTTCCAATAAAACTTTATTTACACAAAAAGGAGGTAAGCTACCTATGACCCAGAGGCTGTAGTGTGTCAATCCCTGCTCTAAATGCCAGTGTACTTGGATCTGTCCTTGTCTCTCTTCTATGTTCCCTCCTTTGTCAATCTCATCCAATTATGTGACTCACCTACCACTTATATTTCAGAGACACCCAAATCTGCACCTCAACCCCTGACTTCCCTCCCAGTCTACAGTCCTATATCCCAAAGCAAGTAAGACAATTCTTCCTTAATGTCCTATAGACACTTTAATTCATCAAGCCCAGCTTCCCGCTGAAAGAATCTCCTGTTCTTCCTCCATGTTCTATATTTCTGTCAGTGTAACTTTTATCCCTATGGCTAACCCAGCTCAAAACTTCCACAGTGGTTTGGTTTCTCCCTTTCCCCCACTGCTCAAATTCTTCCAGTTGACGAGTTCTGTAAATTCAGTACATTAATGCCATACTTGGGTCTCCTTTCCTTTCCTACCACCAAGGGGAAGCCTTCTATACCTCTCACCCAGCCCTTTACAATATGATCCAAATGACTGTTGGATACCAGCATCTGCCTTTTCCAACCAAATTTCTCCAATACTATGAGACTTTCTTTAGAGTGGCTCTGATTTTTCTTTTTTCATCAAAACCTTTTGAAACCCTCCTAATGCTTTTGTATTAAAGTCCAGGTTCTTCTGCCTGACATCAAAGACCGTCTGGGAGCCAGCCTTGCACTAACAATCCAGCTGTTGAACTCTGTGCACCATTAACAGTAGTCAAATGGAACCATGTGCAATTCTTGAGCCATTCAAATACTTCCTAATCTGCTTAATTTTCCCATACTTTGGTTTTCCCCTGCCCTTCCCAACCCAGGGCCACCTAATTCCTATTCACAATAGAGGAGCTCAAATGGTGTCTTCTCCACAAAGTCATCCCTAACTTTCCAGCTAAAGAAATATTTCCATATTCAGCACTACTAACTACAGTTAGAGAGTGCCTCTCTCAGAGATATTATCATTTTTTAACCTTGTATCACACTTAATTCCTGCCCTGTCTTCCCTTACACACTGCTTAAAACCTGGAAACAGATTCTCTGAATCTTTCTTTTCCTCAAGGCATTCAGTTAAAAAACTTCCAACCTTCCTCATTGTAGAGATTAAAGACATACTTGGAAGATGAATAAGAAACAGAAGATTGGTGTTCTACACACAAAAGACGATATAAATGTAAATGTGTGTGTGTGAGTGTACAGAGAGAGAAACAGGCAGAGACTTTAGATAAGTGGTTATTTTTTTTTATTAGTGGTCAATTTAATTTTAACCCATTCTTCTTTTTGGCACCTTCCCTTCTTTACATTGGGGTGGAGGGGAGAGGGTCATGAGATAAACATTATTTTAAATTCTAATCAGTAATGTGAAAATCATTCATAAAAAATACAAACTTACATCCCACTAGTGCCAAGGATTGTGCTGTTTTGTTGTTTGTATTTTTGCTTAGGATTGTTTGCCTTGTTTCATTTAGTTTGAAGACTACAGTCTTTTTCATTTATAATTAAATATATTATATTAAATTACATAATTTAATCTATATAAATATTATATCGAAAAGGATAAAAAAAATTAAACCACTAATGATTTATTGTTTTCTTATGCCAGGCACTGTGTAAGTGACTGATGTGCTTTACCTCCCGAAATCCTTTCAACAGACCCCAGAGGTAGATGATGATCTCCCTTTACAGATAAGGAAACAGGCTCAGAAAGGTTCGAACAGCTATAAAGAGTAGAAATTCAACCTAGATCTGTCTTATTCAATAGCAGGCTTATTCTATAGCCTGTATTCCTACCTACTAAGGCATAACTATGTCTTACTCACATTAAACATAACTATGAAGCTGAAAGTAAGGACTTGACACTATTAGTTAAGGTGTGCTTTTTATTACATGTATATTAAGAAATGGAAAGCTGAGGTATAAAGTAGCACTCAGAGCCAGATCAGGAACTAGAAACCATTCTAGTTATTTTAGCAAAGAGAATTTAATATAAGGAATTTTGACTAGGAATAAAGTGGTAACTAGATAACTAAACAAAGATAAGAGAATCCCAGTGTATCAAAGAAGTGGTGATTGAAAGAAGCACCTCATCCCTAGGGCCTGTGAGAAACAAAAGGAAGTTGAAAGTGTTGAAACTTAGAAGCCTAAAAGAAGGACCTCGTGGAGCTGACAGATTCTGAAAAGGGGGTTCCTGTTGAGCTGGTATTGAAAAAACAATTCCAAATGGATTTGGCTGCATCTATAAGAAGGAACTGCTGCTGCCAGGAAAAAGAGGCATTGCTGGGGAGATGCTCATAGGCATGGGAAACAGACAGGAAGGAGCATATGTCTTCCTCCTCGTCCAGGCCCTCTAGCGCCCCCTATTGACAGAGCCTACATTGTAGCAGCTGGCAAAACAGAAGCCTGGCTTGCAAGTTCCAGCCCCCGCAAAACAAAGAGATAGAGTATAGAAGGGTGGGCTTTCAAGTGAGAGGCAATAACTTAAGTGGCCTAGGAAGAATGCACAAGAAGAGGAATCTATTGAAATGTGGCACTTGTGAGCTTGAAAATGAAATCAAACAAGCCAAAGTAAGCAATACAGGACAGCTCTCTTGCCTATTAAAAATAAAATTGTAAAGACTTCTAGGTGGGGACCTGAAAGCGAGTGAGAGAAAAAAAGATGCAAATACATTTCTTGACTTCCAAAATCAAATAACAGCTCAAGAAAGCACCACCAGGACAAATTACCCGTGATCTTGAGGGGGGGAAAAAACAAAGCAAAATTGGCATAATTGGCAAAGTGTTGTTAATTCAAACCCCAAAGAATTCTAAAATGCCATTGCTTCACACTAGAGGTCACCCCCGGTAAGAAAATATAATCGTACCATCCTTTACTGTCCCCCTGTAGCTGTTACAACATTGGAGAGCTGCTCCTTATTGCAAAGAGATTGGATTTTTATGAGACTGACATGCTAAGAAGCTTTCTAGTCAAGTAAAATACTGCATTAAACAGGATTCACTTTCTTACTTTAGTGAGAAACAGATATATTGACTGTATAATACAGGAGACAGTATTCATTACATGCAATCACTGATCTATTTCTAAGGCACCAACTTTAATCAGAGGAAGGTCAACACTGTATCAAGAAACAATACTTTGTATACAACATAGAGACTGACATTAGTTTTTTTTTTAATTGGGGAAAATACCGCCTCCTGTCAGCAGAAAACAGGGATATAATGTAAAACAATTAGAGCAAATATTTTAACAAACTTACTAATTTTGGAGTTTATCACATTAAGGTATTTACAGCTTAGGAATTTGGAATGTCTTTATCATTTTATGGCTAATTATGATGATTCAAGTACATCTCCTAGAAATGACATCTGTTAGAATTCTTCATGATGGAGTATCCTCTTTAAGTGCAGAATTCTAATTTTTAAAATCATTTTGAAAACACTAAAAATAAACTGATCATTCTTTAACAAGCCTATACATTGATATAACGTGGGTTACTTTTATTATATCTCCATGTCAATGCTCCTTGGTGCTCCCAACCTTTAATATCGACTAACTCATTTTTCTGTTGTTATTGTTTGTTTGGCGTTCCCTATCAATATTCTGGTCTTCAACATCATTCCCTGAAAATGTCAACACCTGACTTTTTCCTTTATATGCAACTCCAGTTGTCATTCTTGGAGACATCAATACCAACCCTGTTGTTTAAACCATCCAAGAGCCCAACCTCTTAAGTCCTTGGACGCCTCACCCACTGTGGTCTTTTCTTGTACCCCACACTTCAGCCACCACATCACACCCTTTTCCTTTTCATCAAACAGTCACACCACCTTTGAAACTTCTACTACCACTGCTTATCCTTCCAGTGTTCTTATGATTGATAGATACACATATATTTATTACATTGCATTATATTATTACATATACTCTCATTTTACTATTCTTTAGCCTCATTAATATAATACATCCAATCCAGTGACGCTTCACTTTTTTTGGACGCTTCACAAGCCATCACTTCTCATGTTGGTACCCTGTTGAGAGCTCATGATTCATCATTACAATCACTCACTTGCTACCTACTCAACTCTCTTGTCTACTTTCCCTCTATTATGTTCCTCTGGATAAATCCGAACCCTGCTTAAAATCAACTATCTCCCTAATCTATGCTTCTCTCCAAAGCTGAATGGTAACAGGGAAAAAACATAGAACCATACTGTCAGGTCTAAATTTGAAAATCATAACCAGAGTTAAATGGAAAATATAACCAGAGAGTCAAAAGGTGTCTAAACAATCCAAACATACTTCCAGGATATATTCACTCACCTACTTACCAAAATGGGGTTTTCGTATCTTCTCTCTCCTCAGACCTCCAGCACTACTACTCCCCCAAGACACATATACACACATACTCTCAGCTAATGATGTTAACTCATATTTGACTGAGAAAATGAAACAGCTAAAGAGAACCACTTTATCTTACCTCACCAAGTCTGCCACCCTCCCTGGAGCTCTTCCGCTCCACTTATGCCCCAGACCCCATCTTTTTTTCTACTTCTCATGTATTTGTTGATCTCCTGGTAATCAATTTCTCCCTCTCTACTGAACTGTTCCCATCAACATATACACCTTCTTAATTATGTCCCAATGACATCTATTCCTGTTGACCCCGCACAACCTCCATCGAGCCCATGGTCCACCTCTAGTTTCTGGAGTACTTTTCTGCTCATTTGCATGGCAAAAAATTATTGAATGACTTATTTACTGGCCATGCCATCTCTTCATTCCCTCCAAGCCATCTCTTTCCCACACAATTGATTCTTCTTAATGGGAGTCATCACAAAAGTCCACCATGCTTGCAAATTTACTAGGCATTTTTATATTTGTTCATCTTACTCAAATTCTTGGCAAGATTAGACACTGGTGGCCATTCAATCCTCCTTAAAACACACCCCTAGTTTTTGTGGCTCCACATTTTTCTGTTTTTCTTCCTTACACACTAATCACTTCCTCTTGTCTCTTTTTCTGTCCCCTCCCTTCGGTTCAAACTTGAGAAGCTAAAGTGCTCCAGGGTTCCCCCAAGGCTCCACTGTTCTCCATCTCGTGTTTTCTTTGGCCAGTTTTGATATATTCCATGATTTTAAATACCCCGTGTGGGAGACTATCAAATTTGTATCCCCATCACACCTCTCCATTGAGCTCTGAAATCTAAACTGTAATTAACTGTAATTCTATGATTGGTATTTCCCCTTGAATAACTCATCTTATTAATCCTAAAATGGCCAAACAGAACCTTGATTTCATCCCCAGCATGCACCTTGGCACTCCCCCACCACCAATATCTCCACCAAGCACCCAGTGCTCAGATACAACATTTAGCATCACTTTGAGTCCTCTCTTCCCCTCATCCCTCCTCCCTCACATACAATCCTTTAAAAAGTTATGTCAGAATCATCTCCAAAATAGATTTTAAATCCATCCACTCCTTTTTATCTCTCCTGCACCAGCCACTTTCAGTCATGATCATCATCACCTGCATGACTGCTCTGGTCTCCTTCAAAAGAAACCATTTCTGTGACTGTGGAAGCTTTGCTTCCACAAAAAAAAAATCTGAACTATGTTTTAAAAACATGAATCCTCTCATGTAACACAACACACCCCCAACACACAGATACACACACACACACACACACAAAAACACTTAAAGCCCATCACTTATTTCCCTTTGCACTCAGGACAAAATCTAAAGTCCTTACCACCACCTACAAAAACCAATACGACATGACCCAATTCCACCTTTCCAGCCTCACGACCTACCACTGTCTCCCTAGCTCATCATACTCCAGCCCCAATAGCTTTGCTTTTACTCCTCAAACTCACAAAACTTTCTCTGCCTCGAGGCCTCTGCACTTGCTATTACCTCCGCAGGGGAGACTCTGCTCCCAGGTCTCTGTGTGACTGGCTCCTTCTCATCACAGCTCAAACTCCATCTTCACAGAGGCCCCATCTGTCTGTCCCGTATCACCCTGCTTTAATTTCTTCATAGCATTGATCACTCTGTGACACTCTCTCGCTCATTTTCTGGTGGTTTACTTGCTTTTTTTTTTTTTAATCTCTCAGCTCTCTCTAGGCCAGGGACCTTATGTATCTTTACATCACTTTATCTAGAGCCTAAACTGTCTAGAGCATAGCAGCCACTAAATAAAATATGTGCGCAAAGGAGGAAGATAGAAGGACGGAAGGAGGATGGAAGGAAGGAAAGATGGGCAGGGGGAATGGCAGAAGGAAGAAAGGGAGGAAATAAATAGGGTTTAGTGATTTTCTCATAAAGGTAATGATACAACTACTTGTACAGTTTCTCTAACATCTCTTTACAGCTTCCCCAGCTAAACTTCATCTCTGCAAGTTTATGCCTAAAAAGTACAGAGTACAGCTTAGCTCAGAGGCATAGCTCTGTTAAGTAAAACTATCCTGACAGGATCAGACCACTGGGGTTTGGTCATTCACATTCTGGACGGCTGGAAATGATAATGTGCCAAACCTCCTTGGGTACTCAGTGAACCACACTCTCCACCACCTCCCTACACACTCCAGGCAATTACCCATCTGGTCCGCCTGGCTCACCCAGTCGTATTTGAAAGAGGTTTTTCAGCTGAAAGTGAATGAAAGGCAGCCTCCAGCAGCTGTTGCGTCCCAAGCCTACTTTCATCTGCAGCCACTCTCTCCAGACAGGAGTCAGAAGCCTCCCCCAAAGCAGCAGGACAGTCGAAGACAGAGGAAGAAAAGGGGAGCCCAAGGCAGGAGTCAGGAGACCTGGGTTCTGTCTCATCTTCACTGTGTGACTTGATACAGTCCCTACACCGCTCCAGGTTTCTGTTTCTCCAGCTGCAAAATGTGGGGTTCATACTAGGTAATCTCTAGGCATTCCTTCCAGCTCTAAGATTCCAGACTTATAAACCTCCAAGTGGTAAGCATTTGCTGGGTTGCAAATTCTCCAACCCAAGAAGCCAATCTCCAACCTGGGATGAGTGGCGATATATTACTGCTCTTTAGGCTTTTTATAGTTTCCCAGAACCTCATAATTACAAGGTTACCATCACCATACCCTTTTGACAGAGATGGGTGACAAACTCTAATTACCCTGCTTTGCTGGAGGTGGAAGGAAGGCACAGAATGATTAAGTGACTCACCCTCTGTCTACCAAAAGCAGTGGACTGGCAGAGACTAGAAATTCATGAACTTTCAAGTTGCAGACCTGAGCTCAGGACAGTAGGGCTCTGCTGGAGCATACAGATGCTTTGCTTTGTTTGTTTTTTTATTCTGGAATAGATGTAAAACACTCATCATTGCATTCTTCCTGAACGATTCACTGCTGTTAGTGCTAACGCAACTGGATAAAAGACAGAAAGTTCTATTTACTTCAACAAACCACCTAAGAAAATTCTGTGTGGGCAGGCAGTGAGGTACATGGGGAGAGCGCGGATTTTAAAGTAAGAGATACTCGTCTTTGTTTTGTGAGCAAACATTTTTCTAGGTATTAAGCAAGCACAGAAAGGATAAAGATGTATAAGAATCAGTTCCACTCATAGCTCCACAAGATACTTAATTCTCTAAGTCTCGGTCTTCTCCTGTGTACAATGGGATCTACAGACTTGTCCACAATGTTCTTGCAATGATGATGTGTGATGAGAAATGGCAGTTACTCCCATTATGGCTCCTCAATCAATTAGCACCTTCCCCTCTTTTTTTTTTTTTTTGCAGTACGCGGGCCTCCCACTGCCGTGGCCTCTCCCGTTGCGGAGCACAGGCTCCGGACGCACAGGCCCAGCAGCCATGGCCCACGGGCCCAGCCGCTCCGCAGCATGTGGGATCCTCCCGGACCGGGGCACGAACCCGCGTCCCCTGCATCGGCAGGCAGACTCTCAACCACTGCGCCACCTGGGAAGCCCAGCAACTTCCCCTATTTTGCCTCCTCCCTCTAGATGAAGGAAAAAGGCATTCCCTATCCACACACTGTACCATCTACACCCAGAGCCCCCTGCTACTCACCGTCATCCAATGACCACAGGCTACTAAAGCAGGTGGTCCATTATCCATGGGGGTACAGGACCCCCGGGATCTCTAGTTCCAGCCTCACTAATGATATGTTGTATTGTAAGGAATGAACAACTGACGCTGTGTCTCCACCCATAATAGCAGGACTAATTAAATTGTCCCAGGGAATATTCTGGAATGAAGGGTCATAAAATGTAGACTAAGTGCTATGATGTTTAGCGAGCTGTCTTCCAAGTCACACACAAATCTCTCTAGTCCTCTGAATAAACACTTCAGCCTCCCTGTCCATTAGCTGGTCCCTGTCATGCCACCAGCAGGGTCAACCATAGAAGCCAGAGGATAAGAACAAAGAGACCAAAAGAAGGGAAACAAGGCAGTTTACCAACAAGACAAACGTCTTATCTCAGCTTGTTTCCTTTTCTTACCCCTCAGAGACTTGGAGAATAATATTTTCCAACATCAGGCTTCTGTTTTTAACCAACATTTTTAAAAACCAGGGACTCAGAATGACAAACAAGAGACAAGTTTACACGGAGGTGGTCTGCTGGTGATGCAGAAAGAACTGCGGATGCCGAGATGGGAGATGTGCTTTCAGGTCTGCCTCCACTACCAGTGGGCTGTGTGATGATGGCAGGAGAGTACACTCCTTCAGTGACAAGACTCGGTTTCCCCACCTCTGTGTAAGTCGGCTCAGATAAATTGTCCCCAATATGTTTACAGCACTCAACTCCTATGAAGCCTGGAATAACGTACACAGAAGCCAACAAACAGTATCCACACACGCCTTATATTGACAGTGTTAGGGGCCCATAAGCCCAAGGATTTACTACTATCTTCAAGGTTTCTGACAGGGCATTGTTCACTTAGATGTAGGAATAAATTTTATCTCCCTAAGAGAAATATAAACTTATGCAAGAACAATGTATTCCAACACAACTGTACCGTTCACAACTTTCCCAGGTATTTCAGATTACAAAAAGATCCAAGGACCACGTTTTGAAAACCTCTGGTCTAGACGTGCATATCCTCTACTATTAACCAGGAAGAGACGAAAGGCAAGAAAAGACACTTCTAATATTCGAAAGAAACCAGTAACAAAAATGCCACTTAAATGTGATTATTCTCAAAGTGTAGAGGGAAATTTTTGAAAACACAGATTCCTGAGCTGTATTGCTTATCTATGAAATCAGATCTGTAGGAAGGGAGTATAAATGGCCCAGACACAGGTATATTTGCAAAAACCCCTAAGGCCATGCTGCTGATGGCCCAGGTTTTGGAAACCACTGTTCGAAAGAAAGCAAAGCCTCAGCCGCCAAGTTTGGCAAGTGTGTCAGTCCCCCGCCTCCGTGCCCAGCAGAAGTCATCTCTCCTCTTACTTGTGAACATCTGTGATAATCGTCGTGGAGAGTGGGCTTGTTTGTTAATGGGGGGAAGAAGAGCTATTTACCTAGTGTGCAAGCCAAGGGAGAGCTTAATTAATGTCAGAGCAGATACCATTTCCTCCTCTCTCCTTGCCCTAGGAACTCATAGGGATGACGAGAGGATTTTTAATTAATGTTTGAAAAGCATTCTGAGATCCCTGGATGAGAGGCTGCGGAGAAGGGCACAACATGATTATTGTTGTTATTAATAGTAGTTGTATTAATAGAAATAATGAAGTTCTCTAAAGTGATTTTTTAGAGAATCTATGACATCCATCGCCAGTGTATTTTTGTGGCAAGAGTTTTGGAGAATGAAAGAAAAAGGGAAAGAGATATAAGGAAAATTAAAAATGTTTTTTTCCCTTTTTTTTTTTTTTTTTTTTACCCATTAGAACTAGATAACATTTTGAGGTTCTAGTATAAGAACGCTATGAAAAGTTCTTATACATTTCCAAGGTAAATTAAAATACAACTATTAATTTCTATGATACAGTGAAAGATTCTGGAGAAATACAGTTATGATGCAAAGAACTCGGGGCTGGGAAATAGATGTTTTGAATTTGCGGCTTATCATTTGCAACTTACTGACTTACCATTTACTAATTATTTAACCTTGCACAAGTCACATTGTCTAAGTTTCTTTATTGGTAAAACTGGGAGATATTGAAATATGTTCTACTCAACTCACAGACTAACGAAGATGGATGGAAATGGAAATGATAAATGTGGGAAAATTTTATGCCTGTAAGTTATACAGATGTTACTGATGATGATGAAGATGATGATAATGATGACAATGATTCCACTAAGAATCAAACTGCAAGATGTAGAAAGGAATGTACATTTCTTATGGATTTTTTAAACATATTTTTTGTGTTAGGAAGTAAAATTATTCTACAAGGCTCACAATAAAAAGCAGCTTCCATTCCAGTCCTTATTTCAAGAGATACTCCTTTTCAAGTCTTCAGCTGTTTCTTTTGATGTTTATCTTTAGATTGCTAATTAATATGGTTGAACTGTTATATCTTGTTTTGTACAAATAGTTATTCATTTCCTATTATAATAGATATATTAACTTTCTTATACTACCACCCTCACTTACCTCCCTCCTTTCTATGGATATAGTCAGATTTACCTTTGTTGAAACTAATATTTACAACTTACATCATTACTACTGCAGAAATATTGTTTATTTCTAACCAACTAGTATACTATTATTACATTTCCTCTCATGCAGCTCCTTGTTTTTCTTAGGGTTATTAATTGCCTAACATTCTTTTTTTTAACTTCCTTAGATTTCTATCTACTTCACACTCATTCTTTCCATATATTCTTGTAGAGCTTTTAACCTCTTCTTAATACTGCTGTGTTTTCTACATTGTTAAATGCATCAGATAATACGGTATTTTTTTTTAAATACATAGACACTTCCCTCCTGGAGTCTCCAGTCTTCCTACTGTAACTGAACCATGTCAGAGGCCATGAAAACAGTAATAAATCCTTAGACCTATGATCCCTCAACATTGTGAATATAAGGCATGTGTGGATTCTAAGCATTAGCTCCTATGTATGTTGTTCCAGAATTCATAAGACTTTAGATTTAGTAAGCATATTGGGGACAATTTATTCCTAGCATACTCATAATATGGAGACGGGGAAACAGACACAGAGAGTACATTCTCTGGAAGTGGAAGCAGACCTGAAATCACATATCTCAGCTTTAGTTTTGCTAAAAGTGACTGATCACCAATACTTCTATCATTTGTATTATAAATGACAAGTATATTAAAAAGCTGCCACCAAGAATACTATACCCAGCAAAGCTGTCCTTCAGAAATGAAGGAGGAATAAAGATATTCCCAAACCAAAAAAAACAAAAAAAGCTAAGTTCATTACCACTAGATCTGCCTTACAAGAAATGCTATCTAGAGATTATTATACTAAGTGAAGTAAGTCAGACAAAGACAAATATCATATAGTATCACTTATATGTGGAATCTAAATTTTTTAAATGAAACAGACAAAACAGAAACAGACTCACAGACATCAAAAACAAACTTACGGTTTACAAAACAGACTCACAGATATCAAAAACAAACTTATGGTTATCAAAGGGGAAAGGTGGGGGGTGGGGGAGGGATAAATCAGGAGCTTGGGATTAACATACACACACTACTATATATAAAATAGATAACCAACAAGGACCTACTGTATAGCACAGGGAACTCTACTCAATATTCTGTAATAACCTACACGGGAAAAAAAAACTGAAAAAGAGTGAATATATGTATATGTATAACTGAATCACTTTGCTGTACACCTGAAACTAACACAACATTGTAAATCAACTATACTCCAATAAAATTTTTAAAAAAAGAAATGCTAAAAGGAGTTCAAGTTGAAATGAAAGAACACTAATAACATGAAAATACATAAAAGTATAAAAACTCATTGATAAAGGTTAATATATAGTGAAATTCACTATACCCTATTACTGTAACAGTGGTGTGTAAAGTGCTTTTATATTAGTATAAAAGTTAAAGAACAATATTAAAAATACCTGTTGCTCCAATAATGTGTTAATGAGTACACAACATAAAAAGAGGTAAAGTATGACATTAACAGCATAAAATGTGGGTAAGGAGAAGTAAAAAGGTCGGGCTTTTGTATAAGATTGAAGGTCAGGGTTTTTTTTTTTCTTTTTGTGGTATGCGGGCCTCTCACCGTTGTGGCCTCTCCGGTTCCGGAGCACAGGCTCTGGACGCGCAGGCTCAGCAGCCATGGCTCACGGGCCCAGCCACTCCATGGCATGTGGGATCCTCCCAGACTGGGGCATGAACCCATGTCGCCTGCACTGGCAGGCGGACCCTCTACCACTGTGCCACCAGGGAAGCCCTGAAGGTCAGTTTTTATTAGCTTACCATAGACTGTTATATCTATAAGCTGTTTTATGTAAGCCTCATGGTAACCAAAAAAAAAACCCAAAAAAACCCTAAAGTAGATACACAAAAGATAAAAAGAATGGAATTAAACCACACCACTAAAAAAATAAATAAATAAATCACAAGGGAAGACTGCAAAAGAGGAAGGAACAAAAAAAAACTAAACAGGAAACAAAATGGCAACAGTAATTTTTATCAAAAATTAGTAATATTTTTTAACTATCAAAATTACTTTAAATGTAAATGGAATAAATTCTCCAATCAAAAAACACAGGGTGGCTAGATGAATTTTTTAAAAAGATTCAACAATATGTTGCCTTGTAAGAGATTCACTTTAACCTTAGAGACACAATAGGCTGAAAGTAAAGTGATGGAACAAAATATTCCATGCAAATGGTAACCAAAAGAGAGTAAGAGTGTCCATACATATATCAGATAAAAGAAACTTCCCATCAAACATCAGTCACAAGAGACTAAGAAGATCATTATATTGTGATAAAGGGATCAATTCAAGAGGGCATAAAAATTATAAGTTTAAAGCAAATATTAGCCAAACAATAGACAGCATTACTATAATATTACAGAACTTCAGTACCCCACTTTCAACACTGGAAAGATCATCCAGATAGAAAACCATAAGTAAACATTGGACTTAAACTATACTTTATACCAAATGGACCAAACGGACTTATAAAGAACCTTTCATCTAACAGAACCAGAACACACATTCTTCTCAAACCCATATGGAACATTCTCCAGAATAGATATGTTGGGACACAAAGCAAGCCTGAATACATTTAAGAAGACTGAGATCATATCAAATATCTTTTCTGACCAAAGTGGTATGAAACTACAACTCAGTAAGAGGAAAAAACCTGGAAAATTCACAAATACAGAGAAATTAAACAACACACTCTTGAACAACCAATGGATCAAAGAAGAAATCAAAAGATATATCAGAAAGTATTTTGAAACAAATGAAAATGAAAACATTCCAAAACATATGGGATGCAGCAAAACAGTTCTAAAAGGGAAGTTTATAGAAATAAATGCTTAAATTTAGAAGAAAGAAAGATCTCAAATAAACTACTTTACACTTCAAGGAATTTTTTAAAAAGAAAAATTAAGTCCAAAGTTAGCAGAAGTAAGGAAATAATAAAGATTAGAGCAGAAAAACAAATTAAATAGAGTAGAAAAACAATAGAAAAAATTCAATGAAACTGAGCTGTTTTTTGAAATAAGAAAATTGACAAAACTTTAGCTAGACTTAATCAAGAAAAAATGAGAAAAGAATAAACAAAGCTATAAATGAAAGAGGAGACATTACAATTGACACCACAGAAATACAAAGGATTAAAAGAGGTTACTATGAACAATTATATTCCAACAAGTTGGATAACCTAGAAGAAAATTAACAAGTGTCTAGAAACCTACAACTATTAAGACAATGAGGAAGAAATGGAAAATCTGAACATACCAATAATGACTAAGGAGATTGAATCAGTAATCAAAAACTTCCAACAAAGAAAAACCCAGGACTAGATGGCTTCACTGGTGAATTCTACCAAACATTTAAAGCAGAATTAATGCCAACCCTTCTCAAACTCTTCCAAAAACTGAAAAGGAGTGAACACTTCCAAACTCATTTTACAAGGCCATCATTATATCATTACTATCATCGTTACCTTACCAAAGCCAGGTAAAGACACAGAGAAGGAAACTATAGTCAATATCCCCAATGAATATAGATGGAAAAATTCTCAGCAAAATACTAGCAAATCAAATTCAGTATCATATTAAAAGGATCATACACCATGAACAAGTGGGGTTCAACACATGCAAATATATAACATACACCACATTAATAGGATGAAGGATAAAATTCATATGATCCTCTCAATAGATGCAGAAAACATCAAATCTTTTCATGATTAAAGCTGTCAACAAATTGAATATAGAAGGAACATACTTCAACATAATAAAGGCTATATATGACAAACCCATAGATAACATCATATTCAATGGTGAAGAGTTGAAAGCTTTTCCTCTGAGACCAGGAACAAGACAAGGTATCCACTCTCACCACTCTATTCAACATAGTAATGGAAATGTTAGCCAGAGTAATTAGGCAAGGGAAAAAAAGGTATACAAATTGGAGAGGAAGAAGTAAAACTGCATCTGTTTGCTAATAACATAATCTTATATATAGAAAACCCTAAAGATTCTACCAAAAACTGTTAGCATTAATAAACAAATTCAGTGAAGTTGCAGGATACAAAATCAACATACAAAAATCAGCTGAGAAAGAAATAATATCTGCAAGAGAAATAAAGAAAATGACCCCATTTGTAATAGTTTCAAAAACAATAAAATATTAAGGAATATATTTAACCAAGGAGATGAAAGATATATCCACTGAAAACTATAAGACTCTGATGAAAGAAACTGAAGGCACAAACAGAATGATATCCCTTGTTCATGGATCAGAAGAATTAATATTGTTAAAATGTGCATATTACACAAAGCCATCCATAGATTCAATGCAATCCCTATCAAAATTCCAATGGTATTTTTCACAGAAATAGAAAAGATAATCCTAAAATTTGTACAGAACAATAAATGACCTCAAATAGACAATGCAATCTTGAGAAGGAAGAACAAAGCTGAGAACATCACATTTCCTGCTTTCAAACTATACACCAAAACTATCATAATGAAACAGTATGATAATGGCATGAAAACAGACACATAGACCAATGGAACAAAACTGAAAGCCCAGAAACAGGGACTTCCCTGGTGGTCCAGTGGTTAAGACTCCACACTCCCAATGCTGCAGGCCCGGATTTGATTCCTGGTCAGGGAACTAGATCCTGCATGCCACAACAAAGATCCCACATGCCACAACAAAGATCCCGCATGCTGCAACAAAGATCCCGCATGCTGCAAACAAAGATCCCACATGCTGCAATGAAGAGCCAGTGCAGCCAAATAAATATTTTTTAAAAATAAAATAGGGGCTTCCCTGGTGGTGCAGTGGTTCAGAGTCTGCCTGCCGATGCAGGGGACACGGGTTCGTGCCTTGGCCCGGGAAGATCCCACATGCCGCGGAGCGGCTGGGCTCGTGAGCCATGGCCGCTGAGCCTGCGCGTCCGGAGGCTGTGCTCCGCAATGGGAGAGGCCACAACAGTGAGAGGCCCGTGTACCGCAAAAAATAAATAAATAAATAAAATAAAATAAAATAAAATAAGCTGTGTTGGGAAAACCAAATATCCGTATGCAAAAGAATAAAACTGGACCTTTGTCTTGCATGACTCACAAAAATTAACTCAAAATTAATTAAACACTTAAGACCTGATGTAAAACTCCTAGAAGGAAACACAGAGAAAAAAGTTCTTTGACATTGGTCTTCGTAACAATTTTTTGTATCTGACAACAATTTTTTGTGTATGATACCAAAAGCACAAGCAACAAAAGCAAAAACAAACGGACGAGACTATATCAAACAAAGCAGCTTCTGCACAGCAGCAGAAACCAACAAACTGAAGAGGCAACCTATACAATGGGAGAAAATAGAAACAAGCCATATATCTGATAAGGGGTTAATATTCAAAATGCATAAGAAACTCATAAAACTCAATAGCACACACACACAAAAAATACAATCCAAATTAAAAGTGGGCAGAGGACCTGAAGACATACAAATGGCCAATAAGTATATGAAAAGATGCTCTAAATCGTTAATTACATGGAAATGCATATCAAAGTCACAATGATATATCACCTCACACCTGTTAGAATGGCTATTATCAAAATGACAAGCAATAACAAATGATGGCAAGGATGTGGAGAAAAGGGAACTCTGGGGTACTGTAGGAGGGAATGTTAATGGTGCAGCCATTATGGAAAACAGTATGGCGGTTCCTCAAAAGATTAAAAATAGAACTGCCATATGATCCAAAGTCTTATTTTGGGGTATATTTCTGAAAGAAATGGAATTACAATCTCAAAGAGTTATCTTCACTCCCATGTTCACTGCAGCATTATTCACAATAGCCAAGACATGGAAACAACCTAAAAGTCCATCAACAGATGAATGGATAAAGAAAGTGTGGTATACATACATATACATATAAAGGAATATTATTCGGCCATAAGAAGGAAGGAAATCCTGCCATTTTTGGCAACATGGATGGACCGTGAGTGCATAATGCTACGTGACATAAGTCAGACAGAGAAAGAACAAATACTATATAAATCTTTAAAAGCCGAACAAACAGAAACATATAATAGTGGTTGCCAGGGGCTTGGAGTTGGGGAAAATAGGGAGATGTTGGTCAAAAGGTATAAACTTCCAGTTATAGGATAAATAAGTTCTGGGGGCTCAAATGTAAAGCATGGTGACTATAATTAACAATACTGTATTATAATCTTGAAAACTGCTGAGAGAGTAAATCTTAAATGTTCTCACAACAAAAGAAAATGATAATTATGTTCGGTGATGGATGTGCTGACTAACCTTATTGTGTTAATTATTTTACAACAGATACATGTATCATGTTATTAGGCTGTACACCTCAAACTCACAATGTTATATGTGTATTATATCTAAATAAAGCTGGGAAATTTTATTACAAAGCTACAGTAATCAAGACAATGTAGTGCTTACATAAGAATAAACATATATGTCAATAGAACTGAGAGTACAAAAATAACTTCTTACATTTTTGCAAGGGTCAATTCAATGCATGGGAAGGGGTGGGAAAGGTGCTGAAATAACTGAGTATCTACATGCAAAAGAGTAAAGTTGTACCCTGACCTCACAAAAGATATAAATATTAACTTAAATTGAATCATAGACTTAAATGGAACCTCTAAGGCTATAAAACTCTTAGTCAAAATCTTCAGGGAAAATCTCTTCAATCTTTGATTTGGCAATGGTTTCTTGGAAATGACCCCAAAAGCACAAACAAAAAAAGAAAAATCGGACATTACCAAAATTAAAAGGTTTTGTGCATCAAAAGCACACTATCAATTATTGTGGTGATTTCTCAGTATACATAAATATTAAATCATTATGTTGGACACCTGAAACCAATATAATGTTATATCAGTTATACCTCAATTTTTTTTTAAAAAAAAGCACACTGTCAAGGGAGTGAAACGACAATCCACAGAAAATGAGAAAATATTTACAAATCTTATATCTGATAAATGTCTTGAATGCAGAATATATAAAAGACTTGGAAATCCACCATTAAAAGACACATAACCCAAGCAAAGGATCTGAATAACCATTTCTCCAAGAAGATATTCTCCCAAGGAATGTTCAACATCCGTAGGTGAAATACAAATCAAAACCAAAGACCAAAGATACTACTTCATATCCACCGGGATTGCTTAAAAAAAAAACACAACCAATAACAAGTGCTGGCAAGGATGTAGAGAAATTGGAAGCTTCATGAATTGTTCATGGAATTGTAAAATGATGCAACCACTTTAGAAAACAGTTTGGCAGTTTCACAAAAAGTTAAACATAGTGTTTCCATATGACCCAGAATTCTATTCCTAGATACATGCCCAAGAGAATTGAAAACACATGTCCACACAAAAACCTCTACACAAATGCTCATAGGAACATTATTCATAATAGCCAAAAAAGTGAAAACCTTAATGCCGTCAACTGATGAATGCAAAAATAAATTATATCCGTACAACGGAATATTATTCAGCCATACAAAGGAATAAAACATTGATGTTATTATTCAGCCATTAAAAAAGAATAAAATGATGATATAAGCTATCAGTATTTCAATGATGAACACGAAATATACTATGCTAAGTGCAAGAAGTTAGTCACAAAAGGCCATATATTGTATGATTTCATTTTTATTAAGTGGCCAGAATGGTAAAGCCATAGGGAGAGAAAGCAGGTTAGTAGTTGTCAGGAGCTGGGGGAATGAGAGAATGGGGAGTTAGTACTAATGGAGCTTGATTTTGAGGTGATGTAAATGTTCTAGAATGAGGCAGTGGTTACTCATAACCTGTGAGCACAGTAATAGACCATTAAATTGTACACTTAAAAAAAGACTCACAGCATATGCTATGACATATGTCAAAATCTCAGAAATTATGAAAAGATAGCAATATTCTGTGTTAGTAAAGATACAGAATAATTGTGTAATAAAATTAGTTTCTTAATAACAGGTAAATGTGCTTCATTAAAATTACTATAGTAAACATCTTTTTAACCTAAAACACTATTAGTGCTGAATAAATTTGCCTTATTGAATGATATTCTGTTTCATTTTTACTACCTAGACCCCTTCAGAAAACATCTTTAGAAAAAAGAATTTTCACCCTTAGCTTATCCTTCTCAATTGTCTAAAAAGTACTTGTATGTCTGTAAGTATGTATACTGGAAAAGAACAAAAAAGGAGACAGAAATTCACTTTATTGGGGTCATCATTTTTACCGTTTTTCAGGTGTTTACTGAACTAACTGCTTTGCTTGGGAGCTGTATGGATGTGCCACTGAGTTGTAAAACAAAATGCAACTCTCAGACATAGGACTCCAGGACTTCCTTTCTCTCAAACAGTTCTACATCACAGAAGAACAATGCTGAGGGCACAGTCTACATCTGGAGTTTCCTGAAGATATAATATATTCTAACTAACACTTTCATCAATAACTTTTTACTCTCGATTATTGTCTAAATTCCAAAAGCAAAACTAGGCATATCAGCTTTCACTCAAAGCCTTTGGGAATAAGTTTAGAATCATACCGCCAGAAAGAATCGAAATTTGAGGCACAGTCACCACTGTAATCAGCATTCTTAAAACTAAATTATAGGGCTCCCCTGGTGGCACAGTGGTTTAGAGTCCGCCTGCCGATGCAGGGCACACGGGTTCGTGCCGCGGTCCGGGAGGATCCCACGTTCCGCGGAGCGGCTGGGCCCGTGAGCCATGGCCGCTGAGCCTGCGCGTCCGGAGCCTGTGCTCCGCAACGGGAGAGGCCACAACAGTGAGAGGCCCCCGTACCGCAAAAAAAAAAAAAAAAAAAAAAAAAAAAACTAAATTATAAAGAGGAAACAAACTTCACCAATGAAAGTAATAAGAAGAAAGATATTACTTATGGTCATCGAGTGGTTATCATTCTCAAATGTTGGCCCACTGAAATGGTGTCCAATATACACTGAGAATCTGGAGGGCTTTGGCTCCTCTAGCTTTTTAAAATGATGACATCATCTCACAAGGGACAAAAAGGAAATGCCACCCATGGAATTACAGCCTTTATTTAATATCCTAAAGCTAACTCAATATTACTGTGATCATTTTGTTGTAGCTACTAGAAATAACTTGCATTTTTACCATACTGTGTTCAAAGCACTTATACATTTATTTAATTTTATTATCATAGTCATCATCTAAAGTCAGAAGACATTAAATATTATTAGTATCATTTTCCAGATAAATCAATTGAAATACAGGTTTAACTTCTTGGCTTGACAACCTAGTTTTCACAGGCCCTTATACCTTTCCCTTCTCGAGACATTTCTTTGTAAAATACCACGAAAATATTTGGAACAGAAACCAGTGACTAATCTATTCCCTAATAAGCATTTCACATATTTTTCAAACTACCTCCTTAGAACAATTTATATCTTTATAATTAATATTTTTTATAAATAACAAAACAGAACGCAACAAACTTTTAAGTCCAATTATATGCTACAACATACGGTCGCCTAAAGACTAAATACCTGACCTCCAAAGGAAGTTTAAAAGAGCCAGTCACCAACTACTGAAAGCATCTTCAATTTGTGTTTAAGCTTGTCTCTTAGATAACACTGTCTTTGTGAGGCATTCTACACCAGAGATTGTTTGCACATTTCCCCATGAAAAATGGGCCTAGGATATGACAAAATGGGATTGATGTCACATTTAATGAATTTATTAAGCAATTATTCTAAAAACTTCAGAGAATGAGAAGGTACTTCAAGACTCCTTTTAGGATAATTTTACTAAAGGAATAGATTCAACAGTATTCATGCACAGCGTGTTTTTGCATTTATTATTATTCAGTAAATATTTATCATTAATTTCTAACTATGGGTCAAGTTTATTCTTGACACTAACAATATAGTACTAAACAATAAGTAGAAGGTCTTTGCTCTCAAGACACTAACAATATAGTACTAAACAATAAGTAGAAGGTCTTTGCCCTCAATATTCAGTAAATATTTATCATTAATTTCTAAGTATGGGTCAGGTTTATTCTTGGCACTAACAATATAGTGCTAAACAATAAGAAGGTCTTTGCCCTCAAGGAGCTTACATTACAGTAGATGGAAATGGAAAATAAACAAATTTAAAAGAATATTGGAGACTGGAAGCTTACACAGAGAGAATTAAAATCGGGCAATGTAAGAGAATAATTGAGTAGATATTTTTGAACGGATAGTTAACTCTGCTGAAGGTGATATTTAAACTGATATTTAAATGACCAGGAGAAACAAACTGAGCACAGATATAAAGATCACCACAGGGTTCTAAAATGGAATGAGCTTGTAACTTTTCTAGAAATAGTCTTTGGGGTTTTTTTTTTTTAAATCTCTGCCCCCCACCATCTTTTTATGTGTAAACTAATCCTTGTTGAAAGCAATCTATGGCAAAGTTGTACTATTTTCTTTGGAAAATAAAAGATGGGTATATATATGAGTTAAATAGAAAAAAAAAAGGAAAGAGCTTAACTTGGCCAAAAAAAAAAAAAAGAGAGAGAGAGAATCCTACTGTGACTAACCTATAGTGATTACCAGATGATGTCAGAGGGCTAGGCCACAGCCAGATTACATGGGATATTTTGGTAAACCAGAACAAGGGTTTGTTTGTATACTAATAGGAAAGATCAAGCAGGTTGGGAATGGTGGGAGAAATGGATGACAGTAGACAGAGGAGTATCATAACTCAACAATATGATACTAGCTTTCCCTTGCCACGCCTATTTTATCCACTGTTTTGGGGGTGACTGAATTGAAGTAGAAGTATACTGACCACCCTATAAATATAACAGGGGTGAAGATTTCCAGTAAAGATAACTCCATTAGTTCTGACTCCGATGCAAAGGTTCCAAACCTCTGTTTGGAACCTCTCTGTTCCAAACAATGAGCAATAATACATAAAGGTAAAAATAGAAATAAGAAAATGTTATAAATATCTCAAAATCAAGATAAACATCTCTTGAATGAAAAGTGGTCAGCCAGGCTGAAGCCATGAGCTGTAGATCTCTAAGTCTGAAAAAGAGAGTGACAGCACGCAGGGAAACAGACAGAAACCAGGCTATTACTTGAAGCAAAAGACTTTGGTGGCGCTATTTCCCTCTTGGGATAAAAGACTGAAATATATTCCCACCATTTGCCTAGCACAGTGGTTCTCCACTGGAGGTGCTTTTGTCTCCCAGGAAACATTTGGCAATGTCAGGAAGTATTTTGGTTGTCAGAACTGGGAATGTAAAGATGCTACTCACATCTAGTGCATAGAGGCTAGAGATTCTGTAAAACGTTCTATAACACATAGACACAAAAAGCCCCACACAAAACAGAATTATCTGGTACAAATTGTCAATAATGCTAGCATGTAAATAGTGCAGTATTGAGTGCCAAGTCTCAATAGTGAGAAACCACAGTCACTTAAAGCCTAGAGACATCAAAAACACAGGCGAAGTCTCTCAACCAAAAACTAAACCAAGCGCTCCACTGGCTCAGTGATTACACCTGTGAATTCACCAATACTGCTTAGAAGCAGGAGCCACAAAATGAATAATGAGATCTGCTTATGGACTGCAGTCCTAAAAGACAATCATTAAAACCCTAGGCAGGGAAGAGTGGGAACAGAAAAGGAGTGTGAAGAAATATCAATTCAAAATTAAACTTTCAATCAAAACTCCAAAACGTGAAGAAATGCTAAGAAAACCAGACAAAACAACTAACAATTAGAACATGAATGCACTTCAAATGTAATTATACATACAATCAACAGGAAAACATGATCTACTAAAATTGCTGAATTTCAAATTTCCTAATACAAGGAGACTACAAAGCAATGCCTACAAAGTTTGAAGAAAGAAAGTGTGACATAAGACATAACCAAACTCTGGTCCAAATAAAGGCAAGAGAAAAATAATTTTTTAAATAAAAAATTAAAATATAGTTCTCAAGAGTTTTCTACAGAAATTACCAGAGAATGAACAAAAAACCTGTGGCACAAGAATGAATGTATAATGAATCCATTTTATCATAAAATTAAAATAACGTGGAGGCTATATAAAAGACTATAAATGGACAAAAAATAGGTAAATAAAGCTGACAGGGGAAGGGAAAATGAGAGACAGTGAATATGCATGGGTTTCTTCGTCTCTTATCACCAAGTATCAAAACATATTCTTCAGGTATAATAAATCAAGTAATCATGGCATAGATATATTTAAAGACATAAAGGTAACATTAACAAAAAAATAACATAGTCAACAAAAAATATCGCATGGCAAAACAGAAAGATGAAAACGAAGTTAACATTGGACTAATTCCATCATTGCTTGTACAAAGGAATCAACAGTACAGTTGTTTGCTCACAAACTGGCCCCCATACACAGAGAAAGGCAAGGAGAAACCAAAGAAACAGGCCACGCCAGATTAGTAGGTGGCAGGTTAACTAAGCAAGGGAACTCACCAGGCTTGTCTGGGGCAGCTGCACGACGAGTATGAGACAGGCTGGGACCTGGGACCCTGTGCTGCAGTGCTTGCACCTGAACAGACATCTCCTCCAGCAACAGAATTCTAAGAAATTATAAGGGAGCAAACATAACTGCACACATACGCAGTCGGGGCAAGGTATAAACAATAACATACAAAAACGCCGAAAGTCAACTGCTACTTCGAAGGCGTCCGGAGCAAAAGCAGGGTACTGCGCATGATCTCTGCGCTCAGCACTGCCAATGGGGTGGGCAGACCACGTAAGCCACGCCTCCAGGCCGACCCACCCATCGGCCCCACCCTCACCCCATTTAATGAACCAGCTCGCCCACGCTACTCAAAGAGTGAGCAAGGGCACCTGTCAGTTGTTTTGCCCTCGTGCTGCACCAAGGGTCCCAATAGAGCCTTGCCTGAATTCCTCTCTGGCCTGTTATCAATTTCTATTGATTAAAGAGTCCAAGAACCCGGGTCGGCAACAAGTAGATACGCTACACCTGCCTACTAGAAACTTAGAAGTTTATACAGAGGGCTTAAAATGAGGTTTAACTCACCTGCAGAGTCCAGATCATCTAAACACATTGCCCTCTCAAGCCTGCGTCTTTGAAAACAGCTCCCACTGTGGGAACAGAGAGCAAGGTGTGCACTGCAAGGACAGGGGAGGGGGTGAGGAATCTTCCATTGCCCTGGTCCAGCTCTAGGGTCAACTAGCAGTCACATCCTCTTGACGACCTCTTACAACCACAGTTAAAAATAAAAAAGGAACTGCTAGGACTTCCCTGGGTGGCGCAGTGGTTAAGAATTCGCCTGCCAATGCAGGGCACATGGGTTTGAGCCCTGGTCCGGGAAGATCCCACATGCCACGGAGCAACTAAGCCCGTGCACCACAACTACTGAGCCTGCACTGTAGAGCCCATGAGCCACAACTACTGAAGGCCATGTGCCTAGAGGCCGTGCTCCGCAACAAGAGAAGCCACCACAATGAGAGGCCCTCGCACCGCAACGAAGAGTAGCCCCCGCTCGCCACAACTAGAGAAAGCCCGCACGCAGCAACGAAGACCCAATGCAGCCTTAAATAAATAAATAAATATTTTTTTTAAAAAAGGAACTGCTAAAACAAAAATATGGTAAGGGGCAGCGCAGAGCGTGGGGACCTGGGTCTGCAGCCTGCACTCTGCCGAGTGGGTGCCTGCCTTGTCCTGCCCACCAGGGCCCTGGGGGCTGTGGGTGGCTGATGTCTAAACACTGTGCACTGCCACGCTCTGCTCTCCCTGCGTAAATTCACAGACAGACGTGAGTGGGTACCAACAGAAAATGGTGTGGGTACAGTGGGAATGAGCAATTTTGCACAGGAAGCTTTGGGAGGTGTTCACCGTAGTCTGCCTGAAGTTGGGACAAAATTGAACAAACGAGAGGAGGTTGGTGCTTTGGAAAGTGTGAAAGCTGCTGGTGAACTCTATTCTCTATCAGGAGAAGTAACTGAAATGAATGAAGCCCTAGCAGAAAACCCAGGACTTGTCAACAAATCTTGTTAAGAAGATGGTTGGCTGATCAAGATGACACTAAGGAATCCTTCAGAACTAGATGAACTAATGAGTGAAGAAGCATATGAGAAATACATAAAATCTATTGAGGAGTGAAAATGGAACCCTTAAATAAACTAGTTTGGAACCAAAAAGAAAAATCTCTGAAAATATTTATACATAGAAATATACAAATCATTATTGTGAAAAAGGGAATATACAAGTGTTGACTTGAAACAGACTGCCAGATACTTCCCCAGCAACAATGGATTTATTCATGATAGCAGAGAATTGCAATTCAGGGTCTGCAACCATGAGCAAATTCCCCACAGGACAAGGGAAGAAAAACACTTTTATAGAGGGGAAAAGGAAGTTGGGAGCATTATTCTTAACAGAGTCCATGGCTTTTCACTGGCTGAGTCCTTGCCAAGAAAGAAGAGGAGTCTGTCTTCTTCCTGTTGGGCTCTGCTATCTGTTCAGGCCATGAGAGCTCCCCCTGATAGTCTCCCAACTCTATTTAATTCAGATTTCTGCTTATTAACTTTTACAGAAGGAATTAAACATAAGAGAATTAAGAACAAATGTATGTCATATAAATAAACATATTATGTGTTTTGTACATATAGTATAAGAGTATGTTAAAAGAGGAAAGCAAGGCAAGATTCAGTTCACTGCAAAACTCAAAAGACACTGTCCTAATCTAGGCTTCCCTGAAGCAGCAGCCTGATCCAGGTGGTAAATTTGGGGAAGTAATCACAAGGATCAGAAGTGGAGGACTTAGAAAGATGAAATAGGAAAACAGTGTGTCAGGAAGCTGATTATCCCTGGGGCACCTAGGTATGATCCCCCTGGGAGCTCTGTGCAGCCATGTGAATATACTTCAAAACTGTCCACCCAAGAGATGGAAAAGGAGAATATTTACACATTGTCCCCTGTCCCCCATTAGTCATTAATTTTTGCCCTTAATAACAGCTGAGCAGGTATATACAGATACATAGCTTCGCGTTACAGACGAGGTGAGTGCTCAGATTACACATACAGAGAGCCAGTTGCTGCAACTACAGCTGAAAAGTGAAACAACAGTGAAAAGTGGACCAAGAGAATGTGAGGCAGGGCAAACAACTGAGCAAACGCTTATTGGGTAAATGCACATAGAGGGAAATTTCAGACAAGGTTGGATTTAGAGCAAATATTATTTAAAGGGTACACTTCACAGGGAAGATCTAAAAATTACAAATATCTTTGTAATAAATAATACACAGCCATTTTCATAAAGCAACAGAAAACACAAGGAGAAAGACACAGAAGACAAGATTATAACAAAATTTTCAGGAACTACTCTGGAGTCCAAAAAGAAATCAAAGTGAAATAGGCAGGATATATTTTGAACATAATTAAATAGAAAAGAAGAGAGAAAGTGTAAGAGTTACTCTTCAAAACAGTTACTGGCCCTGATGCCTTTATCAAGAAATTCTAGCACAGGGAGATCACCTCGGTGCTTTGTGACCCCCTAGAGGGGTGGGATAGGGAGGGTGGGAGGGGGGCGCAAGAGGGAGGGGATATGGGGATATACGTACACATATAGCTGATTCACTTTGTTATACAGCATAATCTAACACAACATTGTAAAGCAATTACACTCCAATAAAGATGTAAAAAAAAAGAAATTAACACAACGTTGTGAATCAACTATACTTCAATAAAATTTACAAAAAAATTCTACCAAACCTTTTTTCAATTGACATATAATTGACCTATAACATTATATTAGTTTCAAGTGTAAAACATAATTCAATATTTGTATATATTGCAAAATGATCACCATAAGAAATCTAGTTAACACCCATCACCACATAAAGTTACAATTTTTTTCTTGTGAAGAGAACTTTTAAGATCTACTCTCTCAGCAATTTTTAAATACAATACAATATTATTAACTATAGTCACTATGCTGTACATTACCTCCCCATGACTTATTTATCAAGAAACAGATAGCTCCAGTACTATTTCAACTCTTGCAGAAAATAAATTGTAAAAGGAAGTCACCCAGATAAGTTTTATGAAGCAAGTATAACAATGGTACCAAACCTGACAAAGATAGCACCCACAAAAAAGGAAACTATAAACCAATTTCATTTACAAATATTGATGCAAATATCAAAAAAATATTAGCAAGCAGAATGCATCAGGATTTTTAAAAATAATAAACCATGCAGGGAGAGATAAAAAATACGAGTACGGGATTAACAGATACACACTACTATATATAAAATAAACAGCAAAGACCTACTGTATAGCACAGGAAACTATATTCAGTATCTTGTAATAACCTATAATGGAAAAGAATCTGAAAAAAAAATGTGTGTGTGTGTGTGTGTGTAATCGAATCACTTGGCTATATACCTGAAACTAACACAATATTGTAAATCAATTACACGAAAACTTAAAAAATAAATAAATAAACCATGATAATATGTTTTATTCAAAGAATGTAAGAATAGTTTAATACTAGGAAATCTGCATATAATTCACCATATTAACAGCTCATAAATAGAAAAATCATACAACAACTAGATAGTTGCTGAAAAGGCATTACAAAATTTAACAACTATTCTTCATAAGAATTTTTTTTAAAAAATAGGTTCTTCTGTGTACAATAGGGAAACACAGCTGGAAAATTTCTCATTAAAGTCCAAGAGCAAGACAAGATGTCTCTTTTCTCCATTAATATTTAGTATTATTCTATAAGAAATAGCCAAAGAAAGAAATGAGGTATAAGAACAAGAAAAACAAAGGTAAGATTTACCATTATTTGAATGAATTAACTATTTACAATAGTAATAATAATTATTATTATTTAGGAACCCCCAAAAGAATCAAGTGAAAAGCCATTTCAAATAGTAACATGAATTACTAATTTCATTAAGTAAAAAATAATATACAGAAATCATAAGTTTTCATGTATAAAAACCAGTTAGTAGACATAATGGAAGAACAATAAGTAGCATTCAAAAAGATAAAATACGTAGAAAATGAATTTATAAGAAATGAATACAGTTCATAGGGAGAAATCTTTCAAATGGTACTAAGCAATCCCAAAAAGACAAATACCATATAGAATCATGTTCTTGAATATGTATTAAGAGGATATCAATTTTACCTATATTGATCTATATTTAATGAAATTCCCCCCTAACAATACTCACAGTTTATTTTTAACATGTTGATTCTGATACTCATACTGAAAACATTAACAAGCAAGGAAACCTAGGAAAAGTCTGAAAGAGTAATGAAAGAGAAATTGCACTACCATATGCTAAAATTTATAAAATTACAGAACTTAGCATGAGTAGACAGATCATTCAAACAGAATTGAAAGTTCAGAATTGGACCTAAATATAATCTAGTATATGATAAACGTAGCATTTCATTTCAGTGGGAAAAAGGCAGATTATTCAATACCTTGTTTTGAGATACCTGGGCTGCCTACCTGGATTCCTACCTTTCACTTATACAAAAAATAGATAGATAGATAGATAGAGCTATATATATACACACATATGTATATCAGATCAAATATTCAAATTATCAACTTTGTATAGAGGTACTACATGAAATTATCAGAGAATTTTTTCTATATAATTTTGGAAGAAGGTCTTTCTAGGCAGGACACAAAGCTCAGAGCTCTAAATGTAAAAATCAATAAATTTGATTAATAATTCAATTTAACTGTCTACTTGGCAAAAAGAAATCATGAATTATATCCAAAAAGGGAGTACATATTGAAAGAAATATTTGATATTCATTATATAAAGCCCTAATTTCTAATTACTTGACATACTTTGAATGCCTAAAATTCCATAAGAAAATGATTTAAAAAAATACAAAGAATTTAAACAGATAAGACATAAAAATAACTCTTAAATATGTGAAAATTTTTTAACCCCACTGAAGGAGATCAGAATGTGCCACTTTGGCATGTTGATTATTTGAGCTGAAGGCAATTGAGATATAGCAGACACAGGAAGAGCTTTCTGCCCTCTCCCTATCTGCCTAAGGTACATTTCCTGTAAGAAAGGTATCCTCCCTGTACCAGGAAGAGGTGAGCCCTCTTATCACCAGAGAAAAGGAGTCAATACTGAGATGAGTCTACACAAATAAATCTTACCAAAATAACCCTTATCTTCAATATATTTTCCTCATATTTCCTCTCATATTCCTTATTTACTCTTCTACAATTTATTGGCCCTAGAAACCCAAACCCCCTTTCTTTTGTCAAGTTACTTCTCCACAATTCATTATTCTTTCTTATAATGGTATATAAGCTCCCAAATCGAACTGCTTCCTTGGGTTTTCACTTCTTTTCTATGAAGTCTCCATGCACATAAAAATATTAAAGTCAATAAAAATTGTATGCCTTTTCTCCTGTTATTCTGGTTTTTGTCAATTTAATTTTCAGGCCCCAGTTACTCAACATAAGAGACTAGAGAAATAGTTTCTCCTCCTTACACCACTCACAAGAAAAAAAAAAAATGCAAAAATACCATTTTTACTTATATTGACCAAGATAAAAATAACTTTGATAATACACTGAATTAGTGAAAAAGTACAAAGCAGGTAGATCCAGGTGGAAATAACTTCAATAAAAACATAGGACCGGGCTTCCCTGGTGGCGCAGTGGTTGAGAGTCAGCCTGCCGATGCAGGGGACACGGCTTCGTGCCCCGGTCCGGGAAGATCCCACATGCCACGGAGCGGCTGGGCCCGTG
The DNA here is from genome assembly GCF_039906515.1 of Pseudorca crassidens. Lineage (NCBI taxonomy): Eukaryota > Metazoa > Chordata > Mammalia > Artiodactyla > Delphinidae > Pseudorca > Pseudorca crassidens. The sequence continues at coordinate 39,346,760 of NC_090302.1, read as the reverse complement.
AGCCATGGCCGCTGAGTCTGCGCGTCCAGAGCCTGTGCTCCGCAACGGGAGAGGCCACAACAGTGAGAGGCCTGTGTCCCGCAAAAAAAAAAACCAAAAACACAGGACCATCTCTCTTGAAATTAAAAATGAACATGATACAAATGACATTATGTACAAAACAGAAACAGACTCACAGATATTGAAAACAAACTTATGGTTACCAAAGGGGAAACGGTGGGGAGGAGGGATAAATTTGGAATAAGGGATTAACAGATACACACTACTGTATATAAAATAGATAAACAGGGCTTCCCTGGTGGCACAGTGGTTGAGTGTCCACCTGCCGATGCAGGGGACACGGGTTTGTGCCCCAGTCCGGGAAGATCCCACATTCTGCGGAGCGGCTGGGCCTGTGAGCCATGGCCGCTGAGCCTGCGCGTCCGGAGCCTGTGCTCCGCAACGGGAGAGGGCACAACAGTGAGGGGTCCGCGTACCGTAAAAAAAAAAAAAAAAAAAAAAGATAAACAACAAGGACCTACTGCATAGCGCAGGGAACTGTATTCCATATCTTATAATAACCTATAATGGAAAAGAATCTGTAAAAGATTGGTAGATATGTATAACTGAATCACTTTGCTGCACACCTGAAACATTTTATATCAACTATACTTCAATAAAAAAAAATTTTAAATAAACACACTCATTTTCCCAGCAATGCTACTCCTAGAAACTGCTCCTACAAATAAACATGTACATATTTAAATTAATCATTTACCAGAATATTCACTGAAGTACTGTTTGTAACACAAAAATGTTTAGTAGGGAGAAAGCTAAATAAATAATGGAAAAACTCTTCATACAATGGGATTAGATGCAGTCATTTTAAAAAGTTATTAAGCTCAAAACTGACTGATAAGGTGTGATTCTTAGGATACATTTTAAGTGAAAAAAAATCAAGTTTGTGTGTAAAGAAAAAATGGAATATATACATGTGTGCTCATATATGCATAGGCACAGTATCACTATATCCCTGGAAGGGTCCCCTAGAACTAGCAAAAGTGGTTGCTGCCATTGAGGAAACCGAGTAGTTGGGGGATATAGGGAAGATATTTTGAATTTTTAATTATGTATTTCCTATTTAGAAAATAAAATTTAGAATATACCACATATGCTAATGTGTATTGTAAATCTTTAGGTGGGGTTTCTGAAATGTATTGAACCACAGAGCTATTTTTTAGTCAATATATAGTGGAAACTGTCACCTCTTTTCAAAGTCTTCTTCAGTAAGAAATTATCTTCCTTTTTGCAGTTGTATGGTACACGCTGTGTAAACACTTAGAAAGTAAGACTTGGATTATACTCACCTACACTCATGTTTGCTCCACCCCCTTTAGATCCTTATTCATCTTATTCATTACCAGCATTCATCATAGTGCCAACATACAGGAATTTGTTGAAGTGACACATCCCTTACCCTTATGTTTTGCATTGGAAGGAACACTCCTGGGAGAGGGCACAGGGGTGGCAGAAACAGGGACATATGGCATGGCTCAGTTAGGCATGGGTTGCCCATTCATCCAGAAGAAATCTGACTGCCCAGTCCCCTTGGTTACCCTGACTGGTCACTTGACTATTCAGCAGCCCTTGTTATTGTAATCCCTCAGATGGCCATCTGCTCTGCTCAGCGGGAGAGCCGGCCCCAGGGAGAAGTGCTCAGCTGCCCTGCATCCTCAAATCAGGTCAATTACACCACTGCTCCTTAATTGCTCATGACGGCTTGGCTATTGTGTATGAAGCATCAGTAATTTCCAGTTCATTGTGGCTAAAGATTCCGGGCTAAAGAAGGTTTCAACCTGTCCCCCAGGGTCCCTGGCACCACTCAGCTTGTACATGTTGCACAGTATGTTGGGTTCCATTTCACACCCTATCAGCCACTGAATTTCAAGCTAAAGTCTAGGGTAAAATAAAACCACACCACAAAGGACAAGGCAGGAAGAATGTCTTGTAAAGACAGAGATTCATTTTCAGTGAAAACGATCAGGGAGAGCACAACCCTAACAGCCCTAATTAGTCCTTTGAGCAGCAAGCAGCCTGCAGCACTGAGCACAGGGGGTGGTGGTGATGGTGGTTACTATTGTTTCATCTGAGGAATGACTGGTCCCACAGGTGATTGAGGTGAATGACTTACTGGGCCAACTTTAGGGGTTTTCATAAAATTTCAGATAAGTGAAATTATCCTTCCAAAACTTCTCATTTGAGAAACTCTTGTGCTCATTTATCATCTTGCCCTGGTTATAAATGAATAATCTTGCAAACGCACTACACTGTGAACAGTTGGGTTCCTTTCATCTGATGGTGAACAAAGAAAAAGTTGATGGAAATTTCCCAACTAGCACATTTGAAAAGACTGGATGTGTAACAAAAAAACAAACTCTTCTAGCTCTTAGTGATACTAAGAAATTCAAAAGTTAAGTTTCTTATTTCTCTCCTGTGCTCCTCTCTCTCTCTCTCTCCACGTGATTATATATAATATTCAGAAATAACTGCATACTAGAATATATCTCCAAGGTCACAGATTCATTGATACCGTATTTGATAAAGATACTAACAAAGAGTGGATGTCCTGTCAACTTTACTTCCTCAGTTTTCAGACAACTGTACTTGGAGTTCAGATTTATATAGATGCTGCTTCCAACATGGTATCACACTAAGCCAAAATGCCAGCCTTTTGCTGTCAACTCACAATATTGTAGCTAACTATTTTAAATCCAACATTCTTTCTTGGAATTATTTCAAGGAGTTATCCAACTAAAAGTAAACTTCAAGAATATCTTGCCAAAAAAACCTTCCCTTTCAAACTAAGGAATCCAAATAGGTTAGATGTATTTCCAAGTCACATGGCTAAACAGTGGTGATCACAGATCCAGCACCCAGGTCTCCTGCATCCTAGGGAGGCACCTGTGGGCCTCAGGGAGCTTCCACTTGCCTAAGAGATCCTCCCTCCTTCTCTCTCTCTACACAAGCACACACGCAGGATATTTTAGTATTTTCCTTACCGAATGAAACTGTGCCACTTGAATTAAAATAATCAAAATCAGTTCCTTCTTTTCTTTTCTCCTGAATGTCACTTGGAGACTATAATAGAATGTGATAACTTTGAAAAGTATTTCATTCAAAGGAATTGTGAAAACCCACTTCCCAGTTCTTAACATATGAAATGCTGTCTAGGGTTAAAACATGTTTTGCAGAAAATTCAGATGATAACTGTAGAATCATTGGCTTAGAAAGGCTAAATGCCCCCCACTAAGGGTGAGATTACATCTAAATTATCCTCTGCAGAAAGAAAGTTAGCATATCCTGATGGATATTCAGAAAGAAGAGCCCACAACACCTCCTGGTGACCCATCTCTCCAATAATGTTGCAGAGAGAATTCTGGGCTAGAAGTCAGAAGATTGAGTGGTAGTCAGTCTTGCTCCTCACGTGCTCCTCAGTTGAAGAGTGGCCCTGAACAAAGAACCTTTCCAGCCCTCATTTGTCAAGGAGGGCAGGTCCTTCCAAACTTTGCCTCTCTGATTCCTTTGGTTGCATGGCCATTACTCCTTCATCTAATTTTTTTATGATGCTTTTAGCACTCTTACACAGAGAGTAGGTACATGTCCAAATAAATAAATAAAGCCTATAGGCTGTGACACTAAAGTAATGAATGGATCATGTACTGTTTGTTTTTTTAAAAAAATCATTCCAGGGACTTCCCTGGCGCTCCAGTGGTTGAGACTCCTCACTCCCAATGCAGGGGGCACGGGTTCAATCCCTGGTCAGGGAACTAAGATACCACAGGCCACACAGCATGGCCAAAAAAATAAATTTTTAAAAATAAAAATTAAAAAAATCATTCCAGCAGTTATCTTCAAGATAAGCATTCTCCCTTTTTAAACGATTATCTTAAGAAGATATTTGGCCTCAAGTCAGTTTATATGGTACACACAAAATTTCACACCATTACCTTAGAACCTCCTTTCATTTTTTTAAGAGGAATGGTTTTGTCTGTATCACTCAATTTATTTGCCAGATTGACCACAGATAACTTGTGATCATTCCTCCAAATCAGAATACCATGAAGGATGAAGGTGTACCATCACTGGAGGTACAACAAATAATGGCCTCAGTCTTCGAATATAGTTATAAAAGGACAGAAGAAATTCTTTAAGTAATAGTAGCAAGAGCTGAAGAGGAATATAGCCTCCCAGGGAAAGGATGCTGAAAGGAACCTCACTCACTTGAATGTCTGAATATTAATATGCTTTAAAAATCAGTAACATGGCACAGAATAGAAAGCTCAGGAATAAACCCTCACATATGAAGGGCTTCAGAACATGCCACCCCAAAATATGCCACTTTGGCATACTGATTACTTTGAGTGAAAGGTGCTTGAGAAACAGCAGAGGCAAGAAGGGCTCTCTGACCTCCCCCTTTCTACCTAAAAGCAGATCATAAAATTTCCCATGAGAAAGGTACTGTCTCTGTACCAGGAAGAGAAGGATGTGCTTATTACCAGAGACTGAAAGCCAATGCTGAAATGGACCTGGATGAAAAACTAATCTTCCACTAGTTTCCCCATATATTTCCTAGTTACTGTCCCACAATTTACTGCCCATAACTCAAATCCCTTTGTCTTGTCACATCCCCACAATTTATTGTTCTTTATTTTTAAAAGTATATATAAGCTTTAGACCTAACAGCTTCTTTGGGTCTTCCTTTTCCTTTTAAAGGCACCCATTACACATAAAATCATTCAATAAAATTTGTATGCTTTTCTCCTATGAATCTGTCTTATGTCAGTTTAATTCTTAGGCACAGCCACAGAACCTAATAGGGTAGAATAAAATTCTTCCTCCCCTACACATATTTGGCCAAGTGATTTTCAACAAGGATACCAACACAAATGGGAAATGGATGGTTTTTTCAACAGTGCTAGGAAAAATGGATATACACGTGCAAGAGAATGAAATTAGACCTTTTCTTTACCATATGCAAAATTTAACTCAAAATGGATCAAAGACCTAAATGTAAGAGAAAAAAACTCATACAACTCCCAAAAGAAACCATAAGGAAAAAGCACGACATTGGATTTGGCAATGGTTTCTTAGATATGACACCAAAATCACAGGCAACACAAGAAAAAATAGAAAACTTGAACTTAACCAAAATTAAAAACGTCTGTGCATCAAAGGACACTATCAAGAGAGTGAATAGGCAACCCACAGAATGGGATAAAATATTTGCCAATCATATATTTGATAAGGAGTTACTATCCAGATTATATAAAGAACTTGTACAACTTAACAAGAAAACAAAACAACCTGATTTTTAAAATTGGCAATAGACTTGAATAGACATTTCTCCAAAGAAGATATACAAGTAGCCAATAAACACATGAAAAGATGCTCAACATTACTAATCATTAGGGAAATGAAAATCAAAACCACAATGAGATACCACATCACACCCATTAAAATGGCTATTATCCAAAAAACAGAAAATAACAAGTGTTAGTGAGGATGTAGAGGAATCAGAATGCTTGGGTATTGCTGGTGGGAATGTAAAATGGTGCAGCTATCTTGGCAAACAGTATGATGGTTTCTCAACAAGTTAAACACCGAATTACCATGTAAACCAACAATTTCACTTCTGGGTATACACTCAAGACAACTGACAGCAGAGACTCAGACATTTATACATCAATATTCACAGCAGCATTATTCACAATAACCAAAAAGTAGAAATAATACAAATGTCCATCAACAGATGGATAAACAAAATGTGGTATACACATGCAGTGGAATATCATTCAGCCTTGAAAAGGAATGAAAGTCCAATACGTGCTGCAATACAGATGCACCTAAAAAAGAGTATGCTAAGTGAAATAAGCCAGACATAAAAGGACAGATGTTGTATGATTTCACTTATATGAGGTACACAGAGTAGTCAAATTCATAGAGATACAAAGTAGAATAGTGGTTACCAGGGGTTGAGAGAAGGAAAGAATGGAAAGTTATTGTTTAATGAGTAGAGAGTTTCAGCTTCAGAATGATGAAAAAGTTCTAGAGATGGATACTGATAATGACTACACAACAATGTAATGTACTTAATGCTACTAACTTGCATACTTAAAATGGTTAAAGTAGTAAATCTTATGTCTATTTCACCACTAAAATCAGTAGCATGCTTTGAGGTACATGTCTACTGTAGAGGTGGCCCAAATCACCCATCAAGAAAGAACTTGCTATTCAGCTGCAAGGAGTGCAGGTGATTGAGAGCCTCCAGCTGTTACCACCTTCAGGAGGCATCTCAGCTTTCAAACTGAGACCACACTCTCCCCAGACAACCTCCAGCCAATGACTAAGCAAGCAGGGCTGCAGGACCTGGCGATTTCTGCCCAACAGGAGTCCTTATGGGTAATCTTAGCTCTAGAGCTCCTGTCGGGTTGGCTATTTTTTTTTTAACATCTTTATTCGAGTATAATTGCTTTACAATGTTGTGTTAGTTGCTGCTATACAACGAAGAGAATCAGCTATATGTATACATATATCCCCATATCCCCTCCCTCTTGCGTCTCCCTCCCACCCTCCCTATCCCATCCCTCTAGGTTTGTCAGACCTGCAACATGGTCTGTAGGTTTTCCCTGCCCAATCCTGCTTTGTCCCCTTTTTTCTATTTCATGGTCACTAATCCCCAATAAACCTCCTGTCCTCCTAACTCTGTCTCAGTGTCTGATTCCTGGAGCATCTGAATGTCAGAGCTGTTACCAGGAGTGACCCCAGAAAGCTGGCAGTAACCTGGGATTTGGGGAACAGATCACTCACTGCCCAGCTGACAATGGGGACTTCATCCCAGGTGGCATGTGGGACACAAATAGTTCACAGCATTACGTGGAGGTCCAGTTGCTACAACTTTCACTGGTGGTAACTTGAGAGAATGTTCTGGTGGAGCAAAATACTCTGATGAAATGAAGCATAAATAATGATGTAGGAAGTTGTTCGTTATCTCCTATTTAATAAAAATTTCAGGTTATAGATTGGATAATCCCATAATTATTTTAAAAAGTATATACATGCATATTCATAAATGCCATAAAAAATATACCAAACGAGTAATAATTGTTATATCTTAGTGTGATTATGAGTTTATTTTTTTCTTCTACTATAAATTGTGTTATTAGTAAAATGATAAAAATGACTTCAGGTTTTTAAAAAGAAACTTCATGATCCAAACCAGTTGTTTACAGCACTTTAGAGAACAGAAAATGTGTCTATTGCCCCCATTCTCTACTCTCAAAGAGATATTTAAATGTAGTATCTCATATCAGCAAAGTGAAAATTTAATATTAAAAAAAAGTAAGACAGTGAATTATCGAATTTGAAAATTGGGTATTGAGTGTTCAGAAGTGCTGTTTAGGAATAAAGACTCAGATGTAGGGAATGGACTTGAGGACACGGGGAGGGGGAAGGGTAAGCTGGGACGAAGTGAGAGAGTGGCATGGACATATATACACTACCAAACGTAAAATAGATAGCTAGCGGGAAGCAGCCGCATAGCACAGGGAGATCAATTCGGTGCTTTGTGACCACCAAAGGGGTGGGATAGGGAGGGTGGGAGGGAGACGCAAGAGGGAGGGGATATGGGGATATATGTACACATATAGCTGATTCACTTTGTTATACAGCAGAAACTAACACAACAATGTAAAGCAATTATACTCCAATAAAGATGTTAAAAAAAAAAGTGCTGTTTAAAACAAAGAACCAGCCTCCTTCATCCAGTAATTATATTATTTGTTCTCATAGTGGTAACTCTCAATATTTTTCTCAATATTACTCCTATATGAAACAGAAAAAATGTCCCTAGTAGGTGACCAAAAATTTGTGGTTGTTTTTCCATTTAAAAATGGCACCTAGCAGATCTTGACATAGCTTCCTCTGAGTTAGACGCTAAGATATCTATGTAGAAAGAGGGACTACTTAAAACAAAATAAAATGTTAATTATATCTTCATGGTGTTGTTTAACATGTTCCCATATCCCCTGTGTTTCTAGAAAGCTAGTAATTGGATCTCGAGGCTTGAGCAGATTCAAGTTGGATATTTTTAGTAAGAATACTTCAAAGTTGCATTGTAGATTTGATTTGCATTTCTCTAATAACTAGCAATGTTGAGCATCTTTTCATGTGCCTGTTAGCTGCCTATATGTCTTCTTTGGAAAAATGTATATTCAGGTCTATAATGAGGTACCACCTCACAGCTGTCAGAATTGCCATCATCAAAAAATCTACAAATAACAAATGTTGGCAAGGATGTGGAGAAAAGGAAACCTCTATACACTGTTGGTGGGATTGTAAATTGGTGTAGCTACTACGGAAAACAGTATGGAGGTGCCTCAAAAAAACTAAAAATAGAACTACCATATGAAGCAATTCCACTCCTGGGTTTCCAAAAAAACACCCTGAAACACTAGCTCAAAAAAATACATGCACCCTGATATTCACAGCAGCATTGTTTACAATAGCCAAGATGTGGAAGCAACCCAAATGTCCATCAACAGATGAATGGATAAAGAAGATGTGACATTGAGAGATATATAATGGCAGCCATAAAAAAAAGAAAGTAATTCTGCCCTTTGCAACTATGTGAATGGACCTACAGAGTATTATGTTTAGTGAAGTAAGTCAGAGAAAGACAAATACTATATGTTATCACTTATATGTGGAATCTAAAAAGTAAAACAAACAAACGTATATAACAAAACAGAAACAGACCTACAGATATAGAAAACAAACTGGTAGATACCAGTGGGGAGAGGGAACAGGGAGGGGCAAGAAAGGTGTATGGGATTAAGAGATACAAACCACTATGTATACAATAGATAAAAACAAGGATATATTACACAGCACAGGGAAATATAGCCATTATTTTCTAATTACTTTAAATGGAATATAATCTATAAAAATATTGAATCATTATGCTCTACACTAATATAATATTGTAAATCAACTATATTTCAATTAAATTTCAATTAAAAAAAAGTTGTTAGTAGAATCCCATCATGAGGTATGTAATGTTTGGTTGTCTCTTTCCTTCATGTTAAGATTGATCAGGGGTTTATATACATTACAGCCATAGCCTCCCTTAAAAAGTTCTCAATCAGCTCTTTACCTAGTAGTCTTAGCAGCCATTGAAAATATTACCATTACTCACTATGTTAGGGGTTACAAGATGGCATATTTTAATTCTGTCATTCTTTCTTCTTTGATTAGCTCTAATGCATACATAAAGAAAGACTTTATCTCATCAACTGTTTGGTTCCACTTAAGTGAAGTAACAGGAAGGCCAGGACAAATATTTGATTTTGAGGCAAGAGCACTGTCCCCAAAATCTTTAGTCAGACTTGTCCAAGAGTACAAACAAGCCAGCTCCTAAGAATTCCCAGAATACTTGAAAAGGAATGGGTCCTGGGATAGAGAGTTGCGGGGGAAGGGGGCAGGAGGGGTGTAAGATGAACAACTGGAGTTCCTGCTCTAACAGGGAACACATCCTAGTGAAATTGAAATAACTATTGTTAAAATGATCCAATTAGTATCCACAGGCTCATGATGCATGGGAAAATTCGAGTTACATTAGATTTTAGTACAATATCAAATTAATGAGAAGAGAAAGATTATGTGTTAAATTATCTGGGACAGTTAAAATTCTGTATTAAAATAGAGTGGAACAATCGCAGAAATATTTCGAGTTTAAAAAGTTATATTATCCCCTGGACCTAGAGACTGTCATACAGAGTGAAGTAAGTCAGAAAGAGAAACAAAAATATCATATATTAACGCATATATGTGGAATGTGAAAAAACTGGTATAGACGATCTTATTTACAAAGCAGAAATAGAGACAAAGATGTAGAGAACAAACATATGGATACCAAGGAGGGCGGGATGAATTGGGAGATTGTGATTGACATATATACACTACTGATACTATGTATAAAATAGATAAGTGATGAGAACCTGCTGTATAGGTTTTCACCTCAATGCTCCATGGTGACCTAAATGAGAAGGAAATCCAAAAAAGAGGGGATATATATATATATATATACACATATAGCTGATTCACTTCACTGTACAGCAGAAACTAACACAACATTGTAAAGCAACTATACCCCAATTGAAAAAAAAGTTATATCATCCTTAACTCACATGTTACACCTAAGAACGCCAGTTAAATTAAAGAGTTAAATATAAGAAATAAAACCAAAGAAGCATGGAATTCTTGATGAATGTTTATCTGACTTTGTAGTAAAATTTCTAAGCATAATTGCAAAGGAAAAATCTACACTGGGGAAAAACTGACATATTTGATTTCACATAACTTTTAATATGTTTGTCAACTCTAACATAAAAGATAAATGACAACCTGGAAAAAAATTAATAAAAAATATCCCCAATCTATAAGAAGCTCTTATTGCCAAGTCAATAAGAAAATCACGAACATTAGTAGTAAAACAGAAGAAATGCGTAAGTCATTCAAAATGGAGAAACACATGCAAATTAAAACAATATAATTTTACTTTTTTCCTTTAAGACTGACACCAGTTTTTTCCTCTAACGTTAAAACCTACCATTAAAACTGATACAGGACAAAGAAAGCTCACGCTCTGCAGAGGGAATCATAAATCAGTATAATTTTTAAGAAGAGCAATGTGGTATCATGGATAAAAGTCTTGAAAATATTCTTACCCTTTGAGCCAAAATGTCCCTTACAATAAATTTAGAATTTCTTGTAAAGACATAAACGGAGATTACACAATAAGATTTGTGTACAGTGTTGCTCCTGTAGGGTTAGAAGACTCAGAAACAATTTAAGTATATAATGTACAGCTTTGAGATGAAAAATGATACAGTTAATAAAAATATTTCCAAAAATATCTTAAAACATGTGAAAATCCTTCACTATATAATAATGATAAAAAAAGTTCAAAATTATTTCTTTAATCAAAATCTAATTTCACTGATATACATGAGACTTAAATATATATACATATTTACACACAAATATGTATAAATGTATTTTACATTTGTATATACATGTCTACATACTTATATATTTATATGTTGTGTGTATGTGTGTGTATGAAAGTGAGTGACTGGAACGCTTACTAACAGTGTTAAGTTTAAGGATTTTTTTCCCCTTCTTTATAAATTTTTTTTTAAGTGAAGTATAGTTGATTTACAATGTTGTGTTAATTTCAGGTGTATAAAGTTGTTTTTAATTATGTTTTTCCCAATGAAACATTTTATAATTCAAAATAAGAAAAAATTAATACAATTTTAAAAGAAATGTCTTGTTTGATTCACTTAGCTGCTCCATCTATGCACATTCACTTCATCACCATCAAATTTACAAACATTTCCTGTTATGTGCCAGACACTCTCAGTACTGGGATACATGGGAAAGGGCCTGGCAATCATTATAATACTGAATAAGAGGCTGACCTTCCCCTTAGGGAAGCATACTAGAGTGAAAAAAAAAAAAAAACCCAGCTCTTTACCGAACTAAGTATGATGCCCTATCCTCAAAGCTCTAAAAGAAGTATAAACTAAGATCAGACAGCTATTACACAATCCAAATTTTTTTTTTTTTTGCCTCAGTTGATTGGAGCAAATACATGATTTGCAAGGCCACTGATCTGTGTAGTATAGAAAGGTCTCCTAGCAAAAAGGGAAATGTAGACAGAATGCAAAAGACTCAATGTTGTATTTAACATGAACAGTGTCACTCACTGTTAAGATGCAGAACCATCAATATTTCGTTGCTGTATGGTCCTGGTTTTCTCTTAAGCCATCCCTACCTTCTTAGTGCTGAGGGTTGCAATAGTTCAAGATTTTCCCATTAAACATAAGAAACAGTCACCAGCCATGCTTGTCTTGCTCAGCCTCTCTGCCCTGTTCCACATCAGGTAGCACCAGGTCCCAATCCAAACCAACCTTGGAGGTTTTGCTCCACGAGTTACGTGGGCAGAGTTAATGGAGCTATCGCTTGCTCTTGTCTGCAAACAGGGAATGATGGATGGCTATCTGCTAAATGTATTCAGCTTCAGAGCAAGAGAGTTGCTCCTTAGCATGCAAGAGAAAGAGAAAAATTAGATTCTCCATTTCTTCACTCACTTCCTGCATTCTAGGAAGCTTTTGTCCTCTCTTCCCTTCTCATGCTAGTCACCAACATAACAAGTTCCTCAGTGTCAGCCCACATACACAGAATGTATGTAACACAACACATCCATTCATTTATCCTACAAACATTTACTGAGAACCCATTAAGTGGCAAAGCTCTGTGCTAGGAGCTGGAGAGACAAGATGAATAAAACATAGCGCAGGTACTTGAGCTCTTACGATATGGTAGGAGAGAGCGACGTTAAAACAAATCACTGAAATAAAGGGTTGTAGGTGTTCTAACAAACAGAATATACAGAGGAACAGTTATAAATCCTTTTTATCGAGAACTTGCTATATAAGCACTATCATAGATATCTCATATGCATTAAAATCAGTCAATCCTTACAATATCCCTATGAGATAGTGAGAAGTTAAACCAACATACTTTACTGGAAAAATATTTTCCCGCTTGTGTGCTAAAAACAGTAGGACCAAGCAAAAGGAAGTACCCTTTTGTTCCATGAAATATTTGCTCCTGGAAGATAAGACTATGAACCAATTAAAATACCTTATCAAGACTAAATTTGCTCATCAGGGCTTACTTTAAGATCCTGCCTAGCTATGCCTACCAACCAAAAGTTATTTTATCATAGTCACCGGCCCAATCCCAACCAATTCCCTGCCTCGAAAGACCCACCTTAAAATCACACAGCTTAGGTCCTAAAATGTCATATATACCCACCCCTCATTTCTCCATTTTGAGACACTACTAAAAGTCAGCCAAATTAACCTTCTCCCTTACTTTGGTAGGCCTAATAAGCTTAGCTGTGCTTGATCAATAGGTTTTCCTGAGATCTTCTGAGAGATCAATGATCAGCAACTGATATTACAGTCATCATTTTACATATCTATCAAGATTTATGTGAGTCTACTCTAAGCCTTATATTTCTGTCTGCCATTTATGGGGGATTAAAAGAAGTGATACTTTATTGGAAAGTGAGTGAAAGAAAGGCAAAGTGGAGATGCTATTTAAGCCAAATTTTAAAAGACAAGTAAAATATTCATCTGATCTTCAAGAGAGGAAATGGTATCTGTGTGCACAGAGACAGAGGCATGAATCTGTAAGACAGATTAAGAGAACTTAAAATCGCAAAAAAATGGCTAGAACTCAGAATACATGGTCGGGTGAAATGCTGGTAGATGAGGCTGGAAGCATAAGTGGGGCCAGATCACAAAGGGTCCTACTGCCATCCTAAGAGTTTTGGTTTTACCTTGTAGGCAATGGAAAAAAACATAGCATGATTTTTAAACCAGGTAATGACATAACTGGCTTTGTATTTTTATAAAGATTATTCTGGCTACAGAAAGGAAAACTGAGCTGGAAGGCGTAAGACTAGAAACACTGAGGCTTGTTAAGAAGCTGTTTCAGGAAGCTAGCAGAGATTCTGATGACCTGGATGATGTCAGTGTCAGACGGATGAAGAAGATGGGATGTAGGAAAGAGAGATGTAGGAAAGCCAGAGAATACTGTTAGGGAAAAACAAGAGTTTGGGATGACTCTAGGTTTCTAGCTTAGGTTAATGAATACAAAATCACACCATTTTAAAGATGGCAAATTCAAGGAGAAAATCTTCTTTTTGAAAAATAAAATAGCACCTGTAACTCTATTTCTGTTTTGTAGATAAGTTCATTTGTACCCTTTTATTTAGATTCCACATGTAAGCGATATCATATGATATTTGTCTTTGTCTTTGTCTGACTTACTTCACTCAGCATGACAATCTGGTTACCAGGGGATAAGGGTGGAGGGGGAGGGATAAATTGGAAGATTGGGATTGACATATACGCACTACTATATATAAAATAGATAACTAATAAGGACCTACTGTATAGCACAGGGAACTCTATTCAATACCCTATAATGGCCTATATGGGAAAAGAATTTTAAAAAAGAGTGGATACATGTATATGTATAACTGATTCACTTTGCTGTACACCTGAAACTAACACAACATTGTAAAGCAACTATACTCCAATAAAAAAATTTTTTAATAAATAAATAAAACAGATGTGTTCAGGATTAGACAAATTTTTTAGACATACTGAGTTCTAAGTAGCTATGGAGTATTTGGATAGAAAGGTGGATAATGTTGGGGTATCTGAAAGGCCCAACAAATAGCACCCTTTCTTCCCTGAGCAAATGAAGAAATAAAATAGTGGAGCAACACTGATTAAGAGACTAAAGTACCACCTTTTCTACCAATGGAGGCCAAGAAGGAAGCTGTGGCTTTAGATCTGTTATCCAAATGGGCCTCCTAACAGAACTGCATAAATAGGTGGGCACACCAACTCTGCCACTGGCGTTGGGGTGCATGAACCAGGCCAAGAAGCTGAGAGGGAGCAGTCACAAGTAAATCAGAAAAGCCAAGAGAAAGTGGTATCACAAAATCCAGAGCAGGGAAGTAACCAGGAGGAAGGCGTATGGAGCTTTAAATACTGTATAGGTCAAGCAAGATGAGGCCTGGAAAAGTACAATTTAACTGGAAATTCAGGACTTTGAAAGTTGAGAGCAGGGGACTCAGGTTGAAAAGACAAGTGTTCTGATCTGCAAGGCCATGAAGGTATTGCAAAACTCTAGGCCTTACTCAAAGGAGCTGTGGTAGAATATATGGAAAGACCAAGGCAAGAATCTTGGCTAATTCTTACACCCTACTCCCATCTATAATATCCTCCCGAGACAGAAAATCTGGAAGAAACTTATAACCACCTCTCCTTTCCTTGTTTAGTGGGTAAGATCAAGTGATTTATAAGGTTTGAAAACAAACTACTTTTAAAGCTCTGAGAATTTACGAGTGTAATAGTAAATGAATAACACTAAAAAAGAAAGTCCCCAGAAGTGCTCTGGAAGAGACCACTATGGGGCCTCCTTTGAGAAAGATGCTATTTAAAGTTGTTGGTTCTAATCAAGAGATTCACTTTGCTTCAAGACATGTGTCTTCTGATTGCTACTTCGGAAAAATGTCTTTAGCTTGGTGTGCAAGTACCACCCTGATCAGCCTCTGGGCTACTTCCTTCTTGCATCCCTTCATCCATCCTACTTTCCAGCTCAGGAGTCAGCAAACTATGGCGAGTGGGTCAAAATGAACCTACGCCTGTTTTTGTAAATAAAGTTTTATTGGGACCATGGCCACATCCATTCATTTAGATATTGTCTACGAGTATCTGCAATGGAGACCATACGGCCCACAAAGCTGAAATACTTGCTATCTGGCCCTTCACAAAAAAAGTCTGCTGACCCACGTAATATAGCCTATTCTTACCCATACATACCCTTTGATTTCCTCCTTCTTATCTTTTTTTATTCCATTCTCACTTTGTGGAATGCCCCTCAAATACTACACAACCTTCAGGAACTAGCTTCTTGAAACACCATGTCTTCCAGAGACAGTTCTCTAATGCCCCCCCCCGGAGGGTCTTTCTGCTGTTTCTGAAATCCCATGATAACTAAAGTATCTGGCATGTTTTGGGGATCAATGAGTAATTGTTGAGTGAATGGAGGAAGGGGGGGTCTATTTCAGGATATTGTCCGTTCTTTTGTTTTCATTATGCACACATCTCTAGAGCCTCTATCTAGAGGGTAGATGAGTCTGATAACTTCTCAAAGCATTTAACACAGTACCATGAACAGTGTAGGATGTGATGAGCATTTATGGAATGAAGGGCTCAGAGGCAGGAAGACAGTAAAGCATGAACTGACAGTGAGTGGAAAGGAGCTCCCACCATTCTAAACTTTGGACGCTTCTCCAAAGTAAAGACAGATTCTGAAATCTTTGCAAGGCCCTCACATCATTAGCTTTTGTATGAATTTCTGCAATGGAAACATTGCCTGCTTTTATTTTGCTCCCTGGTATTTGAAATGGGTGAGCAGGAACCATGTGACAGAAAAATGAGAATTAATATTTGGGCACCTGAGACTCACAAGTGAGCTGAAGAGTCTGGGGAGATACGAAATATGCCATACCCACATGGGTCATGAATCTAAAAACAAAGCCAAAGTACCTTTGGTTTGGATTGCGCAAAGCCTAAAAACAAAAACTAGGACCTGAATTCTTTTTCATTTTTTTTTATTCTAAAATTTACAGAAGATAACATTTACCTTCTTAACCATTTTTAAATGCATAGTTCAGTGGCATCAAATACAACAAACACAATGTTGTGCAACCACCATCATATCCATCTCCAGAACTTTTTCATTTTCCCAAACTGAAAAATTTAAGTTCAACGCTTGATTTGCACATTTTGAATCTGTATTTTCTCAGGGATTATCAAGGGACAGTCTATGGCCTCATCAGTTCATTAACGCAAGTCACTTGGTGACTCTTCCCAAGTATAACTCAAACATATAGCTGACCGTTTGGAAATAATCCAAGAAAATGAAATTTTAGGAGACATAATTATTCAGGATGCTAGGACTCTAAGGAGATTCAAACAGTTACAAAATATCCACTGTTCATTTCCTGGTGGGTAGGACTGGAGTTCTTTAAGTATTGAACAGAATTATCAAGAAATATATTTTATGCAAGCATCTGTTCCTTTTTCATACAAAAAGAAAAAGAAGCTACTCCCCAGATCATTCCCAGGACCCAGCTATACTCATTTCCTGTTAACAGATGCTCCCCCGTGTCCAAAACATAGTCCCCAGAGAGGATTCTGTATCTTCCATCTGATCGTTTCCAGAAATGCAATCTTCTCGGCTAACGTGGCAACCGCTGCAGGGTGTCCCACAAGGGGGCCACTCTTCACCTTGTAATGTCTAACCGCTGTAGTGTCTGAACTGCAGAGACTGATTTACAACCTAAGGTGTCTGGTCCCCAAGGGCCACTTGCTTCACTCTAGCCTTCAAGAATCCTATTTCACAGTCCCAGATAACCGGCAGATAACCTGCTTGGGTAACAATCAAATTGAGCACCAGAAGTGCCAAGAGAGCAGCAGGTCTGGCGGCCACAGAACCGGGACAGCCGGCTTTCAGGTGGATGGGTGTCTCAGGAGCCAGACATCTTGATTGACTGACAAGCACTTTGCTTCTGGTCCTGTCTGTATCATCCGACAGCTCCAATGGTTACCTGTGCCGTAGGCTCCAGTTCTCAATCCAGAAAGGCCGCGTCTATTAGCCAGAAGGCCAAATTCTGGAAGGAGCTTGTGGGAGGTGTTCTACAGTTTTCCAGCACTCGGGATCACTGGGCTGGGCCTGGGCAATGTGCACCAAACCAAAGGGAGAGGAGGCGCTTCCACCCAGCGCTTGCTCCTCTCGCCCTGTGGGCTGGCTAAGGCCTGGTGCAGAGGCGCATCAGACTGCGGCATGGCACCTTTTAAAGTTCACCCCAGCCTCAGCACTGGCCAAGGCCAAGCTGAGGAGGTGCCTCAGGGAGCTATGAGGGCTCCAGGGGGAAGCCTGAGCTGGCAGCATTCCGGGTCCTAAGCCCCCTTTAATCCAAACAGCTTTCTATACATGTTAAAATGATTAAAGAAGACAATTTACGAGATACAAACAAAGTTTAACACTAAATGAAGCAGGTATTCTCCACTCTCAAGGGTCCAGAGAATTGCAAAATGGGGCAGAAAGCAGGAAGCTTTTATAGGATAAAGAATGAGAAGCAAGGAAGAGAAAAATAGAAAATGAATAAGGAACAAACAAGTAAGTATAGAGCCCAGAGCTGGCCTGGTGTTTGGGGATCAAATGACTGGATACACTGGGTTTCTGGTCAAGTGGAGCATTAACAAAAGTCATGTAAGATTTGGTTTGCTGATGTGTACCCCGGACAGGAGCAGCTACATCTTGGGCCTAGAAAGTTATTTCAACAAATACATATATATATATACATACACATTGTTTTAATATTGGGGAATCTATATAAGATCTATATAAAGTTTCCTCTTTTTTAAAGAATTCTGCTACTTAAAAAAAAAAAAAAAAAAAAACCCCACCCTCCAATGAGAAAACAGAGACTTCTAGCACAAAAAGACCCAGCAAGGTCACACAAACCAAGTGAGGTCCAGTGATTAGAATCTGTGTCCTCCTAACACCAGGCCCACTGATTCCTCCACACTCCACCGCCAGCTTCGCAGTGCGCCCCTTAACTTCAAAATGCAGAATGGCAAGCCATTTACAATGCTCTGGTCTCAATTATCATTCAGTGTGAACAGCAGGATAAAATGAAATCTTTGAAAGAAATGTAAAGGATCTGCCTGTGGACATCCTGAAAATCAATGGCAAACCCAGAATAACCGCAAACAAGCCTGCCTCAGGGTCCAGGGCTCTCTGCCCTGAACTCATTCTCACCTGCCCACGAGCCTTCCACGTCTTTAATGTTTGTGGTTCCTGCTTATTCGAGATGTACAAGGTGAATAGTGAAATCCTGATGCTAGAATTTCCCCCAAATTAGGCCAAACCTGGGCCTTGTCAAGGAGCTCTGGGATTTCAGTACCTTCCCAGCTAGTGCTTTTTTTTTTGCAGTACGCAGGCGTCTCACTGTTGTGGCCTCTCCCGTTGTGGAGCACAGGCTCCAGATGCACAGGCTCAGCGGCCATGGCTCACGGCCCAGCTACTCCGCGGCATGTGGGATCTTCCCGGACTGGGGCACGAACCCGTGTCCCCTGCATCGGCAGGCGGACTCTCAACCACTGTGCCACCAGGGAAGCCCTCAGCTAGTGTATTTTTAAATGAAAGCTTGCTTTTTCCATATAATTGAGAGCCTAGGTCCTCGAGACAGAGAATGCCTCCCCTCTGAGATGCTCCTGCAGAAGCCCTCAGTGAACTGTGGGTGCTCCCTGAATAATTAGTACTTAATACCATGGTCAGTCACTTGGAACAAGGAGGAGCAGTTTCATAAAAGCATTGCCCCACTCTTTCAGAAAAGGACAGACCCTCATATATGGTAGTTCCCAGGTTCTTTGCACTACGTTATTCTCACAAGGCCAAGTACTTTTTTAAAAATTTATTTATTTATTGGCCACGGCTTGCAGGATCTTAGTTCCCCAACCAAGGATCGAACCCGGGTCCCCAGCAGTGGAAGTGTGGAGTCCTAACCACTGGATCGCCAGGGAATTCCCAAGACCAAGCACTTTTTTTCCCTAGATATTTGAGTGGATGCATTGATTGAACCTACCAGTATGAGGCAAAATATGTCACCCAAAATACTTTTCTTCCATTCATGTAAATGATAGGATTCAAAACACCAGCACACAAAGAAACAATGAAGACAGCCCAATTCTTTGATTTTCACAGTTGGGTAAGCTGAGGGTTGCGCAGAAATTCTAGGTAGTTCATGGTAGAACCCACTTCCCAGTCTTGGATCTTGCTACCAAACCCCATGACGAGAGCAGGGAGAGAGACACCATATCACATTTTGCTTGGGACCATCTCAGATGATGTATGTTGTCCCAGCGTAGTTACCAATAGTGCCTCTGTCACTCTCAAAATTGTCCCAGTGAAGGCAATAAGTGACATGGGCTAAGGACATGTGTCCACCGGGCTTCTAACTAAGATAGATAAAGCCGGGGGGGTGAGTTAGAAGTGTACAGAGCATTAGCCCTTGGACTGAGGACTCAGGGAAACCCATCTGAGACCCCAAACCTTGTGTCGCTGTGCAGGCTCCTCAAATTCTCAGAGACAACCATGATCTAAAATCGGTGAACAATGACTAATCCAGTTCGTGGCCCCACTCCCTGGGCAACCATCCGGGGAGACAACCAGCTAGGCCGCCTCCCCCTTCGCTCCTTCTCACTGCACCAAACCATTCCCATGAAACCCAAACCTTTCCAAATGAATTTGGCTCTTGTTTTACTTTTAGTACTAACTCCCTGGGGCCTCTCGCTTTGGCAAGATTCTGTTAGGTTTGTCATGTTGCAGAAGTGTAATGATTAAGAATCATAGAGGGCGGAACTTGCCCGGTCGTCTAGTGGTTAAGTCTCTGCACTTCCACTGCAGGGGGTGCAGGTTCGATCCTTGGTTGGGGAACTAAGATCCCACAAGCAGTGAGATGTGGCCAAAATAAATAAGAATCATAGAGGGCAAGGGAGTGGGAAGGAGGAGGAAGGGGAGGAGGGGGAGGAGCGAGCAGGAGGAGGAACAGGAAGACGAGGAGGAGGAGGAGGAGGAAAGGGAGGAGGGGGAGGAGCAAGCGGGAGGAGGAGCAGGAAGGGGAGGAGGGGGAGGAGCGAGCGGGAGGAGGAGGAGGAAGTATTGTTAACAACAGGACCACTGGGACAATCAGCCATGGGAATGACTTCAGTTTAAGCAACAAAGACCGTTTTGTTTCCCAAGCTCTCAAATGAGCAGCATTTGGCTGCAACAGAAGATAAGGATCCTTAGGGGATCCTTTTAGGGGTAGGGAGGGCGGGGTGTTCAACTGCCTCCCTGTCACCACAGGCTGTCATCTCCCAGAATCCAGGCAAAGCTGGGTTCAGTCCTCTCCAGGGAGGAGGCCACTGAGGGAGACCTGAGAGGCCGCAGGTGTTTGGGTGATACTGCTGGGGTGCTCTCCTCCCTCTGAACCTTTCCCTGGGAGATTCACCCTCCTGGAGATTCCGCCTTCTCTCCTGGAGACATGAAATAAGGCTGAGGCCTCTTGGGATATTAAAAATCCCGAGATGACTGCAGGGGGTGAGAAAGCAGTAAGAAGAGATGGGCTTTTCACTGCAGGACCCAGCAGCTCAGCTTCCAGCTCCCTTTCGAGGTGAAGCCCAGCCACGGTCCTCTCTACCCACTGCCTTCCTTCAAAATGACAACAGAGCTCACTTGAGAAACGGGGGTCGTTTCCCCACTGGATGGGCTGCTGTGAGCATCGGGACCCTCTCACCGTGTCTCTGTGGCACCCAATGGCAGCTCTCATGAGTGTTATGAAAGGGGCTCTGCATATGATTTGTGAAGAGGTCTGATTTCTTCAGAAAGAAGTAAATGGCTTCCTAGAAAGGAGAATTACCAGTCAGCCGAGGGGAAGCGTGTTGTAAAATTGTGTGCGCTCAGTCAGGTGTCTGAAGGAACAGTATGCCCTGGTCTTGCAGAGAACCCTTCCTAGCACACCCCCTTTGGAAATTAACACATCTCAACCTACAAAATACCCTCTAGAATGGAAGCTGGAAAACGGTCACGTGATGCTGGCCTTTCCCCTACACACCGACAGCAGTGTTGTCAGGAAAGGCACGTCATAAGCAGCCCACGCAGGGGCCCCAGAGGGGGAAAATGAGTGTCTGGTCAATGTGAATGAGAAGATTCTTCCTAAAGAATCTCAGACCTCAAGGTGACAGGTCGGCCTGCCTTAAACTTGAGAAATCCAGGGCAGTTGAGGCAGGTGACCTCTCTGAGAAGTCAGGGGAAGCAACGGACCTTTTCACTTCCCTTCCCGCTCTCCCGCCCTCCCTCTCACTCAGTTTTGAGACCAAGTGCATTCACACCCCAAAACTGAGAGCTGACACTGCACAGTGCCTTTCAGAACCCCTCCCCCTGGCTACCAGCTGGCAGAAGAGATCCTGAGCCGCCTTCTCTGGAGCACCATTCGTTACTCCTCTGAACAGGCTGGGACTTGCTTTCAAAAGGCAGCTGGGCCTGGGGACCATGTTTCACTTCTTGACACCATTAATTGGGTTATGAGTCAGAGCCATAATGAAGACAAGTTTTGGTGTCTCCTGCAACTGTCCTGGGAAATGCACTTGCACAGGCCCAAAAGCCACAGAAGGAGGGAGAGCCGGACAGATCTGCTTTGTTTATGGGGCCCACATGGCCACAGACGAATGGTCAGTGCCATGGGACTCCTCTGTGGACAGACCGACAGCTTTTCCTGCTGCTCCCAGAGGCCCTTAGATGTCATACCATCTCACCCAGAGAGGCTCATTAGTAATAGGAGGAAGTGGGAGGAGGCAGAAGTAGATTCAAAACAAGCTACACAAGGAGGCTGAAAGGAGGGAACATTCTGAGAGCCTGTGATGGTACACGGGAGGCAAGAGCTGGTCTTGCATGCAAACCAGGCCACTGCGCATTCAGGCACAAGACCAGCTCCCCACGTGAAGGCAGCTCTCAGCAGTCTGAATCAAGAAGCACACCTTGAAGGTTTGACTCAAAATAAATGGCCTAGGCTTATAAATGTCAAAGAGGGCTATTATGCATGCAGTCCTGAATCCAGCCAGTTAGGCTGCATAAGACGTGCAGGCTGATGAGCCCATCACAACTAATTCGAAAGACCAATTACATTTATAGGATTGTTGGCCTCTCTAATACCTCCAGGCAACCGTATCAGACTTCACATTGTCTCCCTGCCTTTTGGGTTATACATTTGCAGCCCCAGCTGCAATCTCGCTAGGATTTGTAAATCCCCTGGTCTGTTGTATTGTTTACAACTGGCCTACCGGGAGGCTCAGGCACGGTCCTTTGGAGAGGACGCATTATGACATCACCTAAGGAGGTCACGAAGAATATCACCTACAGGCTCTCCCTTAAGACCTCTGTTCCAGAACAAGTCCATAAACCCCAGCATTGTACAAATCAAACTACAGAAAGGCACGATATCACATAAAGACTAACTTTCTAAAACAAGGACTTTGGAGCCTCTTCCAGGGCCAAGAGGGGAGATTGGCCCAGTACTGGGTTATCTGCCCCCAGTCCTGGGGTTGTGAGAAAGCTGGGAGCTGGGGTGGGGCAGGTGGGAAGCACAGAAAGAGGGAAGAGTTTGTATCTTTGAAGGCATGTAACTTGGCTGTGCATTCTGAGCGCTCCGGAGTCAGATTGCCTGGTTCCAATCCAGCTCCACTATTTGAGTCCTCGGGCAACCACTCCTTGTCTCCTTTCCCTCTTTTGCAAAGTTGAGAGAATGAAAGTGCCTCATGAGATACTTGTTAAAGAAGGTAATACAGGTGACATGCATAGAACGATGCCTAGCACAAAGTAATTGCTCAGTAAGTGTTAGCTCTTATCCAAGCAGCTGAGCACGTGGACTTGTTATCTCCAAGGAAACTGGAAGGTACAGGCTCTGCCCCTAGATGGAATGCAACATTAACCCAGAGAGCCAGGCAACTTGAAAATGTGGTGGCACCGAGGTTGACTGTTGCCTCCATGTTCTCACTCAAGACACCGGAGAGAGGCTTTCTTGCTAGAACTTTCCAAAGACAACAATACCAGATGAGCTACACAGAGCAGCCTCACATTCTGCTGCCAACCTTGGAATCGGACAGTGTGCTTGGGACTGGAACCTGGACTCTGAACCGTGGTGACTCTCGTAAGTACCAATTAGGCCCTTCCTCAATTTTAGCAAGCACAGCCTGCAAAATTTGAATGCATTATCAGGCAACAAAAAGCTAAGGATTTCCTGTTAACCTCCGTTGCTTATTAAACCTCCCGTCTCGAGTGCTGCAATCTACCCTAATAACATGGTTCTCTCTCCTCAGCCTGTGAGCCCTTATTCATTAACTGGCATCTATTCCACGTGAAGCTACCACCCTGGGAATTTTCAGGAACGAGGCTGAGCCCCCCAAGATTACTCACTCAAGTAAAACTCTCCTGTGACATTAGTGGGTGATCCCCCACGTCACCTCACCCCATACCCCGGATGGAGTTGTGATTCAGAAGCTATTGTCACCAAATGTCACGTTAATGGTGTTTTTACCTAACCTGGTCTGAATTGCAAATATTTCTGGGCTCACTTACTCTTCAAGACAACCCCAGCATTTCACACTGAGATTAACACGCTTTGACACAGCACATGGTGCCAGAGTGTAACATTTACAAGGGGAAAATAACCTGAAAGTGAAGGAGACCAAAAACGCATAATTACCAAAGGCACCAAACTGTTTTGTTCATTCAGTGATTACAGCGGTTTTAAAGCCTTATAATTTATCATAGCTCAGAACAATTTAAATCTCAGTTGTGCTTCTTTGAGAAACCAAGATACTTCCCCTTCCTTAGTCCTTCTGACAGGTTATTCTTTTAATATCATCTTAGTTCTAAGACGGCATAGACTATACCTTCCCTACATCACACACAGAAGAGAGGAAAGCTGACAGCGACAGACTAGGCTGTGAGGCCCAAAGAACCAAAGAATCTACCAATTGCAAATGGGTGTAATTTCTTTCAGGTTCAAGTATCAGTTTGCTTGTTTTGCTGTTGCTAATCACCTCTTAAACAAACAATTGCTTTATCAGTGTACTGTGCCTCATTTCACTTTCAAATTATGTGTGTTTTGCTCCTAACAGCTTATTATGATCTGTAATTAACAATTTTGCTGAAAGCAGAGCTGCATATTGAAGAGAGCCCACGTGCTACCTGAGAAGTACTTGAAATGAGAGGCCTTTGTTTTTTTCCCAAATTTGGCAGACAGAAGGTACCTCTCATCTCTGCTGTGCACTGTCGTCTCCAGAAGTCCAGAAGTGGACAGGCAGCAAATTAAAATAAAGATTTCAAACTGTGGCAGAATTTCAATTTGCTGCCTTCCAATCTAAATCAACCAGGGGTTCTCAGATTTGGCCACAACCTACAATCACCTCGGGAGCTTTTACAGAAATCCTCAGACCTGACCCCAGACCCATTAAGTCAGAATCTCTGGGGGTGGACCCAAGCCTGAGTAGCTGCGACAGTTCCCTAGTGATTTTAAACTACAGTCAAGACTAAGAACTACTGTGGCAAACTATCTAGTCTACTTTGCGGAAGCCCAGAGAAGGATAAGTATTAAATGGTTAAAACCTGAATTTACTAGACTGCACTGAAACTTAGGTTATTTGCCAAGTAATCTCCAATTTAAGTAACTTGAACAAGATTCTTTTGACCTACCTCTCAGCTTATTCAAACTCACAAAGCAGGCAGCAAAGTTGCTTAAAAATTTCACCCTTGGAAGCAGGTCTTGAGATAATGGAATGGAAAATCATTTGGGAACAGATTTCCTGGATGTATTCCGGAACTCAGGCAACCTGCATTTCTCTTGTGGTGCAACTCCTTTAGAACGTTCTCTGTGAGGCTTGACGAGGTAATTAAAGACACAACTCCTGAATTCTTGTGTTGAAAGGTCTGGGAATGGTTCTCCACTTTCAACACAGTCTGTTAATCTGGAAGGAAATGGGTTTCTTCCACACACGTCAGAGAAGCTAGGCGTGGGCTTTACTACAAGTGAGCCATCAGAAATTTTAGGCAGAGGTATCTTTTCTCCCTTTGTGACACAAGCTTGAAGCTTTGCCAGGAGACCTTCTCCTGGACCCAACACCAAAGGGTGCCATATGTGTCTTCTGTGCTACCCTCTACCCTCAGTACAACCCTCTCTGGAAATCACTCTGTCCTTTATCTCTTTTCTATTGGACTTAGTATCAACTAGATTCGTCTCATCAACAAATTCCTGTACATGTACATTCAAATTCAAAGTGCTAATAAGGAATTCTAAAGAGATAAATTGCAATTTGGGGTAACATTCTCTTTTTACACTTCTATCCAACTCTTTCTTTACCAAACACACACACGCACGCACTCACACAACTTTGTTATCTAATCCAGTGGACCCCAAAAAAGGCTGGAATTGGACTCAGCTAGGAAGCCTTTTAAATTATAATTTCCCAGACTCCACTCCCTGATTATGCTTCAGCAGGTCCAGAATGGGACCCAATAATCTGCATTTTGGGAAGTTCCCAAAATGCTACTGCTGATCACCCATATTTGGAAACCACTGATCCACTCCCCAAGAGAACGCCAGCTTAGACAGAGAGAGAAGGGAATGCCAGCCCATAGAGATGCATGGGGGAGGTGTTTAGAAGTAGGTGAGGACTTGGGGCACCTCTTCAAGTGCACAGTGCAGTTCCAGCTGACACAACAGCTGTCCAAGCTTGTGCCGTAGATGTGACACAGCTCAGG
Source organism: Pseudorca crassidens (assembly GCF_039906515.1). Classification (NCBI taxonomy): domain Eukaryota; kingdom Metazoa; phylum Chordata; class Mammalia; order Artiodactyla; family Delphinidae; genus Pseudorca; species Pseudorca crassidens. The sequence goes on along the minus strand of NC_090302.1, from coordinate 39,320,702 downwards.
GCATGAATGGCCCTGGGGTTTGCAATCTATCACCATCACTATCCAAGTAGTTCTCAGAGATGTCCAGAGACAGGGCTATCCTTGGCCATGATTAAGATTCTCATTTTCCAAAATCTATTCTCCATGTAATAAATAAGAACACAGATGCTACATCAGAGGGCCTGCTCCTCAACAGAAACCTCCGATTAGGAGTTTAGAGCTGGACAAGTGATGGACTGGAAGGAAGGGAGAGTTTTAGTAAAGAAGGTTTATGAGAGGGTTAAAAAACACAAAAACATGGAGGAGAGGAGACCTCACATTTAAAAACTGGTGTAATACAAAAACATTTTCTAAAATGACTGAACAGGCAAGGGGTAGGATGCTTTGGAACTGTTCTTAGTATCTCTCATTGGCTGGTTTGCCTCACAGATTCTCCTCGTGAAGAAAACACGGCAAGGCAAGAAATATTATGACTTAAATTGCATTCATAAGATCCTCTGATAAAAAAAAATCAATGTGTCAGATCAATTTTTCTTAAACAAGTTCATCATACTCTAGAGTGATCAATAGGGAATGGTTTTTAGCCACTTCCCAGCCTTCCCACTTCAGCAATTGCTAGAATTTCGTATCGACAGGTCATAGGATGCTCTGAAGGCTGAACTGATCCATTAGCCTGTGGTGCTACAAGACTGGGCCACAACAATAACACTGTATCCCCCCAGGGACGGGGCTGGAATCAAACAGGAGGTAAGCCAGGACATTATGTGTTTGACCCTGGAGGAGCCAGGCTCCTGCTTCTATCTGTAGCCAGAGAAGGAGGAAGAGGAAGAAGAATCAGGAAGTAGGAAGAGAAGAGGACCAAAAAGAGAGGACAGCAGAGGTTGGGGAAGAAGGAAATGTTGAGAGGTCAGCAGCCTGATTATAAATGGTCCCCATCGAAGAGAAAATGCTGTGTGGCCGGGAGAACCACATATGCTGGCCAGCTGCAGTCGAGAGAAAGATCAACTTGAAAGGACTCCAAATGGGAAGCTACATGAGGCTCATCCGTATCATTCTGGTCCTGAACTTTAGCTCATGGTTCTTCTTTAATATTGATGTGAATAATTACTCGTGCCAGGGGCAAAAGAGAAAGGGAGCTTCCCAGAGTGCAGGCAAGGAGAAAGGGGCAGCAAGGACAGGGAAAATGGAGAAGCTCTTCTCCTTTGTCAAGAGGTAAAATTAGTCACCTTGTGATCACTCCTGGACAGCGGTTCTGTGCACTTATGCAACCCACTAGCTCAGCAGGTTATCATAATAGGGATTATAATACAAAGAGCATCTCAGAGAAATGAAGGCTTGATTCACCATAGAGGGGACTTAGCGGAGAGGGCCGGTCCTACTGCCTTTTGCAGCACGAAGTCTAACTCTGGTAACAGGAAAATAAAATCTGACGTTCAGGATGTATTCTAGTAAGAGTCACCGATTTGCTTGTTACAAAGTCACAGTTAATCTATTAATCAAAGAATTGTTCATTAACTGTCCTACACACCCCAGTTACGTGGGCTTCCCAGAAACCTGCTGGAAAGCAATGTCTGTGGAAAGTAAATTTGCACTTGAGATGGAAATTGTCCACCACATGCTAGCATGGTTAACCTTCAATTTTTATGTGGAAATTAGGTATGCCTTATTAAAACTCAAAAGCCAGGGCTTTACTGCTCTCAAATACAAGCATATGTAGATGATACCAGTAGCACGAGCATAGTTCTGAGTGACAGGCTGGCATATATGAGTTGCTGGCTCAGACCTAGCAGAGGATAAACGGACGTGTTCTGTCCTGTCACACGTCGCTTTCTGCATGCACTAGACATCCCGAAGGACGCTGACCTCCTTGGCAGCTCATACGTTTTCCAGTTTCCAAGAAAACCTTATGTAGTGAGTCCATGTGGGCATTTGCTCAGTATATTTCTCAATTCGAGTCTGACATGGACTTCATGCAAATATAATTAATCTGTCCACTCTGAACAGACAGCTGCAGTATCACCTATGTGATTTTTTATATAAGAAGTTAAACATGGGAGAAACGAAATTACAAAATAATGACTCTGTTTCAATGACATATTTGTTGAGTATGTTTCTAGATAAACTCATTGACAGAGTTAGATAATATTACGCAGTTAGCAATATATTTATTTGAGCAAACCTAAATTATGGAAAATTAATACCTTCCTTCTAGAAACAACCACAGTGGCCCATAAAGGGCAGAGAGAGGGTGGCAATATCAACCTGGCTTCCTCCTTCGAGTGACATGGACAAGCTTGTTACCTCAATGTCTGCTATAAAGTCAGGAGCAAATTCTTACACAGGGCAAGACAGGGCACACTCCAGGCAGGCTTTTGTGCTGCTCCTGTCAAAACCACCACTGGAATGAGTGACAGATAAGACTGTCCCAGGAAATGAACCTCACACACACCCTGTCCTGAACCAACTTTATCCAAATCACTGGGGAGGTTTTGATAAGATACTTATCCCTAAGTTCCACCTCCAGATCTAAGGTGGGCCCTGAAATCTGTACTTTTTAACGTTCTGTAGGTGACCCTGACGGACAGCCTGCGGTGGGAACCAGTAAGTTCTACCTGGTTCCTTAGGTGACCTAAGCCCTTACTATGTAAAGCACGCATGGATCAGCAGCATGTTGGGACTGCAGAGTCTCAGGCCCCATCTCAGACCTACTGAACCAGAATCTGCACTTTAACAAGCTCTCCAGATACTCTGTGTGGATGCTAAAATTCAAGAAGCACTGCTCGAATGTGTTTGCATATCTATTGAGTCACTTGAAGTCATCAGTCCAGGGCTCACTGGATTGCCACCACCTTGCTTCACGATGCAAAGAAATGCCTTCACTAAGTTATGCCCTCAGATTTTGATAAATTTCAGGAAGAACGGTTCTGTTTCTCAGTAAAACCATTGTTTAAGGTATCATATATTGCTTAAGGCTGTCAAACATCTCTTGTTCTAAAGGCCTATGGAGAAAATTATTTTTTTAATTAAAAAAATCTGGAAAGGAATACATGTTTACATACAAAAATACAGATAAGCGGAAAAAATGCAAGCAAATAAAAGTGACCTATAATTCCACCCTTCAAATAACATACCGTTGATATTCTGTTATAGAGTGTATATTCATATTCTAGGTGTATCATCATAAACATTTTCACATAATGAAAAGTAGTCATTTTCAATATGGTTTTTTATGCCATCTTAAGATTCTACTATATGAACACATACCACTGTTTGTAATAGTTGTGTGGAATATTACTATACCACTCTTCCTCAATGTTTACTTCTAGTTACTTCTTTGCTGGTATAAACGATAATGTAATAAACATTCTGAATATCAGCATTTGGATTTGTATATCCCTGAAAATATTTTTTAAATATATAATATCTAAAAAATTGGCTCACCTGAGGAAACGCTAAGCTAACATTTTTCCAGATGAAAATTATAGTGAATTGAGTTTCCCTTTGTCCTTTCATTGTCATGAAACTCAAAATCACATGTAATGCTCAATTATATTAATTACACTAACCTTATATTAACCTTATATTAATTACACTAACTAATTATATTAATTACACTAATTAATATATATTAATTATATTAGTTACACTAATCTATTTTGTATAAATAGATGTATATGTGCATACATTTTTTGGAAAGTTTTGAAAATGTGCACCTCTAATAAGATACCTCAAATCTTCTAGAGCAGTAGGGGACTTACCAATTTAAATAAAGGTAATTAGTGGAATCAAAAGAAAAGATTCCAAAGCTGGCAGAGTTCCTTTTAATGCATGTCAGTAAAATTACATTTTAGGTTAGGAAGATAAAGTCCAGCAAACATACTGTTATTTCAATACCAACAGAAATTTTCCTCGCTATTCTGTTGTCAGAGATTTATTTCTTTAGACCTTAAAGCATTTCCCTATAAAATGCTTAAGTCCATGTTAAATTAAAGACAATATGAAATTCAGAGCAAATTGCTGCAAAGGGTAAAGATGTGACTACAGGAAGATGATGAAAAGGAGCTAAAAGAAGAAAACAAAAATGGCCACAGGAAGGCTTTGCCCAGAAGAGAGCAGATTCTCATAGAGTAGCTTATAATACAATGACTTCTAAATGAAACCAAGTTTTCATTCACTATAAATACAGATTACCACACAAGGAGTGTTTCCACTGCAAAGGGAAGTCTAGATTCACTCAGATTTAAATGCAAAAAAGTGATGTGATTAAGGGAGGGAAAGGGAAAAAGTGAGAATTACTTTATCCGTTTCCAGATCCAAGATAGGCATTTGAGATACTGTCAGACAGATTTGTTTGCTCAGATTCAAAATGATGAAGAGGCAGGAATCAAGGAAAAGTAGACAACAGAGCAGTTCCCATAGCAACTCCCAGTGGTTCTTAGGAGACTTGACCCAAAGCCTTGTCTCACCAATAACTAACTTAAGCCCAGAGGATAGAAATTGAAGCCTTTTATAACATTCTCTGCCTTCTCAGGGCCTTCTTGCTTGCAGTTAGTTAATGCTAGGAAAACTTCTAACTCTTCAAGAATGACAAGAGTAGATAACCTGAAACCACAAAATAAACTTGAGACAGACTATTTGATCTGAACCTGGAGAATACAGACCTTCCCAGCCTCAGACCTCATGTTACCTCACCACTGAGCCAGAACCGCACTCATGGACAGAAAGCCTCACAGAGATAGCCCTTTACTGGGACTATTCCTGTTGTAGCCGAGGGAATAAATGGCTTTCACTGGGGGAGCAATTTAACTCTGGAGCAAATTATTTTTGTAATGAAGCTCAAACAATGGAAAGAATTAATATAAAAACAGGTAAGCAATGAATCCATTTTCAGAAAAGTGAGAACAATTCTGCTTAGCTGTCTTAGAATTTTTGAGCTGAATAAAATGCAATCATTCTGTAGTCCAACGGTTCTCAGTGAGTGATCCTTGATGTAGTAGACAGAATAATGGCCCCCAAAGATTTCCATGTCCTAATTCCCAGAACCTGTGAATATTTTTGTTCCATGGCAAGGGGGTATTACAACTGTAGACAAAATTAAGCTTGCTAATCAGCTGATCTTAAAATAAAGAGATTATCTTTGCTAATCCGGGTGGGCCCAATGTAATCACAAGGGCCCTTTAATGTGGAAGAGGGAGGCAGCAGAGGAGGTCAGAGAGAGATTTGAAGGCTCTACACTGTCAGCTTTGAAGATGGAGGAAGGGTCCACATGCCAAGGAATGCAGAGAGTCTCTAGAAGCTGGAAAAGGCAAAGTAATGGATTCTTCTCCAGAGCTTCCAGAAGGATCATAGCTCTGCCAACATCCTGACTTTAGGCCAGTGAGAAGCGTTTCAAACTTCTGACCTCCAGAACTGTAAGATAATAAATTTGCATTGTTTTAAGCCACTAGGTTTGTGGTGATTTGTTAAGAGTAGCAGTAGGAAAGTAATACATCTGGAAACTTGTTAGAAATGCAAATTATCTGGCTCCACCCCTAACCTACTGAGTCAGAAACTCTGGGGGTGGAGCCCAGCAATGAGCATTTAACAAATAATCCAGGTGATTCTGATGCATGTTAAAGTCTGGGAACTACTGATCTAGTCCAACTCCCTCTGAAACCCAAAATAGTGAAGTAAGATTTGCTAATGTCAAGAGCCTTGTTAGTGGCAGAACTAGAACTAGACCTAGATCTTCTAGTTTGTATATAACTGACTAAAGAATATACATATATATGTGTGTGTGCGTGTGTGTGTGTGTGTATATATATATATATATATATATATTTATTTTTATGCCCTTGTATGAACGTACTACTATTTAGTCTAGACCTGGGTTTTTTCCATCAATGAAATGAGACTAAGTCTGTTTAACTGACCCCTCAGCACCATTCTGAGGAAAAATTTAGGTAATATGTAAGTGAAAACGCTTTGAACAGAATAAACTGTTATTCAGAAAAAGGTATGTTTTCTAGACTGATTAGTGGTAACATTACAGTGGAGTTTTTAGCAGACTGAGGTAACCATTATTTTTGTGTGCCCAGCAAGCTGTTCTTTCTCATACAAATATAACCATTCTCTCCTCACCTTAAAGTATCACCCACAGAAATGGGCACATGACCCACCCTAGCCAAATAATACCTCATTCGTCTCCATTGCATTAGGGAGGATCAGATGACCCAACAAGGCCAGATAGTGTCCCTCCCTTGGACCGTCATATGCATGATTAGGCAACAAAGCTCTTTCCACTGTGTTTGTTAAACCCTGCCATTTAGAGGAATTCTATCTGCAGAACGAAGTCGAGCACAGATACAGATGAGAGATGGATGAGTGGGTGGATGGATGAGTGGATGGATGGATGGATGGATGGAGATGGTGGCAAGAGGCAGAGAAAGACATGGGAGTCAAGTGCTTGGTTCAAGTTCTTGAGGCCGCGGTCCTATGCTGTAACTTCAGTCCGATGAGCTATACCTATTTCCTTCTAAACTATGTAAGCCAATAAATTCCCCTTTTTGCTTAAAATGTCTAAACTGAGTTTCTATCACTTGCAGCCCAAAGGGTTCTGAATAACGTAGCATTCTTCTTAAATACAATACTGTTCTTTAACACCAAAATGTTGCCTTTCACACTGACAATTCTCTTCAACAGCACTTCGTAGCAGTTCCATCTGCACTCCCACCACCCTCGGAGGCAACTCTCTTAGGATCAATTTCCAGGACACTGGGCCTCGGCTGGGAGCCCCCTCACTTGCTACTCCCACTCCTCATGCTCTCACTAGTCTTCCCTTTACTCCACTTGCATCAAAGTTCCCCCTAATTGGGCTTCCCTGGTGGCGCAGTGGTTGGGAGTCCGCCTCCTGATGCAGGGGACATAGGTTCGTGCCCCGGTCCGGGAGGATCCCACATGCCGTGGAGCGGCTGGGCCCGTGAGCCATGGCCGCTGAGCCTGCGCGTCTGGAGCCTGTGCTCCGCAACGGGAGAGGCCACAGCAGTGAGAGGTCCGCGTACCGCAAAAAAAACAAAAAAAAACAAGTTCCCCCTAGTCAACAGCCTAATAGTATGGCACAAGCCTTGCAACAAGGTTTTCCTCTGTTTCCTTATATATATATATTTCAGTTATTTTTATGCCCTTGTATGAACGTACTACTATTTAGTCTAGACCTGGGTTTTTTTCATCAATGAAATGAGCCTAAGTCTGTTTAACTGACCCCTCAGCACCATTCTGAGCAAAAAAAAAAAAGAACATAAGAACATTTTCACAATTCCCAACAATATCTACAGGTATATCTGTTAAATACTCCTAGAAGACTCCTTGAGAATCCAACCCTCATCAAGTTCCTCTAGGCCTTCTAGGTTAAGAGAAGTACTGACAAGAGTCACAGCTTTCCTATGTCATTAGTCCAGATTTGACTCAAGCCAGATGCTACCTGAAGCGATGATGACACTTGGATGACTTCCTATTGTGTGTACAATACGAGATTATGGTTATGTGGACTGCGCTTAGTGGGCAACTGCTCATGCAGCAGACATCAGCACAAAGCCTCTCAACTGAACAGGGAATAGGCTGAATTCAGAAATAACTTTCCTAATTATAGGAAAGAAGATATGTCTAGGGGAAGAAAGGGAAAATAGAAAGAAGGGAAAGAAGGAAGAAAGGTAGGAAGCCTTCCACTGGCCAAGCAAAGAAGGAAAGGAATGAGGAAGCCTGGCTCTTTATTTTGGATTCTGACCAAAAGACATCTTTATAGACATGGAACATTTTCAAGAATAATAAAGAGTTTCACATTTTAAGGTAGACACTAGAGAAGGTTAAATTCGCCAAAAATACAAAAAACCAAATATGTCATATAAAATGATGTGATATAACACACCTACCTTCCAGACTGAAGCAAGCATTTGTCCTAAGTAATTAGTTAAGATCATGCCACAGAGAAAGAAATTCATACTGAGCCGTCTCCCTCTCTACCCCATGTTCTAGAAGGCAACAAACAACAGCTTTCCCATGTCTAGGGAGAACATGTCTTTTTCAGGCAACATCCAATTCCCAAACATGCTCCTTGGGCCTGATGAAAAACTGCATCTACCACATGTCTGGGTTCACCTCACCGGGCTGCCTGGTCAAGAAGACTTCTTCCAATACAAGCCTGGATTTAAACTATGGTTTCTAAGTCCTGTGGGCTAATTAAGCACAGCTGGGTCTACATCAGCCCCACTCAAGGGTGACGATTAAGCTGGCAAGAAAAAAAATCAATCATCTTTCATCACTAAATCCATGTAGTGACTTTCAGAGGTGCTAAATGGGTACAAAGGGCGATGGTGATGCGTTTCATCGAGCAACCAAATGGTTAACGTGAGAGAGAGCAAACACTCCTCCTAGAATGAATAGCCTGGGTGGGAACATCAGATGCGCATGTGTTTACAGAACAAGAAAATCTAGTTAATGTCGGAATAAAGTGCTTATAATTTTCCACACGTTGCATTCCCTCCAATTTTGGTTCACTGCTAGGACCAGGGGGAGATGCTATCGCCACCTGAATGGTACCTCTGTTAGACTTTAAGATATCTCTTTTAGAGCAAATATATATATTCACTTGTAAAGTGTTTTCATTGAGCAGACGTTTTTCCATTTATTGGACTACTCCCTACAGCCCTTTGCCTTATTATGCACTGAGTGTTTATGCCTTTTCCGAATATCGTCTTTATCGAAGCATTCACTGGAAAGCAGCCTGGTTTATACCAATCCCATTTAATTTACCAAACCCATCCTCCCTTTTAAGGAAGGTAGTGTAAAGCTTTCAGATTTTCACGTGGAGGACAATTAGCAGTAACATTATCATCGCTTTGTATATTGTTGTTTTGTTTTGGGTTTGCTTTCCTGTTTTTAATTCCCTTGTGTTTCACTGGCCGAGTAGGCTGACTTTGGAAGCTGTGGTAATATTTTATTGTGCTCGCAATGAGAATCATTCATCAAATAAAGGATCCCAGTCCCTTGTTTCATCACTGGCCATTAGTTTAGAAGCCATTTGTCCTGTGCCCTGTGATACAAAGTACAGCCAGGGTGTGCCTGTTTCCCCAAAAGGAAGCAAGCCCTGGTGTTCTTTCTGGTGGCGAATGAGTGCAGAGATTACTTTAGGCAACAACACACTACACGCCGCCTCTCCCACACTCCAGCTGAACACAAGTGACAGCACACGGGACTCATCTGCAGGCCAGTTTGAAAAGCAAGAGGGACAATAACAAGGAGACAGCCTTAAGCAGCTGAGGCAATTTTCACATTTGCCTTCTGAACCTTAAACGTGTCCACTGTAAACTCAACATGGGAATTGTCCTTTCCTTGGGTCACTCTTTGAGGATTCTTTGCTGGAGCACCTAGGAAAAGGTGGGCTGTAAATCCCACCTCTTGTCCCCAACCCTGTGCACCTTGTTTCCTTTAATCCTAGTGCATGAGCACTCTCCTCAATGAACTTGGGAAGTGCTTTAATAATCATGATAATAATAAGCCTAACATCTAATATTAAATTTCCTTCTCTTCTTTCAAAGTCAGAATCGCACAAGAAGAAAACGAAAGACATGTTCCTTTAGTCTCCATCCCCTTTACCCCTCTGGAAGCAGCAACTTTAGAGACAAGAAGCACGATAAGGAAGGGGGCGGTGACTGAGATGGAGGAAGAGAAGCATCGGTGTCAAGAAGACATGAAGAAAGGCAGGCAAGAGGAAAGGGGCAGGAGGGACAGGAAAACAGGCACGAAAAGAAAAGGTGTGGACAAAACATCAAGGAAGCCAGCATGGCTTCTCCACTCCCTGTTCATACCTCCCATCACTCTTAGCAACGCTTCGCGCCCATCCATTCCTACTGTCTGGGAGTACATGCCTTGCTCTCAGAGACCCCATCACACCAAAACATTATGCACTTTGTCATCCACTTGCCAGACTGAATCCTTATGGTCTCTCTGACCCCTCTGTGTCTCCACAACCTCCAGCAGAGTGAGGGCGCAGCAAGTACTCAATATATACTTACTGAAAGAAAGCACAGCTAGACGATGAGGACTGGCTGATTACCATGTAGCTTTAGAAAGTTAAATATGAGGATTTTTATATATCCGTAACCTAAATGACAGATTCTCCTGGAAGAAATCACAGACACTTGGCAGGCCCTGGAGTAGACATCATGGTTGTTCAGGCTTTGGGAGGATCTTCGGTTTCCACCAAGGCAATGACCTACCCACCAACCCAAGAAGAAAGGAAGAAAGGCAACAAAAGTGTGACTTGCATAAGAGCAGGTGGTTAATTCTGGTCCAGGGCACATGCGCACGTGCACACGAGCACACACACACACACACACACCACCCAAATTTAAAACTATGTTTTGAACATCCTGGGACTGCTAAGACCTTAAGCTGGCAGGCATATCATATGAATTCATGGTTCCTGGGCCTGTTTTGATAAAGAGTGGGGAAGAGAATGGCAGTTCCTATCGATCTAATTGGGAGTCACAGAGTAACAGGTTAGACTCAGATAGGAAAAGAAAAATGTTCAGATGCCCTTCAGGCAAGCTGTCCACGTGTGATCTTCTAGACTAGAAAACCATTGGCTGATTAAAGCAGACACTCACCCAAAACCTGTGAAGCTGACACTTGCTCAATCACTCAGAACGGCTGTTTTAAGTCTCATGAACAAGATGCCCCTGTGTTTCTGGCAATGCAGGTGACCCACCTGAAGACGGCCAGCTGTGTCAAAAACCCACTTTGCCATCTGAACGCATGTTCCCCATCAGCACATTTTGCCAACAAGCTCGTCTCCCAGGGCCTAGGCCTGGCACAGAGTAAGCAGATGCCGAGAGGAAGGAAGTGTAGGCAGTGGGTGAGCAAAAGCAGGAGAGAGGGATCATGGACGTCAGCCAGACTGGGTTTCCCGAATGAAACACCACCAAGATCCCAGCATTCAACAAAGGGAAAGCACAGATAAAAAACAGACACAGACACACACACACACACGCACACACACGCACATGCAGCCACACACGGAGAGAAGAAGAAAAGCTCAAGGCTAAAAAGAACTTTTCAGTGGGCACAGGTGGCCAGTAGCAAAGTCAACTAAGGCCTGCGATAGGAAAGCAAAGCCTCCAGGGATGCGTGACCAGAGGCAAGGCTCTGACCACTGGCAACTCCAGCTCCCAGCTAGTGGAAGAACCTATTGACCAGCAAGTGGAGGGACAGGGTAGCATGGCTGGGGCATCCAGTCCTGATGCTATTTTTTTAAAATCCACCCTCTCAGTGCCTTCTTCGGTGAGCGCTGCAGGGTGCTGGCCCCTGATGCGGATGCTCAGCTAGACAGGTGTAACCCTTCACACAGTATTTGGCAGTAAGGGGCCCATGTGACAAGATACCCAAGCTAGGGTGAGACACAGCCTCCCGTAAGCAGAATTTACAACGGAATCATCGGACAACCTGTTCCACCAGTTGCGTCTCCAGCCACCCACTCTGAGAAAATAAAAGGGGAAAAAAGTAGAGAGAGAGGACTGGTGAAGGGTTCTTTTAGAAGAAGGCTGTGCTCACAGTGAATCCCCACCACAGGCAGAGCCCCACTGCACAACCTGGGGCACCATTCTGATTGCATTCTATGTGTTCTAGGTGTTCCAGAGCTCCAGAAGCTTCTGAATACATAGATTGAAATATGAATGCTGCCCCACAGAACCATGCGAAGCCACAGCCTGGTCCCACCACGCCACACGTCCCTGAGGGGAAGAGGTGGGGAAAGCTGCCTTCTCTACACATGTCTAGTGAGGGAATCTGCAAGGGTTCACTTCAAAGAGCTTCGAAATGGATTGCCTGTCACCGAGACACAGAAAGAATTGGTGCCTGATCCATCCCCAAGAAAGACAAAGCAGACTGTGGACCGGGGCCTGACTCCAGCCTACAAAAAGAAGGGTGAGGGAGGAGGTGACTGTTTTGACAGCAAAGGGAGAAGTGCATGGCCACATGGAGGCATCTGCAACCCGGCGTTCATTTCAGCAAGTAGGAGGCTGGGGAGCATGTGTTTCATGTCGGCCAAAAGTGGGTCATCTAGGACAGCAAGGCACACAGGAATTTCTTTTTTTTAATAAATTTATTTATTTATTTTTGGCTGCACTGGGTTTTCGTTGCTGCACGCAGGCTTTCTCTAGTTGTGGCGAGCGGGGGCTACTCTTCATTGTAGCGGGTGGGCTTCTCATTGCGGTGGCTTCTCTTGCTGCGGAGCATGGAGCACGTGCTAGAGGCACGTGGGCTTCAGTAGTTGTGGCACGCGGGCTCAGTAGTTGTGGCTCGCGGGCTCCAGAGCACAGGCTCAGTAGTTGTGGCACACGGGCTTAGTTGCTCCGCAGCATGTGGGATCTTCCCAGACCAGGGCTCAAACCCACGTCCCCTGTGTTGGCAGGCAAATTCTTAACCACTGCACCACCAGGGAAGTCCCTAAGCCACACAGAAACTTCTTAAGGCCACTCAGAATTTTAAAAAAGCATCAGTCCAGGCCCAGAAAGCTCTACACGAGAGGGGCAGCGAAGAACCTCCAAAATTCCTGCAAAATGCCCACAACACAGCCGGCCAGCTGGGACCTCTGTGGGCCCAGAGAGAAGCAGCCACCAGCCAAGCAAAGAACTGTCCTACTCCTTACATCTCCTTGCTATCCACCCCTCTCACCCCAAGTAAAACAGAAGCTAGCTCGGGGGAGAAAGAAGGTGAGCCTGGAGAGAAGAGCAGGAAAGCCAAGAGGCTCCCCTTCACCACTGAAGGCCTAGCTGGGGAGCAAGGGATTTTAAATTGTATCAGTTTGCTGCTACATGACAAATTACCACAATCTTAGCAGCTTAAAACAACAGCCACTTACTACCTACCAGTTCCGGAGGTCAGAAGTCCAGCATGGCTCATCTAGGTTCTCCACTTAGGGTCTCACAAGGCTGAAATCAAAGCCTTAGCCAACTAGGTTCTTATCTTGAGGCTCTGGAAAGGAATCCACTTCCAAACTCATTAGGTTGTTGGCAGAATTTAGTTCCGTGTGGCTGTAAGTCTGAGGTCCCCATTTCCTGGCTATTGGCCGGTAGCCGTTCTCAGCTCCTCATTGCTCTCTGGTCCTTGCATGTGGCCCCATCTATCCTCAAAGGCAACAACATCACATGGACTCCCTCCCGGGCTTAGCATCTCTCTGACTTCCTCTCTACTCCCAGCAAGAGAAAACTCTGCCTTTAAAAGGCTCATGTGATTAGACTTGCCCCACTGGAATAATAGGCCTTTTGCCATATAAAGTAACACCACCATGAAAGCAATACCTCATCATACTCCCAGATCTCACCCACACTCAAAATACCTAGGAATAAACCTATCTAAGGAGACAAAAGACCTGTATGCAGAAAACTATAAGACACTGATGAAAGAAATTAAAGATGATACAAACAGATGGAGAGATATACCATGTTCTTGGATTGGAAGAATCAACATTGTGAAAATGACTATACTACCCAAAGCAATCTACAGATACAATGCAATCCCTATCAAACTACCAATGGCATTTGTCACAGAACTAGAACAAAAAATTTCACAATTTGTATGGAAACACAAAAGACCCCGAATAGCCAAAGCAATCTTGAGAAAGAAAACGGAGCTGGAGGAATCAGTCTCCTGGACTTCAGACTATACTACAAAGCTACAGTAATCAAGACAGTATGGTACTGGCACAAAAACAGAAATATAGATCAATGGAACAGGATAGAAAGCCCAGAGATAAACCCATCCACATATGTCATCTTTATTTGATAAAGAAGGCAAGGATTTACACTGCAGAAAAGACAGCTTCTTCAATAAGTGGTGCTGGGAAAACTGGAGAGCTATATGTAAAAGGAAGGGAATTATATAAGACTAAGGGTGATCAGAGGTCATTCTTAGAAATCTGCTTACCACAAACAAGTCAGGTAGGAAGTCTGGATTAATCTTCAGGCCTGAGCATGCAAACTGCTAAATAAAGGGTCTGTTTGCAACACAAAGGAACTGCAGAACTGTCTATTAGTGAAGAATGAGCAGAAACGTTCACGGTTTCCATAGTTTTCATAGGGGGAGAAGTAGTAGTACAGGGACATTATTACCAATGAATAAATGTTAAGGACAGAGGGATAAAACACTAAGTGTTTCGTTTGCATTGTTGAGTTGTACTTGTTGGACATACAGTTTACCCAAGGATCATAATCCTAGAGACAGTTAGGGTTGAATCAAACCAAAATAATTTGTGCTAATGATGGTAACACCAGAGTGGATATTGAAAGTAGGAGTAAAGTGGAATTCCCTGCTACAAAGAGAAAATTCCAATTACTAAAAAGGAATGTTAGGTGAATCTTTGTGCACTATAGGGGAAAACATAGTTATGTCAAGGGAGCCCCAGAGTGTGTGCCAGGAGATTTAATCCTGGTCCCTGTTCCACCCTCTCACTTGTGGTATAAACTTGGGCAACACCCTAACTCCCTAGACCTCAGTGTCCTACCAGGAAAATATAACAAGAATGCATGAAACAGGGTGGCATAAACTCTACAAGTGTAGAAACTGGAGGCCCATATGCTCTGGCAGGCCCACAGATGTGTTTTGTTTGGCCCATGCAGTGTTTTAAAATATATAATATCATTTAATGCCAACATTTGGAAAAAACCAGTAGATTTCCCATTTAAAAAAAAATAATCCAGATTTCCAGCTTCTCTTGAAAATCTGGAAGATTTGCAAACACAGGGCCTGCACTCTGCATGGCGACAGTCTTCTGTGGCTCTGCATCCAGTTCCCAACACCATCACCAGGTGGGCTTCAGGTTTCGACCTTCTGGGAGGTCTCACTGGGCCCTGCTGGATCAGCATCTTTGATTTTGCTCTAAAGCATTATGCAAGTGTTGGCTGTTATTACCTGTAAAGTGAGGTCACTGGAATGGATGAGCTACTTCCACTCGGAGAAGCTGTAATTCCAGTCCGTAAGATGGGTCTTCAGTCACTTTTCCCAAAAAGGTGTAAAATGATCACCCCAAACCCAGACGGTCTTTGTCCCCTGTATATTATAAAGGCCATAAAATGCGCTGAAAATCAAGTATTTGTACTGGGAGTTACAGAAAGATTTCAATTAACTGCAAATGTAGTTTCCCACTGGACAACATTTAGGCACTGGCTTCTTTAAAAGCAAACAGAAAGTGGAGATTAGGAAAGGACAAAGTTACCATCCCCTAGAAGAGAGAGGGCAGACCTCCAAGAGAAGAGGGGATTTTAGGAAAAATAAACATTCGCCATAAGAGAGCTAATCCCAGGTGGTTCATCCAGAGAAAGAAGCCAAGAGTTTATAGTTCTTTGGGGTTCGTTTTATTTATCCACCCCCACAATATATAAATCAATCTATTTAGTTAGGGATGGTTGAGAGAACACATTTTATTGCGATGGATAATTTCCCAAGGGAGAATGATCATTGTGTTTCACTTCTAACATTTTTTTCTCTTTGGGTTTTGTGAAACCCCAGAAGTTTATGAAAAGTTTTCCAGATGAGGACACAGAACTTAGCAAACTATTCCCATCTTTAATTCTCATAAAAGTGGAAACACATACCCATGCTCATGCACGCATAGCACCAGACACCCGGAAAACTAATTGAGTGCCAAGCACTTCTGGTACCCTAAGGATATATATATATATTTTGGTAGCCTGAGGCTGCCAGAAACTTTGCCTGCTGAATGAATTATAGAACAGGAAGCAGATGGGCTGTGTATATGAAACAACCACTATCTGGCATGATGTGCTGTGCAATTTGGCTGCAAAGATTAAATTGAGCTATTGAATGTTTAATACACTATGCATAACAAATACAGCCAGAGCCACAAAACAGCATAAATTACAGAATTGGTATTCACACGGCCTTTCCCAGGAATCAATACACTGCCACCGCTCATAAGAGTCTGTTGTTTAATACACATAAAGAAGAGAAGAATTCTTCTATTAAAATGAGTTATCTGGGCTATTTACCAAAGGCAGTGATTTAGCAGTGGTAAAGTCTATACAGTGCTGTTGAATGCAGATGATAATACTTCTTGTCCTTGTCTGCCTGTTCCACTGCGCCTATCAGTTGCTGGGGCTTCGAGTCCCTTGGGTACATTAGCAGTCAGCCCAGGAAGTGTGTTTAAGTAATGGACATAATGTTCACATTTGCTAGACCAGCCTTCTCCCTAATCATGAATTATTCTTCCCCAAGGCTCAATTGGAACATTACTTTAGAAGCAGAAGATTTAATCCTTTTCAGCTGATTGGAGGGAATGATTACAGTATTATTTTCTTGTACAGGCTGTCTCCAGTGAAGGTGCCTTTTTCTGTCCCCATCTTTAATAGGCAGCAATCTTTATTTCCCTGGAGGGAAATGGCAATGAATTCGAAATGGGATAAATCTTCAGGAATGCAAGGTGCTGAAGCTGTTAGTTAATTAGTTTAGCCCTCACTTGTTTCATCTCCAAGATAGAACACCTTGTAACAAGGGGAAACAGTGGGTGGGTAGGTGGGTGGAGTGGGAGAGCCAAGGAACCGGCTGTAGGCAGATAAATAATCAGATGCCTTAAAGCAACAATGTCCCCGTGGATTTCCTTCTGTGCAAATGTTCAGTTCTGGATCTTTGATTTCTACTTGCTACCATCATTAAAATAGGTAGTGCTTGCTTTACTCTGACCATTCTGACTTTTAAGAACGATTCAAGTCACCAAAAGGGACTGCACCTTTATTTAGCAGAGATGGTTAAAGCACAACAGTATAGAAGATGAGGCTGAAGAAGACTGGAGTTGTCTCCCTAAAATGATATATACATACAGGGCTGGCCCCAGACTAAGTCCTAGAAGGAAAAAAAAATTGTGGTTGAACATTCCTGGTTAGTGCTCTTTACGCCCTGCTGCACAGAGAAGCGATAAATAACAATTGACTCAAGGTTTTGTGTTTTTTTTAATTTTCATGATTAATGTTTCCAGAGAGGGGAAAAAATGTGGCTTCGAAATTAATTATCTTGGGTTGGAAGATCTAAGCTTCGGACATGCTATCTTCCTGCCCCCGCCCCTTCCGATGGAAAGACCCAGCTATGTAACCTTCCACTGCTGAGCAATTCCTGAAGTTTGGTTTTCTGGGGAGCCCCTACCACCTTCCCTTCACCCACCACCAACTTTCTGTTTTCTTTTTACATAAAAACAAAGAAAGAGATCAACGGAATCATAACAAAGTCCTTGACAGCTAACACGTTTTGCATCTGATTTAAAGCAGGAAGCCCCCATATCCAGCTGCCTGTGATCTATTTAGAATAAAACAGGGTCAGGCTGCCTTGGCCTTGATTATAAATATATTACATTTAAGTGATGAATGCAGCATTCACAAGAAGCAGGAGATCAAGAGGGCCTGAGGCTAGCACTTTCCATCTCCCCTCAGCGCTGAGTCCAAGATTTCAAATAAACACGCTGTTAAGTGAACGCTACAGGACCCATGTATGGAGCACTGGGATGATTTTATTTCTAAAGTGGAAAATAATGGGAGAGGAGAGGCCATGTCAGAGCTCCTCGGAGGATGCAAAGAAAACCTCATTTTGTAGGCTTTACCCAGGCTCCCTCTGTCCCCCCGTACCAATTCTATTATTCTAAGCCACCGAGAAAGGCGGGAAAGGTCACATTTCTTCATATCAGAGGGAAAGATGGCACGACGTGCCTGTTTTCTGTAGACGTGGTCAATCCTCGAATTCCTTCACCTTCCGTGAACAGTCACACCAGGTCCTCACCACCCCCACAGATCCTAAGACAGGGCTGATGTAGGAACTCCAGAAACAGTCACTTGGGTCAGCCCTCTTGTCTTTAAAAGGGCAGGAAGGGCTTCCCTGGTGGCGTAGTGGTTGAGGGTCCGCCTGCCGATGCAGGGGACGCGGGTTCGTGCCCCGGTCCGGGAGGATCCCACATGCCGCGGAGCGGCTGGGCCCGTGAGCCATGGCCGCTGAGCCTGCGCGTCCGGAGCCTGTGCTCCACAACGGGAGAGGCCACAACAGTGAGAGGCCCACGTACCGCAAAAAAAAAAAAAAAAAAGGCAGGAAGTTGTTTTAAGGACACACCGCTGGGAAACAGCCCATCTGAGACTGACCCGTAGAAGCCAGTGCCATGTCTGTCTACAGGAGACAAGCTGCCTACCCTCCTGTGACCTCGTTTAAGGCACCCCTGGATTCTGCCCTCCAGGAACCCCAAACTCCTCTGAATCCAAAAGGCCCCAAGCCTTGGTAAAGGACCACCAGCAATCCCTCTCCTTCCTCTCTCACCTGTTTCAAGTGATCAATCAAATCAATATTGATGGAGCACCTACTGACTGACCTCTCTCAAAGGCTGAGCTCCAGCAGAATGGCCTTTCCTGCTCCAGATCCCTTTAGTTGTTGTCTGACCCAGTTGTTGTTGTTGTTGTTTTCCCATTTTACTTCCATCAGCTTCCAGCTCAGAAAATTAGTATTTCCCCCAAAACTGACATTTACCTATGTTATGTTTCTATCCTGCTGTGGTGGGAAATGGGAACAATTATCACACGCTACATAATAATGCAAGGACCAAGTGCTGACAGTTTTCGGCTTTTCTGCTTCTCCTTCTCCTTCCTGAGATAACAAAATTTAGACAAATGACCAAAGCTGCAGAAAGGAGGAGGTGCAGGGACACATGGCGGAGAGGAAGGAACACTGAGCTAAGGAGTCGGTAGAAATGGGTCCTAATCCCAGTTGTCGCCGAAATTACTCATCTGACCTTGGCTGAGCCACTCAAACCCCTCAGGGCCTTGAGTTTTTTCTTTTTATATAAATTTATTTATTTATTTATTTTTGGCTGCACTGGGTCTTCATTGCTACGCACGGGCTTTCTCTAGTTGAGGCGAGTGGGGGGCTACTCTTCCTTGCGGTGCGCAGGTTTCTCATTGCAGTGGCTTCACTTGTTGCAGAGCACAGGCTCTAGGTACGTGGGCTTCAGTAGTTGTGGTGCACAGGCTCAGTAGTTGTGGCTCGCGGGCTCTAGAGCACAGGCTCAGTAGTTGTGGCACACGAGCTTAGTTGCTCTGCGGCATGTGGGATCTTCCCGGACCAGGGCTCGAACCCGTGTCCCCTGCATTGGCAGGCGGATTCTTAACCACTGTGCCACCAGGGAAGTCCCAGGCCTTGGGGTTTTTAATGTGAAATATTAGGAGTTGGACGTAGGCCCCTGACTGCTCTATATCTCTATGGTTCTGCTTGCTCCGAAAATATCAATTGGATTTTACATCATTTGGTTTCATTTCCGGACATTTACAATTCTCTGAGTAATGGGTAACATTTACAGCCCAATTACTTTCCCAAGCTCATCAAAATTTAATTTGCTCTGTGCAGTGACACACTGAACGGAGTTTGACTAGGAAGTCAGCAAAGCCACACCAGTGATTTACACAAGGCTCCCAGACTACAAAATTTACCACCAGGAATGTCTAATGAAAGTTTTTCTCATGTAAACATATAGCTTTCACATCTACTGGAGTTGCAGCAGGTGAGCTTCCCAAGACAGAATGTACTAGACAATGCACTCTTTTCACACAATAAGCTCAGGAAATTCTGCCGTGAAATGAAGGGTCTTGGAGTTACTCTAACGCTTCATAAATGAGAACTCTATCTCTTTCAGGACTTCAAGATGCTATTTGCATGTTAAAAACACCTGACCCCGGGAGGCTGCATTTCTTCTATGGCAGCTTTAAAAATACTATGACCCACATTTACATTTAAAGACTGATACCTGTGGGTTTTTACTCTCAATCTACTGTAAGGTTTTGGTGAGGAAGGCATTTTGACACAAAATTAATGTGATTTTAGGAGGCAGAAAATATTATTAGAATTTAGAAGTCACCGATGCAACCATCATTAAACTGCTGGATCAAAAGCATTTTCTTCTTCCTGTCACTATTTTTAAAACCATACATCTATACTGTCCAATGTGATAGCCACAAGTCACATGTGATTGTTGAGCGCTTGAAATGAAGCTAGTCCAAGCTGACATGTGCCGGAAGTGTAAAATACACAACAGATTGCAAAGATTTAGCATGAAGAAAGAAGGTAAACTGTCTCATTAATCACTTTATATAGATTACTTGTTGAAATAAGAGTTTGGATATCTTGAGTTAAATAAAATAGATTATTAAAATTAATTTCACCTGCATCTTTCTAGTTTTTTTAAGGCTTCTAAAAAAGTTTAAACTAAACAGGCTGCTCACATATTCCAATTGGACAGCTTGGCTCTAAATGTCTCATAGTTTTATATTATGCTTCATACACCTAGTGCAAAGTTCACTTAGTCTGCAAATCATTACTCAGCGTTTACAAAGTGCCATGCTCTTTGCTTGATAGGAGAAACTGGAAAATGAAATGATCGTTTTTGTTTTTAAGGATCTAACATTTTAGAAGAGGTGTAAAGAAAATTAAAATCTACATGATACTCACTACTTCCCAAGCAGGGCGCTGACTTTATCTAGCTTAGGAGACATATAAAGGATGAACATTCAGTCTCCTTTGTAGCTCTGCAACCCTTATGATTGAATCCCAGGCCTAGTTTTTATGTCCTGGGGTGGATCCAGATTTGGTGGAACTTGAAGCTTATGGAAGCCAGCTTTAGTAAAAACTAGGATGCAAAATGATAATGACAAAATTAGAGTAAATATTATAATTGAAATGTGAAATACTTAAGTCAAACAAAGCTGGGAATGATTAATCCTCTGAGTGGTTGAGAGGTGACTCCAGAAGATCACTGACTTAGGTCATGTGGAATGAGTAGGAACTTGGTTAGGAGGGTGGGACAGCTTTCCCTGCCGGGAAAGAGCATGGGTAAAGGTACAGAGGCACTTTTGGCAAGAGTGTAAAAGGAGCTAATAATGAAAAGAAGTGAGGCTGCACAGAAGGTGGCCAAGGGACACATTGTGTGAGGGCTTGCATTCCGGGCAAGGGCATGAAAATTTCATCCTTGAGTACAGTAATTGGGAACTGTTGAAAGATTTGGAATTACATGATCAGAATTATGATTTCGAAAGACCCCTGAAAGCAGTGGAGCGATCAGGCCAGGCACACTTCTGATTCAGCATGTGTACCCACCTCTCCATGCAAGGTAGCATTTCTGATTCGAGTAGTCACATCAGAGTGTCCCAGCGTGTATCATATCTCCATAGTCAACCCGCAATCCCATGTGCCTAGATTACAGAATGCCCTTTCCCCTAAAATGTCCAAGGAGTTCTCTTGGTTGACTGGTGTTCATTGAGTCGGTCTTATCTCTCACCTCCTGGCTAACTCCAAACCTCAGGCACTGCCCTCCACCACCCAAGAGAAGCTGCTGCTTCTGAATGGGCACCACATTCCCATCTAGAGACCTGGTGTGGCAGTTCATGCTGGGACACCCAAGAGATTTACACAACAAAGAGACTGGTATCTGCAGAAACAGGGTTGTCCCAGAGGCCTGCAAAATGAAGGAATGACAGCACTCCACTTGGGGCTACCTCAGCCAGTGGTGCTCCAGACTTAACGGGGCCCAGCACCTCAGGACACAACTCTTCAGACTCCCTCATGTGGCCAGTCTCCAAATCCCAACCTGCCACCTGAGGGATGTGCTCAGAGAAGTCCTGGACCCCCTGCCTCAGACACAAAAGCATCATTTTCTGTTGATGACCTAGTGTGGGATGGAAGCCATCTTATCAGTCTCTCTTCTTTATACACTGAGTAGCCTCGGTCAGGGTTCCCTCAGTTTACGCCTAACTGGCAAACCATAACTTTGAACTCAGTTATGTACCCTGTGAACCCATGTACTATTTAAGCGAACTGGCTTACCCATTTCCATGCAAACATCTAGCTCCACCTACCAATAGGTTCCATGGCAAAAGTAAATAAATTGACCTTCTAACTTGCCAAATACACAGCTACAGTGGGAGTCACAGAAAGGACCTGGAACTCAATGAATGCCCACTCAAATTGCTTACTTTGTCTTATTCCTAAAGTGAATCTCCACTGTAGGATGGTAAATACCCCTGACTCCTCCAGGCCCTGGATGGGGGTCTGATTACACTCTGGCACTCAGCCTGGCACCCTGATGGTACTGCCTACCTTCTACTTTATGATCAAGAAAGTGAAGCTCCTTTCAACACAGGAATATTCAGGAGCAGGTGTAGTGAGGGGTCACTGAACAGAGCTAAATCCCAATGTTCAGAGCAATGTATTTACCCCTATTGAGGCCAAAACACCTATGAACATCTTCAATAAGGTTGAGAGCCAGGCTTGGTAACTGTGGCCCAAGTGTTCACCTAAATGCAAGCCTTAAAATGTCTTATAGGGTGTTATGGACTGAACTGTATCCCCTAAAATTCATATGTTGAAGCCTAATCCCCAGTGCAACTATATTTCCAGGAAGGACCTTTAAAGAAGTAATTAAGGTTAAATGAGGTCATAAATGTGGGGTCCTAATCCAACAGAACTGGTGTCCTTATACAAAGCGGAAGAGACACCAGGGATGGGCACGCACCAAGAAAAGGTCGTGCAAAGACACAGCGAGAAGGTAGCCATCTGCAAGCTACGGAGAGAGGCCTCAGGAGAAACCAAACCTACCAACACCTTGATCTCAGGAATACCAGCCTCCAGAACTGTGAGAAAATTAATTTCTGTTGTTTAAGCCTCCGGGTCTGTGGTATTTTGTTATTGCATCTCCTAGCAAACTAGTATTCAGGATATTTGAACAGAAGAAATATAACAAGTTAACTCAGCCTGTTTTCCAGACTAAAGAAAGAAACTCAGTTTCCTTCTTCTCCAAAGGAAATGTGATTTGATAAGAAGGTGATGTGATCAGGAGGTGGTGGAGGAACTTTTGAATGCTTTCTACCTGCCAGGAGCTACTCTAAATGTCATGTATATATTGAACCATTTGACCCTCATGAGACTAGAGGTAGATGTCATTACCCCCACGTTTAGCTGAGGAAAGAGAGGCTCAGGTGACTAACACCAGTGTGAGATGCAGGACCATGAAATCACTGATCTGTGAGATCCAGAAAGGAGATATAAGACGGAAAGCCAAAAGAGAACAAGAATTCATATCGGAGGCCTTGCTTCTTCTTGACCTTTGGCTCTTCATGTAGGGAGCTCTGTCACTCTAGTGATGTAACCATTTTTCATTATTTGTATTATGTGAGTATACCCATGATGCAATGGGGTTAAAAATGGGCCCCCTAGAAAGCACCATACCCCCCCAAAAAAGAAAGAGATTTCCTGAACACAGTCAATGTAACCCATCTTTCAACCTTAGACACTCAAATCACACCATTTTGTCTGACTTTCTATGTCCTCTGACTCCTAGATCTTGCTTATTCTTTGTGTGTTGATTTAGATTTGATGGTGAATTCTTTCACACCAAAAGACATGCAAAAGTCATAGGTCAACATTTCAGTGTTCATTTTATGTGGTTCTCAATTGTTTTTTCACACCATGCTATTTCCAAAATAAATGCTGCATGACTCTGTTACATTATTTTTCTAATCCATTATCAGTCAGTTCCAATATCAGTCAGTCAGTCTAGTGCTTGATCAAGAGAAAGTTTATCTTTTTTGCACACATAAACCCAAAGTTTAGATCCTAAATTTTTATAACTCAATATTCTAAAAGAGATACCTTCGAGGATCAAACTTTAAAGTAAATTCACAGCCTCTAGCTCTCTGAAAGCAAAAGCAACACACATATGCCAGCCACACAAGGATTAGAAATTTGTGCTGTCACATGCAGTTGAACTGTAGAGTTTAGGTCCATGTTATACCCGTGAAATGAATTTGTTTCCTTTTAGGTTTACCATGGAAGTTTTTCTTTGTTTCCAGTGAACATCCTATTCTTTTTAACTTATCCACAAGTACTGCTTCAGGAAATCCCCACCCCACCCCCGCAAATCAGAGAAAGTGAGGCTGAAAATAACAATCTCAATACTGGATAAATGTGAACACACACAGAACAAACGAAATAACAACAATAAAACACAGATGAGCCAGAAGAATTGTGTAGATTGAAGGGGTGTGTCCAGAGACGGTCATCACTAGGTAGAGGCCTAGAGGCCTCAGAAGAGAGCATCTTAATCCAGAAATGGGGCTTCAGTTCTAAAGGCTCAGAAATTGGATTTTGTGACTATCCTAGGCAGAGATCAGTTTCTCAAAAACAAAAGAACATCATACAAATTCATAAGAGGCTAATGTAACAGCCGGAATGCTGCTCAGTAGATTCTTCCCTGTCGTGAAATCTACACGGGAAGCCAAATTCTGAGGAAGAGATTGAACAATTCACATGTGCTCTGGCAATCAGAATACGGCTTTTGCATCTTAAAGGCCCTGAAGCTGTTTTCTTAGGTAGGGTGGAATTCACATGGACAAAGTTTCCTCCAATTTCATGTAGTTTTCTCAACAGCAGCTTGAGGAACATTAATATAGCCAAATGATTTTTTCCATCTCTATGTTGGTTAGGGCTCAGAGGTGAGGACACACTATCAAAAAGCACCTTCTAGCCCCGAGCATTCAGAGAGCAGGATGCCATCTAACAGTACTCTCTTTAACAGAGGAAACTTTTCATTTAGACTTTAATAAATTATTGCCTATTTATAATTTGGTTTACCATAATGTGATTCTTTTTTAAAAAATCACTTTAGGCAGTGCGCTCAGCTGTCCTGCATATCTGTCTTTTGCTTCAACAGTGTTTGGAATGAACAGACCCAGGGACCTTCCTTGCTCCAGCCTCTACCACCCTCCAACCTTTTTTCCAGTCACAACCTTTGGAATCAGCCACTCAGCTATCCTCGGCCTCCAGGACCAGCCAACACCATTTTTTGCGCTTAGCTCCTTACTACCAATCAACCATGAGCTCCCAGATTCGTCAGAATTATTCCACCGAGGAGGAGGCCGCCGTCCAAGATGCGGGGCGGGCACTTACCTCTCTCTGGGCTCCTATTTCGACCCCGACGATGCGGCTCTGCACGGCGTGGGACACTTTCTTCAGGAATTGGCCGAGGAAAAGCGCGAGGGCGCCCAGCGTCTCTTAAAAATGCAAAACCGGTGCTGGAGCCACGCCCTTTTCCAAGATGTGCGGAAGCCTTCTCAAGATAAGTGGGGTGAAACCCAGGACGCTGTGGAAGCCGCCATTCTTAGGGAGAAGAACCTGAACCAGGCACTATCGGATCTGCGCGCCCTGGGTTCCGCCTGCGCAGACTCCCACCCCTACGACTTCCGGGAGAGCTGCTTCCTGTAGGAGCAGGTGAAACTCATCAAGCAGATGGGCGACCACCTGACCAACCGCCGCAGGCTGGCTGGTCCGCAGGCTGGGCTGGGCGATTATCTCTTTGAAAGGCTCACCCTCGAGCACGAACAGGAGTCTCTGAAGCCCAGCGGCCTCTGAGGAGCCCCTCTGGCGTCAGAGCTTTTCCTGAAGCCCCACTCTGCAGCCACTGGGCAGCTTTTTAACCGCCCTTGACCCCTCTCCCAAGCCTTGGGACAAATGGAAATAAAGCTTTTTGCAGCAAAAAAAAAAAAAAAAATCACAAGTTCTGTCTCTTCTAGAGAACATACTAATCACCAACCATCCCCCCAACAACAAAAAAAAATTACGCACATACCAAACAGTAGTATAGAATGCCTTTTAAAAATCCACTAATGTTCTTAAGAGAATTAAATATTTAGCCCACTGTGGACAAGCCCTATTTTATATTTTTTTCATTTTACACATCACAGTGTGTCAAAAACTAAAAGTGAAAAAACACTATTGAAGAATGCAACACTGTGTATCCTGCTTTGTACACTGATTTCTCCCCCAGTTTCAAAAGATCAAGATATATCAAGCATTAGAACAAGATCCTCATAGGTGAGAATATTATTGAAGATATAGCATTACAGAGCAGAGAGAATAAAGAGGTAGAACCAGAGGTGCCTGCCCTCAAATTCAGGGTCCCTTTTACAAGCTGTTCCATTGTCACATCTTTAAAACAGGATTGATGATATCAAAAGTGTAAGGTCATTTTTAGAGTTAAAAAAGTTAATGTAATGTGCTTGGCATAGGCAGATACTCAGTAAACAGTAGGTATCACAGCTGTCATTTTAGAGGTACTTCATTTTTTGAGCATTTCCTTTCCCTTCTCCAAAACAACCCTATATCCCTTCACTTAAATGAAGTTTAACAAAATATCTTCCTAACCCACAGCATCTACAGATAGCTTAGGGGAGTGTCTATATTCTCAACTTTTCCAGAAGGACACTAGTGTCTTTTGCATGGAAACAGGGTGGGTTTTAATGAGAGAACTGGAGAGAAACCAGACTTCGCCTTGACCAGGACATGGAGGTAAAGACTAAAAAGTGCACTTTTTTTTTTTTTTTGGCCGTACGCGGGCCTCTCACTGTTGCGGCCTCTCCTTTTGCGGAGCACAGGCTCCGGACACGCAGGCTCAGTGGCCATGGCTCACAGGCCCAGCTGCTCCGCGGCATGTGGGATCTTCGCGGACCGGGGCACGAACCCGTGTCCCCTGCATCGGCAGGCGGACTCTCAACCACTGCGCCACCAGGGAAGCCCTAAAAAGTGCATTCTTTAAGTGGAATTATCACAAAGTTCAGAGGTTGGTTTAGCTCCACTTCCTAATTCTATTTGTATTTGTTCTGTGGTGGCTTTCAAACTTTTAATATGTGTTTTCAGCAAATGCTCTTTTTAATCAAAATCTCAGAGGTAACATATAGCTTGGTGACTGTAGTTGATAATGCTGCATTGTACATTTGAAAGTTGCTAAGAGACTAGATCTTAAAAGTTCTCATCACAAGAAAACAATTATTTGTAACTTTCTGTGGTGATGGACTAACTAGACTTAATGTGGTGATCATTTCACAATATATACATGTATCAAATCATTGTGTGGTACACCTGAAACTAATATAATGTTATATGTAAATTGTATCTCCATAAAAAAGTCTTGATGCCACCAAAAAGAAGAGGACCTTAGTATGGCTTTAACTCAAACAGCCTCTCCCCTCACTGTATTACTGAAGGCTTGAAGGGCATGGGCAGGGGAAAGGGGAAGGAGAGGAAACAGCCAACACTAATTTGCATGTAACAACATACTTTCCTCTTTTATTTGCCTCCTACTTTTTCCTTTTTGCTTCTTACTGAAGTAAATATACCAGTAGGCCTTTCAGCAGAAAGAATAATCAATGAATAATAAACTCTATAAACAATAAACGGAACAATAAACTTTCAGTCTTTGTATATCTACATTTTACACTCTTTCCTGACCAATATTTTAGCTGGGAATGGAATCCCAGCTTGCTTCCCCACAGGACTTTGCAAAAATTATTTAATTGATATCTGGCATCTACTTTTTGCTGTGAGAAGCCTGTCATCAGTAAAATTTTCTACCTAGGAAAGAATAAGACCCTCACTTTTTTTTCTGGTAGGTTTTAGATTTTCTAGGTATGGATTTGTTTTTCAAATCTTGCTTGCAAGTTAGTGTTGCTTGCTATATTTGAGGAATCATGTCTTTCTTCAATTCTGAAAAAAAAAATTGTGGCCATAATCTCTTAGAATATTAACCCTGCCCCATTCTCTCTAATCTCTCTTAGAACTCTTATTAGATAAATGTTGGAGCTTTTAATTCTTTCCTCCATGCCTCTTAATTTCTCTTCTATTTTCCCATCTCTTTATCTCTCTGAACTGCATTCTGGGTGATTCTGTTAGAGTTTGACAATTCAGAAAAGTCTTTTCTTGAGAGATCTAATTACTGATTAACCTATTGAGTTTTACTTTATGCTGAATATAAGCATTATACAAAAAAACTATAGTTTTAACCTAATTCCCTGACTATACCAAAGAGATGAAAATGCATATTCTTATGCAAATGTTCTTTTTGTGGTAGATGTTTCTGGAGATGTTCCTGATTCATATTCTGTATAAATAGAATCTTGCCATTTCAATCCTATCATAGTGACATATTGGACACTTGTGATAAAATGAAGCCAGGAAACATTTCTAATATACACTGAGACATATATTTTTCCAGTTAATTATCTATCCCATTTTAAAGCATGCTTATTTTTAAAGTGTCAAAATGTACTAATCCATACTGCAATTGTTTGGAAAACTTCATGAACAAGTATATTTCAGCAAGAAAAGACATTTGATGCCAGCCAAATTCTCTTTTTTTCTGTCACTATAAATGGCTTTCCTATTTTCAACAGTTTTTCAAAATCGAAGTCATATCTAAGCTGACAACTTCTTTGGCAAGTCTCAGCTAGATGTAATTTGAAACAGTCAAGGAAGCAAAGCCTAAACAATAAGGTTTTTAATGGGAACGATGACAGATCCTTAACTACTGTCATACTGTGTCTGACACCAGAAGACTTGAGAGGAAATTTGTTAAATAAATACTTGCAGTTAAAGGAATACACCTGCATTTAGAGTATGTGTTCTGTGTCATAAAAATATGTAAGATCTGAGAATTCAGTGATGTTAAACACTTAACAAAAACATACCTGAAAAATACCCCTAAGGAATTTTTCTCTTTCACCTTCAGAATATTCTTTATCTATAGTCTGCATCCAAAGGTCATTAAAAGGTCACAAGGGATAAAAAAAAAATCAAAGCGCTCCTCCTTTTAGCCTCAGCTTAGTTCTATACAAAACAACGTTGTTTACTTACTAAGTGAGAAGAAAATTCTAATGTGACCTTTTAACCGCTATTGCTTACACACAAATATACACACATGGTTTGCTTTTACTAGAATGAGACTTTTTTACTATTAACACTATTGGTATTCATGTATTATGTATTCAGTATACATGAATATTATGTTTTAGAAACACTACAGATTGGGGGCTTCCCTAAGAAAACTAAACTAAATCACCAGGAAAGCTGAAATGAGGCTATACTTGACAGTTGGTTTAATTTATAACAATTTTCGCTACTTAAGTTGCCTAAGCTTAGTTTCAGATAAAAATTACTATCTTTGTTTAGGCTTTTTATGTCTCAACAGGTAAAATACCAATTCTGATGTGTAAAACTCCTTAATTTAAATGAAAATTACTAGGCAACAGGAAGAAAAATTAAGTCTGTGTTTTAGGATACAGCTAAACCCTCCAAACCCAATGAATGTTTGCACAGCTATCATAGAGAAGAGGAAACTAGCAGGTGATTCTGGGAAACTGTGGCTTGATTATACCTCTCTTCTCCCCCACTACCAACATCAATCTATCTCCCTTTCCTGCAATGAATAGCTGCTCAGCCCTACAAGCTAGCAGGACCAGATAAACTCTTGGGTTCTGTGCAAGTCCTAGAGGAGAGAAACCTGCAAGATTGTCTCTGCCTTACATTGGTTAAGCACTTGAGACTAGAACTGAGGGTGAGTGTCATAAAGTGGTAGATTCCAGGGAGACCACAGAAATGCAGAGACCTGTGTATTCCCAGGCAAGGTCAAGATCAACCCTAGAAAAGGGCCTGACACCCTGATACCGAAAAGGCCAAGAAGGAGCACATGATGGACCCAGTCCTTCCTTTCTTTGATCCTGGCAAAACACAAGGAAACCAAGAAATTAAAAATAGAATTACTGGGCAGAAGCAATAAGAACTACAACCCTGCAGCCTGTGGAACAAAAACCACATTCACAGAAAGACAGACAAGATGAAAAGGCAGAGAGCTATGTACCAGAAGAAGGGAGAAGATAAAACCCCAGAAAAACAACTAAATGAACTGGAGACAGGCAACATTCCAGAAAAAGAATTCAGAATAATGATAGTGAAGATGATCCAGGACCTCGGAAAAAGAATGGAGGCAAAGATCAAGAAGATGCATGAAATGTTTACCAAAGACCTAGAAGAATTAAAGAACAAACAAACAGAGATGAGCAATACAATAACTGAAATGAAAAATACACCAGAAGGAATCAATAGCAGAATAACTGAGGCAGAATAATAGATAAGTGACATGGTGGAATTCACTGCTGCTGAACAGAATAAAGAAAAAAGAATGAAAATAAATGAAGACACCCTAAGATACCTCTGGGACAACATTAAACGCAACAACATTTGCATTATAGGGGTCCCAGAAGGAGAAGAGAGAAAGGACCAGAGAAACTATTTGAACAGATTATAGTCGAAAACTTCCCTAACGTGGGAAAGGAAATAGCCACCCATGTCCAGGAAGCACAGCGAGTCCCATACAGGATAAACCCAAGGAGAAACACATCGAGACACATAATAATCAAATTGGCAAAAATTAAAGACAAAGAAAAATTATTGAAAGCAGCAAAGGAAAAATGACAAATAACATACAAGGGAACTCCCATAAGGTTCAAAGCTGATTGCTCAGCAGAAACTCTACAAGCCAGAAGGGAGTGGCATGAAATACTTAAAGTGATGAAAGGAAAGAACCTACAACCAAGATTACTCCACACGGCCAGGATCTCACTCAGATTCGATGGAGAAATCAAAAGATTTACAGACAAGCAAAAGCTAAGAGAATTCAGCACCACCAAACCAGCTCCACAACAAATGCTAAAGGAATTTCTCTAAGTAGGAAACAAAAGAGAAGGAAAGAACCTACAAAAAGAAACCCAAAACAATTAAGAAAATGGTCATAGGAACATACATATCAATAATTACCTTAAACGTGAATGGATTAAATGCTCCAACCAAAAGACACAGACTGGCTGAATGGATACAAAAAAAAAGACCCATATATATGTGGTCTACAAGAGACCCACTTCATACCTAGGGATACATACAGACTGAAAGTGAGGGGATGGAAAAAGATATCCATTGCAAATGGAAATCAAAAGAAAGCTGGAGTAGCAATACTAATATCAGATAAAACAGACTTTAACATAAAGAATGTTACAAGAGACAAGGAAGGAGACTACATAATGATCAACGGATTAACCCAAAAAGAAGACATAACAATTATAAATATATATGCACCCAACATAGGAGCACCTCAATACATAAGGCAACTGCTAACAGCTATAAAAGACGAAATCGACAGTAACACAATAATAATGGGGGACTTTTAACACCTCGCTTACACCAATGGACAGATCATCCAAAATGAAAAAAATAAGGAAACAGAAGCTTTAAATGACACAATAGACCAGACAGATTTAATCGATATTTATCGGACATTCCATCCAAAAACAGCAGATTACACTTTCTTCTCAAGTGCGCACGGAACATTCTCCAGGATAGATCACATCTTGGGTCACAAATCAAGCATCTTTTCTGACCACAACGCTATGAGTTAGAAATGAATTACAGGGAAAAAAACGTAAAAAACACAAACACATGGAGGCTAAACAATACGTTACTAAATAACTAAGAGATCACTGAAGAAATCAAACAGGAAATCAAAAAATACCTGAAGACAAATGACAATGAGAACACAACAATCCAAAACCTATGGGATGCAGCAAAAGCAATTCTAAGGAGGAAGTTTATAGATACACAAGCCTGCCTCAAGAAACAAGAAAAATTTCAAATTAACAATCTAACCTTACACCTAAAGGAACTAGAGAAAGAAGAAAAACAAACAAAACCCAAAGTTAGCAAAAGGAAAGAAATCATAAAGATCACAGCAGAAACAAATGAAATAGAAACAAAGAAAACAATAGCAAAGATCAATAAAACTAAAAGCTGGTTCTTTGAGAAGATAAACAAAATTGCTAAACCATTAGCCAGTCTTACCAAGAAAAAGAGGGAGAGGAGTCAAATCAATAAAATTAGAAATGAAAAAGGAGAAGTTACAACAGACACCGCACAAATACAAAGCATCCTAAGAGACTACTCCAAGCAACTGTATGCCAATGAAATGGACAACTTGGAAGAAATGGACAAATTCTTAGAAAGGTATAAGCTTCCAAGACTGAACCAGGAAGAAATAGAAAATATGAACAGACCAATCACAAGCACTGAAATTGAAACTGTGACTTAAAATCTTCGAACAAACAAAAGTCCAGGACCGGATGGCTTCACAGGTGAATTCTATCAAACATTTAGAGAAGAGCTAACACCCATCCTTCTCAAACTTTTCCAAAAAATTACAGAGGAAGGAACACTCCCAAACTCATTCTATGAGGCCACCATCACCCTGATAACAAAACCAGACAAAGATACTACAAAAAAAGAAAATTACAGACAAATATCACTGATGAATATAGATGAAAAAATCCTCAACAAAATACTAGCAAAACCGAATCCAACAACACATTAAAAGGATCATACACCATGATCAAGTGAGATTTACCCCAGGGATGCAAGGATTCTTCAATATACGCAAATCAATCAATGTGATGCACCTTATTAAAAATTGAAGAAGAAAAACCATATGATCATCTCAACAGATGCAGAAAAAGCTTTTGACAAAATTCAACACCCATTTATGAGAAAAACTCTCCAGAAAGTGGGCATAGAAGGAACCTACCTCAACATAATAAAGGCCATATATGACAAACCCACAGCAAACATCATTCTCAATGGTGAAAAACTGAAAGCATTTCCTCTAAGATCAGGAACAAGACAAGGATGTCTACTCTCACCACTATTATTCAACATAGCTTTGGAAGTACTAGCCACGGCAATCAGAGAAGAAAAATAAATAAAAAGAATACAAATTGGAAAACAAGAAGTAAAACTGTCACTATTTGCAGATGACATGATATTATACCACAGAGAATCCAAAAGATGCCACCAGAAAACTACGAGAGCTAATCAATGAATTTGGTAAAGTTGCAGGATACAAAATTAATGCACAGAAATCTCTTGCATTTCTATATACTAATGATGAAAACTATGAAAGAGAAATTTAGGAAACACTCCCATTTATCGTTGCAACAAAAAGAATAAAATACCTAGGAATAAACCTACCTAGGGAGACAAAAGACCTGTATGCAGAAAACTATAAGACACTGATGAAAGAAATTAAAGATGATACCAACAGATGGAGAGATATACCATGTTCTTGGATTAGAAGAATCAATATTGTGAAAATGACTATACTACCCAAAGCAATCTACAGATACAATGCAATCCCTATCAAACTACCAATGGCATTTGTCACAGAACTAGAACAAAAAATTTCACAATTTGTATGGAAACACAAAAGACCCCGAATAGCCAAAGCAGTCCTGAGGTAAAAAGACGGAGCTGGAGGAATAAGACTCGCTGACTTCAGACTATACTACAAAGCTACAGTAATCATGACAATATGGTACTGGCACAAAAACAGAAATATAGATCAATGGAACAAGATAGGAAGCCCAGAGATAAACCCACACTCCTATGGTCAACTAATCTATGACAAAGGAGGTAAGGATATACAATGGAGAAAAGACATTCTCTTCAATAAGTGGTGCTGGGATAACTGGACAGCTACATGTAAAAGAATGAAATTAGAACAGTCCCTAACACCATGCACAAAAATAAACTCAAAATGGATTCGAGACCTAAATGTAAGACCAGACACCATAAAACTCTTAGAGGAACACACAGGCAGAACAATCTATGACATAAATCACAGCACAATCTTTTTTGATCCACCTCCTAGAGTAATGGAAATAAAAACCAAAATAAACAAATGGGACCTAATGAAACTTCAAAGCTTTTGCACAGAAAAGGAAACCATAAACAGGACAAAAAGACAAACCTTAGAATGGGACAAAATATTTGCAAATGAATCAACGGAGAAAGGATTAAACTCCAAAATATATAAACAGCTCATGCCACTCAATATTAAAGAAACAAAAAACCCAATCCAAAAATTTAAATTTAGGGCAGAAGACCTAAATAGACATTTCTCCAAAGAAGACATACAGATGGCCAAGAAGCACATGAAAAGTTGTTCAACATCACTAATTATTAGAGAAATGCAAATCAAAACTACAATGAGGTATCACCTCACACCAGTTAGAATGGGCATCATCAGAAAATCTACAAACAACAAATGCTGGAGAGGGTGTGGAGAAAAGGGAACCCTCTTGCACTGTTGGTGGGAATGTAAACTGACACAGCCAAAATGGAGAACACTATGGAGGTTCCTTTAGAAACTAAAAATAGAATTATCATATGACACAGCAATCCCACTACTGGGCATATACCCAGAGAAAACCATAATTCAAAAAGACACATGGGGCTTCCCTGGTGGCGCATTGGTTAAGAATCCACCTGCCGATGCAGGGGACACAGGTTTGAGCCCTGGTCTGGGAAGATCCCACATGCCGCACAGCAACTAAACCTGTGCGCCACAACTACTGAGCCTGTGCTCTACAGCCCGCGAGCCACAAGTACTGAAGCCCGCGCCTAGAGCCCGTGCTTTGCATTCTCAAGCCACCGCAATGAGAAGCCCGCACACCGCAACAAAGAGTAGCCCCTGCTCGCGGCAACTGGAGAAAGCCCGCGTGCAGCAACAAAGACCCAACACAGCAAATAAATAAATAAAAATTAAAATAAATAAATTTATAAAAATAAAAAGATACATGCACCCCAATGTTCACTGCAGCACTATTTACAATAGCCAGGTCATGGAAGCAACCTAAATGCCCATCGACAGACGAATGGCTAAAGAAGACGTGGTACATATATACAATGGAATATTACTCAGCCATAAAAAGGAACGAAATTGCATCATTTGTTGAGACGTGGATGCATCTAGAGACTGTCATACAGAGTGAAGTAAGTCAGAAAGAGAAAAACAAATATCGTATATTAACGCATCCATGTGGGAACTAGAAAAATGGTACAGATGAACCGGTTTGCAGGGCAGAAATTGAGACACAGATGTAGAGAACAAATGTATGGACACCAAGGGGGGGAAGTGGCGGGGGTTTGGCGTGGTGGTGTGATGAATTGGGTGACTGTGAGTGACATGTATACACTGATGTGTATAAAACTGATGACTAATAAGAACCTGCTATATAAAAAAATATATAAAATTAAATTAAAAAAATTTTTTTAAAGAATTCCCATATGTAATTCTATATGTAATATACATTACATATAGAATTACAAATCCACATATGTAGATTAAATATGTAATACAATATGTAATAGGTTACCAACAATCCCACTTCCTGGGTATATATCCAAAGGAAATAAAATCACTACCTATATTCCCATGTTCATTGAAGAATTTTTCATAATAACCAAGACATGCAAACAATCTACGTGTCTCTCAACAGATGAATGGATAAATAAAATGTGATATATAGGGGCTTCCCTGGTGGCGCAGTGGTTAAGAATCCTCCTGCCAATGCAGGGGACACAGGTTCAAGCCCTGGTTTGGGAAGATCCCACATGTCACAGAGCAACTAAGCCCATGCACCACAACTACTGAGCCTGCGCTCTAGAGCCCACAAGCTATAACTACTGAACTCCACGTGCCACAACTACTGAAGTCCGTGCACCTAGAGCCCATGCTCTGCAACGAGAAAAGCCACCACAATGAGAAGCCTATTGCACCGCAACGAAGAGTAGCCCCCGCTTGCCACAAGCAGAGAAAGCCCGTGCGCAGCAACAAAGACCCAATGCAGCCAAAAATAAAATAAATAAAAATAAATTTTTTTAAATGATATATATATATATATATATTACAGCGCACACACACACACACACACACACACACACACTAGAATGTTATTCAGTCTTAAAAGAGAAGGAAATCTTGCTATTTGCAAAAGCATGGATGGACTAGGAGGGCCTTACACTAAGCAAAATAAGCAAGATAGACAGAAATTACATGTTGTCACTTATATGGGGAATCTAAAAAAAAAATTCGAACTCATAGAAAATGGTGGTTGCCAGAGACTGAGCTAGGCATGAGGGAAATGGGGAAAGGTTGGTAAAAGGGTACAAAGTTTCAGTTATAAGAGGAATAAGGTCAGAGAATCGAATGTATAACATGGTGACCATAGTTGATAATACTGTATTGTATCACTGAAATTTGCTAGGACAGTAAAACTTAAGTTTTCTCACCAAAAAAAAAAAAGGAAATATGTGAGGAAATGGATATGTTAATTAACTTGATGGAGGGAGGGAATCCCTTTACAATGTATACATTTATCAAATCAAGATGTTGTATACTTTAAATATATTACAATTTTATTTGTCAATTATACCCCATAAAGCTTGAAAAAAAGAGTGAACTAAATATCAAATAAATGTAAATAAAGAAAAATCAGGGGTAAGATATTAATATCTGAGATGTTAAAATATGATACAGTAAAGAAGACAAATAAGCATATTAGTTGAGGTATTTTAAGAATGTGACCTATCTAATAGAAAAAATTACAAAGGATAAAAATCAATAAACTGAATGTATTGGGTATATATGTGTGACATACATGTGATATATATGTAATAATTTTTATAGAGAGAAAACCTTATGTTCCTCAAATATTGAGTGTTTGTTTTTTCATATCTCCATGAAATATTTTTTAAAATTAATCTGAACTTGTTAAAAGATTAATGAATTTTTAATGTCATATTTGTACAGAACATATTCTTTGTTCACCAATACAATTAGAAACAAATAATATTAAATGATTGAAAAAGCTTTCCATATCTGAAAATTTATAACACACTTCTTAATAAACCTTGGAATGAAAACAAAATCAAGAGGGAAATTTCAAACTATCTGGAAAACAATGCAAGAGAAAACAGCCCATAAAAACACCGATGAGAGAAAACAAAAGCACTACTCAGAAGAAAACATTGATTCAAAAGCCTCCATTACCAGAAAATAAGAATAAAAAGGAACTTGGTACTCATCTTGAAACACTAAAAAAATAAAGAAAGAAAGAAAGAAGCAAGAAACAAAAAAGCAAGGAAGTTATACAAGTCTAATTAAGGAAAAAGAAAAATACTGTAATTATTATAAATAAATTCAAAAACTGATTCTTAGAAGGAATTTATAAATTAAATAAGTCCTTCATGAGTCTACATAAGGGAGAATAGAGAAAAGAAAAAAACAAGCTTACAAATGGAAAAGGAAACATAATCACAGGTAGAGAAGAGATTGAAAGAATTATAAGACAATACTGCAGACAACTATATGGTAACAAATTTGAAAATCTAGAGGAAATGAAAACAACTGGCAAAAAATGACCCAAAATGATGTGAAAACTTCAATAAGCTAGATAGCCGTATAATAGATTTAAAAGGTGATTAATAACTCATCATTGAAAAACAGCACCATGAACACATATGTTTACAGCTCAGTTTTATTTAGCTTTTAAAAAGGTGTTCTTAAACCCTAGCAACAAA
Organism: Pseudorca crassidens; assembly: GCF_039906515.1. Taxonomy (NCBI): domain Eukaryota; kingdom Metazoa; phylum Chordata; class Mammalia; order Artiodactyla; family Delphinidae; genus Pseudorca; species Pseudorca crassidens. The sequence goes on along the minus strand of NC_090302.1, from coordinate 39,283,373 downwards.
CCTTAACAATTTTTTTAAAATTTTTTAAATTAATTTTTATTGGAGTATAGTTGATTTACAATGTTTTGTTAGTTTCTGCTGTGCAACGAAGTGAATCACTTATACAGATACATATATCCACTCTTTTTTTTAGATTCTTTTCCCATATAGGTCATTACAAAGTATTGAGTAGAGTTCCCTGTGCTATACAGTAGTTTTTTTATCAGTTATCTATTTTATATATAGTAGTGTGTATATGTCAATCCCAATCTCCCAATTTATCCCTTACCCAACCTTTCCCCCTTGGTAACCATAACAAACCTTAAAAAATTTTAAAGAATGGAAATCATACAAAATATGTCTCTGAAAATAATGAATTAAACTAGAAATCAACAGAAACATTTTTTTAAATCTCCAAACACATGGAAATTAAACAACACACTTCTAAAAGCCTATGAGGAAGTCTCAATGTAAATTAGAAAATATCTTGAATGAAAATACAACACATCCCAAATTAATGAGATATTACTAAAGCAGTGTTTAGTGAGAAATTTATAGCAATAAATTTTTATATTGGAAAAACTGATCTCTAATCAATAATCTAAACTTTCACCTTAAGCTAGAAAAAAGAGAGAGAGAGCAAAAGAAATCCTAAGCAAGTAGAGGAATGAAATTATAATAAAGGTAAGAGCAAAAATCAATAAAATTGAGAACAGAGAAGCAATAGAGAAATTTAATGAAACCAAAATTACTTCCTTGAAAACATTATTAAAAGGGATAAACCTCCAGAGTAAGACTGACAAAAAATAAATTTTTTAAAAACACAAATCACCAATATCAGAAATGGAAAAGGGGACATCACTATAGACTCTGCAGACATTAACAGGATAATAAGGGAATACTACAAATAATACCAGACACATACATTTGACAACAACAAATAAAATGGACCACTTTCTCAAAATCCACAAATTACCAAAATTTGCACAAGAAGAAATATATAATCAGAATAGTTCTTGTATTAGTTGACTAGGGCTGCCATAAGTAAGGACTACAAATTGAGTGACAAACAGTAGAAATTTATTGTCTCAGTTCTGGAGGCTACAAGTGCAAGATCAACGTGTCAATAGAGTTGGTTCTTTCTGAGGGTTCTGAGAGAGAATCTGTTACATGTGCTCTCCTAGCTCCTGGTGGTTTGCTGGCAATCTCTGGCATTCCTTGGCTTGTAGAAGCATCACCCTATCTCTGCATTCATCTTCACATTATGTTCTCCCTGTGTGCACATGTGTGTTCAAATTTCCTTTTCGTTACAAGGACACCAGTCATATTGGATTAGAGGCCCATTCTACTCCCCTATGACCTCATCTTAACTAATTACTTCTTAACTAATTGCACTCTGCTTCTAAACAGGTTTACATTCTGAGGTACTGAGGGATAGGACCTCAATGCATGAATTTTGGAGAAGATACAATTCAACCTGTAACAGTTCTGTAACTATTGGGCTGGCCAAAAGGTTAGTTCGTTTTTTTCCATCAGATGGCTCTAGTAGCACTTAGTTGTGTTTAACGTCATTCGAAACAATTTTGTTAGATTGTATGTGAAAGCTTTCATATCAGTGTGCATTTAAAAAAAAGACTTATCAAAACTGGTGAATTTTTGCATAGCCATTTTAATATTAAATATGAAAAAAACATTTTGGCATATGATTTATTATTTCAAGAAAGGTAAAATCCCAACGGAACACACACAAAAAAAGATTTGTGCAGTGTATGGAGAAGGTGCTCTGACTGATGGAACATGTCAAAAGTGGTCTGTGAAGTTTCGTGCTGGAAATTTCTCGCTGGACGATGCTCCACGGTCAGGTAGATTGGTTGAAGTTGATAGCGATCGAATTGAGACATTCATTGAGAACGATCAATGTTATACCACGTGGGAGATAGCTGACATACTCAAAATATCCAAATCAAGCACTGAAAATCATTTGCACCAGCTTGGTTACGTTCATCACTTTGATGTTTGGGTTCCACATACGTTCAGCAGAAAAAACCTTCTTGATCATATTTCAGCATGCGATTCTCTACTTAAACATAATGAAAACATTCCGTTTGTAAAACAAATTGTGACTGGTGATGAAAAGTGGATACTGTGCAATAATGTGGAACAGAAGAGATTGTGAGGCAAGCGAAATGAACCACCACCAACCACACCAAAGGCCGGTCTTCAGCCAAAGAAGGTGATGTTGTGTATATGGTGGGATTGGAAAGCAGTCCTCTATTATGAGCTCCTTCCGGAAAACCAAATGATTAATTCCAACAAGTACTGCTCCCAGTTAGACCAACTGACAGTAGCATTCGACAAAAAGCGTCCAGAATTAGTCAACAGAAAACGCATAATCTTCCCTCAGGATAACGCAAGACCGCATGTTTCTCTGACGAGGGGCAAAAACTGTTACACCTTCCCTGGGAAGTTCTGACCATATTCACCAGACGTTGCACCTTCGGATTTCTATTTATTTAGGTCTTTACAAAATTCTCTTAATGGAAAAAATTTCCATTCCCTGGAAGGCTGTAAAAGGCACCTCGAACAGTTCTTTGCTCAAAAACATTAAAAGTTTTGGGAAGATGGAATTATGAAGTTGCCTGAAAAATGGCAGAAGGTAGTGGAACAAAAGGGTGAATACGTTGTTCAATAAAGTTCTTGGTGAAAATGAAAAATGCGTCTTTTATTTTTACTTAAAAAACTGAAGACACTTTTTGGCCAACCCAATATTAAAGAAACTGAATTAGTAGTTTAAACCTTCTGGAAAAAGAAGTCCCTACTAACAGATGGTTTCACTGGTGAATTCTGTCAAACATTCAAGGAGAATAATAGTACCAATTCTGCATAACCTCTTCCAGAAACACTTCCCATCTATGTTATGAGATGAGCATTACCCTGATTCCAAAGCCAGACAAAAAAGTACAAAAAAGAAACTACAGATCAACAGATCAATATCTATCCTGAACTTAGATACAAAACTGCTCAGCAAAGTGTGAGCAAATTCAGTGTGTCAATATACATTAAAAATGTTACAATGACCAAGTGAGATTTATCCCAGAAATGCTATTTATCCCAAAAAACTAGTTCACTATTTGAACATCAATCAATGTATTCCATTATATTTATAGCCTGAAGAAAAAAAACACATGATCATATCAGTTGATACAGAAAATACTATTTGACGAAATCTAACATCCATTCATATTCATGATTAAAAATAAAAACTCTCAGTAAACTACGAATAAAAGGAAAATTCCTAAAAGTGACAGTGAACATTTACCAAAAAAAAAACCATAGCTAACATCATATTTAATTATGAAAGGCTGAATGATTTCCCATAGATTGGGAACAAGGCAAGGATATCCATTCTCACCACTCCTGTTTAACATCATACTAGAGACCTAGCCAATGCAATAAGACACCAAAAAGAATAAAAGGCATACACATTGAAAAGAAAAAAATTAAATGTCCTTAGTCCCAGGTCTCACAGTTGTCCATATGGAAAATCCGAAGGAATCTACAACTAAAACTCTGAGAACTAACAATTGAGCTTAGCAAGACTGCAGGATACAAGGTCAACAAATACACCAGACAAAACAAAATGAAACTAGCAAACAAAAAATTAATTTTCTATACTATATATTAGCAATGGACCATTGGAAACAAAATTTTTAAATACCATTTATAATAGCTATAAAAATGAAGTATATAAATATAAAAAATATATGCATGGATTTTGTATGATGAAACTGAAAAAATCCTGGTAAAAGAAACGAAAGAAGACCTAAATACATGTAAATACATACTACATTCATGGATTGGAAGGCTCAATATAGTAAAGATTTCAATTCTCCCCAAACTGATCTACAGATTCAATACAATTCCAAAAAAATCTCAGCCAGTATTTTTGTAGATATAGGTAACTGATTCTAAGTTTTATATAGAAAGGCAAAGGAACTAGAAGAGTCAAATATTTTTGCAAATTAACAAAGTTAGAAGAATCACACGCTCAATTTAAGAAATGCTGTAAAACTACATTAATCAAAACACTGTATACTCACAAAGGGATAGACACATGGATCAATGGACTAGAATATAGAGTGTACCAACAGACCCGGACAAGCATGGCCAACTGATTTTTGACCAACATGCAAACCTAATAGAATTAAGAAAAGATAGTCTTTTCATCAAATGATATTGGAACAACTGGACATCTATATGCAATAGAGTAAACCTCAACCTAATATAAAATTTAATTATACTTCATACAAAATATACTCAAAATGGGTCATAGATCCATTAGATCACGGATCTCAATGTAAGACAAAACTATAAGATTTTTGGAATAAAACAGAAAAATCTTCATGATCTGGAGTTAAGAAAAGCATTCACGAATATGACACCAAAAGCACAGTCCACAAAATGAAAAGCTGACAAATCAGATTTCATCAAAATTAAAACTTTTGGAGGGGGAGCTTCAAGATGGCAGAAGAGTAACAGGTGGAGATCACCTTCCTCCTCAAAAATACATCAGAAATACATCTGCATGTGAACAACTCCTACGGAACACCTACTGAACGCTGGCAGAAGACCTCAGACCTCCCAAAAGACAAGAAACTCCCCACGTACCTGGATAGGGCAAAAGAAAAAAGAAAAAACAGAGACAAAAGAATAGGGATGGAACCTGCACCAGTGGGAGGGAGCTGTGAAGCAGGAAAAGTTTCCACACACTAGGAAGCCCCTTCACGGGCGGAGCCTGCAGGTGGCGGAGGGGGGAAGCTTCGGAGCCACGGAGGAGAGCACAGCAACAGGGGTGTGGAGGGCAAAGCAGAGAGATTCCCGCACAGAGGATCACTGCCGACCAGCACTCACCAACCCAAGAGGCTTGTCTGCTCACCCGCAGGGGCGGGCGGGGGCTGGAAGCTGAGGCTCGGGCTTCAGAGGTCAGATCCCAGGGAAAAGACTGGGGTTGGCTGCGTGAACACAGCCTGAAGGGGCTAGTGCACCACAGACAGCCGGGAGGGAGTGCGGGAAAAAGTCTAGAGCTGCTGAAGAGGCAAGAGACTTTTCTTGCCTCTTTGTTTCCTGGTGCATGAGGAGAGGGGATTAAGAGAGCCACTTAAAGGAGATCCAGAGATGGGACCGAGCCGCAGCTATCAGCGCGGACCGCAGGGACAGGCATGAGACACTAAGCCTGCAGCTGCAGCCACCAAGAAGCCTGTGTGTGAGCACAGGTCACTCTCCACACCTCCCCTCCCCAGAGCCTGTGCAGCCCGCCACTGCCAGTGTCCCGTGATCCAGGGACAACTTCCCCGGGAGAACGCATGGCATGCCTCACAGGCTGCTGCAATGTCATGCCGGCCTCTGCCACCACAGGCTCACCCCGGATCCGTACCCCTCCCTCCCCCGGCCTAAGGGAGCCACAGCCCCCGAATCAGCTGCTCCTTTAACTCCGTCCTGTCTGAGCAAAGAACAGACGCCCATAGGCGACCTACAGGCAGGACCAAATCCAAAGCTGAAACCCAGAAGCTGTGCAAAGAAAGAAGAGAAAGGGAAATCTCTCCCAGCAGCCTCAGGAGCAGCGGATTAAATCTCCAAAATCAACTTGATGTACACTGAATCTGTGGAATACCTGAATAGGCAATGAATCATGCCAAATTAAGGAGGTGGACTTTGGGAGCAAGGATATTTTTTTTTTCCTTTTTCTCTTTTTGTGAGTGTGTATGCGTATGCTTCTGTGTGTGATTTTGTCTGTATAGCTTTGCTTTTACCATTTGTCCTAGGGTTCTGTCTGTCTGTTTTTTTTTTCTTTTGCAGCTTTTTTTCGCACAGTTTTTAGTGCTTGTTATAATTCGTGGATTTGTTTTTGGGTTTGGTTGCTCTTCTCTTTCTTTCTCTATTTTTTTAATACTTAAAAACATCTTTTAATAGTTATTTTTTATTTTAATAACTATTTTATTTTATCTTCTTTCCTTCTTTCTTTCTTTTCTCCCTTTTACTCTGACCATGTGGATGACAGGCTCTAGGTGCTCCAGCCAGGTGTCAGGGCTGTGCCTCTGAGGTGGGAGAGTGAAGTTCAGGACATTGGTCCACAGGAGACCTCCCAGCTCCACGTAATATCAAACGGTAAAAATCTCCCAGAGATTTCCATCTCAATGCCAAGACCCATCTCCACTCAATGACCAGCAAGCTCCAGTGCTGGACACCCTATGCCAAACAACTAGGAAGACAGGAACACAACTCCACCATTAGCAGACAGGCTGCCTAAAATCATAATAAGGCCACAAACACGCCAAAACACACCACCAGACGTGGACCTGCCCACCACTAACACAAGATCCAGGTTCATCCACCAGAACACAGGCACTAGTCCATTCCACTAGGAAGCCTACAAAACCCACTGAACGAACCTTAGCCACTGGGGGCAGACACCAAAAACAACGGGAACTACAAACCTGCAGCCTGCAAAAAGGAGACCACAAACACAGTAAGTTAAGCAAAATGAGAAGACAGAGAAACACACAGCAGATGAAGGAGCAAGGTAAAAACCCACCAGGCCTAAAAAATGAAGAGGAAACAGGCAGTCTGCCTGAAAAAGAATTCAGAATAATGATACTAAAGATGATCCAAAATCTTAGAAACAGAATGGAGAAAATACAAAAAAAAGTTTAACACAGACCTAGAAGAACTAAAGAGCAAACAAACAGTAATGAACAACACAATAAATGAAATTAAAATTTCTCTAGAAGGGATCGATAGCAGAATAACGGAAGCAGAAGAATGGATAAGTGACCTGGAATATAAAATAGTGGAAATAACTACTACAGAGAAGAATAAAGAACAAAAAATGAAAAGAATTGAGGACAGTCGCAAAGACCTCTGGGACAACATTAAACAACAACATTCGAATTATAGGGGTCCCAGAAGAAGAAAAGAAAAGGAAAGGAACTGAGAAAATATTTGAAGAGATTTTAATTGAAAACTTCCCTAATATGGGAAAGGAAATAGTCAATCAAGTCCAGGAAGCACAGAGACTCCCATACTGAATAAATCCAAGGAGAAACATGCCAAGACACATATTAATCAAACTATCAAAAATTAAATACACAGAAAAAACATTAAAAGCAGCAAGGGAAAAACAACAAATAACACACAAGGTAATCCCCATAAGGTTAACAGCTGATCTTTCAGCAGAAACTCTGCAAGCCAGAGGGGAGTGGCAGGACATATTTAAAGTGATGAAGGGGATAAACCTACAACCGAGATTACTCTACCCAGCAAGGATCTCATTCAGATTTGACAGAGAAATGAAAACCTTTACAGACAAGCAAAAGCTAAGAGAATTCAGCACCACAACACCAGATTTACAACAAATGATAAAGGAATTTCTCCAGGCAGGAAACACAAGAGAAGGAAAAGGCCTACAATAATAAACCCAAAACAATTAAGAAAATGGGAATAGGAACATACATATCCATAATTACCTTAAATGTAAAACGATTAAATGCTCCCACCAAAACACACAGACTGGTTGAATGGATACAAAAGCAAGACCCAAATATATGCTGTCTACAAGAGACCCACTTCAGACCTAGGGACACATATAGACTGAAAGTGAGGGGATGGAAAAACATATTCCATGCAAATGGAAGTCAAAAGAAAGCTGGGGGCTTCCCTCGTGGCGCAGTGGTTGGGAGTCCGGCTGCCAATGCAGGGGACACGGGTTCGTGTCCCAGTCTGCAAAGATCCCACATGCCGCAGAGCGGCTGGGCTCGTGAGCCATGGCCGCTGAGCCTGTGCTCCGCAATGGGAGAGGCCACAACAGTGAGACGCCCGCGTATCGCAAAAAAAAAAAAAAAGAAAGAAAGCTGGAGTAGCAATTCTCATATCAGACAAAATAGACTTTAAAACAAAGACTATTACAAGAGAAAATGAAAGACACTAAATAATGAACAAGATATGAATCCAAGAAGATATAGCAATTGTAAATATTTATGCACCCAACATAGGAGCACCTCAATACATAAGGCAAATACTAACAGCCATAAAAGGGGAAATCGACAGTAACACATTCATAGTAGGGGACTTAAACACCCCACTTTCACCCATGGACAGATCATCCAAAATGAAAATAAATAAGGAAACACAAGCTTTAAATGATATATTAAACAAGATGGATTTACTTGATATTTATCAGACATTCCATCCAAAAACAACAGAATACATTTTCTTCTCAAGTGCTTATGGAACATTCTCCAGGACACATTGGATCTTCAGTCACAAATCAAGCCTTGGTAAATTTAAGAGAACTGAAATCATATCAAGTATCTTTTCCGACCACAACGCTATGAGACTAGATATCAATTACAGGAAAAAATCTGTAGAAGATACAACCACATGGAGGCGAAATAATACACTATGTTATAACCAAGAGATCACTGAAGAAATGAAGGAGTAAATCAAAACATACCTGGAAACAAATGACAATGAAAACACGATGACCCAAAACCTATGGGATGCAGCAAAAGCAATTCTAAGAGGGAAGTTTATAGCAATACAATCCTACCTTAAAAAACAAGAAACATCTCAAATAAACAACCTAAGCTTGCACCAAAAACAATTAGAAAAAGAAGAACAAAAAACCCCCCAAAGTTAGCAGAAGGAAAGAAATGATAAAAATCAGATAAGAAATAAATGAAAAAGAAATGAAGGAGGGCTTCCCTGGTGGCGCAGTGGTTGAGAGTCTGCCTGCCGATGCAGGGGACATGGGTTCGTGCCCCGGTCCGGGAAGATCCCACATGCTGCAGAGCGGCTAGGCCCATGAGCCATGGCCGCTGAGCCTGCATGTCTGGAGCCTGTGCTCCATAACAGGGGAGGCCACAACAGTGAGAGGCCTGTGTACTGCAAAAAAAAAAAAAAAAAAAAGAAATGCAGGAAATGATAACAAAGATCAATAAAACTAAAAACTGGTCCTCTGAGAAGATAAACAAAACTGATAAACCATTAGCCACACTCATCAAGAAAAAAAGGGAAAAGATTCAAATCAATAGAATTACAAATGAAAAAGGAGAAGTAACAACTGACACTGCAGAAATACAAAAGATCATGAGAGATTACTACAAACAACTCTATGCCAATAAAATGGACAACCTGGAAGAAATGGACAAATTCTTAGAAATGCACAACCTGCCAAGACTGAATCAGGAAGAAATAGAAAATATGAACAGACCAATCACAAGCACTGAAATTGAAACTGTGATTAAAAATCTTCCAACAAACAAAAGTCCAGGACCAGATGGCTTCACAGGCAAATTCTATCAAACATTTAGAGAACAGCTAACACCCATCCTTCTCAAACTCTTCCAAAATATAGCAGAGGGAGGAACACTCCCAAACTCATTCTACGAGGCCACCATCACCCTGATACCAAAACCAGACAAGGATGTCACAAAGAAAGAAAACTACAGGCCAATATCACTGAGGAACATACATGCAAAAATCCTCAACAAAATACTAGCAAACAGAATTCAACAGCACATTAAAAGGATCATACAACATGATCAAGTGGGGTTTATTCCAGGAATGCAAGAATTCTTCAATATACGCAAATCAATCAACATGATACACCATATTAAAAAACTGAAGGAGAAAAACCATATGATCATATCAATAGATGCAGAGAAAGCTTTTGACAAAATTCAACACCCATTTATGATAAAAACCCTGCAGAAAGTAGGCATAGAGGGAACTTTCCTCAACATAATAAAGGCCATATATAATAAACCCACAGCCAATATCGTCCTCAATGGTGAAAAACTGAAAGCATTTCCACTAAGATCAGGAACAACACAAGGTTGCCCACTCTCACCACTCTTATTCAACATAGTTTGGAAGTTTTAGCCACAGTAATCAGAGAAGAAAAGGAAAGTAATGGAATCCAAATCGGAAAAGAAGTAAAGCTGTCACTGTTTGCAGATGACATGATACTACACATAGAGAATCCTAAAGATGCTACCAGAAAACTACTAGAGCTAATCAATGAATTTGGTAAAGTAGCAGGATACAAAATTAATGCACAGAAATCTCTGGCATTCCTATACACTAATGATGAAAAATCTGAAAATGAAATCAAGAAAACACTCCCATTTACCATTGCAACAAAAAGAATAAAATATCTAGGAATAAACCTACCTAAGGAGACAAAAAACCTATATGCAGAAAACTATAAGACACTGATGAAAGAAATTAAAGATGATAGAAATAGATGGAGAGATATACCATGTTCTTGGATTGGAAGAATCAACATTGTGAAAATGACTCTTCTACCGAAAGCAATCTAGAGATTCAATGCAATCCCTATCAAACTACAACTGGCATTTTTCACAGCACTAGAACAAAATATTTCACAATTTGTATGGAAACACAAAAGACCCCAAATAGCCAAAGCAATCTTGAGAACGAAAAACGGAGCTGGAAGAATCAGGCTCCCTGACTTCAGACTATACTACAGAGCGACAGTAATCAAGACAGTATGGTACTGGCACAAAAAGAGAAATATAGATCAATGGAACAGGATAGAAAGCCCAGAGATAAATCCACACACATATGGTCACCTTATCTTTGATAAAGGAGGCAAGAATGTACAGTGGAGAAAGGACAGCCTCTTCAATAAGTGGTGCTGGAAAACTGGACAGGTACATGTAAAAGTATGAGATTAGAACACTCCCTAACACCATACACAAAAATAAGCTCAATATGGATTAAAGACCTAAATGTAAGGCCAGAAACTATCAAACTCTTAGAGGAAAACATAGGCAGAACACTCTATGACATAAATCACAGCAAGATCCTTTTTGACCCACCTCCTAGAGAAATGGAAATAAAAACAAAAATAAACAAATGGGACCTAGTGAAACTAAAAGCTTTTGCACAGCAAGGGAAACCATAAACAAGACCAAAAGACAACCTTCAGAATGGGAGAAAATATTTGCAAATGAAGCAACTGACAAAGGATTAACCTCCAAAATTTACAAGCAGTTCAATAACAAAAAAACAAACAACCCAATCCAAAAATGGGCAGAAGACCTAAATAGACATTTCTCCAAAGAAGATATACAGACTGCCAACAAACACATGAAAGAATGCCCAACATCATTAATCATTAGAGAAATGCAAATCAAAACTACAATGAGATACCAACTCACACCGGTCAGAATGGCCATCATCAAAAAATCTAGAAACAATAAATGCTGGAGAGGGTGTGGAGAAAAGGGAGCACTCTTGCACTGCTGGTGGGAATGTGAATTGGTACAGCCACTATGGCGAACAGTATGGAGTTTCCTTAAAAAACTACAAATAGAACTACCATATGACCCAGCAATCCCACTACTGGGCATATACCCTGAGAAAACCATAATTCAAAAACAGTCATGTACCAAAATGTTCGTTGCAGCTCTATTTACAATAGCCCGGAGATGGAAACAACCTATGTGCCCATCATCGGATGAATGGATAAAGAAGATGTGGCACATATATACAATGGAATATTTACTCAGCCATAAAAAGAAATGAAATTGAGTTATTTGTAGTGAGGTGGATGGACCTAGAGCCTGTCATACACAGTGAAGTAAGTCAGAAAGAGAAAGACAAATACAGTATGCTAACCCATATATATGGAATCTAAGAAAAAAAAAATGTCATGAAGAACCTAGGGGTAAGACCTGAATAAGGACACAGACCTACTAGAGAATGGACTTGAGGATATGGGGAGGGGGAAGGGAAAGCTGTGACAAAGTGAGAGAGTGGCATGGACATATATACACTACCAAACATAAAATAGATAGCTAGTGGGAAGCAGCCACATAGCACAGGGAGATCAGCTCGGTGCTTTGTGACCAGCTAGAGGGGTGGGATAGGGAGGGTGGGAGGGAAGGAAACGCAAGAGGGAGGAGATATGGGAACATATGTATATGTATAACTGATTCACTTTGTTATAAAGCAGAAACTAACACACCATTGTAAAGCAGTTATACTCCAATAAAGATGTTTAAAAAAAAGAAAAATTGTGTTGGCCAAAAAGTTCCTTTGGGTTTCTGTAAGCACTTATGGGAAAACCCAAACGAACCTTTTGGCCAACCCAATACATGAAACAAAGAAGTGATATTGTGTGCCTTAAAAAGAAAAGAAACCACACTGTACAACCTAAGTCATATAATTTTAATTGGTCAATCATACCTTAATAAAGCTGGAAAAAAGAGTGAGACACATTAAAAAAAACCCGTATATATTGCTCTATTTCAATTATATCTAAATAAAATGGGGAAAGAACGAAAAAAAAACAGTTTTGCTCTTTGAAAGACACTGTTAGGAGACTGAAAAGACAAGACACAAATTGGCAGAAAATATTTGCAAATCACTTATCTAAAAAGAACTTTTAACAACATACAACGAATTTTCAAAACTCAGCAATCAGAAAACAACCCCATTTAAAAATGGGCAAAAGACTTGAGCAGACACTTCACCAAAGAGGATATATGGATGACAAATAAGCTCGTGAAAAGATATTTAACGTAGTCATTAGGGATATGCAAATTAAAATTACAGTGAGATGCCACTGCACACCTGTTAGAATGGCCAAAATTAAAAATACTGAGAATACCGAGTCCTGGCAAGGATGCTAAACAACTGGAACTCTCACATATTACTAATAGAAATGCAAAATGACACAGCCCCTCTGGAAAACAGTTTTGCATTTTTTAACTTTACATTTAAAGATACACTTACTTCACAACCCCACCATCCCTCACTTAGGTATTTACCCAAGAAAAATTAAAACATAAATGCACACAAAAACTTGTACACGATGTATATAGCAGCTCTATTCATAATCGCCAACACCTGGAAACCACCCAAAAGTCCTTCAACAGCTGAATGAATAAACAAGCAAACTATTGATTCACACAACAACATGGATGAATTTCAAAGGCATTATGCTGAGTAAAAGAAGCCAGTCTCAAAAAAGGCAGTCTCAAAAGGTTATATATTCGGATTTCATTTATATGACATTTTTGAAAAGACTCCATTTATAATGATGGAAAACAAATCAGTGTTTGCCAGGGCCTAGCAGTTGTGGGGAGGATTTGCAAGGGAGTTTTTTGGAGTGATGAAACTGTTCTATATCCTGACTGTAGTTGTAGTTCCATGAATTAGATGTGCTAAAATTTACAGAACTATACACCAAAAATAAATTTCACCACATGTTAAGTTTTTAAAATAAAATAATGTTAATCAACTAATTCAGGCCACAGAAAAATATAGAGCTCTTCCAATTCATTTTATGAATCCTGTATAACTTTTACTTCAAGTCCTGGTAAAGATACCACAAAAAAGAAAACTTTCTTCTGAATATAAATGCACAATTTCCAAAAGAATATTATCAAAGAGAATCCAGCTTTGTAGCAAATGAATGTTCAAGAGCAAAACTATGTTCAAGAGGGCTTATTTCGGGCTTCCCTGGTGGCGCAGTGGTTGAGAGTCCACCTGCTGATGCAGGGGACACGGGTTCGTACCCCGGTCTGGGAAGATCCCACATTCTGCTCCGGCTGGGCCCATGAGCCATGACCGCTGAGCCTGCGCGTCCGGAGCCTGTGCTCCGCAACGGGAGAGGCCACAACAGTGAGAGGCCCGCACACCGCAAAAAAAAAAAAAAAAAAGGGCTTATTTCAAGAATATAAGGGCAGATCATTATTGGGTAATATATATTGACATAATAATTGCACTGATTGTTGGAGGAAAAGCAAATGGTCAGGTCATGGATACTGAAATAGATTTTCTAAAATTCAGATGCCATTCTTATGAACAATTTCAAGTAAAATGTGTTTTAAAAGTAATAAAGACTACTACCAAAATCCAACAGAATATGTTATCATAGATAATATATATAATATATACACATATATGCATATCATAGTGATATATATGTTCATATATATCATAGGTGATATACAGACATGCATGCACACACAGACACACACCCACATATATATATACACACATACATAAATATATAAACATATAATTTGAGTTTTTTAGAACTGGATAAAATAATCTTAAATTTTCCTTGGAATTAATAAATCCCAGAAAATAGTCAAAAATTTTAAATAGAAGAATGGCAGAGAGACTTGCCCTGATTGATATCCAATGATTCTATTAAGCCAACAGTGATTAAGTCAACATGGTATGGGCCTAGGGACAGACAAAAGATCACTGGCACAGAATAGAGAATCCAAACTTATGCCAACATATTTGAAAATTTAATGGGTCAAATATACTATTTTAACTCAATGAAAAAGGAGATTTTTGTTTTTTAAATACAAATTTCATTAAAAACTTAAGGGCAAAAAAATAAGGTAGTTACAATTCTATAAGAAAATATAGCTATATACAGGCTATATACAGTGTAGGTAGAAGAAAACCTTTTAACCAAGATTGGGCATTAGGAAAGTATAAAAAACAAAAACAACCCATTTGGCTCCATTTTTTTCAAATGTATAGAAAAAGAGAGCAAAACAATTAAATAAACAATCGATGTGGGAAAAAAACACATGCAACGAAGGAAACAGAGCATGTGTATCTGTAATGTACTTATTTTCTTCCAAATTTCCCAATATAGAAAAACAACCCAACAGAAATATGGGTAAGATGGAGAGCATACACAATTCAGAGAAAAACAATACCAAGACACATATTAAAACAAACTAGCAGCCCAGAAAATTCAAATTAAAATAATAAGGAGACATTAGACAGGCAGAAATGAAAAAGTCTGATAATGCATATTGCTTCCAGGGATATGGGATAAGTGCTTCCCCATGTGGCTGGTGAGAATATGCATGAAATATTAAAGCCTTTGGGGAAAGCAACCTGGCAATATCTATATTTAAATTAAGAATCCTCATGTATTTCAACAATGCCAAGCCACTCCTAGGGATCTATCCTATGTAGATGAAAGTACCATTATCTGAGTAACATTAACCACAGAAAATATGAGCAAGAGTGTTTGTTGCAACACTGTGCTATTAAAAAGCAGGAAACAGGGCTTCCCTGGTGGCGCAGTGGTTGAGAGTCCGCCTGCCGATGCAGGGGACGCGGGTTCGTGCCCCGGTCCGGGAGGATCCCACATGCCGCGGAGAGGCTGGGCCCGTGAGCCATGGCCGCTGGGCCTGCACGTCCGGAGCCTGTGCTCCACAACGGGAGAGGCCACAGCAGTGAGAGGCCCGCGCACCGCAAAAAAAAAAAAAAAAAAAAGGCAGGAAACAAAGTGAATGCCCAGCCACAGGGGAATGACTGGATAGCTTTGGTATATCCACACCACAAAACAGCCACTAAAAAGAAATACCTGGTGATTTACAAAGCAAAATACAGAAAAGTGTATATAATAAATCATCCTAAAATAAAGAGAAATATTGACCAAAAACTGTGTGTTATATTTATTTATGGTTATATGCATATATGCATTAGTACGTGTGTATCACGTATTTCTCTATAATCATATAAAGCGTAGAGAAAAACACTGGAGGACACACATACAAGGTGGTCGGCTTGGGCTGTTACGGGATGCATGGAGTGATATGAGTAAAGTCAGGGTAGGGGGAGAACAGAGGCAGAAGGAAGCCAAGCCAAAAAGAAAAAGATACAAAAAACTGCAAAAAAAAGGTGGAGGGACTTCCCTGCCAGCACAGTGGTGAAGAATTTGCTGGCCAATGCAGGGGACACGGGTTCGAGCCCTGGTCCGGGAAGATCCTGCCGCGGAGCAACTAAGCCCGTGAGCCACAACTACTGAGCCTGCGCTCTAGAGCCCACGAGCCACAACTACTGAGCCCACGCACCACAGCTACTGAAGCCCACGTGCCTAGAGCCCATGCTCTGCAACAAGAGAAGCCGCCACAAGAAGCCCACGCACACAACGAAGAGTAGCCCCCGCTTGCTACACCTAGAGAAAGCCCGTGCGCAGCAACGAAGACCCAACGCAGTCAAAAATAAATAAATAAAAATTAAAAGGTGGAGATGCCAATGTATATGGTAATGTCACATTCATGCATTTATGTAAAATACTATATGTACATAAGCAGCAATAAAAATTCAATTAAAGTAAAATAAAGCACGCAAGAAGAGGAACTGGATGCGTTTAACACAGGGGACAACCATATTACCAAAAAGGGATATTCCAAAAGTTCCACACCAAATTTGTTGCTTGAAACTTGGACTCCCTCTGCCCAAACACACATACGCACATATTCCCATGCAATTCTTTTTTACCCCATAATGTCCCTGGACCCTGTAGTACAATGAGTTCTGTAGAACCTATTCAATAGGAAATTTGAGTTCCATCTAGGGAAGCCAGGGCCACCTCCTCCAGCTGTAGCAGTGAGAGTGGTCACAGGTAGGCCTATTCCATACCTCCCTGCCTCCAAGGAATCAGAAGTGAGAGCAGGGCCAGGTGTTTTGCACAACTCCAGGGAAAACCATTCACTTTGTATTCTACGGGAGTGCTACTTCCTAGACTTGTGCCATATAGTGGTCTTGGCTAGGACTTTTTCTAGTTGCAACATATTGATGGAAATTCCTGTGATCAGAAGCAGGGATTCCCAGACAGATGATGGTGGAGGGGTTGAGGGATGAAATGTTAGAATTGGGACACAGGTCTAGGGCAGCACAGTGCGATGACATGGAGTAGGTGCAGGGAGAGAGAAGGCTAGACAAGCATGTGCAAATCATGCCATGACAAGTTTTATAAATCAAGAACCATCTCTATACAGCTCTTGATGAGAACATGAAATTTAAATATCATCATGTAGCAACAGGCCAGGCCTATGTCTTCACTCAATATTTCGTTCTCACATTCAAAAACCTAATCTTTAATCAGACAGGTAAATAATAAGGATGTGAGAACAAGCAAAAGTTTTTAAAAGTTGGCTGTCACTATTTAGTCTCTATTGTGACCTGGGTTAAAGTTTTAAGAGTCATCTTTTGAAGCCACTTTTATATTTTAGTAACTTACCGGATGCTTTAGGCATCCGATCAGGTCCAAATATTTTCCTCTTGCAAATGGAACCATAGTCTATAATTACAGCTTACCACAAGCCACCTAATTCTCTAGTGTTTATTCAATTATGTTGTAGAAGCAGGAGCAATGTCTGTGGTCTGATATCTACCCTCATCCACAAAGCCTGAAAGCCTCCAAACACAGCTGGGAGCCAGGACTACACCACAAACTTTTTTTTAACATATACATTCCACCTTTCACCGTCTGCCTCGCCCTTCTCTTCCTTCTCTGTCTAACATGAACCCTTTCACACGGACACAGTGTCATATAATAAAACCCTGACTTAAGGGGCTTTCAAGAGTATTCATGCTCAACATAGTTTCCACAGTGATTCTTCTTCTGGAATTTAATTGCTAAGCTCTATCTAAGCCCACAGCTGACCCACACAGCAAGCCTAGACTCTCATCAGTGCAGAATATCCTGTGGCCTAAGCAGGTGGTCATGTCACCTTCAGTGAAACTGAGACCATCAGGAAAAAAAAAAAGAAACTGAGACCATCAGGCCAAGGCTCCTCTCGTATCAAGGGGTTTAAAGGAAGGCTCATGATTCTATGTTGACAGCAAGGCTTGCACATCAGCCAAGAGCCTGACCTAAAAGAAGGAGAACTCAAGTGAGCCAAGGGTTATTTACAGCCTTCTAGCACTCTTAAGGCAGCCTGGCAAGGACCGCTGGTAGAGTAACAGACATTTTCACTTGTTTCTGATTCCGTCCAACCAGCAGATGAGTCACATAGCTGCAGCCAAGATTACCTGATTATATTTCCCCCTTGACACAAGTTAATCAGGACAGTGACAGCACAAGGGGCCAAGAGAGGGAACAGAATGACTCAAACATCCAACTGCCAAGGGGAGTATGCTAAGGGACATAACGAGTGAAAGGAGTCAGTGGTTGAGTCAGCCCCTCCTGAGTAGGCAGAGAAAAACAATCGGCTTGTAGTTACAACTTCCTTTCTTTTAGCTAGTTAGGATTGTCTGGTTCCACAGTTAAAAAGAAACTTTTGGCTAACTTCCATTCTAAAAGAGAAACTCTATCGGCACAACCAAATGACTGGGCTGTCAAAATGGAAATGTGTTGACCAGTATGTTGGTTGAAAGTTCATTATTGGGGATTCAGAGGAGGCAGAAATGAACAAAGTTCACAAATGTTAGCCTAATACACACTGTCAAAGGTCATCAGCTTTACTTCCTCTAAGAAACTTCTTCCACCCCAAGTTCTACCTCTTTCTTGCTAAGCAATTCTTACGAAGCCTTCTTGAAAAACTGCTTATTTTGGAAATTATCATTTGTCTGACTTAAGCTGATATTATTTAGACTTTAGATTTTGAAAGGTAGTGGCAGCAATTTGCCCCCACCAACAAAACAATTAAAAGTCAAAAACGCTCTGATCCCCAGAGAAGCACAAGTTACATTTCAGGCAACTGTACTACTCTCTTATTTGTGAAATTACCAGGTGCCGCTTCATAAATGTATTTAAGAACCACAAGGGTTTTTCAGTTCGTCAGGACATTTTCCTATTTAAACACTGATTTAGAAACCTTGCCAAGTAAACCAGGAAATCAAGAGAGCAAAATTATGCAGCACATAAAGAAAGCAGCTGCATTTCTCCAACCCTAGTAATTTAACCAGTCGTTTCTTCAAACAAAAATGAAGGGGGGGGTGGGAAAAAGAGAAACAAATGTAGCAGCACTAATCTCATTTCATTACCCTGGCAAGCCAAAATATCAGTCATCAAACATATTTGATAGAAAACATTTGTCCATTGTGTTGGTGTTCTTAAAAAGTAAAACCTACAATATAGTATAGGAATTTAATATCAAATTACATTTGAAGGGCCATTTCAGTGATTAAGTGAGAAAATGATTTCTAGCAGATGCCTTTCAGCTTAAAAGCATACCCCAGGCAAAATTCCCCAGCACTGAGCAAGATCAAGACTGTCAAAGGATTCAGGAGCCACACACACACACACACACACACACACACACACACACACACACACACACACACACACACACAGGTCAGGGTAGAGAATGTGCACCTTGAACAATGAAGTACAATACATAAGAAGATGTACATTACAAGACACAGATAGGGCTTCCCTGGTGGCGCAGTGGTTGAGAGTCCACCTGCCGATGCAGGGGACGGGGGTTCGTGCCCCGGTCCGGGAAGATCCCACATACCGCGGAGCGGCTGGGCCCGTGAGCCATGGCCGCTGAGCCTGCGCATCCGGAGCCTGTGCTCCACAACGGGAGAGGCCACAACAGTGAGAGGCCAGTGTACCGTAAAAAAAAAAAAAAAAAAAAAAGTCCTATCGCCAAATACACTCACATTCTGAGGTCCTGGGGGTTAGTACTTCAACACATGAATTTAAAAGGACACAATTTATCCCATAACAATCCTCTTATTGGAAACAACTAAAAAAATGCAAAAGGAAATTTTTTTGTAAAATGTTTTCATCTATTAATGATCTGGAAAGTAAGAAATACTCAGAGTCAAAAGCTAAGTGAAGAAGAATCTGGAGATATAAGCCTATTACTGAAACTGGCTTCTACCCTGAGTTCATTTGCCTAATACAGGTGATTTTGACCTTTGGTTCTCAAAGCCTCAGGTCACTGAGAATAGGAGACATACCTAAGGGCATGTATAAGGTAAGGGGTTTGATGGGAAATGTTAACTTCCTACCATTTCTAAAACTGAAACCCTAAAGAGAAACCTGAAATCACTTCCCAAGGGACTATAAGAAAAATGCCTGTACCAACCAGAATAGAATAAAAACCTCCCATAAGAGTTTGTTATCATAAACATGTTCAATATCTTTAAATACATAAAAAGGGGGATTAAAATGAGTGACTATTTTAAACTACCAAGATTTAAAGATACAAAAATAATTACTCAAAATGAAAAAAAGGATAAATTTAACATAAGATCAGATGCAACTAAAGAGAGAATTATAGAATTAGAAAATATTTCTCAAAAATATTATCCAGAATGCAGTACAGAAACAAAGAAACAAAAAATATAAAAAATATTTAAGAGATAGAGAATAAAAGTTGGAATTTCTAACATATATCTAACTGGCATTTTGGCATTTCCAGATGGAGAGGGAAGTAAAAGCTGGGCTGAGTCAATAGTTGAGTGTTGAGGATATTCCAGAACAGATTTTAAAATTCCAATAAAACCCAACCAAGGTAAAGAAAAATAAATCTACACCAAAACCCATCATAGTAAATTTGTAGACTACTATCATCCACAAGACCAAAAACATTCAAACAAAAACAAAAAATATGTATTTTTTAAGTTGACAGGAACAAGAAAGATTTTCTTCAAAGGAATGACAGTTTGATTGAGAGCTGACTTCTCAACAACAACACTGAAGCTAAGAGATAAATGGAAAAATATTTCCAAGGTATTGAGAGAAAATAATTGTCACCTAGAATTTTATAGCACCAGGAATGGAACCTGTGGTTCATTTCAACATAAGAAATCTTAACTGGCCTGGACATTGACAGGATTGAGAGACTGAACGCCTTATAAGAATGAGGTTGAAATAAAGACTTTTTGAGACAAATAAAAACAGAGAGCTTTCCAAAAGCAGATGGTTTTTAAAATAAATTCTAAAAGATATTCTTCAAGTGGAAGGAAAGATATTACAGATTGAGAGTCTGAGACAGTAGAAAGGATGAAGAGCATACAAAGCATAAAAATGACACAGAAAGAGCCAAATACATGGATAAATTCTGATCAAATGCTGACTACTTAACACAAAAATAATAGTAGGGCTTCCCTGGTGGTGCACTGGTTAAGAATCCGCCTGCCAATGCAGGGGACACAGGTTCGGGCCCTGGTCCAGGAAGATCCCACATGCTGCGGAGCAACTAAGCCCATGCACCATGGCTACTGAGCCTGCGCTCTAGAGCCGCAAGCCACAACTACTGAGCCTGTGTGCCACAACTACTGAAGCCTGTGCAGCTAGAGCCCATGCTGCACAACAAGAGAGGGCACTGCAATGAGAAGCCCGTGCACTGCAACGAAGAGTAGCCCCCACTCACCGCAACTAGAGAAAGCCTGCGCACAGCAATGAAGACCCAATGCAGCCAAAAATAAATAAATAAAATAAATTTATTTTTTAAAAAAATAATAATAATAGTAATGTGTTGTGAGTCAGAAAGCAAAAATTTTCTTTCTTTTCTTCCTTCAAGAAACTGAGCATGGACATGCCCACTACCCCTGCTTTGTCTCTGCAAGGAACAACACCATAGGGGAGATAGAAAAACAAATAAGAAGAAACCTGGATTCCCTATTTAGTGACTGTTTAGTCTGTATTTAGTGACTGTATGGTCTGGCCCACTTACCACAGGACTAGTATGTGAGAGAAAAATTGACTTCCAGTATCTTCAAATCATTGCATTTTTAGTTAGACTGTACCCAACTCTAAATTTAATATTTATGTACCAACCATTTAATTCTGATCACCCACTCCTGACTTACATAATACCGTTTATTAGTATTTTCTCCTCTTTCTTTCTCCTCCTTCCTTCCTTCCTTCCTTTCCTTTCCTTTCTTATAAGAACACTTAACGTGAGATCTATCTTCCTTAAGTGCACAGTACAGTATTGTTAACTATAGGCACATGTTGTAAAACACTTCTCTAGAATTTATTCATCTTACACAACTGAAACTTCAAACTCACTGACTAGCAACTCTCCATTTCCTCTTCCCCCCCACCTCTGGTAACCACCATTCTACTTTGTGCTTTGATGAATCTGACTATTTTAGATACCACTTATAAAAAGTGGAATCATGCAGCCCTTGTCCTTCAGTGACTGACTTATTTCACTTAGCATAATGCCCTCCACGTTTATCCATGTTGTAGCATATAGCAGAATTTCTTTCTTTTTTAAGGCTGAATAATATTCCATTATATGTATAAACCATTATATAATACAACTGTAAAATATTTTACAGAATGCCAGAAAATGCATGTACCTAGAAGCATAAACTCATTTTTAAAAAATAAATGGCAGGCCTACAAAGTGAAATAAACAAATATTCTACCATGATGAAAAATCTTCATGCAATTCTCTCAAGCATGCAAAAAATAAATAAGGATTCAGATAATTTTATCAATAATCAATAAGTTTGAACTAACAGACATATTAGAACATTAGCACCAACAATGGTACAATACACATACTGCTCAAGCATATGTAGAAAATGAATATTTTAAAATTTCCAGTTGTAATTGTTAATTTTTAAGTTTCCTTTTATTTCTTTTCTTTATTCTGTCATTGTTTACTTCATATATTTTGAAATTATGCTATTAGGTATTTTTATATTTTACTGTTTAGTATTTTATACTCTACAAATGTCCACTCCATACAATATTCATCCCCTGAAAATACACTGTTTCAAATGGGTCAATAGTCATTTCAGATCAGCTGAGCCTTTAAGTGAATTAAGTAAGACTGAACTGAGTTTCTGTCATTCTTCTTGATCCTCAACAAACTCTTCATGACCACTCCATGATTCGTTCTGTGCCTGTGCTATATCTTATTTTCCCCCTTCTCTCAATCCTCCTCCCTGCTACAATAGTATAGCAGCTATAGAATTTATAACCCCACACTGGTGTCCAATCTCAGACTTCAGCATCTTGATTGAACCATTAGTCTCTAATTCATTCATCCATTTCAGCTGCAGTATCCCTTTCACAAGAGGTTAAAGAGTTCCATTTGGCTTAGATCAGGGCTTACACTGGTAAGCCCCCATCAATCAACAAAATGGAAATTTGTTTTTATTATTTATCTCATTACTTTTTTAACCTAAAGAATGTTAATTATGCTTAGAACACTTTATTAAAACATTGAACCTATATTTAAATGTTTAAGATACATTAAAGGTCAAAATATTATTACAGAATTATGTGTATAACTGCTAGTGATATAAAATGATATATGAGAAGATATTCTGGAAATTTTTGACAAATTGGCAAGACAAGTACATGCCACAGCTCATTGTCTTGCCAAAGTTCTCACACTTGCTTCTATGCTCACACTTTAACTATTGAGGCAGACTAGCTAAGACATAAAACTCTAATAATAATTTACCCATTATAACTGGGATTGGTTTGAGGGCTAAAGGTGAGTCACGCAGGAATATAGATTGTTGATGAGATTTTAAAGAGATTCACTGATAAAAAGAAGGAAGTCACTAGAACATCTACATTCACCAAAGATTCCCGAATTGTTATAATACAGCTATAGAGTCATCTCATTCTACAAGAATAGTTCCTTCTAAAACCATAGAAAGATTTTTTTTCCTTTGACAAATTCATTCAAGCTGAGAAACAGTTTGAATTAATAGAAAATGTACTCCTACTCCAGATCATGAGTAAATATGAAAAGGAAAGTGAGGAACAAATTGTATATGTAAAATTTCTTATTGACTTGGTTTAAAACTTTATAAATTTTTAAATTTATATTCACATTTTAACTAACATAATTAAATACTTTAAAATACATGTTCTTGGGCTTCCCTGGTGGCTAAGTGGTTAAGAATCTGCCTGCCAATGCAGGGGACACAGATTCGAGCCCTGGTCTGGGAAGATCCCACATGCCACAGAGCAACTAAGCCCATGTGCCACAACTATTGAGCCTGTGCTCTAGCGGCTGCAAGCCACAACTACTGAGCCCACGTGCCACAACTACTGAAGCCTGTGCACCTAGAGCCCGTGCTCCGCAACAAGAGAAGCCACTGCAATGAGAAGTCCGCGCACTGCAACGAAGAGTAGCCCCCACTTGCCACAACTAGAGAAAGCCCACACGCAGCAACGAAGACCCAACACAGTCAAAAATAAATAAATAAAATAAACTTTTAAAAAATTATAAAAATAAAAAAATAAAAGTACATGTTCCTGTTTTAAGATAATTTTATTTTTTTATTAGAGACATTTAAAATCATTTAAATATTATGTTACTTTCATTTCTGCCCATGAAGAATTAACTTAAACGAATTGCTGTCCCACCACAATCATTCAGAAACACACATAAAATATTTGAAACTATTTTCAGACATAACAGGCAACATAGGAAACCGATTCCTCAGTGAATGGAAACAAACTAAACAGTCTCCATGACTGTCGCTGGCTTACTGCCTGGAGGCATTCTCCAAGCTGCAGTGCTGAGACAGGTAATTCAGAGCCCAGTAGGTCTTCCTGAGTTAAGAAAACATGGATCAGAGTTCAGGGAAGTTGAAGCAGCTAGAATTTTTAGGACAGAGTACTGAAGAGGAAGAAACTACACAGAGAAAGAGATCCAGAGACCCACAGAGAGGTCCCTTCTAGTCTTTGCCTAAGTACTGATCCATGCAAGTGTTGGGTGAAACTTCATGAGGCCTCAGAAAGAGCTACTGGAAATTAGGAGGCCCAACAATTCTCACAGCTAAAACAAGGTAGAGAAGAGCTGGCATCTCACCAGCCAGAGTAGAAAGACTTTATTATATCTTGGGCCTAAGGTAGAGTCCTGAGCAGGGTCTTCCCTTGCTATTGGTGCTAACCGTCCCTTGGATAAAGGCTCTCTGGAACCGTCATTATAAAGCTTAAAAAGAAAGCCTCAAAACTGATCCCAAGTTATATGCAGTTATATGCCCGAACAAAGTCCAACACTCTTTAAAGGAATTCAACAATATCAAGCATTCAACAAGGTAAATGTCACTAATGATCAGCATCCAATGAAAAATTACTAGTCTTACGGAAGTCCTTCCATGTAGAAACGTGAGGCAATAGACATGGAGCCCCCACCCACCCCTGCCCTGCCCTAAGATATGTTAATAAATCATAAATAACTTTTAAAAAGTTACTAGGTTTATTTTAAAAGCAAGAAAATACAACCTTTATTCAGGAGAAAAATCAATCAATAGAAATAGACCCAGAAATGATAGAAATAATGGAATTAGCAGATAAAGCTCTTAAAACTGACTTTTAAAATCTTGTAAATAAGCACAAAGATGTCAAAATATGAAAAAAAGCAATGAAATATCAGTTATTTGGAGTCTTGATTACTGTGATTACAGTACAACTTACCAAAAATGCCCATGATAGCCTTGTAAATTAGATATCGTTATTCAATCTATTCACATTCTCCTACAAAAACATCTCTTTGATTCCCCATTACCTTCAAAAGAAAACCGAAATTATAGGCCATTGTTTCCCAAAGAATGCTCTAGATCAGGAGTCAGCAAACCTTTTCTGTAAAGGACCAGATAGTAAGTATTTTGGGCTTTGCAAGCCATATAGCATCTGTTGTAACTATTCAACTCTGTTCTCATAGAGTGAAAGTAACCATAAACAATATGTAAACAAACGGGCATGGCTAGATTTGGCCATCTGGCTATCACGTGTTGGCCCATGCCCAAGAGCTGTCTGATACAAAAGCTACTAGCCTCACATGGCTATTTCTATTGAAATTCAAATTACTTAAAATTAAAACTAAATTAAGTAAAATTAAAACTTCATTTCCTCAATTGACATGTGGCAAATGTGGACAGCACAGATTTAGAACATTTCCATCATCACAGAAGAGTTCTGTTGGACAGTGCTGCTCTAGAAACTCCATGCATAAGAATTATTTGGTGTGCTTTGTAAAGGCAAATTTCTTCAGCTCTCTAGACACGTTGAACTACACTCTTTCTGTCTCTGAAGGTAAAATCCATATTTCTGTAGGATAAGTCATACGTGTACTAGACATGGAGAACTTCTGGGTTAAAGAATGAAGTCCTTAACATAGTCTCATTATAGCCTTAAGGTTTTAATTCTAACCACTTTTATGCCTTTTGATTATTCCTCTTGTATTCCGGCCTATTATTCTTACCCAATCGGCTTTGTTACACATTACAATTGAACTGCATGAATTAGCATGAATGACTACAAGAATGAGACAAACAGAAGAAAGACTTATTACTCTGAAGAAACATGATCAGTGGCCTCTTTTAGAAAAGGAGAGAATTTTACATGCATTTTGTAAGTCAAATTACTTAATAAAAAAGAAATCTATCTCATGTTGAGCAAATATGGTAGACACTACTTTCTCCACTTAAGCTCTCTCCTTCCTTGGGTGTGTCTTTTAGGAAATGAAAAAATATCGCTGCATAATATAAATTTGAACAGTAGTATGTTCAGAGTGTGGGATCTACAGCCAGACTACTTGGATTCGAATCCCAGGTCTACCAATAATCCTGTGTGGACTTGAGCAAGTCACTCAACCTCTCTGTGCCTCAGTTTCCTCATTTATCAATGGTGAAAACTATTGTAACTACTACAGCCTATGAAGATGATATGAGTTAATATCTGTAAGAAACTTAGAACAGTTTCTGACATATAATAAATGTCAAGTGTTAGCTATTACTATTTTCATTGTATCAGCACTAAGGTAAATTTTATAACACCAATAACATTAATTACCAAATGATCTTATTATAAATTGGACTCATTGGGCTCATTATAAACTGGACTCTTTTAACCTACATGTATGTCATGTATATTAGGAATAACACTATTGTGAGAGTTCCCCGTACAGGAAGTATACATCAACACAAATGTAAGCATATGTTGAAGCCTAAAGTATTATTGAAAATAGGTATCTTTTTTATGCATGCATTAAAGCCACTTCCTACTTTTATCATGCTCTTTATTTTTTTTTATTTTGCACAGTGTGAAAATACTCTAACGGAATTTTATTCGGCCTGAATCCATGTTTGCATTTATGTATCCACATCATTTTTGAACAGAAACTAAAGCAAAAGGAAAAGTGTAATATCTTGCAAGTAAACTTTGGGATACTTATCCTTTCTTTGTGTATCAGTTCTCTATTGCCATGACAATACTACATAACAAAACCCCACAAAACCTCAGGAGTATACAAAAATAACTATTTTCACTCATCACCCTTTTCATTGGCTGGGTATTATGCTCATCTGAGCTGTACTGGGCAGAGCTCAACTATTGGTCAGTGGTCGGCTTTGGATTGAGTAGGCAGCTTTGCTGAACTCGGCTGGGCTCTCCCACATGTCTGGGGTCTCAGTGGGCCAACTAGGAGGACTCAACTCTATCCTATGTGTCTCAGGATCCATCAGGCTATCCCAAGCACTTTCTATGATGAAGGCAGAAGAGCAAGAGAGAGCAAGCTCAGTCACACAAAGTTCTGTATTTTCTGTGTGTAGCATCCCATTGACCAAGACAAAGTCATTTAGCCAAGCCCAGAGTCAGTGTAAGAGGAACCACAAAGATATAGGACGAACAACATGATAGAGGGATGCCATTAACTGGGGCCATGCAATCAGTTTAACACACTCTGTTTCATAAATTTTAGTACTTCCTTTTCTTGGACTAAACTCACTTGCATTGTCTCATAATCACTAGAGTTTTGTGGGGTTTTTTCCACACTAAGGTTTTCAGTTTGACAAATGCTTCTTGAAATGCAATACACTTGTGTCACTGAGCTGCACTTATCTATTTTTAAATAATTTTAATTCTAGCATCTGCTAGTGACTGAGAGATTTCCGTTTTTCTACATTCTCACTCAATCCTGCATGAAATGGATTACCTCTGATTAAATGTACTGCTTTCTAATTCTTCAATTGTCTTGCCCTGAGAAAACCTGAGAGTATCATTGACAATCCAAAATAATCAAAGATTATATGATTTTCAGTAATTGTCCAAGTAATTAAAAGTCAATTTGGGGCTTCCCTGGTGGCGCAGTGGGTGAGAGTCCACCTGCCGATGCAGGGGACACGGGTTCGTGCC
Organism: Pseudorca crassidens; assembly: GCF_039906515.1. Lineage (NCBI taxonomy): Eukaryota > Metazoa > Chordata > Mammalia > Artiodactyla > Delphinidae > Pseudorca > Pseudorca crassidens. The sequence continues at coordinate 39,255,463 of NC_090302.1, read as the reverse complement.
CCGGTCCGGAAAGATCCCACATGCCGCAGAGTGGCTGGGCCCGTGAGCCATGGCCGCTGAGCCTGTGCGTCCAGAGCCTGTGCTCCGCAACCGGAGGGGCCACGACAGGGAGAGCAAAAAAAAAAAAAAAAAAAAAGTCAATTTGGCATTATCCTAAGGTCTAAAAGTATTTTCTAATATAGTAGTGAGCTTGTCTGCCACCTTCATCTTTAAAACTATACTGTAACATCTCATTAGTTTATAATTCCTTGCAATGAAAGAATTATTCCATTTTTATTAGCTATTGCTATCAGATTATATACAAAGCTTTTGAGGTATGCTTTTGGCATAGATAGAAAAACTTTCCAAGATTTCTTTTTTTTCTATTCTTCTAAGCAAATATCCATCAAATATCCATAATGACTAAATACTATTGATATATTAGAGACCCTAAAAACAAAAGTTAATCTAAGGCAAATCCTTATTCTATCTGCTGCACTCAGAGACTCTTTCTAAGATGAGTCTAAATGATGAATTAAGTAGAGAAAAGAGACAATATTAGACATGATATTTATCATATTTTCAAGCCTTTAATTATTGTCACAGCTGTATATGGGCAATTTTCTTTTCTTGGAAATTTCTACCCAAGCCCAACACATTCACTCACTCAAACCACAGGGTGAATGATGTGGCTGGGGAGATGCCTGTACAACACAGTTACCTGTGAATCAGAAGTTTCATTAGAGTGGCAACCTAAGTTCTATTCAATTCACTGCAATATGCTTCCATCATGCCTCTGTTTCTGCCCAGCACACATTGATATTATGCAAACAAAGATTTACTAACAAGTTTCTTTAAACTGGACGTGTACCCTCATATTCTCCCTAAAATTTCATCCTCTGTGTTCCTAATTCTTATTAGGTTATACATTTTACTTGAAAGGCCCCAACAGTCCTCTAAAGAAGTGTCTCTCAACCTTTAATGTGCATATCCATCACTTGGGGTTACATTTTACAAATGCAACTTCTGATTCAGTCAGTCTGGGACAAGACACGCAATTCTGCACTTCTACTAATCTCCCAGGTGATGCTGACTCTGAAGTACCATGAACCCCACTTTGAGTAGCAAGTTCTAGTCATAAGGGCTTTTATCCCCATGTGGAGGCATATACCGGGCTCCCAAGATAATTTGATCACTCTTTCCTCCCTCTCAAACCCTGAGTCATTTGAAGAGTCCTAATATGAGATCTATGAATTCTCTCCATTCTAAACCCTCAGTGTGCCTTTAATCTTCTTATAAAACATTTAGAATAATGCTTGACACATCTTCACTACTCCATAAACGTTAGTTGTTTTGTTAAGTGAAACCTGACCATTCCCTTAAAAGCACTGTTCTTAAGTAGAAACAATTTTATTTTCATAATCCATACACCTTGGTCACAAGAGATTTAGTAGTTGTTCTTTATGCTCCCCAGGGCCACTTCCAAACAATTTCTCTTTTTCTGTCCTCCATCAAAAACAAATGAACAAACAAACAAACAAAAAAAAACACAGCTCTTTGAAGCCTGCACCATCTGGCTCTACTACCTACTACCCCACCTTGAAGTTGCCATCAGCCAACATCTTGTGATGCCCCTAGCTCTCAACCACTATACCTGGTATCACTCTCAGTTGCTTCCACAACTATGTGGATGAACCAGATGATACTCTGACCTCAGTTTCTCACCTAAAACAAATATTATCCTTCACTCCTCTTCAGCCACCCATTCCACGAACAAACCTTAGATCTTTTCATCCCTGCCTTCAAGGCATCCATGTCAAACACCCACATTATGTCCACCATAAACAGTACTTCCACCTCACCTGCTCAAGGACCCTCTCACTACAATTCTTTGACCTTATTGCAACCTCCAGTTCATTGAAATGTTATATATATAAAATAAGTGTGCATATATATATATGTACACATATATACAGTGAAGTTTTACAAATAATGAAATTATATACATTTATATAATGAAATTTTTTTGTACTCTTGCTTCAAGTAATTCCATTTATATCCACCTGCCTTCTAAGTAACACAAATAGTGATACAGAATCTGTCATAGTCCAAGAACAAATGTGACTTACCTGAGGTTGAAACTTGAGATCCATAGATGTGAACCCAATACGGTTTATAAATAATTGTACCTTTAATTATGTACTTTTTAAGGGAAAGTGCCCACAGATTCCAGCAGATTCACAAAATGGTCAGGAATAATAAATAGATTAAGAATTGATGACCCACACTATTTTTTCCTTGGGGGAAAGGAAGAATGAGTATGGCCTTGGGGGAAAACCTGGATGAACACGCCAGGCAGAAAAACCTATCTGTTCATAAGAGTGAAGGGATGAGATTCTCTTGAAAGCAGGTGTCTTCCTAAATTCCTTTCCAATCCTAAATTTCACAGTACACAGGCCCACTAAATTCAATCTCTGCTGCTATGCAAAGCCCTTACCTGAGTAAATACATGGGGCCTGAAGGAAATAAGAAACTGTAGCTTTCTTTGTTTTTTTCCATTTCTTATCACCTCCTTTATTGTAGACATAAATGGACGCAAATGAACTCTCTATGAAGATAGGGTACGCATGGCTTCTTTTTGAAACTTTGGCTTTTTTTTAAAAATAGGTCTTTATTGGAGTATAATTGCTTCACAATACTGTGTTAGTTTCTGTTGTATACCAAAGGGAATTCGCCATATGCATACATACATCCCCATATCCCCTCCCTCTTGAGCCTCCCTCCCACCCTCCCTAGCCCACCCCTCTAAGTCATTGCAAAGCACCGAGAGCTGATCTCCCTGTGCTATGCTGCTGCTTCCCACTAACTATCTATTTTACATTCGGTAGTGTATGTATGTCGATGCTCCTCTCACTTCACCCCAGTTTCCCTCTCACACCCCATGTCCTCAAATACATTCTCTATGTCTACGTCTTTATTCCTGTCCTGCAACTAGTTCATCAGTACCTTTTTTTTTTTTTTTTTTAGATTCCATGTATATGCATTAGCATACGGTATTTGTTTTTCTCTTTCTGACTTACTTCACTCTGTATGACAGACTCTAGGTCCATCCTCCTCACTACAAATAACGCAATTTCATTTATTTTATGGCTGAGTAATATTCGATTGTATATATGTGCCACATCTTCTTTATCCATTCATCTGTCGATGGACATTTAGGTTGGTTCCATGTCCTGGCTATTATAAATAGTGCTGCAATGAACATTGTGGTACATGTCTCTTTTTGAATTATGGCTTTCTCAGGGTATATGACCAGTAGTGGGATTACTGGGTCATATGGTAGTTCTATTTTTAGCTTTTTAAGGAAGCTCCATACTGTTTTCCATAGTGGTTGTATGAATTTACATTCCCACCAACAGTGCAGGAGGGTTCCCTTTTCACCACATCCTTTCCAGCATTTATTGTTTCTAGATTTTTTGATAATGGCCATTCTGACTGGTGTGAGGTGATACCTCATTGTAGTTTTGATTTGCGTTTCTCTAATAATTAGTGATATTGAGCATCTTTTCATGTGTCTCTTGACCATCTGTATGTCTTCCTTGGTAAAATGTCTATTTAGGTCTTACACCCATTTTTGGTTTGGATTGTTTGTTTTTTTGATATTGAACTCCATGAGCTGTTTGTATATTTTGGAGATTAATCCTTTGTCCATTGTTTCATTTGCAAATACTTTTTCCCATTCTGAGGGTTGTCTTTTCGTCTTGTTTATGGTTTCTTTTGCTGTGCAAAAGCTTTTAAGTTTAATTGAGTCCCATTTGTTTATATTTGTTTTTATTTCCATTACTCTAGGAGGTGGATCAAAAAAGATCTTGCTGTGGTTTATGTCAAAGAGTGTTTTTCTTATGTTTTCCTCTAAGAGTTTTATAGTGTCCAGTCTTACATTTAGGTCTTTAATCCATTTTCAGTTTATTTTTATGTATGGTGTTACGTAGTGTTCTAATTTCATTCTTTTACATGTAGCTGTCCAGTTTTCCCAGCACCACTTATTGAAGAGGCTGTCTTTTCTCCATTGTATGTTCTTGCCTCCTTTGTCATAAATGAGGTGACCAAATGTGCGTGGGATTATCTCTGGGCTTTCTATCCTGTACCATTGATCTATATTTCTGTTTTTGTGCTGGTACCATACTGTCTTGATTACTGTAGCTTTGTGGTATAGTTTGAAGTCGGGGAGCCTGATTCCTCCAGCTCCATTTTTCTTTCTCAAGTTTGCTTTGGCTATTCAGGGTCTTTTGTGTATCCATATAAATTGTAAAATTTTTTGTTCTAATTCTGTGAAGAATGCCATTGGTAGTTTGACAGGGATTGCACTGAATCTGTAGATTGCTTTGGGTAGTACAGTCCTTTTCACAATATTGATTCTTCCAATCCAAGAACATGGTATATTTCTCCACCTGTTTATGTCATCTTTGATTTCATTCATCAGTGTTTTATAGTTTTCTAAGTACAGGTCTTTTGCTTTCTTAGGTAGGTTTATTCCTAGGTATTTTATTCTTTTTGTTGTGATGGTAAATGGGATTGTTTCCTTAATTTCTCTTTCTGATTTTTCGTTGTTGGTGTATAGGAATGCCAGAGATTTCTATGCATTAATTTTGTATCCCGCAACCTTACCAAATTTAATGACTAGTTCTAGTAGTTTTCTGGTGGCATCTTTAGGATTTTCTATGTATAGTATCATGTCATCTGCAAACAGTGACAGTTTTACTTCTTCTTTTCCAATTTGTATTCCTTTTATTTCTTTTTCTTCTCTGATTGCCATGGTTTACTTCTTTTTTTCCAATTTGTATTCCTTTTATTTCTTTTTCGTCTGTGATTGCCATGGCTAGGGCTTCCGAAACTATGTCGAATAAGAGTGGCGAGAGTGGACATCCTTGTCTTGTTCCTGATCTTAGTGGAAATGCTTTCAATTTTTCACCATGGAGAATGATGTTTGCTGTGGGTTTGTCATATAAAGCCTATATTATGTTGAGGTAGGTTCCCTCTAAACTTCTGGAAAGTTTTTATCATAAATCGGTGTTGAATTTTGTCAAAAGCTTTTTCTGCATCTATTGTGATGATCATATGGTTTTTATACCTTAATTTGTTAATGTGGTGTATCACATTGATTGATTTGATACATTGAAGAATCCTTGCATCCCTGGGATAAATCCCAACCTTTGGCTTCTTTTTAGAATGAAATGTATCTTATGGACACTGAGAATACATTAAGTACACAGAAAGCACAACACAATTTCATAAAAATGCAGACACATGTATAATTTATAAATCATCAATTTTGAGTCATGATTCAAAATTCTAATGATCTTATGAGCATATGTCTTGGAGAAGATCTCTGATGATACCAACTAGAGGAATTATAGCCCTGTTTTTGGTTTGTCTTGACATAATAATTCTACTACTATGAAAATTTAAGTTCCATATTGACTGTCCATGAAATGTTTGACAGCCACTGACAGGAATCTCTTGAAATCACTTCCAAATGAAAACACTTTTCTGTACAGGTAAAACAATGTCCAATATTTGCTTGTCTTCAACGGACTTTTGCTTGTTTGTTTCCCCTTATAAAGAACATGTGTTATTGATTAAAAAGCACATATCTATTTAAATAACTCTAGCCAAACCATGCAGGACTTCATTTCATATCTAAGAGGAGTTCAACCTGAAATACTAAGAGGAAATTGTTCCTTTAAAGAGAGAGATTATTTCAAAAAATAGACTCAATTATAGAAACTGATGGAGGAGTTTCCTCTTTTATAAACGATTGGTCAATAATTCATATTTAATGCCTCAGAAATTACTTTTTGCCTTCAGGAGAATTAGGACAGACATGCTTTTCTCAATTATCTAATCTTGAGATTAAAAAATAAAACATGCAGGCTGGTGTTTGTAGTGTACCCTATAATGTCATGTATTGTGCTGTTATGGCTGAAGAATTTCATAAATACTTCCTTGTATAAACAGAAAGATCAGAATAGAAAATCACCTGGAAATCTGTTTAAAGGTTCCTTATCTCCTTTTAAAAATGAAACGCTCTAGTTTAGTAGAATTCAAATAAAAACATATAGAATGGTTTTTAAAAAAAAAAAAAAAACATGCAGGCTGTCATATGTGAGGCACTACTGCCAAACCAAAACTTATCACAAAATGAAAATTATCATTGGTTAGCTGATACTGTGATACCATTACTTTAAGTAAAGTAAGTGTGCATTCAGGCAAGTTACAGAATAATATAAATGATATTTTTATTAAGTGCAAGATTCGAACACTTTTGCTTCTTTACTTCTACAAGCAGTTATAAAAGCAGTTTAGAGACTGGGCTTTAGAATGAAAGGACCTAGAGTCAAATTCTAAAGGTTAACTATGCCAATAATTTAGATTGAACTAAGAGCTCCTCTGAACTCCAAATTCATATCGAACTGTCTACTCCACAGCTTAACTTAGATATCTAACAGGCATCTCAGACTTAACATGTCAAAAGCCAAACACCTGGTGTTTATTTACCTAAAATCTGCTCCTCTGTAGTCTTCCCCATTTCAGTAAATAGCACCTCCAACCTTGCAGTAGCTCAAGACAAAAACCAAAGCAAACAGATAAAATTACCCTTACTCTTCTTTTTTTTCTTACATGCAGAATTTGATTAATTAATAGACTACATAGGCCCTACACTCAAATACACACAGAATCTGACCAATTCTGATTACCTCCACCATTACCATGGCAGTTGCAGGGATCATCATCTCATGCTCAGGTTATCACAGTAGGCTCTGAACTTATCTCTCTCTGGTTCTACCTTTAGTTCCTTCAGTTATTCTCCATATAACACAGCAGCCAGAGTGATCCTGTTAACATGTATAAAGTAAATCATCCAGTGGCTGCTGATCACACTCACTCCTTATAACAGCCTTCAAAGATCCTGCCCTCCTACGGCAAAGAAAATGGGACTCACCAAAAAGTCTACTGCTCCACCACATTCCTCAGACTCCTTGGAATTAGGTGAGGCCAAAGTATAGGAGAGCTATGGTACAATACTCTACCTGTCTGCTTTGCTTCTGTAAGAATCAAGGAGTCTACACGATCCAAACAGTACCTCTACAAAATGACAGAGGTTCATCAGCTTAGCTCCTTAAGAAATGATGTGGAGCAGAGTCCCTGCCAATCCAATACGGAAACAGCATAAAATAAATTTTTGTTTTGTTAATCCACTAGGATCTGAAGTTAAAGATGCTACAGAAACTTAACCTAGCCTATTACCTACTCTGACTTTGTCTCCTACCATGATTTCATTCATTCACTCTGTGTAGCCATGCCAGCCTCCTTGCCTTTCTCTGAATACATCGAGTATTCTCCCCACTCAGGGCTTGGCTAATCCTTCTAATTGCAATGCTCTTTCCCTAGGTCTCAAGCTCTTTACTCAGTACAGTATTCTTCAGATTTTCTATTTCTTCTGAGTCAGTTTCAGTAGTTCATGTCTTTCTACGTATCTATCCATTTCATCTAGGTTATCTAATTTGTTGACATAAAATTGTTTACAGTCCTCCCTTAGAATCCTTGGCACTCTATCAAACTGTACACTTAAATGTAAACACCATGTCATCTAAATTTTACCACAGTTTTAAATATATATGGATGAAGATATTGCTAGTTACATGAGCCTGCCAGTGACTGGTTCATAAGAAGGCAATCTACAAGCTCCTGAGGGGGAAGAGCACAGGGTAAGAGCTAAGGATGTTACTTTAGGCCAAAGGAATTCATGAATATCTGATAGCTTAGATAATTTCAGCTTTAATATTCCCCTTGTCCTTTCCACTTTTTCACAGTTTTTAGGGTAATGAGAACTGATCCAAGTAATACCTGGTCCTTTCTCTATTTAGCTACTTACAAATGGTCTAAATCCTTCCTTGGCTTCAGTCTTAAGGGAATATTGAAGAACTTTAGGTAAAGATTTAGATGACTCCATCTGAACTCATCTGAGTTATGCTCCAATTATTATATTTTGCCTCTATCCATACAGTCTTTTCCTCACAGTAGTTCTAGAACCATAGCTAATTCTCTAGCTATTTCTTGAATCATACATAATATTGATGTGTGTATTATCTGTAAATCCAGATCAGCTATAATTTGATTGTATGAGGAGGAACTGTCTGGAACTTTTACAGAAATACTTCTGTAGTACATTGTATCTGGCAGTTCCATTTGCAGAATAAATCTCTAGTACATATACAGGGAGTGAATCACAGAGAAGAAAAAAGTGTTCTTCTGATAATGGTCCCAAAGCAGTAAAGTAAAGGCATGGGAAAAGCTTAGGATTGTTATAAATTCCCACTACTTGAGTGGTTTCAATATTCTAAGGGGACTGATAGTCTATGGTAGTAGGAGTAATGATAACAGAACATAACCAAATCAAAAAGAAACTACAGTGTTGTTCATTTATATTTCTAGATCATGCTCCTTGTGAATTCAGAAGAAGGACAGGAAATTGTTGGGTGCTAATGTTTCACTTGAAGAAGCATCACTGGACATATTTTGGAGAGCTGACCTTTTGTTTCTTAACTTCATAGGGAACATTGCCTCTTCCAATGATTCTTTTCCTTACAATGTCTTATAAGTGTCTTTATTTATAAGCTCCTGATTCTTAGATAATAGAAGAATTTTTGTTCTTATTTTTATTTTGGGGCTAGTCCTTTTATTTAAAGAGCTCAAAGTTTATTTTTATTTCCAGCTTGTTCTTCACAAATGTTTGCCACATTTAGAGATCTTCTAAATTGGCAATTTTCAATTCCAATTTATTTTTTCTGATTATTTCAGTCTGAGCCCCTTTACGAAAAGAGAGGACAAGGCTTGTTTTACTTTAGCTGTACAATATACCCTAGAATCTCATTTGAAAATTTCCTGAAGTCTATTTTAAACTCACCTATTTATTTTTCTTGATTTTATTTATAATTTTTCATTTTCGACAAATCATTGCTTAAGGAAAAGGCTTCTAAAATGACCTTATGTAATGCATTTTCTATTTTTCTTATTCTCTCAAAGTCAATTTTTTCAATTATGCAGAGTTTGGCTACTCAAATCCTCTCCTGGCCTTGCTTCTTTTAACAATTTCCCCCTGACTGAGAGGCCAGAACATGAATTAACTAGTTGGTAAAATCTACTGTTCCAAATCTGATATTTTAAAATCCTGAACTCTGCAATAAATACTTATTTGTCTTTATTTCTGATGCTTAAAATAAATCTCTCATTATAGCTCATAATACAGCTTTAAAACAGTATTTAATTTCAACACTTATATAGCTGCCTTCTTGTTTAGCAAAACAATTACTCCTTTCTCGAAAACCAGACAGCTATACAGGTCAGGCCCAATCATCCTCAGCAAATCAAACTGCTGTTCTTAGAATTTTTGAGAAGTATAGAGCTCAGGGACTCTCTGATTCTCAGATGTTTAAAGGGGTTGACATCAGCTATAAAAACATGGGAACTCAGGTGAGACTGGTGTTTAGTTGTCACTCAGAGTGTGTTTAATAGAGTGAGTATGCTTATGACAGGCTGATTTTCAGAAGCCAAAAGCTATAACAGGTTAGCCTGCAAAACTATACTACTTATGCAAGTTGTTTTTGATCAGCTGAACTGGTTTAAAACTTACCTGATGCAATGAATGATCAGTCTTTTCCAAGTGCTGTGAAAACTCTCTATCTCACCCACTAGGATATAAGCCCCATGAGAGCATATGTTTTGCTCACTATTCTATCCCAAAGCTAGCACAGTGCCTGCCATGTAATATTATTCAAAAGTATTTCTTGAATGAATGAATAAATGAATTAATCAAACCTAAGTTTAGTCATTTACCTATTCAATGAACTTCTGCCAATCGCATAATCTCCTATAACTTCAGTTTCCTCTGAAAGAGGGTTAATTTTATTTACTTTACAGGATTGTTGTGAGGATTAAATTAGGTTAATATTTAATACACCTGGTAAGGTGCCCAACAGATAGAAATATTTCAATAAGCGATGATGGTTATGTGGTAGTTTCTATTTTTCTGGTTAATATTAGATGGCAGGGTGAAATATATGAAAAAATTTACTTCTGTCATCCTGCTTCCTAGTATCTTTACTTAATATTGACATCCCGTAACCAGAAACATGTCCCAGGCATTTTAACACTCCTTTATCCTTAATTATTCAAAATATATCTTTTTTATGTCCATATGACCCAGCAATCCCACTACTGGGCATACCCTGAAAAAACTATAATTCAAAAAGAGTCATGTACCACGATGTTCACTGAAGCACTATTTACAATAGCCAGGACATGGAAGCAGCCTAAGTGTCCATCGACAGATGAATGGATAAAGAAGATGGGGCACATATAGGGCTTCCCTGGTGGCGCAGTGGTTGGGAGTCCGCCTGCCGATCCAGGGAACACGGGTTCGTGCCCCAGTCCGGGAAGATCCCACATGCCGTGGAGCGGCTGGGCCCGTGAGCTATGGCCGCTGAGCCTGCGCGTCTAGAGCCTGTGCTCTGCAACGGGAGAGGCCACAACAGTGAGTGGCCCGCGTACCGCAAAAAAAAAAAGAAGATGTGGCACATAGATACAATGGAATATTTACTCAGCCATAAAAAGAAACGAAATTGAGTTATTTGGAGTGAGGTAGATGGACCTAGAGTCTGTCATACAGAGTGAAGTAAGTCAGAAAGAGAAAAACAAATACCATATGCTAACGCATATATATGGAATCTAAAAAAAAAAAAAAAAAAAGGTTCTGAAGAACCTAGGGGCAGGACAGGAATAAAGATGCAGATGTAGAGAACAGACTTGAGGTCTTGGGGAGGGGGAAGGGTGACCTGGGATGAAGTGAGAGAGTGACATGTACATATATACACTACCAAACGTAAAATAGCTAGTGGAAAGCAGCTGCATAGCACAGAGAGATCAACTCGGTGCTTTGTGACCACCTAGAGGGGTGGGATAGGGAGGGTGGGAGAGTGACACAAGAGGTAGGAGAAATGGAGATATATGTATATGTATAGCTGATTCACTTCGTTATACAGCAGAAACTAACACACCATTGTAAAGCAATTTTACTCCAATAAAGATGTTACCAAAAAATTATAAAAAATAATAAAATTGCAAAAAAATAAAGAGGGAGGGGATATGGGGATATATGTACACATATAGCTGATTCACTTTGTTGTAGAGCAGACAGAAACTACACAACATTGTAAAGCAATTATACTCCAATAAAAGAAGTAAAAAAATAAAGAATAAAAAGAGAGTAGTTTAAATTATTATAGAGTGAAGGAAAAAAACCAAAATTATCTGAGTTTTAAAAAAAATGATGGAGCAAACAATTGACAAAGCAAGGTCTTAAAGGGATAAGCATATTTATATTAATGATGGAAATAAATGGTAATCATAATTAAGCATCAATAGAGCTAATAATCTGTGAGCAGATTCCACAATGAATAGTTCCTTAGTTTAATGTAATCTCAAAAGTTTCATCCATGATGTATACACAACCACTCAAAATCACTATGGATTTAAGAACACCCTCTAGTTTCTTCTCTCATGCTTCTAATAGTAATACTAAAACTGTAATTCTATAAACTATATATTGTGTTAGGTGCTTTGCACGCATTGACTCATTTATTCACCACAATAACACTGTATGAAAGATTATGTATAGAAGAAAAATATCAAGGTTCACAAAGGTAAATAATTTGTTCAAGAGACACAGGTGGAAAGTGAAGTGATTGGGAATCAGTTTTAAGTATATAATCCAAAAACCCATACTCTTAAGCACTTTTCTATATAGCATCAGAAACAAGTTGGGGTGAACATCTGTCATTTATTCATTTTTCTCACATTCTTTCCTTTTGGAAGCACTCTCCTACTGTATCTGATTATGGTCGGATTGAATATACAAGACGTCTTTTCTCTGCCGAAGCATCAGACACACAGCACACGACCTAAGCTGGCCAATCAGGCCAATTAGGAGGGATATGACTGAAGCTGAGCCATCAGACAACTCTCAAGGACCACTCAGCTGGCATATGAAAGAAAATGATGTTCTTTCCCTGGAGCCTACTAAGATAGGAGTATTTGGGTTATAAGCTTTCAGTCATATAGAGAAAGTCTGTCTGAGATCAACCAGCATAATTTAGAACTCCATGCCTGAGACTTTCTTCCTCAGGACTTAAAAAACCAATCAATTCTTTATTGTGTTTAAGCCAACTTAACTTAGGTTCCTGTCACTTACAACTGAAATATTCCTAATAAAATAATGAACTGGAAAAAATAGAATATGAGATCAAATTAAGATTCATATCCCATCTCCCTGAATTCCTAACTGTATATCCTTGACTAAACATATTTCTGAATTTCATTGAATCTCAAAATCTTGTCTAAAAACATAGAGATAATACTACTGTATAAAAGAAAAGACTTAGGGATGGTCTGTCTGTGCTCAAATCCTGACTCCACCCTTATTTGCTGTGTGACCTTGTACAATTTATTTGCAAACTTTCTCCCTTCATTCCTTCTTCCCAGCTTGCCTTCTTCCAGGCTGTGTTCCTAAAAGAACCTAAGGAGACGTACAACAGTAATTCATTCAACACATATTCATTGAGAACTTATAATGTGCCAGGAACTGAGCTACTTTCTAGGAATTCAAAATGAACAAAATAGACACAGTCTCAGCCCTCATGGGAAGAAGACAGATAATTAGATAATAATCACAGGAAGAGATGCAATCTATTTGGCAGCTGGAGCTTTTCATCCCTTTGAGCTCCGGAAGAATTGCCTTGAACTGACCCTCCCACCTACTCCCCTGCCATGATCACAGATGACTAAAGTCTTCCCCAAGATTTCTACCAACTCTGTGTGGGAAAGGGAGGAATCTTACACTCTCCTGGCTTCTTGGACATTGGTTTCCTTATCTGTCCCTTGCACCACTTTGATCCCTACATTAAGCTGCCTCGCCTTATTCAGTTTTTACAACAAAATCACCTAACCCAAGCATTTGCAGGACTGTTGGTCATTACTAAAGATTTCAGATGGACCCCAGGAAAGGTCCCTTTGAATAGTACACAACTTGCTTCCAATCTCACCACCTCCTCCAGTGTCCCTTATTTTCCTCCTATTTTCATTCCATTATGGAGTAGAAATTATGGATTATAGAATTGAAAGTATGATAATTCTTCAAAAGTTACAAATTCTTCTTCCTCTGTCTCACAGAACAGATTTTCCCTTCCGCTGAGTATACAGTACAGACCAACTGCAATCCTTCAAGAGGCTTGCTTCAACTCCAAATGCATATTGAAGTATTTTCCCAGCAAGTATAATTCTCTTCCTAAGGAGACTTCTATGGCTATCTGTTAAAGTAACAAGGTATCTTCCCACCTTGTGAAACCGTTATATATTTTTAATAGTAACAAGAGATGAGAAAGAAAAATGGAGTACTATGGGAGTGTAAAACGAGGAATGTGACTCAATCCAATGGGTCAGAGAAGAGTTCCCTGGACTATCTGAAGAATGAATAGAAGTTAACCAGCAACATGAGAGAAGGAGAGCATGCCAGAGAAAGGAAATAATATATTTAGATTTTTTTAATAAAGAAGAAAGAAAATTAGGGTGAAAGGTTAATAAGGATAAGAAAATAAAGATGAAGCCAGCTTTGCAGTACAGAAAACAGTAAAGAAAATACATGCAACAAAGTCCTATGTAATTGACAGAGGTGAGCTACAAATTCTAAACTGACTTTTCTACTAACAAATACAGGGAGGAAAACATTACCAATGGTATAATTGAATTTGCATAAAATAAAAACACACCAAGACATATTTCTGTTAGCACATGGCTGATGACTGATTAATAACAATAATGTGAACATGCTTTGCTTCCTTGTCTCATTTCATTCAATTATCACAAGAAGTCTAGATAGTAGATATTACCATTACCCCATTTCACAGGTGATGTTTAGAAAGGCTACACGAGCTGTGCGCAGTTGCTAAACTGCTAAGTGGTAGAGCCAAGATTCCACTGCAGGTCAGCCATTTGGCCCCAGAAGCCTTCTCTTAACCACCACAGTACACTGAACTCAGGCTCTCTGTGTTCTCTGCTTTCCTAGGACAACGCTGAATGGCAGGACTTTAATATTTACAGCTCATAGACAGCTACCCTTCCATGATATCATCTAGCCACTGCTTGGTGCAAATGAAACACTTGAAAAATTCCCTGAATTCATGAAGCTTGTTCTTCATTTGGTTGAACCAGGCTCCTCTTCACTGTAGATGTATACAGAGAATTCTGTGATGTGTTTCTCATGTTATTTTTCAGTTACTGAAGCCATGAGAATTTGAACTTTGACGTGTTAAATATTTATGCTTTATGTGGAGGAATCCTGGTTCAACATATAATGTTTTTTTAATAATGGTATTGACCATACCAGATAATATGGGTTTTTTTGTTTTTGTTTGTTTTTGCGGTACACAGGCCTCTCACTGCTGTGGCCTCTCCCGTCGTGGCCAACAGGCTCCGGACGCACAGGATCAGCGGCCATGGCTCACGGGCCCAGCTGCTCCGCGGCATGTGGGATCTTCCAGGACCGGGGCACGAACCCGTGTCCCCTGCATCGGCAGGCGGACTCTCAACCACTGCGCCACCAGGGAAGCCCCAGATAATATGTTTTTAATCACTTATCATGAATAAAAATTATCAAAATGGTCAGTTTTAAGACAATTAATAAAACTCAGGTTTATATGGCTAAATAAACAGAATATGGCAATTGTGCTCAATTCATTCCTACCTGTATGCTACCTATTTGAAGATTCTTGAAAAGAAACAGAAAAGTGATAAAACATATTAAATATTCAAAAATGATCAGTAATAAGGAGCTCAAAATACAATTATTAGCCATTTGAATACAGATTCACACACTCAATCCTCTGACAAGGCCTATATGATAGGGTAGGTACAATCCTAGTCATTTCAGTCACTCATACAACCAGTGGGGGGCTTTGCAAGATTTGTTCAGATGTGGTTACCAAAAACTATGTAAAGACTAAAGCAAGGAACCACAAATTCAGTTTCTAAAGGCCCTGCCCTACCCTCAGGGGCTTCCCCTTCTACTCTTTCCTTTTCTTCTACTTATAGTGCTTCTTCCTCTCATCAAGTTATTCTCCCTTTCCCGTTGTGGAGTGCCTTGTAAAGAAAGCATTATAAGGCTAGATTGCCAATGCACTGAATTTTTAAACCCTCTAAATAGGACATTAGTTCATAGCTTGAATGTTTTGAAATCTGATCAACATGTCGTTTCTCAATACATTAAGCAAAGCAAGCAAAATTAGTCTGCTTTATGTCAGGTGCTTAGCACAAATCCCTTAATAATGTGCTTGAGTGCAGAAACCATTAATAAATGCATAATTCTCTAAGACAGGCTTGATTAATTAAGTCATATGTGTATCCTTCTAATTAAAAAAAAGAACATTAGGCAGATGAGTGGAAATTCTGAGTACAAAATTCAAAGGCTTCCTCTGAATGCCTTTTGCCTTTCTCTTCAAGATGAAAGGAACACTGCTGGTTATTGTAACTGCCAAAAAACAGTTATAGCACGGGCACAAAGCACCCAGAACTCTGTGTCTTATTAAAAACAATTTGGTATTCATCTGCCAATTTGTAACTCAGTTCTCAATCAGGGGCCTGTCTGATTAAGTCAGGCAATTCAAATTTGAGGGGGCAGCTGGTGCTGCTATGCAAATAAACAGATGAGGAAGAAACGGGACCAATGAATCAACAAGCAGATGGTAAAAAGCCAAGGCCTGCAAAGAGTACTTGAATTTCTTTTCCTCTCTGCTTCCCATAACACTACATCTCACAGAATTTATATTCCAAGGGATTATAAAGATTATCACTTAGTTTAACGATCAACATGGAACAGTTTCTAACTCTGATCCCTTTAGCATGAAGGATTTACAGAAAGAAAACATTGGTCACCGGATGCTATATTAAATGGTCGTCTGCTTCAATAAATTCCTCATTTTTTTCTTAAACAATTAATCATTTCTTAAACAATTAATCAATTAACTACATGATAGAATTAAGACACTTATATGTGCTCATCTTTATTTCTGGCCAAGTGTTTCCATGCAAAGCTGCATGCTCTTCAAAGGAGGAAGAAAGTCTTCCTCTCAGGTTATATAGGTCTTGGGAAGCAAGACCCAAAGAGTGGCCTGGGTCCTGAATCTGCTCATTACCTCAATCCTACATTTCTTCACGACTGGTTCAGGGACACATAGTCATATTCATTCTTGATCTTTTTTCTGCAACTGGTTCAGGCATTACTCATTTGTCCTTGTCTGAACTGGATCTCTTTGCAAAATGCTCAGAGTCTATCTTTATTTCAGGACATCTCAAATTTCAGATACAACTTTTGGCAGTTGTATCATGTTGTCTGAGGTCTCAACATAAACACCTTCATTAATTTCGCCTTTCATCTGCCAAAATCTTTTCTTTGGCTTGTTTTCTTTATCATGATATCAAATAGACAGAGACAAATCGTTTAGTTTTGGTGGGCAATATGATGAGAATAGATGCAGCTGAAAGGTGTTAAAGGATTTAAAGCAGGCATGATATTATTTGTATACATTTTTTAAAGTATTTTTTGTTTGACTCTAAAGTCAACTTTTTTTTAATTAATTAATTTTTAAATTTATTTTTGGCTGCATTGGGTCTTCGTTGCTGCGCATGGGCTTTCTCTAGTTGTGGCGAGCGGGGGCTACTCTTCGCTGCAGTGCAATGGGCTTCTCATTGCAGTAGCTTCTCTTGTTGCAGAACACAGGCTCTAGGTGCGTGAGCTTCAGTAGTTATGGCATGTGGGCTCAGTAGTTGTGGCTCACAGGCTCTAGAGCGCAGGCTCAGTAGTTGTGGCGCACAGGCTTAGTTGCTCTGCGGCATGTGGGATCTTCCCAGACCAGGGCTCAAACCCATGTCCCCTGCATTGGCAGGCGAATTCTTAACCATTGTGCCACCAGGGAAGTCCCTGTTTTAAAATGTAACATACTAGTTCTTACGATGACGTGTTAGAAATATTGAGAGACTGTTTTTAGCACTCTGACAGCTGAGAAGACTTTCTTTAGTATATGGTAACAAGTCACTGGTTTTAATGGTGGGGGGAACATTTCCATTTTTATAGGCAAGTATTAACACAGGATCAGTTCTGGACTTCAAGGACTGCTGAAGTCAAGGATATGTTTCTTGGTGGTAACATACAAATCACAATATTGTTTGGGCTTCCCTGGTGGCGCAGTGGTTGAGAGTCCACCTGCCGATGCAGGGGACACGGGTTCGTGCCCCGGTCTGGGAAGATCCCACATGCCACGGAGCGGCTGGGCCCGTGAGCCATGGCCGCTGAGCCTGCGCATCTGGAGCCTGTGCTCCACAATGGGAGAGGCCACAACAGTGAGAGGCCCGCGTACTGCAAAAAAAAAAAAAAAAATTTGTTTATGCCAAAATATTTTTGACCTGGGTCTTTGAAATGTTTCCTTTCTGCTTTCTTAAATAGAAAGTATTTTTTCATAGTCATATGACATTATCTTGGAGTTTTCAATAGCATGATACTGACTACTTTGGACTAGCTTTATATCAGCTAGTGATTAGCTATGTTTTCTTGCACCAAGCAAGGCAAAGCCTGTCCATGCTACTTTCTCCATTATTAACTATTGAAGGACCCATGTAAGATGGCCAACAGGCACACAAAAAGATATTTAACATCATTAATCATCACAGAAATGCAAAACAAAACCACAATGAGGTATCACTTCACACCTGACAGAATGGCATCAAAGAGATCACAAATAACAAATGTTGGCAAGGATGTGAAGAAAAGGGAACCCTTTTGGTGGGAATGTAAATTGGTGTGGCCACTGTGGAAAACAGTATGGAGGTTCCACAAAAAACTGAAAATAGAACTACCATATGATCCAGCAATTCCACTCCTGGGTATATATCCGAAAAACGTGAAAACCTTAATTTGAAAAGATATATGTACCCCAATGTTCATAGCAGCGTTATTTACTATAGCTAAGATATGGAAGCAACCTAAGTGTCCATCAACATATGAATGGATAAAAAATATGTGGTATATACATACAATGGAATACTACTCAGCCATAAAAAGAGAATGGACATTTGCCATTTGTAACAACATGGATGGACTTGGAGTGTATTATGCTTAGTGAAATAAGTCAGAGAAAGATGAATACTATATGATATCACTTATATGTAGAATCTAAAAAATTTTTAAAAAGTGAATATAACAAAAAGAACAGATATAGAGAACAAACCAGTGGTTACTAGTGGGGAGAGGGAAGTTGGGAATGGCAACATAGGGATAGGGTAGATTAAGAGTTACAAACTACTATGTATAAAATAAATATGCTACCAGAATATAGTATACAGCACAAGGAATATAACCAATACTTTATAATAACTATAAGTGGAGTATAACCTTTAAAAATTGTGAATCACTATGTTATAGACCTGAAACTTATATAATATTTTAAATCAGCTACACCTCAATAAAAAAGAAGATAAGCCAATATAAACTGTGAAACAATGCTATGTAACATCTCTTTTTTCCTTGACTAACAAAAATCACTAAAGACCAGGGATAAAAAGCCAATTTCCAGAAATGTGTGACCAATGTACACTGTGTTAAAGATGTCAGCAAAAGTCCACAAATACAGTCACTTGTGCACATACATAAGTCCACAACTTGTACCACTGAGTTATTTCACTTCAAGGTTTCTATCATCTTCCCATAATACTTTTTATATCCTTACCTATTACTTTAGCTACCCCGATTGGTTCCAGCTCCCTGGACATTCTTATTTGATTCCTTATTTGATTTACAATTTCATATTTTATTTTTCTGAGAAGTCAGCTATCAGTTTAATTATTGCTCCCTTGACTCTACCTTCTTGTTCTCTGCCTACTTAGCTATTTCCCTTTTGTGCCTGGAGATGGATTTTTTAAATTTATCCTGCTTGAATATGTGGCTTGGTGTCTTTAATTAGGTTTGGATATTTGTCAATTATTATCTATTCAAATACTGCTTTTCCAGTTTTCTATTTCCTTTTCTTTAAGACTATAATTATAAATACATTAGATCTATCTTCTATGTTTTTTGTCTGTTTTCTGTATTTTCCATTTTGTCACTCAGTACCTACTTCTGGATATTTTCTTCTGATCTACTTTCCAGTTTGTGAATTCTCTCTTCATCTGGGTCTAACAAGTTTAGGACCCTATTCACTGAATCCATAAATTTAACTTTATAATTTTAAATTCTAGAATTTCCATTTAGGTTTTTTTTTATAGTTTCTGTAAAAATTTTTAGTCTTGTTTTGTATCTTCTTAAACATAACAAGGATAGTTATTTTAAACTATTATCCAGTATCTGGAGCTTTGGTGGATTCATTTACATGGTCTGTTTTTTTCTACTGTTTTTGTTGTTTTCTTGTCATTTTAGGTATCTGGTTATTTTTTACTGTTTGCCAAACACCATATTTGCAAAATTGTTTGTAGAAATAATTTTAAGTATTGAATGCTATCTTCCACCAGAGAGGATTTAAAATCAACTTTGGTGGGCAGCTAAGGGAACTAGCAACATGTCACTTCATTCTAATTTGGGAAATTGAAATGATTTACAGCTGAGCTGCAGTCTTAAAAAGTCATGTTTTTTAGCACAGGGAGATCAGCTCGGTGCTTTGTGACCACCTAGGGGTGGGATAGGGAGGGTGGGAGGGAGATGCAAGAGGGAGGAGATATGGGGATATATGTATATGTATAGCTGATTCACTTTGTTATAAAGCAGAAACTAACACACCATTGTAAAGCAATTATACTCCAATAAAGATGTTAAAAAGAAAGTCACATTTTCCCAGTTTCCATTATTCTTAGGGTTCGTCTCTTTAAATTCCTATCCAAAGTGTTGAGAGTTCACCAGCACCCCACCTCACTGCTGGTGACTGAGGACTCCAACTTTTGCCCTTGTCAACTGACACTGTGAAAACACCATCAAGTCTCTCAGCTACACCCTCCAGAATAAGCAAATTGCCACAGGGGTAAAGCAGTACAAAATTCTACCTGGGGCTCTGAACTCCTCTATATCCTAGCCCAGTATATTCTTCACTCTTTCACTGTTTTGTTTTTTCCTTTGCCTACAAGCAGATTTTTTTTAATCTTCTGTCCAATTTTTCCAGTTGTCCTAGTTGGAAGAATTGGTCCAGTAATTTAGCTTTGTCCTAACTCTTGAATTTGTGAGTTCCTTCTCTTTATGTCACTGACCCTATCACAAGCCTGAGACACTAGCTGACAGACTCAGTTAAAAACTAATGATATTACAGGTTCCTTTTCCCACAAACCCATAGAACACACACACACACACACACACACACACACACACACACTAACAAGCCACATTATACCAACTCACCATCTAAAAAAAAAGGTAGTACCAATAAAATTAGAAATTTTAACTTTTGAATAAAATACACAGTGCCCAGCCCACACTCATGACTCTAAATGAATCTAGGAAATAGATTCTTCATGGAAATACACACTGGAACATACAAAAAGAAGCCCTAGGCATTGGCCTGTATCTCCAAAATTCATCCAGACAATCAATATATGCCTATTCCCACACTGTACCTTTTTCTCATGCCATCTCTACCTTCAACTTCACCCATTTGTGTCTGTTTCTTGCCTCCAGTTTCTCAACCAATCCTCTTGATTCAGAACTCCCTTTGGACCCACTTTCACATCAGCACCTTTCCCACTACAAAACCTCTGGCATTTTTCCTCTGGTCCAACTCCATGATATTGGATAAAAACTAATTCACAGGTAAAACGATCTGGCTCTATTAGACAGGCTTATGAAGTCCTTGATCCCCATACAGTGCTGCCCCAGGGACAGGAGATAAACATTTACATACAATTTCCAAATTACTTAGTGCTCAAACAATTCAATGTTTAACTCAAAATTACTATTTGCTACAAATTATCTAAGATGTTTTCAATAGAAACACTTTTTATCTACATGATATTAAAGATTAACAAAAGGATCTAAAAATATAGATAACAGAGGGAATTTTGGAAGAATTTAAGTCAAATAAAATTACAAAGACTTCAGATCTTGAGAAATAGAGAAATATGGTTGATTACATGGAGAAGGGGTCAGAAAATATTTCCATATCCAGCACAGACTGGGTATATTTTCTCAGTAGTATTTAATTTTGATCTTTTAGTTATGTAATTAAAGCTCAAGATACTGGTTAAAAAGGAAAAAAAAAAAACAAGAAAAAACAGCTGCCCTAAACTTACTTCAGGCTTTTGTTTGCTTTCCCATAATTCAGTTTGGAAACAAAGCACTTAAAAAAAAAAAGAAAGAAACAGACGCAAGCAATAACAATGAGTAACCATCACTCTCTGTCGCTAGTTTGAGTGCCAAGGTTCCTCCCTTAAGGAAATCTGAGTTACAAATCTCTAAAAATAGGGGTTTCTAATGGAGACCGCGACAGGGCAAAAGGCGCCACTATAATTTGATAGGGACTTATTTAGTCAAGCCTAGCATTTTAAATAGAGTAAAAGGTTTTAAACGTATTTGTTTAGAAATGATTTATTTAGACCACCACTAACACCAGGAAGATTAAAGACAGCATGGCTAGTTGTTTAGCTGGAGATCTCTCTAAAAAGAGGCGATAAATTTCTGATACAGGTCTTATAACTGCTGCTGACGGAAGAATTAGATCCATATTATAATTCAATTGCTTTATCAGCCCACCAGTAACTTCCCAGTTGCCTAGAATGTCCTCATGGTGACTTCATCCTTGCTGAAGATGCAACAATTCTATAGATAAATTCCAGGACCACCCCGTTGAGAATTTGCCCCTCTCCCTGCTTTTTTGAAAGTTCTGGTAATTTATAACCTCATATTAATGTCAGAGCTCTCTGAAGAACAATTACATAAATATTTTTAATTGCACTGTCCTCTTAAGCAAACAAACCACAATTTTTCTTAAGTAGGTCAAGGTCACTGGTTATCTCCACTAAAGTTTTAACATGATGTAGCAATCTTAAAGTTCTTCAGTTAAAACATTTCAGCAAGTTTAGAAGCTGTTCCTGTGAACTATATAGAGTGTACAAATCTTCCATGGGCATTTTATTTCTCCACGCTGCCTGTGTTGGCTAATTCCATGGAATAATTTGCAAATTATGTCAAAGGTATGAATTTAATTTTACAGAAGAAACTACAGCCCAAGTGTTTACCCTCAGCTTTATATATTCATACTTCCCCATACAAGGAAACCTAGGGATGACAGTATAAATTAAATGTAATCCTTTACTACTATGTGAATAAGTATCTTCGCTTTTCTCTTTCAAAAACAAAGTCTTTTTCAATGCTAAACCTATATGAAAGAGGGCAAGAAACAGACAAAAGGTAAACTAAAAGATGCCACACCTAGGACAATATCATGAATAGTATATAAGGAGTATAAAGAAGTATAAAGGAGGGCTTCCCTGGTGGTGCAGTGCTTGAGAGTCCGCCTGCCGATGCAGGGGACACGGGTTCGTGCCCCGGTCCGGGAAGATCCCACATGCCGCGGAGCAGCTGGGCCTGTGAGCCATGGCCGCTGAGCCTGCGCGTCCAGAGCCTGTGCTCCGCAACGGGAGAGGCTACAACAGTGAGAAGCCCGCGTACTGCAAAAAAAAAAAAGAAGTATAAAGGAGTATAAAGAAGACTATGAGGAGTTGTATATTTGGAAGTATAGAGTCCATTGCTCTAGCAAAGCAGGGAAAATTTTAAGGTAGTACTTTGCCTAGGAGAATTTTTTAACAACTTCCTTTTCAAAAAAGTTGGGATGTATATAAAATCTCTTCTATTGCCACTGCAGAAAATAGAGACCATGAGGGGATACCTTTAATTAACTAAAAATTTCAAAGCTTAGGCTGAAAAGTAAATTTCACCAAATATTAGCAAACTTAACTGAATATTAGCATTACACTGGTCTGTACAGTAAAACATTAAAAACAGGGCTAAAGATAGCCAGAGCTATAGAAATATTATCAAAACTCTGTATCTGATCTATGAACTTTGAACAATTACAGAAACAGGGACAGAGAATGTTTGTTAATTAATACAAAACCCCTGATACAAAGTCATGTTCACTCCAACAGAAGCTGTCATGGAATAAGTCCCACACATCACATCAGATCAGTAGATAATATAGGAGAAAAGGAAATAGGAATCTGAGTGTGACTGTGACGGAGACATTCCCTTACCACTAACTAGCTAATAATCTTATAAATTCTCTAGGGAAACAGGAGTGATGTCTTGTGGTGTATGCAATACTACATATATTCCCACTTAAGCTAAAAATGCATTAAATTCATACAGCATATGTTATTATTTAAATTCTGTCATTCTCCTTATAATGCTTTCACTGTCTACATAAAGCCCTCGTATCAGAAGAACTTGGCCAAATCTTTTTAAATACAACCATTCTGGATATTCCCATTTGCCACTCTGATCCATTCTCCATTCACCCCCGCCCTGCTTTTTGGCCTAGGAACCTGACTTCCATGGATAGCAACACCATGATCTCCTGTCCCCTAGCTTCCAGTTAGGTTCACTGGATGAGAGGTAACAGCATAGAGGGTGAGAGGAAAGAGGTTTGGGGGTATTTATTCCACCAGCTACTTCCCTGCCAGGCCTTGGGTTGGCAGCAGCTTGGGTCCACTGCTTATGTGATAATTCACGTTAATGCTAGTTGGGCGCTGCTCTTCTACAGCTGTAGGAGACAGGGAACCACGTCCTCCCCTTTCCCCTTCTGGCCTGCATGTGGAAGGGCTCTCCATTCTTGCTGCCCTGGGGTGTGTCAACCTTGCTTGCTGGCTCCCTTAACCCTGCCTGTGTGTCTACAAAGAGTACGTCCCTTCATTGATCTCTCCTCATCTCACCCATTTGAGTGTGATTTAACCTGATTGATCTATTATCTTAAGTGAATGGAACCCAACTCAGAAAACAGCATCTTCACTTAATGTGCTCTAATCTGAAAATACATCACATCAGCAGCATGTCCAGCTTCAACTAAATCATCTGTCACCTCTTTATATACTATGGTGACAGCAGGGGTTTTTTTGAGGCATAACTGACTTATTATTTTACTTTCAGGTGTATAATGATTTGATATTTGTGTACATTGGAAAATGATCACCACAATAAATCTAGTTAACATTCGTCACCATATATCATTACAAAAATTCTTTTTCTTGTGATGAGAACTTTCAAGATCTATCAATACGTTTTTAGCGACTTTCAAATATGTAATATAGTATTATTAATTACAGTCACCATGCTGTACATTACATCTCCATGACATTTATTTTATAACTGGAAGTTTGTACCTTTGACCCCCTTCACACATTTCATCCCACCCCCACCTCTGGCAACCACATGACAGTGTTTTCTACACCAACTATTTAAACATGGTCTCACACGGTATTTCTAATTTCTCATTTATGAATTTGGTTTATACGAAAAGTCTTACAAAAATTTAAAAAGTGAATTAATAGGTCTGCATTTAAAGGCCAGTCTTTTTTCCCATCGCTAAATAACACATAAACAAGAGGAGTGGAAGACATAAAACTGAAAAAACTTGGTTTTCAAATATTTTAGGGACAGAGTAATGAGATGGTCTTTCCACAGAATTCTAGCCTTTGCCATATATTGAGATAGTGCTTGCTTCATCTCTGTCTGCACCCCTGGTATGAATTTTTTTTTATATAGAAAGGACAAACCAACTTTCTGTAAAAATATTTTGAATGTTTCTCATACAAAACCCAAAGGATACCTCCAGAGGAACTGAAACAATATACGAACATAAGGGGGGAAACACAATGATAAAGGCCTGAAAGTACCTTCAACAAAGCAAGAGACTTCCCCAAAGGGGAAATAAACACAGTTGAACTCCCTTTATCTACATCCTAACAAATAACACCTCCTGTGCCTTAAATATTTAATGTGAAATCTGTGGATTTATAAAGCTTACAAAATGCCAGGGGCTTATTATCTTTACAGTTTGCCTGACAGGAATATTCATATCGCTCGATTCCGCAGTCTAAGACAACAGGAATTCCTCCAGGTGCTAGTGGCAGATAACTTTCACGTGGCTTCAATAATCCACTAATTATGGAACCCCTCAGGTAGAACAATGTCATTAATCTGATTAAATTATTTATATTGCTGGAAAGCTAAATCTTATTAGGTCTTCAGTATTTTATTTGGTTCTTCAATTCAATATGGATATGCAAAGGGGCAAAACCATCTTTTCTCCACTGCATTTTCCAGCTGAAGAAAAAAGAAAATAAGCAAGAGATAACCCCATATTTAGTGTTTTGCTGCAAGATCACCAACCAGGAGCAGGGTCTACCTCTCTCCCGGACACCCTGAAGCCCAGAATTTTCCAAGTTCCTTTTGAAACTCCATTCCTGTGGTTGAGGTTTTCTTCCCATGTTTCAGTAGCAGGACCATAAGCCATGATAAGATTAAAGTTCTGTCAGAGGCTGTCTAACAGCACCTCTAAGGTCCTGTCTAAGTTAAAGTGAAGAGGCTTTATTTCTCTTAAAAAAGATCACTGAGAAGATTGTGAAATCCCTTATGCTAAATGGACTACCCAGTTACATTGAACAGACACCCCCTTTTGGGTTTTTGACAACATACTGGCCCATTTCATATCTGTGCTGGTCTATCAGACATTTAGTTAGAGCATTAAAGAAGTCTGGAGGTTAGATTAAATCCTGCTGAATATGATGGGCTACTCA
The DNA here is from genome assembly GCF_039906515.1 of Pseudorca crassidens. Taxonomy (NCBI): domain Eukaryota; kingdom Metazoa; phylum Chordata; class Mammalia; order Artiodactyla; family Delphinidae; genus Pseudorca; species Pseudorca crassidens. Next base: position 39,229,555 of record NC_090302.1, on the reverse strand, counting down.
AAACATGTACCATTTATCCAAGCACTCTGTGTGAGTACTAATTTGTAAACTGCTTTATAACCCATATTTTAAAATGTCATGGCTGATTCATCTATCATTTCCATTTTACAGAAAGGTACTAACTCGACATACTTTCATCAGGAAAAAAAAACCCACAAGGTTTATAAGGAAAAGAGCATGTTTTAAAAAATGGGAAAAAAATACAAAGTGTTGTAAGTTTTACGTTTGATCCAATCAGTTGACATTGTTCACTTTACTGAAAATTTCCTGAGTCTAGTTGTCCCCTGTCTACTCGAATTTCTATTAAGTTTCTCACTTCCCAAATATTCTTCCTTCTCTCAAGGTTTCCAAAACACGAGAAGCTGTGATGAGCCTTTCTTATGTAGCCCAGGGCTTTCTTTTAATAGATACGTGGTCAAGACACACAGCCAGTCCAGCTCCCTGCTAAATTTAAATCATATGATACTAGGAATAGAATTCATAATCTTATGTTACAAAAACACCATCCTCCTAATAGAGCTCACAGGATTTCAAACAACTCTATTTTCTTCTTGGACCAGCAGCTAGAAGGCAGCAGAGAAATAAGCCTATGCTCATATCCAGCCCCAACCAACCATGATAACTTGGAAATAGTTAAGAGCCAGCCTCTATCCCACCTGCATGATTTTTGCAATTACATCCTTGGAAACAGGCGTTTGGGTAAAGTGTGTCCTGAGAGGCTTCAGGCCACATATGGTAAATCTTAGAGCAGTAGACTGGGTGTCTGTCTGTCCCAGGATTTCCTAAGTGACTGCAGAAGTGACTGTACGTGTACCTGCACCAGTTAGATACTTCTCTAGAAATGAAGGACCCGGTCTGCCATTACAGGGAGTGTTGCAGGCACACAGTCCTCAGCTGTCAGCCCCCTACAAGGATTGCCTTTGCTGAAGAGGGCCTCCACACTCAAAACAGGGATCATTGTGCAAGTGATATATAGAGGGCATGCTCGCAGGTAAAATCTGTAAGGGAGGGATGGAAGAAGGGGCCAGGAGAAGCCAAGATGCAGGCTCAGCTGAAGTCTACCCTTGGTCGGGGAACTTCGGAGCATGAAGAGTACCACAGAGATGTCTCCCCTTGAGAAGAAGCCCAGGCTTTTTCACCCTCATATCTGGCAGTCATTGACTGTGGGCTGCCCTCAGTTGGGGAAGGGGGTGGCAGGGAGTTGACGTCCCAAGCATTTCTAGATGAAGTAGCTTCCTAGGCCAAGAAAAGGTACAGCTCCGAGCTTTGAGAAGCCCACCTTCACAGCAGTGACAGATAGGCACACTGGCCCAGGAAAGGGAGTCCGGGATGGGACCAACAGTGTCTATAACATGGAACAAACACCATCCACGCATAAGATGCTGTGCAGGTGAGAAATATAAATGTAAGACTGGACCACAACAAGCATTGCCTCGGTGTCTTCCCATATCCCCACATCTAGTCCAGGCTAGCTACAGGGGTTTCACCCCATCATAGGATACCCCTTGAGAATAATCTCTGTTCCTGCTGGAAGGACCCCTGCAGAAATTCCTGCAGTCTATAATGGAGGAGGATCCAGATGGGAAAATGAAAAAGAAAAGGCTGTGCTGACTGTCAAGTCATTTTCCAAGGATTATTCCTTTACAGATTGATCCTAAAGAATGATCCTTTAAAAAAACTGTGACCTTTAGTAGTAAAGTTCCTTCTTGATTTATATTATTCTTATTAGTCAAGTCATCAGGAATGTGTGATTATAGACAAGCCAGAGTTCTGATATTCAGGAATAAACTAAAAGATCTAACTGCCAGTTGTAAAAACCTCTTTTGTTTTTTATCTAAGTGAAAGGGATAATAGTGATTTCATAAAGTTTTGCAAAAAGTATGGGAAATTGTAGATGTTAAGCTCCTAAAGTGACAAAAAATAGATGCATGGTAATTTATACTTGTTGTAAGTCTTATGCTTAAGGACAATGTTTCTAATTTCTAAGAATGGTTTTAATTCTACATATAATCAACAAAATGCTGTTGGCCTGCTTTCTTAACAAAATGCCTAGTTTTTTTCCCTATAAATACAATTTCAATGTTGAAAACAATAAATAAACAAACAAATAAATAAATAACTTCCAACTGAAGAGTCATAACATTTGACTAACCTAAATTGAATGTTTAGTTTAAAATGGAAGTAGGCTCACCCAATCCCTGAATGAGAGGCTCAGGAAATGATGTCCAATACCTTTATATCATTGTCCAACTGAATTCAACACCAAGTATGGAAAGGGATGGATCCAGTCGCTAAGTCCTCATGTTGCACTGGGGAAAACACTTCACCTCAAACTACCTTCATTTCCCATTGTTAATAAGAGGAATTTGAACTAAGTGGTTCATTTATTGAAGAAATATCTATTGAGTACCTACTATGTGCCAGACAGCGTGCTAAGAACCCAGGATAGACTGGTAAACTAAAAAGACAGAGCCAGTGCCCCGGTGGAGAACATGATCTGAAAAGGAAGATAACACAAATAAGTTCCAAAAAAATGTGAATTGGGATAAACACTATGAAGGAAACAAAAGTTGAGGAAATATAAAATAATGGAAAAGAGCTATTTTAGATGAGGTTTTTATGGAAGGCCTCTATAAAAAGACAATATTGAAGCTTGGATCTAAAGATAGTAAGGAGCCAATCATGTAAGAACTTTCCAGAGAGAAAAGCATAGACTGTGCGAAGGTTCTGAAGTGGGCATGAACTTAACATGTTTAAGAAACTTTAAGAAAAATTAGACTAGATAAAGTATAATGAGCAAGGGATACAGGGGCACAAAGTGAGGCTGGACAGAATGAGATCATGTAAATCAGGATAAAGAACACAGATTTCACACTCCAGGAACATGGGATGACATTGCAGGTTTTGAAACAGGAGCGAAACATTATCTACTTTGCATATTGGTGCTGCATGGAGAACTGACTGGGGGTAAGAGTGAAATACAGGAGTCCTGTACGAGATGATGCTGTAGCCTAGCAGGAGATAGGTAGTCCAGTTAGGGTACTGGCTGTGGCAATGGACAAAAGTGAAGAGGAGACGTGTTTCGGAAGTGCTGACAGATGTCTGATATATTGATTATGGTTTGGACATGGGGGATTGCTAAAAAAGAAAGAAAAATCAACAGTGATGCTTGGGTTTCTAACATGCGTAACAGAAAGATAGTGTCGCCATTTAGCTGTGAAGATTGGCAAGTGGGAAGGAAAAGCTTTGGGATAGAGAATCAAGAATTCATTTTGGACAAATTAAAATGCGTAAGAGAAATCCAAGAATATATGTCACATAAGCAGTGAAATATATACATCTAGAGATCAGTGGAAATATTTTTGTCCATTTATCATCATCATCATTAAGCAAGGCACTTAACCCTTTGGAGACTCCGTTTCTTCATGAACAAAATGAGGATAATAATATCTACCTTCCTAACTCATAGAACTGTAAGGATCAAAATGAAATACTATATGGATAAGCACGTGGCAAACACACCCATAAATGTATGAATATGCACGTATGAATAATCAGTCAGCATTTCAATGGAAAACATGAAAAGCAACTCTTTACACAAGTCCCTACCAGCAACACTCACACGTGGTTGTCACGGATCGTATTGTTGCTCTATGTTAATTCAATGAGAATTCTTCCTTTGCGAGTCTATAATGTGTAATTGGCTCAGATTATCATTTCTACGTGTCTGTTCCCACCAGATACTTGGTGTTTTTGAGGAGGCTTAAGGAGTAGACATAAAAGTGATGCTGAGCATTGAGAGAGAGTAACCAAAATAATTGCCAAGCAAAGCTCACCAGTGCATGTCAAATATCAGTAAGTATTAAGCAGTCAAAGGCTAGAACTTTCCTCCATAGATAACAAGAGTCTACAGAAAAATACTCTTTCTTACCCTTTGCTTCACTTTCCTTATCACACTAATTCAAGGAATCATATTCTCCAAGTAGAAACAAGAAGTATTTTCCTGTTAAAAGTTCCTGCAGATATAAAGAACACTCCCTTGATCTCTGAAGAACACCATTCCAGTAAGATGCAAAGTGAGTGTGGAAGTTCCAGTAACTTCTGAGGGGTTAACCCTATTTATACAGGGCTCTGTCTCTTTGAACAGACCTTCTGGAGTCATAACCAGGCTAATTAATCCTCTCCGTGGAATCGCTCTGGCAGACAGAGTCTGGTGCCAATGCTAAAAAAAATATAGACATAGACAAGAAAGGTACTGTAGTTTTTATCACCAAATACCCTAAACTGACAGCCACCAGATATGGTAATCAATGATAATGAAGCAAAACTTCTGGAAATCTGTCATGGCAGCGGGAAATGTTTATCTCAATGACCAGCTTCCGCAATAGACTCAGTCAACTGGGCTCCTTTTCAAAACTAGTTAAAAGATAAAATGTACGATTGCAGCTCTTATTGGTAGTAACAGTGACATTTTCAGTAACTTCCTAATCTTTATCTTTGCTGTACGCTTTGAGTATACCTTTCAGAAACTTAAAATCAAAGTATTAGAAATAAAATTCTTGTGTTTATTTTATTAAATTAAGCGTTTGAAATTTTTTGATGTTTAATTGACTTCATTCTTTACTTAAAGATGGTCAGGACTAAAATCTTACCTAAATACTAATTGGCAGAATTCATTATTATGAAGACTTTCTAGTGTCTTTGAAAATGTTAAGCTTATGTGACTAGAATTTGAGATAGACAACTAGAAGGCTTTCTGAACTCAGGGTGATATGAGTAGGAAAGATAAATCTCTGGGCAGGAGGGGGTGTCCCCACAATTTTTTCTTAGGTGTATAGGCAGTATTAGGGCAAGAAAGGGCCCACTTTGATCGTCTTCCTTACATTAGTGATGTCCAGAGTGATGTACACAAAATACTCTGTTTACATTTGTATTTATTTACTCCTTTTTACTACTGCATATATTTAATGATGAACATAGTACATTAAAAATTTAATTTAGGTATAAAATATACTTATATATATTTTAAACATATATATAGCATATTTACATACTTAGAAATTTTCCTGACAATAATGAATCATCCACGTATTTGAAGACCCTTGCTCAGAGTCTCAGGATATGACCAGTGATGTTTTAAATACATATATAAACCGACTTGCCCTAAAACACTTGTCATGAGTATTATAACCACCACAAAGGCTCTAATTCAGGACCAAATCATGCCTTCCTGCAAATCTGAAAAATGAGTGCTTCTTCCAGGTGGACCTGCTTGGAAAGTACAATCTTGAGAACTAAACGGGGGCTGGACTGCAGCCCCACCCACCCCTCAGCAGATACCCTTGTGCAGTGAACAAACTGCATAAATGTCCAAACGCGTGGGCCCTGTGTGTTCCACTTTCAGAGAATGTGCTCAGAGCAATCACGCCCCCTGCCTCCATCTGGCTAAACTTCTGGGCAGTAGCCCCGGCAGCCTCACAAGATGGCAGTCCCTTTGTGAATCTGCTGGATCACAATCCACAGTCTGATTCTCAGCTTCACAGCCTCAGAAAGTTTTCTGTCAGTAATGGAGACAGATCCATTTGCTTTGACCCAAGTCGCAAAGTTATCAAATTTATTATCTTGTCTCAAGAAATATGTGTCACGAAAACCAGAATTCTCTATACAAGCACAATGAGCTCATCTCCTTATCGTAAGTAAAATTATATGGGAAGGAAAGTTATAATCAGAAAGAAGGTACACCCATCAAATGAATCAAAAGCAAATGGGATCAGGTCATGACAGCAGATGTCTGCAGCTGACAGTAGAGGTGGTTATACCAATAGGACCCAAAATGCTCTAGCTACAACTCTTTGGATCCCTCTCCATATGAGATGCAATCTTGGCCAAGAGCTTTGCCAATACGACCAGAATACTGAACTAAACAGCCACTGGCTAAGAGGATATTCTCCTCCCTCTCAGTGCTTGGAAAGGCACCGTCGATGCGTGTCTCCCTAATTCTCCTTGGTACATCCCTGTGTGATAAAACATGCCCTCCTTCTGACAGGCATTTTCGTTTACTTTACATACATTATGACACTAAATTCAGCTTCAATCAGTCCTGGAGGGAAAGCTATCTCTCTCCAGATCCTATAAGTCACTGCTACTAGCCTGTGTGCTTAAAGTTTAACTTTCCAAGGAAAGTCCAATTTTTTGCAACTTCTTTGGGATGCCAAACGGTGCCTCTAAGTTCTGAAAACAATGTGTTTTCTGGAGGCAATGTGTTTCTGGGGGCAATACCTCCAGAATCGCAATTACCTTTGACTGATGATGGTCAGATTCTCAAAATTCAGAGAGCCATCTCCACACCTGTAGATTCCCTGGTCAACTAACGCTGGTCATGTAAGAGCATCAAGAGGTGGCCCCCCTCATAACTAGGACATTTCTACCGTGCTGTCCTCTCATAACTAAGAATGTCTGCATGGCAGACACCTCCTTCTGATAAACTTATTATTACATCTTTGTCAACTAATAGTGATGTAACAAGGGGAAAGCCATGTATTTAGACTCGACTGAAAATAAACTCCACCAGAGGAAAAATGTGACCATTCATAAAGTGTTTATACTAATAGGGCCCAGCAGAGGAAAATTATTTACTTAAAGCCCAAAACATTTCTCTGAATGATGTTTGACCTTGGTTTTGTGTCAGAGTTTAGTAGAAGAATGTATCCCTATGTATTTTCATTTTCCCATTAATATATGCTACACTGAGAGAAAATAAATAAGTAAAAATAATTCAGGAGAGTCAATAAACTAATGTGGATTTGTTATTCATGTTTTAAAGTTGGCAACAAAAAATAACTGCCAGAAAGTACAGGGGCTCATAGATCCCCAAGGTCAGCTGTTTTCTGTAAACATAGTTTCTAGACAGTTTATAATATGTCCTTGAACCAGAGTCTTGGGCCATTGCTCTGTTTACCCATTAGATCTCCTGCAAGTGCATAAAATGTCTCTTCTCATTTTAGTGAGTGAGAATTGGCTGCCTATTCTTTATAATGATCATTTTTTACCTTGGAACAAATTGTTAAATTTGTTATTGATCATGCATGAAAATAACTATCTGGCCTGAAACCTGGAACAATTTATCAGACTTTACTAGCTGATGCTATATTTGAGGGTAAAATACCGTCTATTACTTAGAGCTGTACTAAACTATTTATTCACACCTCTTCAAGAATTGTGATTTTTCAGTTTCCTATTTACACAGAAAATAGTATTTAGCTTGTTTTATGCCAAAAGCACTAGGCTAGACAGTGGGAAAAATGGAAAAGTGAATTAGACCTGGTTCCTGCCTCCAGGAACCTGACACTCTACACAGGGACAGATGAGACACACACATGAATGTCTACAATGTGAGGCAACGTGAAATTGGGTCATGGAAAGAAGGACCAAGTAACCTAGGAATTCAAAGGGAGCCTCGCTTCCAGTGGGGCTGGCCAGGAAATGTTTTCAGCACAGAGGAGGAGGCATCTGAGTTGGGCATGAAGCCACGAGTCAGACTGCAGAAGGCACAGATGGGGGGATGAGGCACTGCAGCAGATGGAATGGCATGAGCAAGGACAGAAGTAGAAAAGCGCAGGGAACAAACAGTGATCCAATTTGGCTGGACCGTGTGTACTGTGGGGTGGGTGGTGCTTGGGAGGTAAAGGTAAGCTGAGGTTAAATTTTGAAGGGTTTTGAAGGCACAGTTCACAAGGAAAAACTCCTTGGTAGGCAACTGAGGGAAGAGTGACCATCTTTATCAGAATGTATTTTAAAGCAACTGATCAGGCAGTGAGTGCGGTGTGGAATAGACGGGGAAGAGAGGAAGATGGGCAGTGACAGTTGATGTATTCAACACAGGAGATGGTCAGTGGGCTTCCCAGCAGACTGCACTGAACACAGAAGTTTGAAGGGTGATAGGGATTTCCCTGCGTGCCAGTTTTTATTAACCTATTTTTTTCTTCCCCTTTCTGGCTACAGGAGTCAGAAAGGCCGAACGCCACCGAGGGCTTCACCAGTGCAAAATGCTAGAGGTGAATTCGAGGGAGCTACAGAATTTGAAGGGGTCAGAGGTGGACACTGAAATCAAGCTGCAGAGCTAGACTTCTAATTGCAGAAAAATAAGGCAGGCACAAACCATGTCAATTCGGAGAAATTCGAGGGTGGGAAGAGAGTCCTGCCAAACTGCCTAGAATGGAATTTTTTAACTTTGTGTTTTCTTTTTGTTGATAATCTAAAATAACTGTGAAAACATACTTTGGGCCTCCTTATAAAGGAGGAGTGCTTCTACTCTATTTTGGTTGCTTGCATTTTCTTATTGCATTAACACCAAATAGTACTATTTTAATTTTCATGGGCTAATGCACAGAAGGCAGAGGAGGAATTAGTATAGAAATGACATATTTATGCCAGTTGAATGCCAAATGAAATCCTGCTGCACTAAATGAACAATGAGTTCTCAGTGGTTCTACTAAAGAAACGGGGAGTTGAGTCCATGATACCAAAACTGAGCAGCACTAAAGACTCAGAGACCATTGTAATGAGCAAATAAGTCTTCTTAACTCAGTTTAGAATTTGGATTTCATTAGTTTGATCATTTTCTTGATATCTAATTTGTAAATATGTTTTGATTTTATAACTGTTTGCCATCTATAACCATCATGAGCTTAAACCTAGTTACATTTGCACAAATGTAAGTACCATTATCTTAAAAAGATATCAGTTAATTCGAAGAGGGGAGAATGAGTGAAAATGTTTTTTCATTCAAGTGGGCCCACGCATTACGAGTGTTTGGAAAACATGCATTTTGCCTTGTGGTTTGCTTTTATGGTAGAGGTATGGTGACTATTTGCTTAAATTGTCAAGGCAAAGAGGACACTCATATATTTATATTCTAAGAGTTACGCTTGCCCAATTTTCAAGCTGTAAACTTCCAAATTCATATACACAATAAAGAAGTTTTATTCACCACCTATTTGTCTGTGGCAATGAACTAATATATTTACTGTGTGATTTAACCAGACAGCCCCTCCTTTGCAGGCTATAAAATAACATACCCCCTCCTTTCCAGATTTTAAGAATGATTTTTAAGAATGTGTTTTCTAGAAGAAATTCTCCAATTTTTTTCAATTTTGTACTTATTCCATCCAGATTTTAATAGCAGGTAGAATCAGACAACGTAAGATAATCTCATATATTTTTATGATACCTAAGCGGGCAAATAAAATCGGCATATCAGTCACCACTGGGATTATATTATTTTTAGCACGGCTGATGCGAAGTTAAGTTTAGTGGGATTCTCTATTACATTAATTGGCTACCAGTTCTGCTCCGTGTAATTAGCGCTACTATTCATATCTCAGCTCATGTGTGAATCTGGCAGCACTGTCAGCATAACACACCTGTTTTCCTACCCAGGATATCAACTGAGCAACAACTGACTGATATCCTGAATTACATTAAATACACTTAATCGTATTTCTGATATGTGTTCAAAGAAGACAGTACTGACATTTTTTCCTCATTGCTAATATCATATAAAGAAATACGTTATTTCCCATGAGATGAACAAGCTTTTAGCTAAGTTATCTTTAAACTATCTCCACAAGATATTCATCCCATTATCTCCATTGTATAGATTTGGGAACAAGGGTCAAAATGTCCAAAGTTTTAATATTCTTCAGTTTAGCACTTTCTTAAAGTGTCCTCCTTGTGAATAAACTCATAGTAAATGTTCCCAGCACGTGGTGGACAATTTAAAGAATGACCAGTTTTAGGGCAGGAAAAATCCATGGGGAATACTAGATTAGTGTTTACATGAAGATAAATGTTTAAAATAAGGCAAGTTTTTAAACATACTTAGCATAAATACGGGATCCAAGTAATACCAAATACTCACAAATTTCTAAATTAAAAAATTATAGGTTTGTATCTCATCTTTCGACTGTTAACAGTGTCCTCGCAGTCTCTTAACCGATTGCCACGCTTAGATGCCACGTCAGCTGGTCTACAGGTGAAAGGGGCATCGCATATTCAAGACTTGATACCATTTCCTCTTATTTCTCTAAGCAGCCAATTTCTACTCAGCTCTATTCCCTCTTCTGGAAGCACACTCAAGTAACTGTTCTTTCCGGATCCCTAATTTGTTTTATACAAAACAATCACAGCAGTTTCCAATCAACTCACTCTGTCCGTCTATACCAACTCTGCAAGATTCAGGAATCTGCTTTCCTAATGAGGGCAGCTTATTTTCAACCACACCAATATGTCCCTAGAATCATGATGAATAATCCTAAAATCCACCAGCTCCCTCTGCAATGGGAGTTAAGGCATCTCAAGGCCCCCTACAGCTCTAAAATGTCATAATGTTTTTTCCATCTACCTGCCTTAGTGCCAGAACATCATCATTAGTCCTAACCTCTGGGATGGAGCATTACACCCTGAACAACCCTATTAAAATGTGAAGGCAACATATTACTCCATTGATTATTAGGCAGAGGTGTGCAAAAGAACCATTTGGAGGAGCTTTTCAAAATATATATACTCAGCTTAGCCCTCCAGAAGGTGTTGCTCAGAAGGTGGGTCCAGGAGGAAAGCCATGTTGAGAAAGCACACTGGGCCACTCTGATGTTCATCCCAGATTCACATCTACTGCAGTAATTCCTCAGTAAGCATCCAAACCTAATAGCATAGGTTCATCTTTTTTAAGTGTCGTGAAAAAATAAGATAAGAAATAGGGAAGTTTGATGGTGAGATGGCAGCTAGGAAAGGAAAAGTAGGCCAGAATGTTTTGCTTCAGGGAAAAAAAATCTGGGCCTCCAGGGGACAACATGAAGAAACTGGCCCCCGGAAGGAGCGTGGGGGATTGGGAGAGGTAAACGGAAGAAAAGTTTTGAAACTACTTCCTAATTTAACCAGAGACAGACTCCAGTATTGAAATTTCCAGCCTTAAGTTCTCTGTAACTGTGATAAACAGTTGGTGGTTCCTTAAAAAGTTAAACATAAAATTACCAAATGGCACAGCAATTCTATTCCTAGACATACACCCACAAGAATTGAGAACAGGTGTTCAAACAAATACTTATACATGAATGTTCAGAGCAGCACCATCCACGGGAGCCAAAGGGTAGAAACAACCAAAATGCCCATCAACCAATGAAGGAATAAACAAATACGGTATATCCATACAACAGAACATTATTCAGCCATAAAAAGCCATGAAGTATGATACTTGCTACAATAGGGATGAACCCTAAAAACATTATGCTGGGTAAAAGAAGCCAGACCCAAAAGGCTACACCCTGTATGATTCCATCCACATGAAATGTCCATTACAACCCAATCCACAGAGACAGAAAGCAGGTTAATAGCTGCCAGGGGCTGGGGAAGGGGGCAGGCATCCACGGAAATGGGAAGTGATGCTAATGGGTACAGGGTTTCCTTTGGGGGTGATGAAAAAGTTCTAGAACTAGATGGTGGTGATGGTTGTACAACACTGTGAATGTACCTAATGCCACTGAATTGTACACTTTAAAATGGTTAAACAGGTCAATTTTATGACATGTGGATTTTAACACAATGTTATTAAGTGCTTTAGAAGTAGGCCTTCTTTATTCAAACCCTGCTACCTCCTACAGGAACTCTGAAGAAATGCACTTGTCAGTGAGCTTCCCATGAATCCGGTGGTGCTTCTGCCGCCCTTTGCCACCTTCTACGTTGAATTCACAGAAAGTGCTGAGCAGGTGTGAACAGGAAAAACTGGTCAAGCGAAGTATCTCAAGTTACCCTGTGCCTTAGGTGAGGAGATGAGTAGAGGAACGTGACAAGAACATTAGAACAAGTGTGGGTCCCTAAATGTCACTGGGCTTTAGGTCACTAAACCTCACCCACTCTCTGGAAATTGCATAGATTGGCAGGCGATGACTACAGTATGTGCCCTGAAATTTAAACCCAACCCAACAGAAGGGAGGATTCCAAAGCAGACAAAATGCCGAAGAAAATTCCCATCGAGGCAGGCGCCGTCTACATCCTTACAGGGTCAGCAAGGAAACAACAGTGCTGTGACTCCTTTACGCTGCCTAGCTCTGCCTTATTCCACATCTACAATGCAGAAATGTGAGAAATGAAGCTATTTTCTGGGGAATTTGGAGAATTCCCTAACTACCTAATTACTGGCCTCCAAAGTATTCAGCTATGAGACTTGAACAGTGGAGGAAAATATGTTTCTCTAGGGGGAATTCATCTTCTGATTATAGATACAGACAGTCCCTCATGCCACTTCTCTGTGGCTGCTCTCTCTGGGTTTACAGTCACCAGGTCTTCGATGCATAGCTCATCACAGTTGATTATCTTTGTTCCCAATTTAGATAACTTAGATAAGCAGAATGCATTGCCTAAGTACACACAGGAGTAGAGATAAGCAAAAGGAAAGAGGAAAAATCTGTAGGTAGAATTCAAGTTTTCTAAACACATTTTAAGAGAGTGTTGGATGAAAGGTCATTCAACATGTTTACAAAGACTGCTTTAGGGTGACAGGATATTGGTAATACGTGGCTATTTTTCCTTTCTCTTTTTTTATGTATTCCTCTATTTCTGAATTTTCTGCAGTAGTTACATATTTGTTATTTTTAACGTTATAAAAGAAAAAGTACCATTTTATTTTTGGCCTAATGTTAAGTAAAAGTATGTGCAGATGCAAGCCCAAGCAGACTATGGTTTGTAAAGGCCTTTTCCCACCAAAAGGAACCAGCTCATTCTACGTCTATGGCATGAAATATGCCAAATAAACCTGGAACGTTTTGTCCAACTAGAAAGCAAGAAAACTATTAAAGACTATCACGATTGTCAAAAGGGCCCAGGAGCCAACTTGAAAAGGACTGCACAGCAAAAGATGGAACAATTTGAACATTAATATTAATTATAACTTCAATGAATTAAAACACATCATATATTAAAATAATTACTCATCCGCTACCTTTGGCAAATGCTAGGGAATGAATTCAATACTCTGAAAACTGGTAAACAAAAAGAAAGAATCAAGCATTTATCTTACATTTTTCTTTCTTTTTTTCTTTTTTTTTGGTTGCATGGCTTGTGGGATCTTAGTTCCCCAACCAGGAATTGAACCAGGCCCATGGCAGTGAAAGTGCAGAGTCCTAACCACTGGACGGCCAGGGCATTCCTATCTCGCCTTTCCTATACTAAGTTTACTTGAGGATAACCAAACAGTTGATGAGGGAAAGTATTTATTTTTAGAATCATTCCAGCTTATAAATTAGGAAGGAATCTGGAATTAAATTATCATTAGTTTGCAAGCCTGATAAACTAGAGTGAATGTCGGAAATTATCATTAATGGCTACTAATATCACCAAAAGAGGTAGATATGTGCCCCCTACCACAAGTAGACACCACCACCTATAAAGAAAAGTCTCTAGATCTAACTTTCAGTTTCTAATAAATATAGGGGAAAGAGCATTTCATTGAACGTTAAACTTGAGGGTGCAATCAGCAAAATCAAAAATGTGGAAAACTATACAGAACAAACAACCTAGCTTCTTCAATGAATATATACAAGGGAAAAAAATTACAGGAGAAGGGGAGAGCCTAAAAATTAAAAGAAATTAAGAGTCATATCAACCAACTGCAATGCAACCAATTCTTATTTGAATTCTGATTTGAATAACTAAAAAAAAAAATTCATGCCATCTGGAAAATGTGGCCACTGAGTAGCTATTTGATGATAGTAAGGAACTATTATTAATCTTTTAGGTATGAAATGTGATTATGTTGTCTTAAAAGAGTTCTCACCTTTTAGAGATACATACTGAAATATTATAAACAGAATGATTTGATGTCTTGGAGTTGCTTCAAAATGATCCATCTGCAGTTGGCAGCAGGATTTGCCATGAGTTGAAAATTGATCAAGACAGGTGATAGGAAAAAAAAAAAAAAAAAAAGACAGGTGATAGGAATATGGGTCTTCTCTGTACTAGTTCTTCCATTTGTGTAAAAATAATAAAAAGTCCAAAATCCCAGATCATCTACGAATATCCCCAAACTATCCACCTAAGATTTAAAAGTAGCTTCTTCCTCTGGATGAATATTAAGGCTTAGAAAGAAACACCTGACTATTTTATAGCTAAATAGAGAGACATCACAGGACTGGAGGAGAGGCGGCCAGGTTGAGCTTGGCACTGCTGAGCAGGCCAGTGGAACGTACATTTCAGTCCATGTCTTTAAAGGGCTAATTTTTCAGAGTGAGTTCAACATTAATTTTCTGATCAACCTAGGGGCAGTGATGTAAAGCTTCTGTTTCATCCTTCTACTTCTTAACACAAATACCTCATGGAATTTCAGAACCAAGAGTTGGAAAACGGGGGAATATTATTTCAAAGGATCTTGGCAGAATTTCTCATAGAAACAGAACTGTCTTTTGTTAAGCAAAGTATCTTGATGAGCCATTTAGGTATAACAATGGTGATAATCTAGAAGAACAGAGTAAAAGAGAGAAATAAATATCTTTTTATATTTTTGTTAAAATGAACAGCCTCTGAGGGGTGAGTGGCCTCAAAAGAAAGAAGGCGGGATGCATGGACGGGGAAGGAACCCAGCATTCCGGAGCAAAGTCTTTTTAAGGAAAAAAGATTGCCCATGAAGAAGTCATCAGTGCTAGCCATGACTGTTGGGCTATTTAGAACAGAGATGGCTAAATTTCAATTTTGAAGTATCTGTGGTGCTGTTAGGTGATGTGACCCCCCAATCTTCCATTATTGCCAAACCGTAAGTAAAAGCAACTGCCCGCACAGCCATACGTGGGTAGTTATTGGAAGAGAACCAAAGGCAAGGCAGCTGCTGTTTATATTGAGCCGATGTGGGCAGAAGGAGGAGACAACCAAAGAAGAGGAGCTGTGTGTTCAGTGGAATCAGAGAAACACATCGCTGGGGGTATGGATGCCCCTCAGGAATTCTCAGATACGGGGCCGGGCGGTAGGAAACCTAGGAGTAAAGGCTTGAGACAGTTCATTTGACTCTTAAAAAAAACCGTAAATATATAATAAAGGATGACTCCACAGGCTGGAAGATTTGGGGATATCTACGATGCTAACACGGGGAGAACAGTTAGAAGACAATTCAGACCACCAAGCTCTGTAATCCTATGATGGTATTTCTGGGAAAGATCCCAGAGATCACCCAGAAGAGCAGTTTTGAACTTGGTCCACAAAGCTCCTGGTTTCTCAGAGGTGGCTCAGGGGCTTCCAGAAGGGGCATGGATTAGGGTCCAAAATTCTTGATTAATCCAGAAGAGTTTATTCGATATTACTTATTAGGATTCCACTTTGGATCTTATTTTTTAGAAAGATTTTTGCTGCTAAAAAGAAGAAAAAGGGGGGCTTCCCTGGTGGCGCAGTGGTTGAGAGTCCACCTGCCGATGAAGGGGACACAGGTTCGTGCCCCGGTCCGGGAGGATCCCACATGCTGCGGAGCAGCTGGGCCCGTGAGCCATGGCCGCTGAGCCTGCGCGTCCGGAGCCTGTGCTCCGCAACGGGAGAGGCCACAGGAGTGAGAGGCCCGCGTACCGCAAAAAAAAAGAAAAAAGAAAAAGGTATTGATATTATCTAACTGCCTCATGTTACAGAAAGGCAGAGAATTAAAAAATGCTAAGGAACTTGCCTACCATCACATACCAGAGCAGACATTAGAATCCAGTTCTTCTGATTCCCAGTCCACTCTGTCCTCCTCTTGACTGAGAAGCTAACAAGGGTGCCCACGGGAAATGGATGTACACTCAGGGCTGGACTGGCCTCTGCAGCTTTATGGGTTCTCGGCATCACACAGAAGTCACTGTAGGCCAGGAATCCGGAGTCTTCTCCACGGCATAAACCAGGTGGTGGAGAAAGGCTTGCTTACAGGCTAGAGGAGACCTCTGCCCTCTCTCTTCCTGCAGCAAATATCCATCTAATTCTGTTTCGAGGCCTTGCAGAAAGCCTGAGGCTGAGAGAAAAGTCCCAATTTCATCGATCTGCCTGTTTTGTTCCCACTCTAAGAGACAGTCTGAGCTGCCTTCCCTTGCATTGCCCCAATTTGTTTTCCTCCCAGGTTTTCTGAGATATAACTGACATACAACACTGTATAAGTTCAAGACGTACAGCATGACTTGACCCTAATCTAACAGAGTCAACTACCATCTCTCCACCAAATTCTATCTTGAAAGCCAAAGATGAAATTTCAGGAAAGGCTCAGGCATAATGGAAGGAAGACAAAATTGAGAAAGAAAACTCCCAGGTCGAAAAGACAGTTCTACCAATTAGCTGTGTAGCCAGAGGTAAATTAATTAACTCTTCATCTGTAAAATGATTCTAATAATACTTACTTCATAGGGGTATTGCATAAGGATTAAATGAAGTAAGCCACTTAAAACATCTACCCCAGGACATGTTAGTCATTCAGCAAATACTGGTTGGATTCTTTTTCACATTTTAATTCAACCTCACAAAGAAGCACTACAGTACTCTCTTGGTACACAGCAAAGGCAAGAGGACCAGGGGCAGCCAGAAAGGTCTTGAAGACATATTTCTTGTCTATGACTGAATTCTGGATGTTTTTCCTAGGACACTGCTGTGTCCACAGTAAAAACCAAAGTTGTTTCCCTCCAGAACATATGATCTGGAAAAAATGGCAGAGTTTTTTTTATGTGGTCACAGTTGACTGTCTGCCCAGGCCATTCTTCCCCTGGTGGTCTCTTGGGATTCAGGGAAAATGCTGGCATCTCAGAAAATATTTTAGTCTGCTGGTTCAAGTTTGTCGAGGGAGTCAGCCACACAGAGGCTCCACAGCAGGTGAATCCAACCAAGTCTGAAGGAAACTCAGCTGCCTCCATTCACACAAGACATTTTAGATCAGTGGGCCTTCAATGCCCCATGGCAGCAGCAACTCCATCCTCTCATCCTTCCCTTCCACCTTCCCAGCTCCCATTACAGCGTTCTTCCTCAACTGCACGTGCTCAGTTAGTTCACGTACCTAATTTAAATAGTAGCCGGAAATCCCCTGCAGTGGAAGAACTGCCCCATCTCCCTGTGATGCACATCCAATAGCCCACTTGTCTCGTGTGTAGCTATTCTGTAACCTTATACATAGTCCCCTGTCCTGCTCTCAGATGACAGTCATCCTTTCTAATCACAAACTCACTGTTTTGAATCAACTAAAGGCCTGATCTGAATAGTTTTCCTAGAGTTTCACCTAACTTGCAACACTCAAAGCAGCTTCAATTTATAAGCACAAGCTCAAGAGAAAAAATTTGCACAAAAGTTGAGACACAATGATTGCATCCATCAGCAACGGTCACAATAATGCTGTCACAAACCAAGGAGAACTCAGTGACTACACCACAAGGCTCTTCTCCAGGCTGGAAGTCAGGTGGGACAACTCTATTCCACAAGCGCTCATCCCGGGTCCCTGGCTGAGGAGGCAGCCGCCCTTATCAGGGAAGAGGCCAGAGACTCCCAGAGGTTCATGTGGACACACACGAGGTATCTAAAGGCCTAGAATCAGAACTCACACACTGTCATTTCCTACTATATTCCTTTAGC
Organism: Pseudorca crassidens; assembly: GCF_039906515.1. Classification (NCBI taxonomy): domain Eukaryota; kingdom Metazoa; phylum Chordata; class Mammalia; order Artiodactyla; family Delphinidae; genus Pseudorca; species Pseudorca crassidens. Next base: position 39,211,948 of record NC_090302.1, on the reverse strand, counting down.
CAAAGCAGGTCACAATGCCAAGTCCACAGCAGTAGGGTAGGAAGTAGATTCCTCCAGTGGAGGCGTTCAGGGGTAAGAGAATGAACATGTGCTGAACGATGGTCTAACCCACAACACCTATGTACATGCCAGCTCTTTATTCCCTGCATGCTCAACATTCCCTGCATCTCAATATTAATATCTTCCTTGCCCAGAGTTAGAAGTCAGATAACACAACACTTCCACGAATCAGGAAGCTGTCTATCACAACAAATCCTGCATGAGGTCTAATCACTGTTGCCCACTCAGCATTAGGTAAGAGACTTGGACTAAGCCTTTCTGCTACTTGTGTGTAGCAATCACGAGAAATAAATGTATGTATAAATGATGTGTAGTTTAAACACACACACTCACAAACCACAGACATTTTTGCAAACCCGCCAGTGCCATGGGGAACCTCCAGCCTGCGGTCTGGCCTCTCATGTGGAGTTTCACTTGAGTATTTACTTTGGAATTTGATAAACACAGCTATTCACAGGGCCATCTACCACAGAAACACAACTTCTTCTATAGGAACATCCCCTCTTCATCCTGCAAGCGAAATCCCTGCCGTTTCCTAAAGATCCCACAGAATGGTCATTATGCATTGCATGCAATTTGGAATAGGGGGTAATCATTCATTTTGCACAGCTCTTCTTTTGCTTCCTTCCTTCCATCATCGCGTTTTACTTTAAAACTTAAAAAAACAAGAGATAGGGAAAATATGGTCTCACTTGAACAACTGAAAAGTTGGAGTGGTCGGGGATGAAGATCTGGCTAGGGCTGGTCTTTTGTAACTTTTTCTGCTTTTGCTACCAAATTACATCTTAAGGTCTAGAAAAAAGAATGAGCAACAGGCTGACCCGGAATTAACCTCAGAACGTGCCTATTATTTAACTTTTTGTTGTAATGTTGAAGGAGAACAACCATGTCTGTCCCCTTCCTATGTGCTCAGAATTTAAGCTAAGAGAGATTTAGCAGGAGACCTGATAGGAAGTGGAACACCAATCTGGAAGTCCCAGTAGAGACCACACAAAGTAGCAGAAAGTGCCCCAGCTCTGTAATCAGACAGATGCTGGTTTCCATCCAGACTCTGTTCCTTCCTTTGTCATCAGGCAAACTTGCTTAACGAAACGCTGTTTAAGTTACTATCTGCTGCATAACAAACCACCTCAAAACTCAGTGGTTTAAAATGACAACCATCTGACCATAGTCACAGTTTTGTGGGTCTAGAATTAGAACTGTGCACAGCAGGGACAGACTGTCTCTGCACCACAATGTCTGTGGCCTCAGATAGGGTAGCACAGAGGGCTGGGAATGATTGGGATGACCCAACTCTGGACATAGACTGGGGCCTGGATTCTGGCTTTGGTTAGTCTTTTTGGTTCTTCTCCAAATAGCATCTAATGGGGCTGGAATGTCCAAGATAACTTCTGGGCTAAGATGGCTAGAAAATTGGTGTTGGCCAAGTATGCCTGTCAGTCTGTCTGTCTGTCACCCTTCCTCTCTCTCCTCCTCCTTTTTCTTTCTCTTCTCTCTTTGTCCCTCTCCCTCTCTTTCATTCCCTCTGTCCCTCTCTCCTTCCTACTCCCTCTCCCCCCCACCCAGGTAGCCTCTCCACATGGCTGACTTGGGCTTACTCAAAGCATGACAGTCTCAGAGTACTTGAACTTCTTACATGGCAGCTAGAACAAAAGCAAAAGCTATCAGGTCTCTTAAAGTGTAGACCCAGAGCAGGCAAGGTCACTTCCACCACACACTATTGGTCAAACCAGTCTCAAAGGCCAATTCAGATTCAAGGGAGGGGAGAACAATACCTAACCTCTTGATGGAAGGGTGGCAGAGAATTTGCAGCCATTTTTAATCCACCACAGATTCAATTTCCTCATTTGTGAAATAAAGGCAACAACCATAGCAACAAGTTGTTCTGAAATGAAAATATGACTGTTTTGTAGATGAAATGTTTGTAAAATATTCGACATTTAGGTAGCATTTCAAATGGTAGCCTTTATTACCAAGAGAGTTTGTTTGGACAAGAGAACATCTAAAACTCCCAAGATCAGATGTCGGTCTTACTGATGTGAAGGAATGAGAGAAGAAAACTTTCTAGAGATGTAAACATATATCCAAGATATAATATAATGTATAATAAATGATCCCCATTCTGTTGTTTCCTTCTGACTTGTTCCTATTATTATTAGCCTTCTATTGTTTTCATGGCTCAGATGAATCTAATATCCATTTCTTATGGGGGAACAGAAAACAACTATGGTGGAATTGTACTATAATCTGGGGCGGGGGGCGGGGGGACAGATGAGGAATATACTGATGGTGAGAGCCGATGCTTAGAAAGAAGTCCTGTTGTTGGAAACTGCCCATGTATGCCAAGCCTTCTTCTACAGTCATACAAAGCACAAAAAGAACTGACCTCCTGCAGAGATAGACTCTCCCCTGGGTTGTGGACCAGGCACTGCAGAGCAGAGAACAGGAGTCTTAGAGAAGAGAACTCGAGCTGAAATCCCATCTCTGACCCTTGCCACAGAAGACAAGTTCCTTACCCCTCTGTACCGCCTCTTCTTTAATACAGGGGTACACAGTATGCGGTATGGTAAACCACGTACCAAACTTCCCTCTTTCAGGACCTAGCCATGTCAGTGGACACAATTACTGAATGCCCCAGACTTTGCATGCATTCTCTACTTTAAACTTCCTGTCCCCCTAAGTGCATTCATACTGACAGCACGAGTGGCTTTTGTTTTGGGTTGGAGGATTAACTCACTTAGCCTGGAGGTGACTTGAGAAATCTGAGCCTCCAGGGAGGGAGGCACAGCCAGGGGTCCTGGGACCCCTCGAGAAGGTGGGAGCTCTCTTTTTGCTACAAACAGCCTCTCTTGAACATTTGGTTTCCTGCCTCTCACCAAGGCGATGGGATGGTCTCGTGAGACGCTGGTGTCTATTCTCCCCCTCCGTTTCCTCAAACCATTTCCATTTGGCCTCTAGCCCCAACAGTCCATCAGAATGTCTCTCTCTAATGCCACCAATGACACACACGTTCATAAGAAAACAGATGTTCTTGCCTTCATCCCCCTTGACCTTGTGCAGCAGCATCTGGCATGGTTGGCTTCTCCCTCCTTTTTAAAACACTCTTTCCTTCAGTCCGAGTGACCACTGTTTATTTTTCATACCAACAACTCCACCTCATTCTCCTCACAGGTTCACCTTCCTCTACCTGACAATTAAATTTTACAGTCCCTCCAAACCTGGTCCTGTGTCCTCTCCTCTTCTCACTATGTACTCCTTGTCTCAGCCCTCCATCCATAACTCTCCCACAGTAGCCTGCTAATGGCACAAGCATGGACATCTCTAGTCTAGACCACACTTATGAACAATTCCTGACAGGTCTCTCAAAGGCACTTGAAACCCCAAATGTCCAAAGCTGAATCCATGATCTTCCCCCACAAAGCATGGTCTTCCTCCAGGACATCACTTCTCCATTTATGAAACCACCATCTGTACAGTTTCTCAAGCTGGGAAAACTAAGTCATCCTTGATAGATCTCATTACTTCCAAGCTATCAATTTTGTCTCTGAATTTTTAATCTGTCAACTTCTCTCTATCTCTACTAAATCTCACCAAGACTAATGCAATAGAGTAGTAGCTATTGTATTTCAATCAGTATTTTTAAAACTGAAAACCATTAGTAGACTGTGAAATAAATATAGTAGATGGCAAACAGTACATTTTTAATGAGATAGACTAGTCTAGATAAAACAAAAATATGAGAATGCATCCCCACAAAGAGGGTAAGTCTCTTAACACTTAACTTCTAGAGTGTGTGTGTGTGATGTATACTAGATCACAATGTAAAATGTATTTTTAAAATGTATAAAGAGGGGCTTCCCTGGTGGCGCAGTGGTTGAGAGTCCGCCTGCCGATACAGGGGACACGGGTTCGTGCCCCGGTCCGGGAAGATCCCACATGCCACGGAGCGGCTGGGCCCGTGAGCCATGGCCGCTGAGCCTGCGCATCTGGAGCCTGTGCTCCGCAACAGGAGGGGCCACAACAGTGAGAGGCCCACGTACCGCAAAAAAAAAAAAAAATGTATAAAGAAATTAACAAGGGATCACCTGCAAAAACTGTTTGACAGCCACTGACACAATCCATTCTGGCCTTCCTGCAAAATATTCTCTACAAGGCAACCAGAGTAATTCTTTCAAAACACAAATCTGATGTCAGCTTCTCCCGCCACTAACCACCAAGGAAGGTCACCCTCCAGCCCCAACCCAATCTGGAATACATTCGCCTCTTCTTGTGTGTTCCAGTTTCATGGGTTTTCTTCCAGCTCCTTCTGATTTCCACGTTCCCTCCTATCACAGGAAAAATTCCTAAGCTGTTTGCTTTGCCTGTTTCCTTCCCTTGATTGCCTAGTTAGCCCCTACTATGCACCTGCCCTCATACACTAGAACACATTTGCCCTTTTACATGTTTTTATGAAAGTTCGGTCAATGGACGTCTTCCTCACTAAACTTGAAGGTCAGTGATATCAAGGACTATGCTTTTACTCATCGTTATATCCCCAGCACCTATCTTATAATAATATAATAAATTAAGATTTATTAATATTATAAAGCTGGATGTGAATGCCGGGGCTGATACTTATTAGTTGTGTGAGACCAAGTTATTATCTTCACTGAGGTTCGGTTTCCTAATCTGTAAGATAGGGATGATAACACCTTTCTGGGTTACTGTGAGAATTAACTATGTCTAAAGTACCCTGCATGTAATAATGCTTAAATTATTGTTTGATAAAATGAATCCATGATGTAATTTCCCAAAGGATCCAGTCTCCCTGGTACTAAGATAATCAATCTTAGTGTTCATCAGCTTCTACCTTTAATTTTAACCTACCTCCTCAACTTGTGTTCGTTAGGGTGAGCTGTTCACTGTTTCTTTTAGATAGGGCAGCCACATCCAAGTAGACGCATTTGATTGGCTAGCTCAGTAGCTCCCGAGCTTTTGCTAAATTCACAAGCAACACCACACAGATTAACACTGATTTGACCTTTACTTACATCATTTTTCCTCCTCAGATCATAATTTCCTTGAAGCAGGGTCCATGGGCTCCATTTTGTACATATTTTACAATTTTCCCAGCAGGAGGATGAAAGGTAGCCTGGCATATTAGAAAAAGTGCAAGTTTGGTACTCAAATGGCCCCTTCATTTTACCACTTATTAGCTGGTGACCCTCAGCTAATCTCTTAAATCTCTATAAGCCAGTGGTTCCCAAACATGGCTGCACATTGGAAACACCTGCCATTTGTGTTTGTGGTTTTTTTTTTTTTTTTTGGCTGCATTGGGCCTGTTGCTGCGCACGGGCTTTTTCTAGTTGCAGAGAGCAGGGGCTACTCTTCATTGCGATGCGCGGGCTTCTCACTGCAGTGGCTTCTCTTGTTGCGGAGCACGGGTTCTAGGCATGCAGGCTCAGTAGTTGTGGTGCACGGGCTTCATTGCTCCGCGGCATGTGGGATCTTCCCGGACCAGGGTTCAAACCCATGTCCCCTGCATTGGCAGGTGGATTCTTAACCACTGCGCCACCAGGGAAGTCCTGTGTTAGTGTTTTTTTAAAATACTAATGCCTAGCTTTTATCCCCAGGCATTCTGATGTACTGGGTATGGATTGCTGCCTAAGCACTGGGATTTCTGAAAGCCCCCCAAGGGATTCTACAGCTAAGTTTGGAAATCACTGCTCTAAACTACAAATTCCCTCATCTATAAAACAGTGGTGAAAACTGTCCCAATTATAAACAGTTAATGAGACATTTTAACAAGATCAAAGATGGTAAAGGGTTTGGCATAAGTGCTCTGAGAATAACAGTTATCCTTGTTAGCTGGTGGTGGTGGAAGTCGTGAGGCATCAGATGATGAAGATTCACGAGGACTCTCCCAGCCTAGCTAGCGATGTAGCATATTTAGATCCCTTTAAATGTCAGCCCATTTTCTATTTCTATGCATCTGGAACTTTTTCTGACTTGTAGAGAGCACCTCATTGCAGAGGCATCTTTTGTTTGGATTTACCTGCAAGTGACATGCACACTAGACTTTCCCACCTCGTGTAGCAACGAGACAACACGTCCTATGAGTCTAATAACTAACCAGAAAAACTTTTGTGGGGCCTTCAAATTTTACAGGGCTAAGTTAAACACGTGAGGAGAAAATTTTGGTATCAAGTTGCATCAGCGCCTTTGAAACTATTTTGGGTCAGCTACACAGCAGAAGTTTGGGCCTGGCAGAGAGCCCTAAAACTGAGCCAAAAATAAACCAAAGACCATTATAAAAATGTTGTAAGTGCCAAATGCATGAGATGCTAAAATTGCAACATAATGGAGTAAAAAATTACAAAAGAGGCTTTCCAATGGTGGTACTGAGTGTCCCAACCCAGAGGGAGAAAGTTCAGGGGAGAAGTCTGGAGAGTGAACCCAGCCCTTGGAAATTAGCCTTGCGGAAAGTGATGACCGCCCCCATCCAGGCTATTCACAATTTATTACCCATCAGGCATCAAGAGCATTGCTTTCTTCTCCCTATCGGAGAGCATAGGCTGAACAGTCAGGATACAGGAAGAGTTTTCATAAAAATTAATTGGGCCACTCAGCTTTTCCTTGTATTCAGCAAATGCGCCTCCATTTGCCCTTCTCCTGGCCTGGACACGGTCTTCCTGCTCTTCTCTCACATCCAGCCGGCCATTCCACGATACACTCGGGCGCATCCACTTGTTATTTATCGTCTTATTTTCCTGAGCTCCAGAAGAGGTGGTGATTTATTCTCGGTACAGGCCTGTGGTGGAGGTTTTCAGGAAGGGTGGCAGCAAGCACTGGGCTTCTTCCTCCTGGCTCTGCCCCGCCTGCCACTCTCAGCCTGCACTGCCCAGTCCACCCCCACTCCTTTCCCCCAATTAGGAACTGCTACCAATTGTACATGGACAGATTTATGCATGGCTGGGGACCAGCTAGTCTCCCACTGATTGTCTAAAAGAAGAGTATGTTCTGTGTCAAAAATCCTTTGCACGGAGTCCAACTGTTTTCTTGGAAATAGCTTCTTTGACCCAGGCCCATAATTTTTTTTAGGTTTGAATTTTATGGGCCTGATGCAAAGTCTGTCAACATTTTCTTTGTGAGACTTATTCAGGATACAGCATATTTTTGAAATGTGCAAAAGTTTGGGGATATTTCTGTCATCCAGTGCCAAGAGAATGTACTGGAAAAGAAGAGGGCGGGAGAGGCAGAGGAGTAGGCTTAATGACCACTTACTAAGGGATTTTTGAACACCAAGGCAGAAATGATATTCTAGTAAATTTTTGAAGTAGCTTGATATTAAAACAGCAGATTCCCTAATGTTGTCCTTGTTCGGGTGACCCCACCCCTCCCAACCCCCCCCCCCACCTCGGTGAGGCCATCAGGACTGCTAAGATCCAGAGAATGGTTTAATTGGCCCAGAGCTGCGCCATTTCTTCCCATATGACCCCTGGCTGAGAAGATCAAGGTGAAGAAAAGGGTCGGCAACACAACTGTGCATCAGACCCCAACCTTAATTTTCCCTGAAGATTTACCTTTCTCACATATGTTACAATGTACCTTTGGATGCGCTAACAATAGGGTGGGCAGTGACCTTGACTGATTTCAGATGGATGAGGACTATTTTAATCTATTCACACAATGGAGAACTATATGGTCTTGATATGCATGTGATACCCCCTCATGGATAGGAAACAAAATATGAAAAATTAAGGGTTGCTCACATCATCATTCCTTAAAACTCCATCGGATGTTTTATCAACGTGCAACGTTTAAGAAAAGCCCAAACATGTCACACAGGCCCACAGCTTCTTGATGTCATCAGCAGAGATCTAGAAGTCTGTGCAATGAAATAGTGAAGAAGTTTTTTCTTCCATGTCCCATCCCTTCCCCATGTTCCCTTTTCCTGTCTTCAGGGGTTACTGCCTCCTCTGCAACAGTAACCTTCTCTGTAATCATAAGGAACTTTACAGTGCATTATTAATTTTATTCTTACCTTTGGAACTCCATTCTCATTCTTCTTTTCCTGCCACCTATCCCACTCTACCCTAATTGGGCTATTAAGATTGCTGCCTGGCCCTCTGCACCTTCCCTGAGATACCCAAGCTTTCCCCTCTCTAGGCCTTTCCTGACCCCTTGCCACTCCATCAGAGCATACCACTCCCGACCACTGGTTTTAAACTGTTCCAGTCAGAGTAATTTCATTAAGATCAGAGCTGGGTGCACATGTCTGCGTATATGTACGCATACTTATATGTGCATGAGTAAATAATATTCTGTTGTTTAAATATTCAGTAATACTTCTGGTTTCCAGTTTTGTGTGTAAGGCGCTTGGACGTTACCATTCCATCTGAACAACAAGTAAAAGCTGAACAGACTGAAAAATCAACACTCTTCTTGGATCCACAAGAGAAAGGAAGACACAGGCAAACCACTGCCCCCAAGACTGGAGAGACAGACATGTGAATACAGTGTCAGGATCTAGTTCATGTGCTTTATACATAGTAGCTCACTTGATCTCTCAGACCTAGTGAAGTGGTTGTTATCATCCCCAATTTAGAGATGGGGAAACAGACACAGAGGTATTCAGATACTTTCCCTATAGCAACACAACTAGCAAAGTGGATGAGTCAAGTTTTGAGCTCATGCAGTCTAGCTCCAGAGTCTATGTCGTAACTATTATACTTGACTACCTCTCTAGAGTCTAGGACAATTTCCAAATTGGTGCACAGAGCATGGAAGATATATTTCTAGACAATTCAAATCACACCATTTGGCAGATGTGTCTTATTCCCCTAAAACACACAATGATTTTGGTGTGCTTCATATTGGGTCTATAGGTAATTCTTTGGGGTCAATTTGGTACCCTGAACCACATAAGCCATTATCAAAGAGAAGGCATAGGGACTTCCCTGGTGGTCCTGTGGTTAAGAAACCGCCTTCCAATGCAGGGTACGCAGGTTCAATCCCTGGTCAGGGAACTAAGATCCCACATGCCGTGGGGCAACTAAGCCCTTGAGCCACAACTAGAGAGCCCGGGTGCCGCAACTACAGAGCCCACCCACCCTGGAGCCCACATGCCACAACAAAGAGCCCGCCCACCGCAACTAAGACCTGATGCAGCCAAAAATAAATAATTAAATTTTTAAAAAAGAGAGAAGGCATACCTCTTAAATGGTATGTCAAACTGAGGTATTGCTTACCTGGTGTGGTAGAATGATTCACACTAACTTTGAGACCCTGTAGCAGTAGTAGTAGTAATAGTAGCAACAGCAGCAGCAGTAGTAGAAATACAAACACTACTACTACTAATAACAACAATAGTAGCAAAGTCATAATAGCACTTTGTTGATCAATTATTACTTACTATCTTGCTTAGTGTTTTCATATTCATTATATTTGTTAATCCTCACCAAACCCTCTAAAATGGGTATTATTAACCTCATTTTACAGGTGAAGAAACTAAGACTGATAGAAAGGATTAGTAAATTCTGCAAGATCACAGACGAGTAAGAGGATGAGGTTTGAACCCAAGTCTTAGCCCCAGGCTGCATGACCCTTTATTGCCAATTTAATCTTCAGATAAGTTTGTTCTCCAGTAAAATGAGAGACGTTGAATTCCAAGATGGCTTCTAGCTCCACAGCAGAAAGGACTGAATACCATTGAAGAGATATAAAATTGGGTCTCGGTAGAAAAGTAAATAGAGGTGGGATGATTTGAATAGATAAAGAAGAGATGAAAGATAATCTAGTTTCACGGAAAGGATATAAAGCATTTCTGCCCAAAAAAACCTCATCTCTGGACACTTAGGAACTCAGATGTCAAGGTGACCAAAGGCTAGAGTAGCCAGACTCTATATCAGAGAATAGATTCTCAGAGAGCTGAATACGGAGGAAACAGCATGATGTTGGAAGTTAAGGTTCACCAAACATTTGGGCTCTGTACCAATATTTACTCACAATTTCTTCTGTATATAAATTTATTTTAATAAAACATATGAGCCGGATTTGAGAAAAATATTATGTAGAAGAGTTTTAAATAATATGCAGATAAGGCAAAAACAATAAAGCTATTATATACAACTGACTTTAGGAACACTGCTAGTCTAGAACTCAGTCTGATACTCACTAGATATGAAACAACAAAGCTCTCCAAGCTTTAATTTTCCCAGTAATAAATATGAGAGTTAAGCTAGAAATTCCTAAATATCTCTCACAGCTCTAGTGAAGCTTCACTTTTAAAAGCTGTTCCTAAATAAATTTTAAAACATAACCACATTAGATTTCCTTACACCCTTCATTAATTCAAGTGGGCCAGCCCCCCCCACCCCGGAAATAGCCAACAGTCATATTTAGGTTAAAAATGGTTTGACCTACTTTGCTGAGTATCTCCAATCCTGAATGGTTATCTGTCTGTCTGAAGTAGTTTAGGAGAATGATTCTGAATTTCCTTCTCAACCTCATTTTAAATTCACATAACAAATTTCAAAAGAGAATGACGCAGAGCCTTCCAATTTTTAAAGGGCAAAATTAAGATATCTCCACCCTGTATTCCTCCTTGAAATTACCTAAAAGCAAGACATTTGACAGGTAAAAAGGCAAACCTCAGCTAGAATGAAACCTGTAACTGAGAACCAAATTGTATGAAAAAGAGTCCCCAAATTTAGCGAATAGTAGACGAGAGCACAGAACAATGCTGAGGGGACAACTGCACCTGGAGGTCACAGAAAACAAAGCAGATGGTGCCCTTTAAGGCAGAAGCAACAGAGTAAGATGTGCAGTGACGGTGGGACCTTCCCTGGATACTGCAGCCAAGAATAACAAGGGAGACCAGGATAAAAAAGTAACACATAGACTTGCCATCATTCCTTGAAAGAATATGTTACTGAGACGGGAGAGAGGAGCAGTTCTAAAGTTTGAGGAGATGTTAAACTCTGTCATCCTCAGAGATAGAAGCATCAGCTAGCTGACATTCAAAACCCTAAATCATAAGGAGTTTTACTGTGCACCAGCAAGGCCTCCTGCTACCCCAGAACACTACGAACATAAAACACCCTCAAATATCTGGTTCATCATTCAAAGATGAGTGATAATAAAAAGGAATTAGCGGGCTTCCCTGGTGGCGCAGTGGTTGAGAGTCAGCCTGCTGATGCAGGGGACACGGGTTCGTGCCCCGGTCCGGGAAGATCACACATGCCACAGAGTGGCTGGGCCCGTGAGCCATGGCCGCTGAGCCTGCGCGTCTGGAGCCTGTGCTCCGCAACGGGAGAGGCCACAACAGTGAGAGGCCCGCTTACCGCAAAAAAAAAAAAAAAGGAATTAACAACAGATCTAGTCAAAGATACTACAGTAAAATACAAAAGAAAAGAAACAAAACTAAGCACATCATAAAAAATATTACAATGAAGCAGATAGAAATATCATACACATATCCAGGATCTCAGAGAATTAAATAGAACAAATGTCATTTTAAAACAAGAGCATGAAGAAAAGATACAAATATTCAAGAGGGAAAAAAATGATCAGACATCAGAAGGAAATTATATATGAAGTATCCAGAGCCCAGGAAAGAAGGTGAAGAGAAAAATAAAACCATCACAGGAATCAAGGAAACACCAAAAAGGAGAACAGACACTGTAGAAAACACAGAACTGAGAAAAGAGAACACAATAAAATGTATATGAATGAAGAGTTTTATGGGATTAGAGAGGAAATAGAATACATAGTATAAAACAAGAGGATCCTAAATTCAAGTATTTTTTTGCTCCTGAAAAAAGAGAATTAACTGAAGAGAAGAAAAAACTCAAATATATAATTCAAGATAATTATCTTAAATAAAATTAGATTTAAAACTATGGATTGAGAGGTTATGCCAGATACCAAAAAATACTGAATCAGAGAGATAAACATCAAGACAAACTTCAGTAAAGTAATTAAATTTAAAGTTAAAGAAATAGTTATTTGGGTAGTGATCCAATTATATCCATCATGAAACTGCCAATATTCTGTCATTTTAACCTGTAAAAACAGCAATTTCTTCTGGTTTTACTTAATAACAAAATCTTGGAGATAAGGGCTGAAAAAGAGAATGGAGTGCAAGTACATTGGTAGAAATTAAAATATATCATTTAATTCTGATTAATCCAGTAAAAGAAGTATGTATACAGAAAGGTTCAAAGTGAATACCAGGAAAACAGAAAAAGATAATGTAATCAGCCAAAATCAGGGTAGTCAGGAAAACGAAAAGGGCAGGAAAAACTGCAATACTTATTTCTCTTTGTTCATAAAGATGAAAATTAAGTATGTTACATTAGACTCTAACTATAAGGATAATAATGACATATAGAAAATAACATAAAACTTCCAAATTACCATATGAATTTATATCTTCTATCAGGAAAAGTAACTGTAATGAATGAAGCTCTAGCAGAAAATCCAGGACTTGTCAACAAATCTTATTAGGAAAATGGTTGGCTGATCAAGATGACACTCAGCAGCCCTTCGGAACTAGATGAACTAATGAGTGAAGAAGTATATGAGAAATACATAAGATCCATTGAGGAGTGAAAATGGAATCCCTAAATAAAGTAGCTTGAAAGAACTTAATCTAGCATACTTGTTTTAAATTAGTGGAGGACAGAAGATTTTTTAACACCAACTTTTGCAAAACGAAACTACTTGCAACAATGTTACCAAAAGAAAATACTCCTTAAGTTTCTAACAACGTCAGATAAACACTGTTGAGTCTTTTTCATAGCACCCTATGATTTTTAGGCTAGGCTCCAGCTATAATATTCAGAATTCCTGAAACTAGCTGTGGTAAAACTAGTTATAAAAATTATGTAACTCAAGGGTAACACTGCTATCTTAGGCCTTACATAATATTGTAACTTGCTCACATCCATCCCTGGATTTGGTTCAAAATACTTAATTATCTTCCCATTGGAAATAACTAGCAGTGGAGAAAAGTTTTTGTTAGTTGCACAGTGTCAGATGAAGAACAACACTATCTTAATTTTGCAGCATACTGTGTTTGCTATTTTTATACAGTGAAGCAAGAGTCATGCAAGAAAATAAGAAACAGTTTAATAATAAAATATTCAACTTCTTAATTAAAAAAAATAGAATGATTCCAAAGTGATAAAAGCAAAGCTGGAAAATGAAAAAGAAAAAAAAAAGAGTGGTGGTGGAAAGAAGGAAGGAAAAGAAAGAAGGAGAGGGAGGAAGGAGAGAAAGGAGGAAAAGAAAAGGTTATGATCCCAATATTTTTTAATGCATTCATAACGTTAACACGTTTCTCATTGCAAAGATTATACTCCATAAATATCCAGCAGGCAGAATATCTATGCCAAGTAATACAGCATCATGAAAACTCATAAAGACAAGACTGAAGCAAAGGGAGGCACAGTTTTTGGATCTCTCACAATCTCCACATAAAAACAAAGGAACTAGGTGATAAACCAAACACTCAGAGGCACGATAAACCAAGCACTCGAAGGCAACAATTACAACAAGCCACAAATGCTGAAATGTAAGTGGGCAGGGAAAAACCACCAGTAGCCACAAAATCTGCCAGAGCAAAAGAGCGTCTAAAGACTCAAGAGCAGGAGAATCCCCAAACAGCCAACAGGTATTCACTGAAAACCAAGCTGCTCCAGTCTAGGAAGAGCAGTTAAAACCTGAGAGGAGTTCTGCCCAAGCACACGACAGGTGAGGACAAGGGCCACGTGAGGTCTCAAGGTCCTGGGAGGTAGAGCTTAATTCCCACCACTATCCTTTCTTCAGAAGAGCTAGACTGTGATCACCTCCAGAGGACAGAATAGGGAAAGAGCAAAGGTACAGTACGGAGACCTGGTAGACACCACCTTAACCAAATGGTAAAGGTTCACATTCTCAGTGGCGTCATGGAAATATCACACATGCCCTGATAAAATACGGTGAGAAGGGCACTTCACCTCTGTGATATTCTTTCCAAAATCACATAACCCCAGTCTAATCATGGAGAAAATATCAGATACACCCAGATTACGGAACATTCTACAGGGTATCAGGGCAGTACTCCTCAAGACTGTCAAGGTCATGAAAAACAAGGGAAGGTTGAGAAGCTGCCATAGACCAGAAGAGATTCAGGAGATATGACAACCCATATACCTGTGGCACACTCGATTGGTCCTGGGACAGAAAGATGCATTTGTGGAAAAACTGGTGAAATTCATATAATGTTGGCTATTTAATTGGTAGTAAGGTCCCAGTGTGGGTTTCCTAGTTTTGACGAATGTACCATGGTAGTGTACGATGTTAACAGTGGGGATAGTGAGTAAGGGGTTTACAGGAACTCTCTGTAGTATCTTTGCCACTTCTCTGTAAATGTACAATTTTTTAATTAAAAGGTTTTTTTTTTATTTTACAGTAAATATGTTCTTTTTTTAAACAGAGGGCAAAAAGGGACAGAGAAAAAGCAACAGCCTTTTGCTAATTTATACTTTTTCAAGAAAATCATTTACTTTGTAAGGCTTTCAGATTAATTTGCACAGAACTTATCAGGGCATTCATTTATTCTACAGTGTTTCTAACAAACACAAAAGTATAAAAGATGCTATAATAAACTCCCATGTACTCATCCCCCAGCATCTGCTATTTTCATCATTATTGCCAGGCTTGTTTCATTTAATTTTTTTTTTTTTTTTTTTTTTTTTGCGGTACGCGGGCCTCTCACTCCTGTGGCCTCTCCCGTTGCGGAGCACAGGCTCCGGACACGCAGGCTCAGCGGCCATGGCTCACGGGCCCAGTCGCTCCGCGGCATGTGGGATCTTCCCAGACTGGGGCACGAACCCATGTCCCCTGCATCGGCAGGCGGACTCTCAACCACTGCGCCACCAGGGAAGCCCTCATTTAATATTTTTTAAAAATCAACACAGAAGGAAGAAGTAATGCAAATGAAAACAGCAATCAGTGACTTGGAAATTAGAAAAAAATATTAGTAATATTAAATTATTGATAATTAAATTCAAGATCTGGCTCTTTGAAAAAACAAAATAGATAAACCATTAACTGATCTAATTTTTTAAAGAGAAAAAGCACAAATTGACAAAAGACATGAAAAGATAATTCAAGGAAAAGGAAATTAAAATGACATTTAAATGTTTTAAAAGATATTAAATATCATTAATAATAAAAGAAATAGAAATAAAAACTATGCAAGATTCCATGATTTAGTCATCATTAGCGGCAGAGATCGAAATACTTGGTAACACCCAGTTGGTATGCTGGAAAAAGGAGTGAGGAAACAGGTATTCCTGTGTTTTGCAGATGGAAGTATAAACTGGCATGTACTTAATGAAAGATGATTTGACAATATTTTTCCAAATTAAAATATTCATACTCTTGACCCAGCAATTCCACTTCCGGGAAATTATGCTACAAATACACTTACAAATGCACACAAAGATATATACACAAGAATTTATTTAGAGCATTCCCCCAAAAAAGCCATATTTGCATATTGGAAGTAATTTAAATATTCAATAATAGAAGAATGTATTTTAAAACATTATAGTACATCAAAATAATAAAATATTACGGCACCACTGAAAAGACCCAGGCAGCTCTTTATATAATATTATGAAACAATCTCCAAAATACGATGAGTTTAAAAGCAAGGTTCAGAAGAGTTTGTATAGCATTGTAAAATTTGTGTACAAAATAAGACAAGAAGGAATCCCATGTCATTCCATGGAATTCATAGAGTTGTACACATCTGTTCTCAGACCCAAATAGGTCTTTTCAGCAATTTTTAAGGTCATGCGCTAATATGACAATTGTTGGGCTTATAATGAAAAGTTATAAAAGCAAGAATCCTTCTGTTCCAGACACAATCAAAAGATCAGCTGTCAGATCATAAAGCACTTTTCTATGGGCTTACTCTCCTACCAATCAAAAGCACCGGCCCTGCACCATTATCACCAGACCTCACTCTCAGGCCCCATATACCTATTAGAGGCCTAGACTTCAGAAGCCATCCCAAAAGACAGATATGGCACTATTTTGATATACTAGCTCTCCTCATGTCATACCTGGTTGCTCTTGTTAGGAGAAGGTGGAAAACAGAAAAACTGTAACAGAGGATCTGGAGGATTCAGGGAGAAAATCCAAGGGGGATACCCTCATCCAGAATCAAGAGAAGCACCCCAAATCCACTTCACCAATCCCCACCAGTGGTCATGACAAAGAAACTAATGTCCTAGTCTCTTGGGGCACTCTTGGGATAGGCACCATCAGAGCTACTCTGATTCGACACAGGACTAATATGTTTGCTTGCATGTTTATGGCATGTAACATTTTGCCATTCTTCCTTTGCCTCTGAGGGATAATTCAGTAAACCAAGAGATAGTTTAGAAAGCGGTGGTCCTTTTCAACATTAAATTAGCCCAACCGATCCCTCAGCAGGCCATCTTTCTTTCCCATGGCTTCTAGAACCAATCAGGGTGAGCAAGGAAATGCGTCACTTTGGAATTGCTTGGAGGGCCAAAGGTAAGTAATGACCTTCCTGATTTAAGGAATAACATTGGCTTCTGTGGCTTGTATGAGGAAATAGAAATTCTCTCAAGGGTCAAGATGGAGTCACCTAAAGAACTTTCTCACATCTGAACCAAGAAAAACAAGTCTTAGTTCTTCCTTTTAACTGTTAAAATTATAGTAACACCACCTCAGTTTGGAAATTTTTAATTAAATCATTTGCAAACATACAAGGCTAATGTTTATCCCTTTTACTACATACCAAGTAGAAAACAATCACTTACTAAAGAAATTCACCTGTTTTCAATCACTCTTACAATTATTATTGTGCTCATTTGCATACAATGTTCTAATTTTTAAATGTTACATATATAATAACAGAGCCAAAAGAACTTCACTTAGCAAATTTCAGTATATATTTGCACCAAGAAATACGTACTTCAAAATATGTGTATGGGGGCTTCCCTGGTGGCGCAGTGGTTGAGAGTCCGCCTGCTGATGCAGGGGACGTGGGTTCGTGCCCCGGTCCGGGAAGATCCCACATGCCACGGAGCCGCTGGGCCCGTGAGCCATGGCCGCTGAGCCTGCGCGTCCGGAGCCTGTGCTCCGCAACGGGAGAGGCCACAACAGCGAGAGGCCCGCGTACCGCAAAAACAAAAACAAAATATGTGTATGTACCTGAACATATGCAAGACTAAGACTTTTTTTTATTAATTTAGACTGTCTTTCTCTCCTTATTTCTTAATATTCTAAACAAGCAGACATATCCAACATATAACATTTCTGCTATTTTTCTCTTTCTCACCCACAATTCACTGAAGCTCTACAGAACATTTAAGACAAAGATTGGAACCTGAGAAGTAAGGAAGGCACCATGGCTTCTAAAATGTCTGCAGAAATATTAATGTTTTCTTGAGCAAATTTCTCAATACCTGTGAAGATGTGCAATGGGGCAGGATGGGGATACGAGCAAGAGAACTAGATGCTCCTCCTGACAACATCCTCTAAAATGGTAAGTGTTCAATAATTATAACTATACTGAAGATATATAGTTTGTGTTCCGCAAACGGGAGAGGCCACAACAGTGAGTAAAAAAAAATAAAGATATGGAAAAACTGAACCCTTGGATATACTGACATGTAGAGGTCTGGAAGATGAAGGGTATGTCACAAGAGAGACTGAAAAAGACTGGATAATCAAGGGAGAAGACTGTGTGGTCCCTGAAAGCCAAATGAAGAAAGCGGTTCAAGGAGGGAGTGATGAAATATATCACATACTCTTGGGGCAGAGTGAGATGAAGACAGAGAATTAACTACAGAATTTGGCAATGAGAGTTTACTGGTAACTGTAACCTGAAGGGTTACAGTGGAGCGGTAGGGAGAAAACCTGACTGGAATGGATCAGAGAGGGTAGTCAGAACATAATCCTTTATAATGTGGTTATAATGTGCTTGTTTACACCACCAACCCAAAGTATGGTGCGCATGTGTGCGCGCGCGCGCGCACACACACACACACACACATACACACAGTATCAATCTCTCCCTCTTCCTCTCTCTCTCTCTCATAGTCTTGCTGACAGTTTCACTTCCTCTGAGTTAGACCATAACTCAACTCTAGGGTATTTTAACTTCTTTGTACTATATTTCATAACAGTGTACAACTTTACACAGCTACATTTTTATTTCACAATTTGGACTAAGTTCTTAATAAAGGGTGTAAGAAGATAAAAGAGTTTTGAGGCAACTAGAAAATATAGTTTATATGGAGGATAATATTCCCACTTAAATAACTGCTCCAGTGTGGCATGAAGATGACCTCAAAACCTTAGTGTCATTACTCCGTACACATTGCTAATAAAGGTACGTAAACACATTTCCCTTGGCAGGCAGAAGCCACAGAAGCTTCCTTCTCTAGCCACCAATAAGAGGCAAGTTGTGAATGCTGAAGTAAGCCTGGACCTGCTTAAATACAGAGGTAATCTATTCATTGGTCTGTGTCTAACAATAGCCAAGAAATTAGAGGAGGACACTTGAGTAGCCTCCTGTTCTTACCAAATGAATTATTTAATCCACTGTCCTTTATTTAGGGTTTCTGAGCTCACCAAAGTGTGCACACATCACCTTTCAGCCTTGAGGACAAAAGAATAAAACAGACAACTCATCACGTTACCAAGAGGGATAAGTGCTGTTTCAATTAATATGCTAATCCCTAATGAAGACAGCAGCCATTAGATAAATAAGCAAACCATTAGGGTAGGAGCAGAAATAACAGCGCATTCACAGATCTACCGATGGCTGCTAGATATCAGACACAACCTACAAATCCTAAAAAGAGATTAGTAAAATGTGGTCTATTTCTAAGACTGAAAGCTCTATTACTGTTAAAAGAAATTGATTAGATCTATACTAAAAGGAATGAAACCAGCCTATCAGCATGGCAGGATCTCAAAAGCATGTTGAAGGGAGATGGGTGATGTTCAAAAGGAATTATCCTTACGTACATTTTAATTTTATTTACTTATTTATTTTATTTTGGCTGCGCTGGGTCTTTGTTGTGGCCAGCGTGCAGGCTCTTCGTTGCGGCATGCAGGCTTCTCTAGTTGTGGCATGCAGGCTCTAGAGCACACGGGCTCAGTAGTTGTGGCGCGGGCTTAGTTGTGGTATGTAGGATCTTAGTTCCCCGATCAGGGATCGAACCTGGGCCCCCTGCACTGGGAGCGTGGAGTCTTCATCACTGGACCACCAGGGAAGTCCCAGGAATGATCTTTATGTACATTTTAGAAAGCACTCACAAAATAACACTATACATTGGCTACAGATATGGAGAGATAGATGAATAGATAGAGGGTTTTTTTTTATTGGAGTATAATTGCTTTACAATGTTGTGTTAGTTTCTGCTGTACAATGCAGTGAATCAGCTATACGTATACCTATATCCCCTCCCTCATGGACCTCCTTCCCACCCCACCCCCCATCCCACCCATCTAGGTAGGCACAAAGCACTGAGCTGAGCTTCCTGTGCTTTATAGCAAGTTTCCGCTGTCTATTCTATGCACGGTGGTGTACATATGTCAATCCTAATCTCCCAATTCGTCCCACCCTCCCTTCCCTCCCATGTCCACATGTCCATTCTCTGCATCTACGTCTCTATTCCTGCCCTGCAAATAGGTTCGTCTGTACCATTTTTCTAGATTTCACATATATGCATTAATATATGATGCTTTTCTCTTTCTAGCTCACTTCACTCTGTACGACAGACTCTAGGTCCATCCACATGTCTACAAAAGACCCAATTTCGTTTCTTTTTATGGCTGAGTAATATTCCATTGTATATATGTGCCATATCTTCTTTATCCATTCATCTCTCATTGGACATTTAGCTTATTTCCATGTCCTGGCTATTGTAAATAGGGCTGCTGTGAACACTGGGGTACATGTGTCCTTTTCAAGTATGGTTTTCTCAGGATATATGCCCAGTAGTGGGATTGCTGGGTCATATGGTAGTTCTACTTTTAGTTTTTTAAGGAATCTCCATACAGTTCTCCACAGTGGCTGTATCAATTTACATTCCCACCAACAGTGTAGGAGGGTTCCCTTTTCTCCACACCCTTTCCAGCATTTATTGTTTGTAGATTTTTTGATGATGGCCTTTCTGACCAGTGTGAGATGATACCTCATTGTAGTTTTGATTTGCATTTCTCTAATAATTAGTGATGTTGAGCATCTTTTCACGTGCCTCTTGGCCATCCGTATGTCTTCCTTGGTAAAGTATCTATTTAGGTCTTCCACCCATTTCTTAATTGGGTTGTTTGTTTTTTTAGATATTGAGCTATTTGTATATTTTGGAGATTAATCCTTTGTCTGTTGCTTCATTTGCAAATATTTTCTCCCATTCTGAGGATTGTCTTTTGTCTTGTTTAGGGTTTCCTTTGCTGTGCAAAAGCTTTTAAGTTTAGTTAGGTCCCATTTGTTTATTTTTGTTTTTATTTTCATTACTCTAGGAAGTGGGTCAAAAAAGATCTTGCTGTGGTTTATGTCAAAGAGTGTTTTTCCTATGTTTTCCTCTAAGAGTTTTATAGTGTCTTGTCTTACATTTAGGTCTTTAATCCATTTTGAGTTTATTTTTGTGTATGGTGTTAGGCAGTATTCTAATTTCATTCTTTTATATGTAGCTGCCCAGTTTTCCCAGCACCACTTATGGAAGAGGCTGTCTTTTCTCCATTGTACGTGCTTGCCTCCTTTGTCATAAATGAGGTGACCATATGTGCGTGGGTTTATCACTGGGCTTTCTATCCTGTACCATTGATCTACATTTCTGTTTCTATGCTAGTACCATACTGTCTTGAATACTGTAGCTTTGTGGTATAGTTTGCAGTCAGGAGACTGATTCCTCCAGCTCCATTTTTCTTTCCCAAGATTGCTTTGGCTATTCAGGGTCTTTTGTGTTTCCATACAAATTGTAAAATTTATTGTTCTATTTCTGTGAAGAATGCCATTGGTAACTTGATACAGATTGCATTGAATCTGTAGATTGCTTTGGGTAGTATAGTCATTTTCACAATATTGATTCTTCCAATCCAAAAACATGGTATATTTCTCCACCTGTTTATGTCATCTTTGATTTCGTTCATCAGTGTTTTATCGTTTTCTAAGTACAGGTCTTTTGCTTTCTTAGGTAGATTTATTCTTAGGTATTTTATTCTTTTTGTTGCGATGGTAAATGGCATTGTTTCCTCAATTTCTCTTTCTGATTTTTCATTGTTAGTGTATAGGAATGCCAGAGATTTCTGTACATTAATTTTGTATCTTGCAACCTTACCAAATTCATTGATTAGTTCTAGTAGTTTTCTGGTAGCATCTTTAGGATTTTCTATGTATAGTATCATGTCATCTGGAAACAGTGACAGTTTTACTTCTTCTTTTCCAATTTGTATTCCTTTTATTTCTTTTTCTTCTCTTATTGCCATGGCTAGGACTTCCAAAATTATGTTGAATAATAGTGGCGAGAGTGCATATCCTCACCTTGTTCCTGATCTTAGTGGAAATGCTTTCAGTTTTTCACCATTGAGAATGATGTTGGCTGTGGGTTTGTCATATATGGCCTTTATTATATTGAGGTAGGTTCCCTCTATGCCCATTTTCTGGAGCGTTTTTATCATCAATCGGTATTGAATTTTTTCAAAAGCTTTTTCTGCATCTATTGAGATGATCATATGGTTTTTATTCCTTAATTTGTTAATACGGTGTATTACATCAATTGATTTGCATATATTGAAGAATCCTTGCATTCCTGGGATAAATTCCACTTGATCATGGTGTATGATCCTTTTACTGTGTTGTTGGATTCTGTTTGCTAGTATTTTGTTGAGGATTTTTGCATCTATGTTCATCAGTGATATTGGTCTGTAATTTTCCTTTTTTGTAATATCTTCGTCTGATTTTGGTATCAGGGAGATGGTGGCCTCATAGAACAAATTTGGGAGTGTTCCTCCCTCTGTAATTTTTTGGAAGAGTTTGAAAAGGATAGGTGTTAGCTCTTCTCTAAATGTTTGATAGAATTCACCTGTGAAGCCATCTGATCCTGGACTTGCATTTGTTGGAAGATTTTTAATTACAATTTCAATTTCATCACTTGTGATAGGTCTGTTTATATTTTCTAATTCTTCCTGGTTCAGTCTTGGAAAAATGTACCTTTCCAAGAATTTGTCCATTTCTTTGAGGTTGTCCGTTTTATTGGTATATAGTTGTTTGCAGTAGTCTCTTATAATTCTTTGTATTTCTACACTGTCAGTTGTGGTTTCTCCTTTTTCATTTCAGTTTTATTGATTTGCATCCTCTCCCTTTTTTCCTTCATGAGTCTTGCTAAGGGTTTATCAATTTTGTTTATCTCCTCAAAGAACCAACTTTTAGTTTTATTTATCTTTGCTATTGTTTTCTTCATTTCTATTTCATTTATTTCTGCTCTGATCTTTATGATTTCTTTCCTTCTCCTGACTTTGGGTTTTCTTTGTTCTTCTTTCTCTAGTCCCTTTAGGTGTAAGGTTAGATTGTTTATTTGAGATTTTTCTTATTTCTTAAGGTGAGATTGAATTTCTATAAACTTCCCTCTTAGAACTGCTTTTGCTGCGTTCCATAGGTTTTGGGTCATTGTGTTTTTATTGCCATTTGCTTCTATGTATTTTTTTATTTCCTCTTTGATTTCTTCAGTGATCTCTTGGTTATTTAGTAGCGTACTGTTTAGCATCCACTAATTTGTGTTTTTTACAGTTTTTTTCCTGTAATTAATTTCTAATCTCATAGTGTTATGGTCAGAAAAGATGCTTGATATGATTTCAATTTTCTTAAATTTTCTGAGGCTTGATTTGTGACCCAAGATGTGATCTATCCTGGAGAATGTTCCGTGCGCACTTGAGAAGAAAGTGTATTCCACTTTCAGGTGGAATGTCCTATAACTATCAATTAAATCTATCTGGTCTATTGTGTCATTTAAAGCTTGTGTTTCCTTATTTATTTTCTGTTTGGATGATCTGTCCATTGGTGTAAGTGGGGTGTTAATGTCCCCCACTATTATTTTGTTACTGTCGATTTCCCCTTTTATGGTTGCTAGCATTTGCCTTATGTACTGAGGTGCTCCTATGTTGGGTGCATAAATATTTATAATTGTTATATCTTCTTCTTGGATTGATCCATCAGTCATTATATAGTGTCCTTCCTTATCGCTTGTAACAGTCTTTATTTTAAAGTCTCTTTTATCTGAGTATTGCTACTCCAGCTTTCTTTTTATTTCCATTTGCATGGAATATCTTTTTCCATCCCTTTACTTTCAGTCTGTATATGTCCCTAGGTCTGAAGTGGGTCTCTTGTAGACAGCATATATAGGTCTTGTTTTTGTATCCATCCAGCCAGTCTGTGTCTTTTGGTTGGCACATTTAATCCAGTTACATTCAAGGTTATTATTGATATGTATGTTTCTATTACCATTTTCTTAATTGTTTTGGGTTTGTTTTTGTGGGTCTTTTTCTTCTCCTGTGTTTCCCACCTAGGGAAGTTCCTTCAGCGTGCTGAATTCTCTTAGCTTTTGCTTATCTGCAAAGCTTTTGATTTCTCTATCGAATGTGAATGAGATCCTTGCTGGGTAGAGTTATCTTGGTTGAAGGTTTTTCTCTTTCATCACTTTAAGTATATCCTGCCACTCCCTTCTGGCCTGCAGTGTTTCTGCTGAAAAATCAGCTGATAACCTTATGGGATTCCCTTGTATGTTATATTTTGCTTTTCCCTTGCTGCTTTTAATATTTTTCCTTTGAATTTAATTTTTGTTAGTTTGTTAATATGTGTCTTGATGTGTTTCTCCTAGGGTTTATCCTGTATGGGACTCTCTGTGCTTCCTGGACTTGGGTGACTATTTCCTTTCCCAAGTTAAGGAAGTTTTCGACTACAATCTCTTCAAATATTTTCTCAGATGCTTCCTTTTTCTCTTCTTCTTCTGGGACCCCTATAATTCGAATGTTGGTGTATTTAGTGTTGTCCCAGAGGTCTCTGAGATTGTCTTCAACTCTTTTCATTCTTTTTTCTTTATTCCGCTCCTCAGCAGTTATTTCTACCATTCTGTCTTCCAGTTCACTTATTGGTTCTTCTTCCTCAGTTATTCTGTTATTGATTCCTTCCAGTGTATTTTTCTTTTCAGTTATTGTTTCGTTCATTTGTTTGTTTGTTCCTTAGTTCTTCTAGATCTTTGTTAAACATTTCTTATATTTTCTCAATCCGTGCTTCCATTCTATTTCCGAGATTCTGGATCATCTTTACTATCATTACTCTGAATTCTTTTTCAGGTAGGGTGCCTATTTCCTCTTCATTTGGTCTTGTAGGTTTTTACCTTGCTCCTTCATCTGTGACATACTTTTTTGTTGTCTCTCTTTTTTTTTTTTTGATTGGTGGGAATTTGTTCCTGTCTCATTGGTTGTTTGGCCTGAGGCCTCCAGCACTGGAGTTTGTAGGCTGTTGGGCAGGGCCGGGTCTTTGTGCCAAGATGAGGACCTCCAGGAGACTTCGCTCCAGTGAATATTCCCTGGGATCTGAGGTTCTCTGTAAGTCCAGTGGTTCAGATATGGAGCTCCTACCACGGGAGCTCAGGTCCAACCCCTGGCTGGTGAACCAAGATCCTGCAAGCTGCGAGGGGCAGCAAAAAAAAAAAAAAAAAAAAGGAGCAGGACAATAACAAAGAGTAAAAAATAAAATAAGATTAGGAAAACTAACAGATATGTTAGAAAAAAAAATGTAGATGAAACAACAACTGGAAGGTAAAACAGAACCACAACAGCAGAAAAAAAAAAAAAAAGGCTGCAAAAGGCCTTGGCTGTGGGGAGCGGGGCTAGGCTCAGTGTGGCTGGAGGGGCCCAGGAGTGCCTCCGGACTTGGAGGGTGGAGGACCAGGTCTGGGACCCTAGCAGACTCCCTGGGCCCGAGTGGACAGGGGAAATGCTAGGAGTGTTCCCCCCAATCCTCCGATCTCAGAGGGTCCTTCCCCTTTGGCCCCTCCTCTTCTTCACGCCTCCTCCCTCCCTCCTATGCCCCTAGGACCCTCAGAGGGCAGAGGACCAGGTCCGGGAGCCCAGCAGACTCCCTGAGGCCTGAGTAGGTAGGGGAAATGCTAGGCACATTCCCCCCTGATCCTCTGATCCCAGAGGGTCCATTCCCATCCGCCTCTCCTCTTCTCCACCCTAGGATCCACATGGTTGGACGGGGCCCTGGAGGGTGTAGGACCCAGCCCAGGAGCCCATCAGACTTCCTGGGACCCGACTGGGTGCAGGAATCACCCACCACACCTCCCCTGATCCTCCAGTTCCAGAGGGTCCCCCCCACCACAGTCTGCCTCTCCTCCTCTTCCCCTCTCCTCCCTCCCTCCCTCCCATGCCTCTAGGGCCCACATGGCTGGAGGGGGTCCTGGAGGGTGAAGGACCAGGCCCGGGAGCCAAGCAGGCTCCCCAGGGCTGAGTGGGCAGCGAAAATGCTAGGCACATTCCCCCCTGATCCTCTGATCCCAGAGGGCCCCTCCCAGTCTGCCTCTCCTCTTCTCCCCCTGCCCCACTTCATGCCCCTAGGACCAATGCAGCCGGAAGGGGACTTGGAGGGTGGAGAACCCAGCCCAGGAGCCCAGCCAGCTTCCCAGGGCCCAAGTGGGCAGGGGGAACACTAGCCGTGCTCCCCCTGATCCTCCAAGGCCCCAAGGGTCCCTCCAGGCATGTGAACCTCTCCCCACTCCCAGCCACCCTTCAGGGGCGCCAGTCCCATCTGGCTTCCACTTCTCCCCTCCACTCACTCCCCACCACATCCTACCCAGTCACTCGGGGGTTCCTCCCATCTCCTCTGGGGTTGAGGTCCCCCACCAGCATCTAGCAGGTGCCCTAGTTGGGGGGAGACATGAACTCCAAGTCCTCCCACTCCACCATCTTCAATAATAGAGTTTTTATAGTGATATATAATGATATGTACCAAACTATTAATGGTGGTTGCCTTTGGAGATGTTGGGAAGGAAATGGGACATACAATAATGGTTAAATGGGATATCAATAGTTAATTCTGAATGATGGGAATATGGGTGTTTGTTATGTTCTCTTTTATGCTTTACTATATATTTTAATCAAAAGAATTTTTTAAATAAATGATAACCTACTGTTCTCTGAGTGGGAATTGTGGAGACCTGCAGCCCACAATGGAGAGAAAATCCATGATGTCCACCACACCATCAGTCACATGGATTCACCTGTGCACTGCCTTTAGCTCCCTCCATGCCTCAACTACTGTCATACAGTCTAGCTATCATTTTACAGTTTCACTCATCTTGGGATGGTGTGATCAGGGAGTTTATAGTAGAGTAACAGTTTCACTGTAAAGAACTATTGGTGGTCCACGAAGCTTACAGCTCTCAGTCCAGGCTGTCTTTCAGGAGTAGCTTTTCCAACAGTCATTCCGTGACTCATCAGAACCCATCCAGCCACACTTCCAAGCATCAGGGAATGGACCACTCTGACTCCTCACTAGACAAAGATTGCAGGGAAGTCAAGGAAACTTAGCAAGTGGACACTTTTTCATGGAACCCAGAAGCAGTCACTGAATAAAAGCTAAGTAGCAAAAAAGTAGCAAAGCCTGTTGATAAATCAGACTCAGGAAGCACAGTAATGTATCAATTATATTAAAAAATCCAAATTATCATTTGGTGAGTGCAATTTGGCATCCAGATGGACCACACTAAACAATGCAATTCTTTTTAATTATTTAAATATTATTTTGAGAATCACTTAACTTGGCAAGGAGAACTGTTTAAAATCTAATGTTTTATAGGAACCACATTACAGTTTTGCTACATAGGGGAAGACTTTCTGTAGTCTTTGCATCATTTGTAGTAGATGATTCTAAGGTTTTAACAGACTGCACGCTCCAGCAAGGAGGAAGGGAACTAATATTCACTGAGTTCTTTATATGTACCAGGGCCCGGACTGGTACATTTAAGTGTCTTACAGTATGAAACCAGTATCATGTAGAGATGATATTCTAGAGATATTTTCCCACAATCTAAAGATTCTAGAGATGAGAAAACTAGGTTTTGACTATGGAAGTAACTTACCCAAAGTCAGACGTTTGGGAAGTGGCAGACCCAGATTTCAAACCTAGGTTGCTCAACTTCAAAGCCTTTACTCTAGAGACAGCTCATTTAAAATAAAGTTTTAAAAAGTAATAGAGACTATAGTAGGAAACATCATGTGTAGTCATCACAGTAAATGGAAATGGAAATTCTATGCTATATCTAAGGGCTTTTGTGAGAGAATCTGTAGAAACATGAATTCTTTGGCCTATGAACCCCTACCCCCCCAATACTCTGTGGACTGTGGAAATCTCCCTAATTGAGATTTAGTAATCCATGATCAAATTTTAATGAGCAGATGAATCCTCTGGGGATCTTATTAAAAGGCAGATTAAGATTCAGCTGGTTTAGGATGGAGGTGAGACTCTGCAGATCTAACAAGCTCTCCATGATAATGATCTTTCTGGTCCATGGACCACAGTTTAAGTAACAAGGAGTTGCAGAATATTTAACTATTTTCAAGTGAAGATGGCCTTCTGGGACAATCTTCTGCTGATGGAAATCATTAAATCCTGTTTTGAATGACAAGATCTCATCTTAAAAATTATTTAATTTTCTTGAAGACCTTGGATTTATATCTTGCAGAACACACCCTAAGGGATGACTTTCCTACAAAAAGAGCTCCTCTAAACTTCCCCAAATTACAGATCTATCATTTCACCAAACACATACCCCAAATCTGTGGTCTCTTTTTCCTCAATACATTGCACACGTTGATTTCTCATTTAAATAGTCAGCATAACCAATAAGCTGGTTTCAAGATGAACTTTTTACCACTGAGCTTTGATATACTTTGCTTCACTTAACAGAGGAACTGGTTAAAAACAGCAGCAAGTATTAGACAACTCTAAGCATTTTTAAAATAAAATCTGTCTTTACGATCTCAATAAAATGATCCGAGACACTTAAGGATCCTTTGAGAGACTTTTTTTTTTTGCAATAGCACCTTCAAAATCACACTGAAGTTAAGTATTTCAAACCACTATTTCAAATAGCATTCAAAAAAGACTATGTTCCAGCCGTTTCCTTTTTAATTTATACCTGAGCAATTTCATGCAAATCTTTAGATACATGCTCTCCTGCAATTAAAAAAACAATGGGTGTCATTCTTATCCATTCTGAGAACATAATTCTACTGTAATGTTCTAAAGAAGGTAAATATATTGGGTAATTAATCAGGTAGAAGCATTAACCTTGATTATAATTAAACCAAAATCATAATTTTTGGCCAACATGTCTCTGCCATGAGATGAATCATGATAAAAAATTCTGCTCCTTGGGTTCACTCATTTGATTAATTGGACTATATTTTGTGGCTAATATGATCCTGACAGATCAGAATGCCTGCCTCATCAAAATTTAAACTTTCATGTTATAGAATTGAAGAACCTTACCCTCAATATCTTCCAAGAATAGTGAATATTGTGTTTGCCTAAAAAATAATACACTCCCTCTTCTTTCGTTAACTACTCAATTCTCTTTAGATATCTATATCCGTACATAATCACGCCCTTCCTGCCCCATGAAGCCAATGTGTTTTAGAGGAAGTCAACTCCACCCCTAGCCAGTCAGCCCTGAGCCAAGCAAAGTATCCCTTTCTCTGGGCAGAGCAACTGGTTCAGAGATGGACTCCTGATCCAACTGAAGTCAATAAAATATAAGAAAAGGTTTATTGTCACAATCCAGGAAAGAAGCTTTCTCACTCCCCAGAGGGAAGATTCAGAAGGATCCCTCTCCCTGTTCAAGGCAAGCATCAGTGAAGCCACCTTTAACCACAAGGGGGAGCCAACCCTTATGATGAAGCTGACACCATAGGGGAGCAAAAATAGAACCTATGCGAAGGGTTGTTACAGAGGAAATATCCTTCATACACTCTTTCCATCTTCTATTCAACCAATATTCCTCTAATTGATCTATGAAGACATTTTGAAAGCCTCTTCGGATGCCTTGCTTTAGTTCAAAAGTACACTCTGCCACATTTCCCCTGGCACGATAGTCCAATATATCTGTCAGAGAAGGAAATGAGGTTACTGTAATGATGACCCAAACACTTCCTCTTCTTGGAACTCCAGGAAATAAAATAAAGCTCATAATTCAGAGTTTGCTGAATCTCTCTTCCTCTTTTTGAAAACTGGAAAGGCAAAACGGCATTTGCCCACATCTGATCTTCCAACGTACCTCATTTGCCAAGATTACTCAACAATCGCATTTACAAGTCCTTTTTTTAATGTTGAAATATAATTTAAAGAAAAAACATGCATTTATTGCAAGGGGGTGCTTCAACTCCTCTTAACAATCTATTTGCTCAGGCTTCCCTGGTGGCGCAGTGGTTGAGAGTCCACCTGCCGATGCAGGGGACACAGGTTCGTGCCCCAGTCTGGGAAGATCCCACATGCCGCGCAGCGGCTGGGCCCATGAGCCATGGCCGCTGAGCCTGCGCGTCCGGAGCCTGTGCTCCGCAACGAGAGAGGCCACAACAGTGAGAGGCCCGCGTACCGCAAAAAACAATCTATTTGCTCATTTTGGCTCTCTCTTCCCCTTTGACCACAATTCTAATTAAGGAGGGACTGTTACTATTTTCTCCACTGTGTTAAATTGGATAGAAGTTTCTTTGTCCCAAAAAAGAAGTCCAGAGGTATAGCTAGCTCACGGTACTTGTGGCAGCTTCATTGTCACCAAGGACTTGAGCGTCTTTTCTCTTACAGCTCAGGAATCTTAAGCTTGTACCCCATGATCCACACTAGTTAAGAGCATCAACCTGCTTGTCCATATCCCAATCAGCACAAAGGAGAAAGGGGGGTACAGAAACATGTGTCCCTTTCTTTAAAGGACTGCACTGATTAATTTGTGCTTATTATGCTATGACAACAAGCTCCAAAATATGAGGTGCTTACAACGTTTATTTCTCTCTCTCTCTCCACTCCTCAGATTCATCATCTCTCACCACTTAGAATGGATCCCCTTGTGGGTTCGTGCCTCCCCTAATCTGACTCAATTTCCCACAC
The DNA here is from genome assembly GCF_039906515.1 of Pseudorca crassidens. Taxonomy (NCBI): domain Eukaryota; kingdom Metazoa; phylum Chordata; class Mammalia; order Artiodactyla; family Delphinidae; genus Pseudorca; species Pseudorca crassidens. The sequence goes on along the minus strand of NC_090302.1, from coordinate 39,181,701 downwards.
CTCCGTGACTCCCTAACACCTTGCTCTGTGCCCTCTGCAACTGGAAATCCCCTATGCTGTGACCTCCTCTCTGGAAGTTGCCTTCACCTTCTTGCTCTAGCTAGAGCTTTCAGGTACCACTTCAAGAGGAGTCCTTTTAAGTAGAGGCTGTTTTTATTCTCATACCCAATTTTTTTTTTTTTTTTTTGCGGTACGCGGGCCTCTCCAGTTGCGGAGCACAGGCTCCGAACGCACAGGCCCAGCGGCCATGGCTCACGGGCCCAGCCGCTCCACAGTATGTGGGATCTTCCCGGACCGGGGCACGAACCTGTGTCCCCTGCATCGGCAGGCGGACTCTCAACCACTGCGCCACCAGGGAAACCCCTCATACCCAAAATTCAACAAGGCTTGAGATGGGCAGGATCCCCCTTGCTCCTTATCTTTATTTCTAAACTATTGTTTCCCTCCAATCTCTAAAAGTCCTCAGTTACATGGAAACATGTGTTATCAGATTAGATTACCACATTAACCTGCCCTTATTGCAATAATCTACCTTCCACTGGTTCCCATATTAACGTCCTAGACCTTGTCATTACCAACAAATGTACTGCCTCCAAATTTTCCATTTAGGTCACCATCTCCTATTCTTCTTGCATCCCTTCAACAATCTTGATCCAATAATTCTTCAACCACATTGGGACTTCCACTGACTGCCCCTACCACATTTCACTGTCTGTTACACGCTCTTTTTTTGTTTTTTAATTGCACTCTTATTTGCCTCCTTGCCCTGGTTAGATTTCACAATCCATTATTATGATGTTTCCCTTGCATATGCCTGCTACACACCCAGCAAGATCCCAGTTCGACCAGGTGCCTGCCTCCAAGCAGCTGGACACCGCAGGAGTAAGCTCACAACCAGTATGACGGTTCACCATTCAACGTCTGTGCAAACCTCAAGTGGGACCTCAGCGCTACCAGACAAGTCTTATTTATTCAACATTTCAGACACAATTTGCTCTCCCCCTCCTCCTTAGGAGGCCCATTCTACAATTTCTCCCTTCTCTGCAAACCTCCAACAACTCCTCCCTAGTCATTTTCAGCTGGCTTTTTGCTAAGAAAATAGAAACAAACCAAGAGGTTAACTCCTATGACAACCCACCCCAAAATTTCATTGAAATTTTGTGAGAGCTCTGGATTCTGAGAGAAAAGTAGGAACACAGGTAGGAAAAGTATAGTAAATAAGACAGCATCAACAACAGACTTTATCTTCTTTATACTTGTTTTAAAGGCCAGCTCTTCATTCTGTATAGGACCCACCAGCCAGAGACCCTGGGCATATGGAGATGAACATACCCTCAAAGTCCAGTCCAGTCTTAGAACCCCGACTCCAGTCTTGGTTCTACCCACCTTACAGCTGCATAAACCTTCCTGCCCAAACACGACGGACTGCCCAGGCAGTTAAAGGCATGAAACTGCAGAGACCTTATTTTCCTTATAAAATGGCACAATCAGCTTCTATGCTCAGTTTCTTTTAATGTATGCAAATGAATGGGGAAGTGGGAGTGGTTGAACTTTCCTATAAATCTATTTGAACTCCTTTGGGGAAAGATGTAAATAAGTAGAGCTACACATTCATTGTAAAGACACAGATATGGTATTATCATCATTAGTAATAATTTAATTATATTAGCTAATTGTTATTACATTTTTATGCATTCACGTGAAGGCAAATCTTGTCTTCCTGCTATCTCTGTCATTAAAACAAAAGAATAATGCTATCCTAGATGAGAAGAAGAATGACTACACCTGTCAAAATAGATTTATATCTTGAGTCTCAGACAGCCTCTGTAGAATGTCTTTGCCAGGAATATTCATTTGTTCTTTTTTCTTTTCTTCTCTGTTTTAGAGAATAAGACAGAAAGCAGATTTTAATCTTTACTATTGAGCCTCCCTCTCCAATGATGCTTGGGGCAACAACCTTTCAAAATTAGATACCAATCAGTGCCAATTCCTTTGGTAACCATTGTAATAACATTTACATGATGAACTAATGAGATATTAATGTGGTTGTAATAGACATTTCCATAGGAGTTCCATTGTAATTGAGCAGGTTAATAATCTGCCTTAATCTGTACTTGGCAAGTGGAATGTATGATGAATAGAGAAAGGCAGAATTTTGATGACTTTCAGCTTGTAAGGTGTTTACTCTTTCAAAACAGAAAGGAAATACCTGTTTTTAAAAGCAGGTGCACTGGGGCTTCCCTGGTGGCGCAGTGGTTGAGAGCCCGCCTGCTGATGCAGGGGACACAGGTCGTGCCCTGGTCCGGGAGGATCCCACATGCCGCAGAGCGGCTGGGCCCATGAGCCATGGCCGCTGAGCCTGTGCGTCCGGAGCCTGTGCTCTGTAACAGGAGAGGCCACAACAGTGAGAGGCCCGCGTACTGCAAAAAAAAAAAAAAAGCAGGGGCACAAGTGAACATTGGAGAAAACTGAGCCCAGAGTGTCACAACCCTTATTCTTCAAGGCATTTTACGCACTTAACTTTCTAAACAGCACTAGATGTGGGGAATAAATCTTTATTTGTATTCGATATGCATCTGGTAGTTCATCCATTTATTTGACTTTTAGTCTATCAATACTTAGCAATTACAATTACGGATGGCAAAGCGTTGGGAATTCAACGATGGTACAATCAGCGTTGCTTTTAAAAGAAAGAAACACCACATACCCACCCCCACACACACACCCACAGCCACACATATACCACACACCTACAGACACACACTTGAACGTATACACAAAGACACACACACACATGTGTACACTCACACACAGAAGAGCTTCTACTGTTTGAGAGAAATAAAGAAATAAGGTCAAGAACCTATAAAGAAATAAAAAGGAATGAGGTGATGGAAAAGCCAAAGAAAGATTGAAAAGCCAAGATATTCAGAGTGTTTCAATTGGATTCAAAAGGATACCTGCAAATAACCCTGGTTTGAACTCTGCTGAAAGAGAGAGGAGCAGAAAGAGCAAGGCCTTTTGTATGATTATTTATTCCAGCAAACAACAGCACACGGCAACTCAGAGCCTTTCTATTCCCTGAGCTAATATTTGGAAGACATTGTATCTCCGGGGCAAATTCTAAGTGTTCCTCCTCTCTCTAAAGTAAAGAGGAAACGGGAAAAAATCAGAGGTTTCCATCATCCAAGGATAAAAAGAAAATACTGATGATATTCACCACTGAACGTTGTACAAGGAAGATGAAAAATTAAGAGGAAAGTACGATGATAAGCTTTGCATGGCAAATACAAATAAAGGCTGTGTAAACACGTGCATTTTTTTGTTTTTTTTTTTTTTCGAGGCAGACTGTCGTTAAATTAACTGGCAGCATTTCAGAATCCCTTAGCAGTAAACACTGCTGCCAATTCTATTCAGACCTTAACCCCTCTGCATGAGATGTGCTTTCCTGGACTGCTCCAAGTGGTCTCAGTTCTGCCCAGCCTGAATTCAAGGAGGAAGTAGCCTGCAGATTCGCTAGCTTCCTCCATCTTCCCCAATTCCCTTTCCAGCTGATAATTACAGTGGCCCCATTTCTCTGCTTCCCCTGGAAGAACTGACTTCCTTAGTGTGACTCGGCACCTTGTACCTGCCTGGAGCACAGCTTCCAGGGCTTTTGCTTCGCTCCCTCATCATAGCCAACCTGCAATTACTAGAGGGGATTGTCCAGATTCTGCCTCGAGTTTCACCCAGAATTTCACTACTTAGCAAACTTTTGGACCCACCTGTAAATTTGACACCAGTAAGGGTTTTCAACACTAAGACTTTTGGAGAATTAAGCAGGCAGACCAGATAGGAGACAGACCATCATCATGGAAATCAGAACAGCCTGTTTTCAAATTCTGGTTTCTCCATTTAATACGTTATGCTACTTCACCTCTAGTGCATTTCAGCTTGCTCATAGATGAAAGTCTCTGTATTAGTCTCCTCAGGCTGCCATAACAGAACACAGACTGGATGGGATAAACAATAAAAATATATTTTCTCACAGTTCTGGAGGCTGGAAGTCCAAGATCAAGGTGCTGGCAGGGTTGATTTCTGGTGAGCCCTCTCTTCTTGGCTTGGAGACGGTTGCCTTCTTGATATGTCCTCATGTGGCCTTTCCTCTGTGTGCACATCAGAGAGAGAGTTCTCTGGTGTCTCCTCTTCTTGTAAGGACACCAGTCCCATCAGAGTAGGCCCTAACCTTATGACCTCACTTAACCTTAATTACCTTCTTTAAGGCCCTGTCTCTAAAAACAGTCATATTGAGGGTCAGGACTTCAACATGTTGATTTGGAGAAATACAATCCAGTCTCCCATAACACCTACCTTGGAAAATTTCAAGGATTTCCAGAGTTTTCATACTCCATGATGGAAGCCCCTGCCCTGAAATGTACAAAGAGGGTGAGAGGAGAAAAAGGTCAAATCAAGGCAGCTTGTTTCAGGAACATCTCTGTGAAAAAGAAAACTTAGCTCTTATATTTTCTCAGGCCCTTATTAGCAAAGATTCTGTATTTATAAGAGATAACTAAATAATGGATAATTTTAGTCTTCTCTTATATTAGGAAACATTGGGATAACCATAGTGCATATGACCAGGATATGCAGAATTCTAATTTCTGTCCCTGCCATTGACTGATATGGTCATTGTGAATATTACAATTTCCCTCTATTTTTAGAGGAAATCAAATATTGCATAATAAACTACAGTGCAAACAAAACTATGTTATGCTTCTCAGCAATTATAAATAACCAGATCAACCCTAATCAAATTGGGGGAACATTTAGAGTCAACTGAGTCCATTAGCTGTGGTGTAAGATAAACAGAATAAATAGAATATTCTTAATGAAAGACACAGACCATTGCTAGCTCTGCCCATACCCTCTTCTGAATGGACATAGGGATGTGCAACACCTTGGGATCAGGTGACTGGACCCAGGGTGTGTACCGAACCCAAACTTTGCCTAACCCTATATTAGTTAAGGAAAGGCCGCAGTTCCCGTGTCTTCCCAGCAACAGGGCCCCTAAGGCCCATCTTTTAGCTCTATTTCCTAATAAACCCCCTGAAACCTCTTAGAAACCTTTCTCTTTTCATGGGCTGGCTTGGGTGAGCTTCTCTTTCTGCAATGAAGGGAACCATCGCTACCAGTTTTGGATCTAGGATTACAGCTTTTCTGTGCCTTTTGATGTCATCAAATCCAAGTAAACACTCCAAAGCCTGAATGTCTCTCGATCCAGTGGCTGCTAAAGGACTTGTTGTTGGTATTTGGCTTACTAGATATTATGTATCTTATTCTATTACTGTTACTCCATATTCAAAGTGTGTGGAGATATCAGTCGGTATTGAATCACCATAATAGGATATCACCATTTACAAAGAATTTGTCTTCACAACTGCAGACAAATTCACCTATAAATATTAAAACATATCTTGAGCAAAAACCAAAAACAACAACAACAAAACATTGGTTAATATTCCCCAGCAGGAAACAAAAAATCAATAGATGAGTTTTTAAATTCCCAGAGCTAGGAATCAGGAGGCCTAGACCCTGATGTCAAATCTCCCAATAACTAGTTCTATGACCTTGGGCACTTGTCCATCAGGATTTTTTTGTTTTGTTTTGTTTTGTTTATTGAAGTACAGCTGCTGTACAATATTATGTAAGTTACAGGTGTACAATACAGTGATTCACAATTTTTAAAGGTTATACTCCATTTATAGAATATTATAAAATATTGGCTATATTCCCTGTGTTATACAATATACCCTTGTAGCTTATTTTATACCTAATAGTTTGTACCTCTTACTCACCCACCTCTATATTGCCCTTCCCCCCTCCCCTCTCCCAACTGGTGACCACTAGTTTCTTCTCTATATCTGTGAGTCTCCTTTTTTGCTATATTCACTAGTTTCTTGTACTTTTTAGATTCCACATCTAAGTGATATCATACAGTATTTGTCCACGAGAACTTGAAGGTTCCTTATTTTTGTAACGGTGACAACAACACTTTCCCAAGCTGACAGAGTTGTTATGGGGAGTCAGTAAGGCAACAGACGCACAGAGGTGACTGAATAGCTAGAATGCTACATCAACAGTAGGTTTTAAAAAATGATATGTAACATATTATTCAAAATATTATATATCAATATATTATTAAATAATGTATTACTGTAAAATTCTGCCTTGATAATTTCAAAGTTGTGATTATACTTCTAGTTTGAAATGCAAGAATGTGTCACTCAAAATGTATGAAAACATCATTTTATCTTACAAGTCTCCACTTTAACATGCAAAGTCTACTTATGAGAACCAGCAAGTGAAGTCTGCCCGTAGCTCCCGACCCTGGTCTGACTAGGACATGAGTTGGGCATGAATTGGACACGATGGCTGATATCAATTTTCCTTCCTCATCCACACCCTACTTCCAGTCTTCCTATTTCAATCTTAAGCATCATAAGGATAGCAAGTAAATCTATCTCACTTTGCATTATATGCTCAGTGCTCAAAAAATACTAGGTGTTCAATAAATACTGTTGAACATACTGTTTGAATACTGTTGAATTTACTCAAATAAATGAATAAAATTTCCTCAAAAACTATTCCTTCTTGCGCACAAACTACACTACTACAACACAAATTTTCTCTTCCCTTCATTATTCAAGAAGCCTCAAAATACTTGCATTCCTCCAACTTGATTTAAGTTATTGAGGTCAGGAAATTTGTCTTTGACTTTTTATATTCTCTCCATTGCCTTTAATGCAGTAGATGCTCAGTAAGTGCTGGCTGATTGGTTGAATGATAACTTGAAAATTTAGTGAAACTGACAATTCTTTTTTTAAAAAAATCAAATCAGTTTTGTCATGAATTGACTAATCAATGCTTCAATATTCTAATACCCAAACAAACTTTTCCCATTTTTAAGAAGCAGTGATTTAAACCAAAATGTTCATATAGGACATTAGGAGAGTCATAATGTTTTTAATTCTTAACCTTCTCATTCATGCGTTATACTATTTTATTACCTCCTTGTTATCTTCAGGGCCTACTTTGTTTTAATGGGGAAAGGACTGCAGAAGTATATGTAGGAGACACCTTGGGAAAATGAGGAAGGAATTAACTTTGAAGTTTTCTAGTTTGAAAGATTAAAAAGCACTCCAAAATAAAACAAGTCAGCATTCTCGATGCTGGAAAATGACAGTGACTGAAAAAGCCTTTCCGCCTGTATGAGCACTGTCCTCTGTCCCCATCCCTAGTGCCGGGTAACTCAGAGATATAATTTATGATGGATTCACAAACAAAATGGTCAATGGTTCAGCACAAACCAAACATGAGCAGACACATTTCTAAACCCAACCGTCATGCTGCTTACACAATCTGTTGATCCATTGAACAAATATATGTTGAAAGATTAAGCGGGAGTTGACTGCCATTCAGGAAGATAAATGTAGAGTAGACTCATTTTCCGCCTGACTTAATGCTTAAGGATTTGTATTAGAAGGATGTTGGGGAGGGGATGTCTGCGGGGGATGGGAGGAAGGGAAATTCCAGTCACCCAGATCTTTAGAATGAGATTATCTCGCCAAGGACCTCACACAGAGGCCTTTACCAGCCACCTCTTACATCCTGGACCTTCTTTTCTCCTCATTCTTTTACTGTAGGAAAAAAAAGATCCAAGGGAATAAATGAGTGCTGCAGGAGCACTTGGCTCAGCTATTCAGGCCTCATTGATGGAACGATAGGAGACAGAATGTTTTATACAGTACAGTTGGAGATTTAAAAGGGGGAAAAAGAGTCAGCCAGTCATAAAGGCACATTGTTATCCAGCTGTCTCATAAAAGGGCTGTGAGCCATTAAGCTATAGAGAGAACTCAATGCCTGAAGCTAGAAACTCAGTGTTCCTGCTGGTGGGGCCAATGCCATCCCCAGGCAGAGAGCAGGGCCAGCCTTGATTCAACTCATTCTTGTTGACACCTTCCTCAATTGAGGTATGAGGCCAGGCTTCTGGATTTGCATTTGTCCAGCTTTGCTGGGCTGAAAAAGACAGCCCTTCAATGCTGTTGATCCTGTTATAAGTGTTTGAGCTTCACAAGAGAGCTTTGATAGAATGAAAGTAAAAGAAAGAGAGGGGAGGAAAGAGGGAGAGAGGAAGGAAGGAAGGAAGAAAAGAAAGAAGGGAGGGAGGGAGGAAGGGAGGGAGGGAGAAAAAGGAAAGAACAAAAGAGAAAGCACAACCACTTGTACAATATAAGTGGAGTTTCCTTGATTTGTAAACCTTGGCCATGGCTACAATACAACAATGCAATCATGCTGCTTCCTTGTTTAGGAAGCTGTGAACAATTTTCAGAGACATCCAACACCTCTGGCCTGGTCGGGAATGCATTCAAAAAGAAAACCACTGGGCACTGCAAAAAGAGATGGATGCTGACTTACTGAAGTACATATGCCAATAAATGCAATGGGAAGCAATTCACTTCGATTCAACATTTACGGAACACCCATATGGGTCATGCATGACTCAGGAGTAGGAACCATGCAAGCTTTCAAAAGACCTGGCTCTTGCAAAGTGCACACGCCAAAAAATACCATGTGGACATGTGCAGAATGGTGCTTAGATGTCCGGGAAGAGGTATGTTTTCCATTGTATTGAGAGTAACTTGAACCTTCTAAATTGGAGAAAATTTTAGGCAGGTCCTAGACTTCAGCAGTGCTGTGAAGAAGAAAAGGGAGATGAGCACGGACAGTTTCACATATACATTGTGGGCACAAAGGCCAGAGAAGAAACAGTATTCAAAATAGACTAAGAACATCTTTATTTGCCAAACAAAGCAGTATGTTTGGAAATCAAGAGGTGATGGGTGAAAATGACTGATGAAAGGCCTTGAAGTTATCTTTAGCCAGTCATAAGCCCTTGTTTTCCATTTTTAAATGCATCTAGTGCAAGATGAAGAAATGCTAAAATATAAAGGCGTGCACATAATTCTCTAAGTCACAATTTCTTTGGGTTCGTGTTCTTTTTAACTTTTAATTTTGTTTCTTCTCATCAGATTTCCTACCCTGAGTCATCCCAGGCCTCCAAGTTGAAGAGGTTAATGACCAACATATTCTAGCCCATTATTTCAGTTTCTTGTTGTTTTTGTTGTTTTATTTCACTGGGAAATTTTGCTGGGATTTAAAATGGGGTCACACAACAGGAGAGATTGGACCATTCCTTCAACATAACACTCCCATTTTCTCCTTGGTGACACTGTTGTTAACTTTATCTTTCATGAGCACCTTACTTTCAGATAAAACCAACCATCTCCTAGCACAAGTCTTGATCAACAAGTTTTAACTTTTGGACCAGTGAGTCTGCAGTTCATTTTATTCCATTTGTTTATTTTAACCAAATATCATTAACTTGGAATGCTTAATCTTAAGTATCTGATCTCACATCTTCTTGGATGGCTAGCACTTGGCAAGCCAAACATTAACTGCAAGAATAGAAAAGAAGAAACACTGAAACTAGTGAATTCACTGGAAATGGTTTGCAGTCTAAAGAAAACAGGACCATCTGGGTTAAGTTATAGACTGAGCTTTTTGTTTGGTTTGGCTTGGGGTCGGGGGAAGTCTTCCCTATCCCCCTTTTACACTTTTGTCGAGCAGCACAGTGTCAGATATTATTATTCTATGAGTGGCTTTAGGTTTTCTGCAAGGCTACCCTGTTGGACAAGCAAATCTATGTGAATCTCGTACATGATGGAAATTGGAAAGCATTCTCCGGTATGTTCATACAGCTTCCTAAACTTATTTCTCCTCTGCCCTGGCGTGCACAGGGAACATAGTGTATGGTCCAATCTCACCAGATCCAATCACCTCAGGTCCAGGCGAGTAAGACTGTCTTAAATTACCTCCATAGGTGAGTATGAGCCAGCTGACAGCAAAGCATAATCTGCCCAACATGGGCAGGGACTAGTACAGGCTCTCCTGATTGATTTGTGGCTGTCCCAGGGAAAGGAACAGGATGGATGTGGACCCAACCCTACTTTGGCAAGAGGTTATACTGGCCTGGATAGCCCTCAATAAAGGCGTACAGAAGGACTAAATGGTCACTGGGGGATTTCAAAGGTAGGGAAAGTTAGTGATTCTGCCACAAAATTCTATTCTGGATTGAAAAAAACAGCTCTATTTTTATCCACTAAACCTAGGAGAAATTCTTGCAGAATAGCAAAACTAATGGTAGCCAAAGCTAATGGAGTGTTCTAAGAAGTATTTTATTCTTTCCCAGTGAAGCTCCATGTGTATGATGACATTTTCAGAAGGAGCTAAAAGCTATCTTCCCCAAATTAAAAGCACAGTTAGAAAATCTGCTCCAAATACAATGGTCTGCTGGCTTTGAAATATTGCTCCAGAGACAAGCCCCATGGCGCTGGAGAAGACCTGCATCAGCAGAAGGCAGGAGGGGGCGCGAAGACGGTATTTATTATGTCTCGCAACGAACTACTCCATAGGTCACTGCTGATTTCTGTTTACACTGTGCTGACCCTTCACACTCCAGAGCAGTTTGTTCAGCTGTGATCTACAACCGAGAGTACACGCAGTCTGTCATCTGCTGGGCTCCACTCAAGCCGACCGGTGTACCCAAGAAAACAGGCAGTGTTACATACAGAGAAATGCCCACCAACCTGCAGTTCCTGCAGAAAACAGAAAAATTGTCTGTTTTCTCACTTTGCACTTTTGCATTAATAAAAATTACATGTCTTGGGATCCTGGTGTAAAGCACGATCCTAACAAACTGGATTTTAACAAAGCGATTCTTTCCACTTTACATTATGGAAACTGGAAAATGAGCCTGTAGAAACGATCCTATCTGTAGGTCATTATTTCACCCATTTCAGTTAGGAGGTTCAAATACTGACGTGCAGTAGTGCAGTGCTTTTTGGAATGCATTTGTGCCAACTTTTTTGCAAAGGATTATCTGAGGTCACCATGCTGTGGTCGGAGAGAAACCATGGGCAGTTCTGTTATCCTATGAGGTTGATGTTTATGGTCTGACTTATGAGGGTCTGTTTCTTGAACTTGGAGCTCCCTGATCGTTTTATCTACCCATTCAAGAGCAGAAGACTCCTCCTGTCTTCCTGGGTGTGAGAGTTTAACTACATTGCCATGGAAAAAATGTTTTGTGATTTTTCTGAGGCTAAAAACAGTCTCATACCTGTGTAATATAAGCAATAATAATACAGTGTTTGTTTCCCAGACAAATTCTAATGCCAGGGACTAGACTACTTCAGTCATTCACTCCTGATCTGCTCAGATGGGCTCTTTAAAGGGGAATTCCCATATACAGATTACCCTTTATGATGGGCTCCCCTAGAAAACCTTCTATATCTGCCCCCTCCTGTATCAATCTGGCACCTTGTACTTCCCCCTACCACAGCACTCAACACTGTACAGTCACCCACACAACTGGTTATTTGAGGACAGGATCCATCTATGAATCCTGGTGCACCCACAGAGCACCAGTGCCTAGCCCAGTGCCTGACACACAGCAGGCAGTCAATAAATGTGGGAGTGAACAGTGACTCTGTTACTTCTTCCCTAAAACTCAACAGGATCTTGGGCTCTGGGGTCCTGGATTCCTTTAAAAAAAAAAATGAGGTTGGGGGAAGGGAGAGGGAGAGGAGGGGGGGAGAGAGAGAGAGAAAGAGAGAGGAGGAGGAGGGGAGGGGGAGGAGGAAAGAATGAGAAAAGAGGAAAGAAAAGAAAAGAAAAGGTAAAAAGGAAGGAACAGAAGAAGAAAGGAAAGAAAGAAATGAAGGGAAACCCCTAGCTCTGTGTCTAACACAAGGAAGGATGGGCTAATAAAAGAAGTAATGCTGATGAATGTAAAGTGATCAGGTAGGCACTATTTTTTGAAGATGAAACACAACAGAATTTAGAATTCTATTTCCAGCAACATGGCAGACTAATCCCTCCAGGCATAACTAAAATGCTGAATAAAATATTTAAAATGTCATTTGAATGCATGGTGTGGCTGGCAGGGAAATACAGGGATGGATTGGAGGCCAGAGATGAAGAATGTGAATCTCAGAAGTAAGCAAGCAGTAGAGAAAGCACTCATCTTAGGACTATCTAAAAATCCTCAAGAGGCCCAGAGCTCACTTTTTACTCGGCTGCACCCAGTACAACTTGGGGCTGTAGCAAGGGAGCGGGTCAGATTAAAAAGCGTTGGCATAGAGCTGCCCTCCTAACCCCAAATATATATACTTTCAGAGGGTAGGGGAAAGCATTTCATACACTTTACAGAGGAGATGTTGGGCATATATGCCTCATTGGGCTTGAGAATTTCTAATCACAAGTCCCATTTATGTGGGTGTAATGTAAGAATTCCCTCTGTCTGTGTGACTCCCAGGAAAATACATATGGAAAAAATACTTCTTTAAGTAGTCCAGCCATCATATACACAGGCTATGAATGAAAGAGAAAAAAAGGAGGAAGACAAGCCACCTCCATTTCCCAGAAGTTGTACACACCAATTCTGGCCATAACTTACTCATGTGACGATACCTAGCTGTGTATGCTGTCTTTATTCTGGGTTCCAAGGTTCTATTGATGGAGAGAAATGAAAGAATAAATATTGGGGGTAGGGAGCGCTGCCTCTATCTTCAAATATTGAGATGACTCTCAAGAGAGAATTAAGGTAATATTTGATCCTTGGACATCTTTCTGGTTAGTAATAGACAGGATTTTTTGAGTCTCATTGCAGAATAAATTGGTTTTGTTTGTCTTCAAATTTTCATTAAAAAAAGATAACTAGGTAAAAAATATATTTGAAATTGGAAATCAATTTCTTAAATAATAAGAAAAAGGGATGAAGAATCCAAGAGCAAGAAATCATATAAACTGCAATTACAGTTCTTTTTCTCAGGGAGCTTGAAGTTCCTAGTATAGACAGAACTGCTCAGAACTGATGTGACCTTATTGTTTCTTACCTGTTTCCTTTCATTTTGCTCCTCAACACAAATTTCCTCAAAAGAGTATAGAAGCAAAGTCCTCCTGCAAGAGCTAGAAAAACAGGGAAATAGCTAAATGGTTTCCTTTTGGTGGACTGCCTTGCTTAAGGCTTTTTGTTTGTTTGTTTGTTTCAGGTTTCAACTAAAACATAGGAATAATTTGTCATCTTTAAAAGGTTTAAAAAGAGGCACTTTCTATAATAAGATAGCATCTTTAAAAAAATAAAAAACAGATCCACAGCTAATGTAACTAAATGTTCTTTGCAGACGGGAATTGTAAGTTTCCCTTTATAGGATTAGCTTTACATAAAAATTAAATAAATAAAAATCACAGCACCAAATCTGAAAATCCACAGTGGAGGCATGTGAAAGGTGCCTCCATGGCACACAGGTGCCACATGTGAAAGGCATGTGAAAGGTCCCAGAAATAAGGGAGATATTTTATTTTCTGTATGGTGCTGCCAGCTAATGTACCAAATATAAAATAAAATTTATTATTGGTCAAGTATCAAAATGGCAGCGACTGGTAAGAATGGTTATTCTGGCTAAGTTAAAGGGAGAACTAAACTATGTATTGGTTTGGGGATGCAAAGAGGACACTCTTACACACTCTTGCACTCTCATACACCTATATATACAGTTGTGAGTCACAGCAACCACTATATTAGTACAAAAGTTTTCCAGATGGTTCAGCCCTATTACCTGCATTTTCAATATCTCTACTTAGTCCCTGCACATGGGTAGCAATAAATCTACTATAATCTAGTGCCCCAAGAGGAGAGGAAAACAAACCTAAAGCCTCTGTGAAAAAGCGGTTACTTTCTGAAGAGCAGTTACAGTACAGATATTTTGTCCTCTTGCATTTCAAATGACTCTCGATTTATTTGGTAAGTGTATTCCTTGTAGCAGGAATCCTCTGCCCTCCAGTCATCTTCCTTTCCCCTCTATTTTTGAGACGCCCTGGGTCTATGATAGTAAGGCACCAAAATGTAATCCAATGGGCTTAACTCTCTGAAAAACTGGGATCATGAAAACAAAGATATTCAGCTAAGTCACAATTTGAGATGGGTGTATTTTGTAGGATTGTTTTTGGTTCAATGCAATGTAGATCCACTTAAAAAAGTTTAACCAAATATTGTATATTTCTCTTGCAATAAGTCTAGGAGTAGGTCATCCTTTTCTATCTTTTCATTCTGCCATCTTTAGCATTTTGCTTTCATCCTCCCTGCCTCAATATGGCCTCCAGGCATCACATCCACATTCCAGACAAGAAAAAACAAGTGACAAAGAGGAAAAGGAAATATCTACATCAGGAACGCAAAACTTTCCCAGATATCCCTAATAGAATTCAGCTTGTGTCTTGTTAGCCAGAATTAAAAGAAAAGCTGCAAGGAAGGTTATATGATAGACTGTTTTTACTAGACATGTTGCCACCGCAAACAAATCAGGGTTCTAATAGGAAGGATAAGAAAGAATGGTATAAATATTTAATGCCAAAATTCTAGAATTTCAATCCACAGAGAAAGTAATTAGCGTCTCAAAGGAAAGTATAATATCATATTCACTTTTTGCTCTCCAAGTGCTGACACGTAGTCCGTGGTCATCCAGCAGCTATTTCTTGAGCTCTTTTTGTATGCCAGGTGCTATTTTAGGTGCTTGGGATACACCCAGATAAAAATTCTTGCCCCATTATATCTTACATTCTAGCAGGCAGAGCCAGATAATAAACTATAGTCACAATAAATAAAGACTGCAGTTTGTTCAAAGGTGATAAATTCTACAGGAAAAAAAAGTATAGCTGAGTAAAGAGAATTAGGAGAGGAAGGTGGAATGGACAGGTTGTAACAAAAATAACACAAGAATTAAGTATTAGTTTTTCCTTTCATTCCTCAGACCTTTCTAATTTCTGGAACATATAGTATGTTTTATCTTGGAAAAACAGTTCATTATTTTTTTCAACTCCCATTCCTGAAAGTGCTGAATCCAACTGCTGTTATTTACACAAGAAATATCAATGATTGTGTCACGTAGTGTAGTGGGCTAGACATTGCCTCACACAGAGAACTGTTTGCAATTTACTCAAAGGGTCTAATTCGATAAGGAAGAAGGAAAATTCTGAGGAAAAAAGAGCAATCAACGAGGAGAAAACGCTCTTCTGACCTGGTGCCTTCTGAGTGTCAGAGCAGCGCCTTTCTGGGGAATGTGGCTCTTCAACAGACAGTGCAATTGGATTAACTCTCCTCTGCTTAAAATTATAAAAATAAGAACCACCACACACACACACACACACACACACACACACACACACACACACACAGTTACATTTCAATGTAGGAAAAAAAAATCCAAAATCAACATCTCCCAAGGGATTGGGGTTTGATTGATTTTATTTAAAGTCTGGGTGGGTTTCTGACCACTAAACATTTGCTTAATTATCCCAGCAATGAAGAGTGATGCTCTCATTAGCAGGGGTTAGAAGCCCATCTGTGCTCTCTGTTGGTGTTTTGTACAGGATTGTAAACCTGTAAATTGCATGTACAGTTGGGGAGTTAGAAAATTATAATTGCAGCTCTGATATTCATTATCCCATGAACCCGGGTAGAGCAATTTTTTTTCCCTGGGCCTTGGCCTATTTGTGCATAAATTGTAGTTAACGGTACTCTACTGCAATACATAATTTCAACACTATTTTATGCTAAGCCAAAAAGTCTTGCCTTGTGTACTGCTTATTGGCAAAAAGCGATGCTCTCCCAGATCCTGAAGCTGAGGTTATTACAGAGCTCAAAACAATTGCTGCACAATTAGAAAGCAAGAGGAATCTTATTGCTTTTGACTTTGCAAACACAGAAATCACAAAGATGCCACATCCCCTGTCCCTGAAGAAAACCAAAAGTGAATGCGTCTCCAGAAGGATGTGAAACACTATGAGGTGAATTTCACAAATGTCTGGGGAAATGACTGACCCAAAGTCCTTTGATAGTTCCTCTCAGGAGAGGCAAATTCAGATTTTCTGAGGCTTGGAGCTTTTAAAAACATTTTTGTAAAAAAAAAAAAAACATTTTTGTCAGGGAGAGAGAGGTGCTCTTCAGTAAAAGGAATACTTAGTATTTCTTCAGAATTTTAAAAAGTCACAATACATTATTAATTTTTAATAGGAAATATCATAAAAGTCACAAAACGTGTAAAAAACTGACATTTTACCTACAAGCCACACCTCCATAATACTTTTTCCCACATTTTTCATCTGCACCCTTGACCATCTCTTCGTACAACAACGATTTTGAAAAGTATTTTCCGAGGCAGATTTACCATGAAATGGATAAAGCCTCAGCTTCAGGCCCCTCACTCCCACGGGTCCCTTGCAAGGCCCTATACCAACTTCGTATTTTTCTCAATTCCGTTCACGAAAGAAAAAAGATTATGGTGTCTTTATAACTGTGCATGTTGCATTATCGCGTTATATTCCTGAGAGGAAAGAACTTCCATTTACTAGGCTTTGATGAGAACCAAATTTTCTACTAAGAGCTGATGGTGAGACACATTTTCCTTACCAGTTTCTGACTCTATATGCTTCAACTTCAGTTTTTCCTCCACTACTCATATCCTTAGTGCTGAGCTATGAAACATGTTCATGGTGCGAGATAACTCCTTCCCCACACCTTCACAGCACGACACTGGGTCAAGTAGCCAATGGTCAGTAGGAGCCAATGGTTCCTGGAAGCCATTCCCACAGCAGAACAGCTAGGCTAATCCTCTTTCTAAAGAAACATCCACTACGTACTTCTGGAAGTGACTGTGAAACAAATAAACATATCTCACTAAACTTGAACTACATGTATCCCCAACTCAACTTCCTCTTAGCTGGATCCCAGCACACATGGCCTTTCCAGTGCCATCCTATGCAAGAGAAAGAAGAGTGGAAGGAACGTTTGAATGGAAAGGGACCCTGATCTTAAACAATATGTTTAAAACGTTTTATTTTGCATAGTTTATACCTATGACCTTGCAAGTAAGTGGCCCTGAAGTTTAATAATCATTCATTTAATGGTAAATCTTCACTGATTCTCCCGAGTTCTAGTGGCTCCACACATGGTCCTGTTGCGCGCGTGATGGCTCAGAGGAAATAGATGGCTGTACAGGTGTACAACATTCTGAGCTTCAGAAACAGCAGTATGGCATCTCCAACGCTTTTGAATCTGGAGATGTGAATTCTGGTCTGGATTTCAGCTGACACAAATTATTCACTTAGTTGTGGTTCATTCATCTAGCTATCATGACACCGAAAAAATACTTATTGAAGTCTCTCGTCATTAAGAGACTCTGCTAAGATGTGTCGCTGATTGAAAAATACGTCCCTGCCCTTACAGGACCCAGGGTCTAGTGGAGAAGACAAAAAAAATACATAACGCAGACTACATTGGAAGAACAAAGGAGTTATCAACAGAAGTCCAAATTGGAGTCCAAATGGTCAAACTGTGGGCTTATTCAACTGAATATTTTTATAACCTCTGATCCTCGGTTTTACCATCTATAAAATACAGGTGGTAATATTCATCTCACAAGACTAATATAAGGATTAAGGGAGATAAAATTATACAAAATTGCTTAAATATAAGGCTTTCTTTAAATATCACTCCCCGGAAGCAAAAACAATCTTATTCTTTTATATATCTGCTTCTGTTCTAATGCTCCATAAACCTCTGTTCAAAGTAGAATAACAAATAACAGGGTGAATAAATAAAAATAGAAGAGATGTGAGGGCTTCCCAGAGAACATCTGATGTTACCCAAGCCTTGAAGGGCATTTCAAACACAGAGAAAAGATACCAAGAATGTATCGGACAGGAGTCTTTTCAATAACACATGGCGGAAACCCACCTCTAATGGCTTCAGCAAAAAAGGGGGAAAAGTTGGCTCACGAAACTGAGAAATCCAGGGGCAAACTTGGCTCCCCGTTGGCAGAACCCTGGTATCCAAACAATATTCCCAGAACCAGTCTCTCTCCACTGCTTGGCCTGCTTTTCTTCATGTTGGCTTTATTCCCAGGCAGCCTCTTCCCACACCATGGCAAACAGTCACCTTCAGCTTCAGGTTTACATGGGCCCAAATCTGCGGTCTCTGTGGAAGGATTCTCAGATCTGGAATATGCAGATGAGATCACCCATGAAGATGACTGAAGGGTTGGCATACATACCGGGAGGCATTTCGCCCACCCTGAATCTCAGGAACTGAGAATGGGGAATGGGTGGATCCCTAAAAAATCCAGCAGCTACGTAGAAGGAGGGAAGAGACTGCTGGGGAATTCTCCTCAAAGCACATTTCAGGTAGAGAAGAAAATAAGAGCAAAAGCTCCAATGTCTACTTGAGTACATACTGCCCTGGTGTCTGGGAGGATACAAAGGTGAGGGAAATGTGATTCTGGCCTCAAGTAAGGGAGGTAAGGCACGTCGGAAGAAGCAACCATAATCCAAGATAGGAAATCAGTAAAGCCCTAAAAAGGTCGGTAGATGCCATTATTCGTCAGAGAAGGCAGAGATCTCTTTCAGCTCAAATTGGAGACTTTTTAGAAAAGACATGGCACCCGAACTGGATTTTGAAGGAGTCTGTAGGAAAGATGGTGTTCACAAATCATCTGAAAATGGAAATATCACAAAATCAGCTCTAGCATTGGCTTTTGGAGCTGTGGAGTTATTTAGCATTCTGGGACATCAGAACTTCCAGTCATTTTTCAAATCATCATCATGGTCAAACACCAGAGTGGAAAAAAGGCTGATAAGAAAGGTTACAGAGTGGTTTCTGTTGTGGAAAAGAGTTATACTCTCTGGGCTAAAATCTCCACTTTAAATTGTAAGTAATTATATATCCTTGCACTTGTTCCTTTATTCATCAATTTGACTGAGGTAAAATTCCTTTGACTGAGGTAAAATTCACGTAACATAAAATCAACCATTTTCAAGTGTACCATTCAGCATCACCTAGTACATTCACAAAGTTGTTCAATCATCACCTCTATCTAGTTCCAAAACAGTCTCATGTCCCCCAAATGAAAACCCCTACCCCTTACGCAGCAACACCCCCTTACCTCATCCTCCATATCACCAAGTCCCCGGCAACCACTAATCTGCTTTCTGTCTCTACGGATCTACCCGTTCTGGATATTTCATACAAATGCAATCATATAATATGTAACTTTTTGTGCCTTTTTTTTTTCCATTTAACATACTACTTTCAAAGTTAACTGGACCTCATTTGATATCCCCTCCCATATCCTATAATGTGGGGCTACATATATATGAACTCTACACCTAAGTTCCACTGCCTAGCAGCTGTCCTGTGATGGGCCGTCTACCACCTAATATCCACTCACCCTGGTAGTCAGTATGCCCCCAGGGGTCATGTCTTAAGAACTTTTTTAGGCCCTTCTGTAGTCACAGGCCAGTATTCACCTGACACAGAATGTTTGATAAGTTAGCTGGTTGCATGTTGGGTGCTTGCAGACTCCAAAATATATTCTTTGGCCAAACAGAACGCCTTCTCCAAGGACGATCAGTCAAGGGAGCCCAAGAAGTAGGCAGGAAGCAGAGCAGCAGCTCAGATCCAGATCCTTACCCTTTATTACAGAATTTAAATCTCAAAGGGTTCTTAAAGAACATCCTTTTTTTTCAGATCATGAAACTGAGGCCCAAGAAGCTTAAAAAAAATCACCCAAGATCACACAGGTAGAGCATCAGAGCCCACTTAGAAGCTCAGAAATTCTCAGTCTAAATTCAGTGCGCTCTGATACAACATAGTGTCCGATACTTTATACTTTTCTCTCTAGAAGCAAGAACCAAATGTAAGAAGGCAGCAGATCTATAAAAAAAAAAACCTCTCAATCCTGCAAGGAGCTGAGAGGAGTCTCATTTTTTTCATCTGTGCAAATCCAACAGGGAGTAACACTGCAGTTCACAAGGGAAGAAAAGCTGGGGTATCAAAACTGAGAGTAATTTTGATCTTAAATTAAAAGCATATTAATTGATGAGCAATGCTTTCTATCATGTATAAATCTGGAGCTACCATTGATGTTCTTTTTCCCTGTGTGGGGTTTCTCTTTGTCAATATGGCTTATATCTTACTGTTTTATAGCAATGACTATCTGTGTTCCACCATCTCATTTCATTCAAATTTGCTCCCAAGGGCACTGAACATGAATGACCCAGTAATGAGGGAGAGGGTGGGATTTAGGGGACAATGTTTAGGATTCAGAAGCAGTGAGGGCGTCTGACTCATTCTGAGCAGCTAAACTGCTGTTCTCCCTCTCCAAAAATATCGCTTGTAAATGGGAGCTCAGATCCTTCTAGGTAGAAATGCAAGCCTGTAAATATCATGTCAGGATCTTGATTTTTTTTTTGTAACATAAAGTTAATGATGCTTAAAATATGCACAATATGTACCCCTGAGGAGCACTGAATTATCTTCATGTCTGAACTTCTGGGGATGGTCTATAAAGAAAATAATTCAGAAGTGAGTGGAAATAGACAGAATTGTAAAACGCAATTAGGAAGGGGGGCCGGGAAGCCCCAGATGTACGCGCAGCAGAACCAAAGGGAAACAAACCAGTGCCCTGATGTGCTCATCTTTGTTTTCTAATCTCATCTTTGAAAGATTCACTTCCTGGATTTTTGCCTGAGAGATTCGTGAGCGCTTCCTTGAGACAATTTACCTCTTTTTAACTCGGGGAAGAGGTGCTTTTTCAAAAACAAGCCAACTGGACCATTTTCTCCTACAGCACTCAAACCCTCTGCACCTAAAACAAACAAATAAACCAAAAAATAAAATAAAAAAAAACTTCTAACTAGTATTTAGGCTTTCAAAAGCAGGTTGGCTGCAAGCCTCCCTAGGATAATCATTTGCACCTTCCTTCACCCACGCATAATACACACTTTATTCAGCAGATAGCAAAGTCTTTCCCGGTGAGTCAAAGGTCACTTTTTGCTGTATTAATAGCTGCTCTGCGAGGGTCAGTGTTGTGCTATCCTACATTTTTTCCAGGGCCTGGAGATGCAATTTCCTACAATCTGCAGGCAATTTCCCACCAATTTTCTTGGGGAGCTAATAGGCTGTGACAGAAGATGGAGCTAGCAAACAGCAGGCGGCTTCAGAAAAGACAAATTGCATCTCTGCCACCTAACTGGGCAATCTAGATCGACAGAGTTTATAGCTTTGTAGTGTTATTGGGCCCCATGCTAACAGCAAATCATTCACACTGCTCGCTGAATTTCATATTCCCTTCCTTCTGAATTTGTTATTGCCGCACATCACTTTGTAGCACTTTCCCTGGAAACTGCAGTAAAAAAGGCAATCACATATATATTAGTGACTTAAATGTCTCCTAAATTGCCTACCAGAAATTATTAGCATTCAATAATTTCTGTTTACGGAGTTAGGGCTACACTGGCCATTTTTAAGTGATGGGATAGGAAGGCTGGAAAGAAAAGCCAAAAAGGAATGGGTAACAGGTTGAAACGCTTTGGTGGGCACAGAGAGACTCTTTCTTCTTTTGAACAGGCCCGTGTGCTTGTGCACAGTCAAACGTATTTCAACAAATAATATAAGCATTTGTTAAACGTGCCCACAGCACTGATTTATGCTTTGCCTAGATTGTTTTTTAAAAAGTTAACAGTTTAAGATTAACAGTGGAAATGCTTTCACAGAATTAAACAGAAACACCCATATTTTAATTTAAATATTTTTTATTACATAAGTCATACAGGTTCAACCTAAAAGAGCTAGAAAAGATAAGGAAATAAAAGATCTGATTAAAGAAACACCTAGTCATTATATCAACTCAAGCATTTTTGTTTTCACTAACTGAATTTACAAAAGTCCTACTCTGTGCCAGGTGGGGCACAAAAATGAATTAGGCGGGCTCCTGCTACTGGGGGTTTCACGGTCTAGAGGAGGACACAGGCACACAAACAGATAAATGGGAAGACACTGTGCCCCAGCTGTCCGAATGCCACTTTTGAAGAAAGCAGGAACAGACTGCCTGCAAAAGTAAACTGAAGTGAGAAGCAGACCAACTCAGCTGGAGTTAAGTAGTGCAGGTGAATAGTGCAGGTTCTGTTTGAGAGGATCAATGTGGAAAGAGTAACTGCATCTAGAGTCCATCACTTGAAAAGGACACAGGGAATCCCCTGGCGGTCCAGTGGTTAGGACTCTGCACTCTCACCGCCAAGGGCCGGGGTTCAATTCCAGGTTGGGAAACTAAAATCCCCAAAATCGCACAGCATGGCCCCCCCAAAAAAGGGACACAAACTTTAATGTTTTGGACAACATGGTCTACGCTGTAATGATTAAACTGATAGCAGCGTAATATTAGGGTAATTACACCCTCACCCCAGCATAAAAAGGCTGCAGCCAGCCTTGGGGTTACAGGGGCCCACAGAGCAAAGGGTGCCGAGCAGAGTATGTGCCAGAGACAAAAGCAGAATTCCTAGCTCATCTTAAGAATCTCACTCCTAAACGACAGCTATTGCCAAGAACTTAGACAAGCCAGGAATGGTAAAAAAAAGACTCCAGGAAGGCAAATTGCTAATCACGTCCTAAAGATTAGGAAGCACCTGTTCTTTACAGATTAGTAAAAACTGAAGCAGAAACACCTCCCGTTTCTCCGGGCTAGATTAGATGGCTACTGGAAGGATTGTGTAGTCTCTGCTATATTTGCCGATGCCTCCAGAGGAAGTAGTGTTATGATGCTTTCTTTTTCAGCTCATTATCACATCAGGTCTGCATAAAGGTAAGCAAAAAGGATCAGGGGAAAAGGAATACGTTTTTGGTGTGGAACTTTACTTTTTTTTTTCCTTCAATCCTGGGATTTTCGGGGTTGATTTAAGCAGAACACGGTTCGTGGTTTTTGAGGACAGGCAGGGGAGGTTCACCCAATAGAAACTGAAAGGGTTAGAAGAAGATTTCTGCTCTAAATGATCTCTTCCACTTGCCGGTTGTGAGATCTGAAACTTCATCCTCCATATTTGTTCCTATCCCAAAGGCTTGTTTAGATGACTGTGAGCCTTAAAGACAGAGTGTGTTTTTAATCTCATGGATCCAGAGTGAGGCCCTTAATAATCCTCCATATACAATGATGTGTGAGCTGAATAGAATGAAGGATCCCTTAAATAAAATGCAAATAACCTCTTGTATAAACCAGTCATTATCCATGTGTTCCCACCTGAGAAGGTTCCAATTGAATAGGCCTGGGCAAAGGCCCCAGCACCTTCATATTAGATTCTCCTGCAGAGCTAGTTTTGAAAGCCCCTGGGATAGTCATGGGGTGAAAAGAGTGGAATGGACACTAAATGCACATCCGCAGCAAATCTCTAAGGGCAGCAATGACACCCTGTGGAGAAGGCAAGACAAAGGGCCTTCCATTCAAAGCCACACTTTACATCTTACGAGCAATAGGAACTGAACCACGTGACCTAGTCAGAACTTTCTATTTCCTTATCTGTGGTAGTGCAAGTGGTTACCAGGGTCACAGAAGGTAATGCTCGTGACACTCACCCCATTATGGCCAGCACTGGCAGAGCACCTTGCAGAGGGGAGGCTTAGAAGAAACGGCAGCTCTTTCTCCTCCTAGTCTGGAAATGGGTTTTCTATTCCCTGCTGCCCAAGCCATCCCTGGCACATGAAGTTCAAAGCTTCTCCCAGGTCTCAATTTTCCACATGGATTCAGCCCAAGCACTGAGTACAGTGTTTTCTCTCCATCCTCCCTCTTCCCTGTCTCTGTCATTGCATTTCTCTTGGGCATAAATTCCAAATGGATAAGCCATTATGGAATATTATTGCTCCATGCGTGGATGCCCTCAGTTCCTTCTTGTTTCTAGACATAAGGGCTTTTCATCAGATTCTGTACAATTTCTTGCATGCTACATTCACTTCTCTGTTTCCCTAAGTATCAGAAAAGTGAACCCTAAAGTTAATACCGCTAGAACCATAACATACAAAACGGCACCCTGTGGCTTCAAAGAGTCAAAGGGCTTCACTGAGCATTTCACTTGCCGCTTTAAGAATTAGGTAAGGAAGAGACTATAGCTCATTAAATTTCTTAGATAATATAAGGACTTGTCCAAGATCACACAGCATTTCATATATTCCTCAAAGTTAAAAGAAAAATTTATGGAAACATTATCATGACTTTCAGGGACTTAGATACAAAGTGGTCGGACCCTATGACTTTTCTGGGAACACCCAAGAATTAGAAATGAACTAGGAAAGGTCACTGGTGAGACAAAAAATTCCATCTTTCATTTCTGTTTAACCTTTAATACTAAATGCACTTACTGAATCTAAGAATATTTAGAAAGAAATGATGTTGAATAAAATTCGTAAGGCTTGCAATTTTTCATAATATGAGTAAATGAGATAGGATTAAAAATATTTCCTACTTATATTAACGCTGTCCAGTGGGAAAGAAAATTAGTTTACACTTAGTAGAAAGATACATACAATTTTACTGTAATTCAGCCCTAAGGAATTTTTTAATTACCTCAGTAATGAAAAATGTAAAATTACTGAGTGTCTGTGCTGGGATCTTTCAACACCCATTCCTCAGCTTTGAACCACTTGCTATTTTAATATCCAATTTCATAAATATTATATTTCCAAAATGTTTGGCCCTTCAGAAAACAGGAGTGAATGCAAGATAACATCTAGCTATAGCTTGCACTCAACAAGAAGGGAATATCCACGGACTGTGCAGATCCAACTGAGTTTAAATGCCAGCCAGCCATTTCTTAATCAGGAGCAGTGACAAAAATCACAAATTCCATTGCTGCTCTGTCTTCAGAATCAGGTCCAACAAATCAAAAATAACAACCTTCACTAGTTTGTGTGGCCTGGCAAAGGATTAAGCCAAAAAAAATAACATATTTTCCCAATCAGCAAATGTTCCTATGAATGGATTGGCCAACAACCCCAAGTTCATTTCTTTGAATTATATTTTGCATGCAATTCCATTTTTCCAATGATCCATTAGTTAACCAGAAATACTGTACATATTTTAATGGATTAGGAGACCTTAAGGGAATTGATGCATCCCAAATGCAGGCCTCCGGGGACTCTGGTTTATTGCACTGAAGATAATTCTTTCCTGAAAAGGAGCGAGCTTCATTTGAAATTAAGATTTGGAGATCATCAATGGAATCAATTGAGCCAGGAAGTCTTTTGTAATGCATGGCACATGGGAGGCAAATGAGCGTTTGCAGGTTACACGGGAAGAGGAAGGCCTAGCCGGTGACAGAAACCTTTTCCCCTACCTGCATCACTTCAGAGCCTGTAAATGGTATGTTTTGTGAAGGAGACGTAAACATTTTTCTCTGTCAATGTGCTACACCAAGAAGTTCATTAGAGAGAGAGAGAGACAGAGAGAGAAGCGTTGGTCGTGCTCCAGAATGTCTTGACGCAGTTAACCACAAAATAAGTTACTAGTTTATTGTAAGGGCAGCCAGTTTTTAAGTAATGGAGTAATCCACTGTGGATTGCAGCAAGGAAGTGGGACAAAGGGTGTGAAATGAACAGATGGATTTGATTTTAAACAAATTAGACCCATGACAAGGGATGTAACAAGTCATCTTTCAGTTTTCCATGCTATGAGGTAACTTCCCTTGTGACCTTTCCAACCTACTAGCTCATTTTTCCCCTACCAGGAACTCAGGTCTTTCTGGGAGAGCAGCCTTGTGCTTTGCAATTGTAAACTACTGTCTCTTGCTTCTAGGAAACTAATGGAACGAGGCACCACAGGGGACCGCCACCAGAGAATGCTTGATTACTTAATCTCCAAACTATTTGTTCTCTCAATCTCAGACTCATTCCTGGACAGGCTGATAAGAATAAGAACAAGAACAAATGCTCAGGAGATGTCACACCTTTGTAACTCTGGATTCTGAGAACACCCAACAATCTCACAGTGGCATTACCCATCAGTATGGCTGCCACCAACCCCAGGCTGATTCATGACCTGGACCATCTTTGTCCTTTCCACCCTTTCTTTAATCCCACCCCTGCATCCCTGCTCCAACTTCATGCGTTCAGTGGCTGAAAGCTGCCAACGGTGGCCCCTCTGCTGTGAGGCACACCCCCTCCACTAAGTCTGAACTCCCTGGCAGTACCCGCTGCCTCAAAATGTCCTGCTGTCTCCTCACTGTGTCAGTAAAACTCCCATCTCCTCACTGCTAGTGTCAACTACAGCTTTGGAGGGAAGTAATGAGTGTATGTAAATTCATACTTACAGGTGAATGGCTGACCCCTTTGATCTAAATTATAAGTCTCCTAACTGACCCTTCCCTCTAGCCCACCTCCACAGAGCTGCGGTCTAAAGCAAAAACTTGACCAGGTTCTGTTGGTTCCCTGTGACCCACAGAAAATGTGGAAGCCCCCACCCTCACTCCATCTGCATCCCCATCCAACCCAAATACCCACCATTTTGGTCCAGGACAACCCTGCCCCACCCTCTTCCCATTACAGAATCATGCTGCAATATTTACCTTTCCTCTGAACTTCCTTAATTCAAATTAGAACACACTTCTTCAGTCACAACCATTTAGCAGAATCTGAGTTCAAAATCTGAGTTCAAGCATCACCTTCTCTGGAAACTTCCCTGACCTGCACCCACCCAGTAAAGGTCATGGCTCACTTCTTAGTGTCAAAATCTTACCTCTTACCACCTCAAACAGGTCAGAATGGCCATCATTAAAAAATCTACAAATAACAAATGCTGGAGAAGGTGTGGAGAAAGGGAACCCTCCTACATTGTTGGTGGGAATGTAAATTGGTGCAGCCACTATGGAAGGCAGTACGGAAGTTCCTCAAAAAACTAAAAATAGAGTTGCCATATGATCCAGCAATCCCACTCCTGGGCATATATCCAGACAAAACTATAATTCAAAAAGATACATGCTCCCCTATGTTCACAGTAGCACTATTTACAATAGCCAAAACATGGAAACGACCTAAATGTCCATCGACAAATGAAAGGAATACTACTCAGCCATAAAAAAGAATGAAATAATGCTATTTTCAGCAATATGGATTGACCTAGAGATTATCATACTAAGCAAAGTCAGAAAGACAAATACCACATTATATCACTTATATGTGGAACTTAAAATATGACACAAATGAACTTATTCACAAAACAGGAACAGACTTGTAGAGAACAGACTTGTGGTTGCCAAGGGGGAGCGAGGTGGGGGAGGGATGGATTGGAAGATTCGGATTAGCAGATGCAAACTATATATAAAATGGATAAACAACAAGGTCCTGCTGTATAGCACATGGAACTATATTCAATATCCTCTGATAAACCATAATGGAAAAGAATATGAAAAAGACTATATATAACTGAGTCACTCTGCTGTACAGCAGAAATTAACACACATTGTAAATCAACTATACTTCAATTTAAAAAATATATATATCTTACCTCTTTCATGACAGCAACTCCCAGCAACATTCACTTAACCTCTGCAAATTCAACGCTACGTAAATTGTTCCATTAATCAGCTGTAAAATGTGACTGGCATGACACATATATTAAGTACAGAAAAACAAAATAATCCAGTGGGTGAACAAACATCAAAAAATGAGCACGGTAGAGAGAAGCCAATCCAAGGAGGAAGCTTGTAGCTTGTTCCCATTCCCAGAATGAGGGACACAAGGCCTTGTGCTTTGGTCTCATCCCATTGTTAGATGCAAGAGGAAAGGCCCAATGGGGCTGAGGTAGGAGGAACCTAACAAGGTTCCAGAGGTGATGTCAGCCCCAATAGCCACGGGGTGAAGTGGTAAGGATGGCCTGTCTTCCTCCTCTTCTAATACGGCCTCCAAACCCCTCTTCCCTCCAGAGAAGTCTGTCTCTGTCGGCCTAGTTGTCGCCGTAGTGGTGATATAGAATCCAGAAAACGTGTAGCAGGAACAGGGTGAGAGAGGCGACAGGAAAGTAGACGCCATCCGCTTGCTGCTCGGCTCTCGGCGCCTTGTTTCCACGTGGCGCAAGGGACAGAAGGCCCGTGCAGGGCAGAAAGGGAGCTAAACGAGGAGCTGGCGGGTTACGGAGGGTGAGGAGGAGGAGAGAAACTGAAAAGGCACAAGGGTTGGGTCCAGGAGATTCTTCAAGATGAGCAGGTGAGACGCTTTGAGACCGTTCCGGGCAGAGAAAGATTGGGCAACAGAGGGAGGCGTCGCTAAATGTGGCTGCGGATCTCGCGAGAACATAAAGATTTACTTCATGCAAAATGGGGCTGTCCTGGGCTTCTCTGGTGGTGCAGTGGTTGGGAGTCCGCCTGCCGAGGCAGGGGACACGGGTTCGTGCTCCGGTCCGAGAGGATCCCGCGTGCCGCGGAGCGGCTGGGCCCGTGAGCCGTGGCCGCTGAGCCTGCGCGTCCGGGGCCTGCGCTCCGCGGTGGGAGAGGCCGCCGCGGTGAGAGACCCGCGTACCGCCACAAAAAAAAAAAAAAAAAAAAAAATGGTGCTTTCCGTGAGGTGAGGGTATTGACTGAGAAGGAGCAGAAAGGGGCCTTTTGGGGTTCTGGAAACGTTCCGTATCTTAATCTGGGGTGGGGAGGGGTATAGGCTTGCCAGGTAAAATATAGGAAACTCGGTTAAATATTTGGGACAATGAATATCAAAAAAGATTGTTTATCTGGGCTTCCCCGGTGGCGCAGTGGTTGGGAGTCCGCCTGCCGATGCAGGGGACACGAGTTCGTGCCCTGGTCCGGGAAGATCCCACATGCCGCGGAGCGGCTGGGCCCGAGAGCCATGGCCGCTGAGCCTGCGCTTCCAGAGCCTGTGCTCCACGAGAGAGGCCCGCGTACCGCAAAAAAAAAAAAAAAAAAGATTGTTTATCTGAAATTCAAATGTAACTGGGTGTCTTATAAACTGGGTGGATTTGCTAAATCTTGCCACCATAAGGTGGTAGTTACATGAGTACAGGCCAGTGCTTCTCAAGTGGGGGTGATTTTGCCCCAGCCGACAACTCTGGTGACATTTTTAGCTGTCATGACTTCGGTGGGCATGCTACTGGTACCTAGAAGGTAGAGGCCAGGGATGCAGCTGCTAAACATCCTACATGGCACAGGGCAGCCCCCTCAACACAGAATCATCCAGCCCAAATGTCAATAGTGTTCATCTTCGTAAAAAGTCAGCAAGCTGAGGTTTGCTGATATGTTCTTTTTACTGTACATATGTCACAATAAATAAATTTATGACAAAAAATTATTTACTCTGCAATATCAGAGACCTTAAAATGAGTGAAGGTTTGAATTAAACGGGATAGTGCATCTCAACAACATCAGGAAAAAACCCTCTATTTTTAACTACATTTTTTCATGGGAATGTGCTTCCCTAAATTTGAGTCCATGAGGAGATTGGGCAAGGTGGGGCTCCAGGGTTATTGAGTTGCATATTTCTGCAACATTTACCTAAGACTTCATGGCCATGGCTCCTGGGGCACCCCAGCAAACTCACAGGGACGCCATGAGATATTTTACCTTTTTAAGGGAAACACAGAGGCACTCAACAACTGCCAGACGTACAAAATACTAGCTTGAGCTCATTCCCAGTTTTTAGCATTAGATCAGAAAAATCACTATGGAACAGGAAATGAAGGGTGACAGTCTTCAATCTGCTTCCCAAATGTGAGAAGCTGTGAAGTTCCCAGTTGGTGCACACATCCCATTAGTAAGCATGGTCATCTCAAAATATTTTTTTCTTTTGATTTATGTTTATTTCTTTAAATAGCTACCAAGTTTATAAGACACAAATATTATTAAGTTGTTTGAACTTAACTACTTAATAAGTAGAACTGTTAGATATTTCTTTCGGCCTGTGGTGCTGTGAACAGAGAAAATTTGGGAAGCTCTGCCTAAGAGAACCGAATGGTTGTGTAAGTTCAGCAGTATTTATATATTATACATATCACACTATTTTAGTTTTTGAAAATAAGTGTGTCTCTTCTCCTTAAGGAGATCATCTTTGTCAACCTGAAGACAGAAATGTTTGCTAAATGACTATTGTATGAAGGGGAGGAAATGCCTTTTATTTATTTTTTAAACCACTTTTATTGAGATATGATTGACATACAAAGAGCCATACATATTTAACGTACACAACTTGATGAGTCTGGAAACCAACGAGACCAAAGGGGGAAAAGAAGAAAAAAAAAAAAAAAGCAGCTTTTTAGAGAGAGCTTGTTACTCCCAGAATGTAGCTAACATGTGATTTCAATCAATGGGTTAAAATGTGAAAACCCACAAAAAAGAGAAGAAAAAAGGAAAATTTGGGATCAGAAGATTTGAGAAGCAGGGTTTTCTTTCCTCATCTTGACATAACACAGACACAGCAGCCTCCTCTATTCATGGGAGCAGCTTGGCCTTAGTGTGAGAACAAAAGGCACAAGAAAAAATTCTGGACATTAGGGCAGCTGATGTCATGACATCTATCTCATAATCACCAGTGGAAAACAGCCCATTCCTCCATGGGTTAGCACAGAATTTTTCAGTTGTGTTCAAAGCATTGCCACAGACACACTCATTTTGTCACCAGCTTCTCACTTAGCAAACAGCAGCAACACCACTGGGCTTCCAAGCCTGGCTAGGTTCAAATTCCCTGGCTTTCCAGAAGGCATCCAGGCCTCTCCGCTTTTGCACAGGGCAGTATCCCCATGACCCCTTGCAGTTTTCCACGGTTGTCTCATACCCAGTCACTCTCAGGCAAGCACAATTAGTTGCACTGCCTAGTGCCAAGGGAGAAGTGCCAAGCTAGTGAGGAAATGAATCAAAATGAATTGAAATTATCTGCAGAGAACTGACGAGGAAGGCTCCTGCTGCGGCAAAAATCAATGAGTGAAAAAAATGGTCTGCCTGAGAAAATCAATGAAACCAAAATGGGCTGACCATAGAGAAGAATTCTCTCATATACACAGGCCATGCCTGACCTCAGATGTGCTCAGCAAATACAGCCCTTGCCCAGCTTGTTGAAGGGAACATGACCTTTCCTCTGCAGCGGTGCTTCTTAAACTTCAATGTGCACATGAGTTACCTGGGAGCCTGTTAACATGCAGATTCTGATTCAGTAGGTATGAGATGGGGCCTGAGAATCTATATCTCTAACAAGCTTCCAGGAGATACTGATGCTGCTGGTGTGTGGACCAGACTTAAGTAGCAGACATCTAGAGGAATGTGGCTTCTCAAAGTGTGTGGTCCCTCTACCGCAGCATCAGCATCATCTGGGAACTTGTTAGAAATGCAAATTCTTGGACCCCACCCCAGACTGACTGAATCAGAGGCTGTGGGGCTAGAAATCTGAGTTGGTTTTTTTTGTTGGTTTTTTTTTTTGTGGTACGCGGGCCCCTCACTGTTGTGGCCTCTCCCGTTGCGGAGCACAGGCTCTGGATGCACAGGCTCAGCGGCCATGGCTCACGGGCCCAGCCGCTCCGCGGCATGTGGGATCCTCCTGGACCGGGGCATGAACCCGCGTCCCCTGCATCGGCAGGCAGACTCTCAACCACTGCGCCACCAGGGAAGCCCTAGAAATCTGAGTTTTAACAAGCTCTCCAGGTGGTTCTGATGCACTCTCACATTTGAGAACCACAAGTATTCTAGATCTAGGCCATGTTTTCATGTAGGTCCCTGAGCATCTCTACCATGAAAACTTCTCATGGTAAGCAAACCTAAGATCCATTGCCTTCCTCTGAAATCATCATCCTTAAATCTCTATTTTATGTTGTTAACTTTTCACACGCTCTTATTTGTCTCCTAAACTATATCAAGAGCTATTGTCTACCAAACTACATCAAGAGCTATGAGAGCAGGGTCATAACTTGCAGAGCTCTGCATCTCCAGCTGCTTTAGCACTGTTTGCTATATAGCATGTGATCAATAAGCACTTGTTGATAGGCTGCTGATG
Source organism: Pseudorca crassidens (assembly GCF_039906515.1). Lineage (NCBI taxonomy): Eukaryota > Metazoa > Chordata > Mammalia > Artiodactyla > Delphinidae > Pseudorca > Pseudorca crassidens. Next base: position 39,149,753 of record NC_090302.1, on the reverse strand, counting down.
TTAGGTGGATTCACAGTGAAGTCAAATACGGCTGAGAAGCAGGAATTTAGTTGCTAGGTTGAGCATCCTCTTCAAGTAACTAAAATATAGGTATCTGCATTCATTATCTAATGCTGCATAACAAACCACCCCAAAACTTAGTGGCTGAAACAACAATACTCATTTGTTATCTCTCATTGTTTCTCTGGATCAGGAATTTGGGGCTGGCTTGGCCGAGCAGTTCTGGCTTGGCTTATGGGTCTCTGATGAGGTTGTAGTCAGATATTGGCAGGCTGAAGTCAACCAAAGGCTGGACTGGGCCTTAAAGATCTGCTTCTAAGATGACTCGCTCATGTTGCTGGCAAATTGGTGCTGGTTGTTAGAAGAGGCCTCAGTGCTTCTCCACTGGGCTGCTTGAGTGACCTCACAATGTGGCAGCTACTTTCCCCCAAAGGAAGCCACCCAGAAGGCCAAGGCAGGAAGTCCCATACTGTCACTTTCTTAGTATTCTTTTGGTCACACAGGTTAGCCCTGGCAACACAAGGGCCTGAATACCAGAGGCAAGGATAACTGGAGGCCATCTTGGAGGCTGGTAATCACACGTGTATCTTCAGTTTGGCATAGGCATTGAGTTTGCTCTCAAGGAGTTCACAATCTTGGGGAGGGAGAAAAATAGTAAACAAGTTCACAAACAAAGGACTTAAGACAGAAATACACGCGTGGAAAAAAAGAAAGCAACAACAGAAGTAGACGAGGTGGGGGGTAACTTTAGATAATGAGGTCAGGGACTCTCTGAGGTAGTGAAATTTGAGCTAAATGATGAGAAGGAACTTCCACGTGGCAACCAGGCAGGGGGAATGGTTTGTGCAAAGGCACTGGACAAACTTGAACAAGCTTGGCATGTTTCAGAAAGAGAAAGAAGCCAAGTGTGGCTAGATGGTAGAGAAACAGGGAGTGCCAGTGAGGAGAAGCCAGCATCCAGAGAGGCAGGAGGCAACCTGTTTTTTGTCTCCAAAGCCGAGAAAAGAGAGTTTCTACAGCAATCAACTGTTTTAAAAAGCTGCTGAGAGGTTGAACAAGAAAAACATAAAGAACTGGCCAATGGATTTGGCAAGGAGAGCCCTGGAGACCTTGTCAAAAGCAGTTTCCGTGGCATGGCTGGGATTAAAAGCCTGATGAGTCTGTTGAACTGAGGCTGGAGGTGAAGAAACAGTGGCAACTGGCATGGAATTATTCTGAAAAGAACTGATGTGATAAGAAGACAAATGGGGCAGCACCCCTGAGGGCGTGGAGTTAAGGAAACTTTTTTGTTTTGATTTTGGTCTTCCGGTTTTGGCTTTTGGTTTTAAAATGGGAGATAGGCCAGCCTACATGAAGTATGCTGAAGGGAGTGAGGTGAGATACATAAGTCTCTGGAACATAGCAGTCACTCAGTGTATGCAGTTCTCATCCTTACCCTTGTGACTGAATTTTCTTTAGACCCAACTAAATCGAGACAGCTAATTTGGAAACTTGGGACTTTTTTTTTTCCTGATTTCATTGAGAATTGTAGTTCTTTTGGTAGCTCTTCTCATTTAACCCATGAGTAGCTTTCCTTTTTTTTATTGAAACGTAGTTGATTTACAATTTTGTGTTAGATTCAGGTGTACAGCAAAGTAATTCATATATATATATATAAAATTTTTCAGATTCTTTTCCATTATAGGTTATTACAAGATATTGAATATAGTTCCCTGTGCTATACAGTAAATCCTTGTTGTTTATTTTATATATAGTGCTGTGTATCTGTTAATCCCATACCATGAGTAGCTCTTTAGACTTTAGTGTCTAATTTCTAGAGTTTATGGAAGAAATAAAGCCATCTTTTTTCTACAATATGCAGTTTTAAATTCCCACTGCTTAAGACTAGTCTCCTTTCTTACAGTCTTCTGCTTATTCCTCCTGAGTTTTTGTGACTAAACGAGGCTGGGTGCAGAGACTCAGCCCCAGCTCTGCCCAGCCTAGGGTGTCTCCAGTGATCTCAAAGGGCAGTGAAAATTTTCCTACAGATTATTGAAATAGTCAACTTTTATTTACTTTAAGTACATATATATGCCATAAAGGAGGGCTCTTTTTTTTTTTTAGCCAGAACATCCCATTGCTGCCCTGAGGCACATGGGGAAACCACAGGTCCCCTCAGAGGTTGCGATACGCAGTGCACAAGCAGACTCTCTTGTTCCCCAACTGTACCTAATGAATATTTTCCTTTTCTGTGTGTGCCACAGCCTGAAGATGATTGGGAAATACTGATTTAAAAACACTGAATAGGAGTAAAAGTCAGTCCAGGCCTTCTTGCTTTTTTCCTGTCTCCTCCTGGATGGACCCCTAGCTGTCCTCCCAACCTCCATGGTCAGCCCTGCCCTTCTCCCTTGGAGAGTCCTACCCTCTTTCAACTCAGCACCTTCTATAGGACAGGGTTCTACTTAGGTTTAAGGTTGCTGCCTGGAGAAGGAGGTGAAGGAAGAGACTTCAATAAAATCAGTGATCCTCATGTGTACGTAGGTTACTGTCAATCTCCCTGGTTGCTGTGAGTTAGCACGAACCCTGCTCCGGAATCCCTACTCCAGAGGCAGTTAATTAGAAAGTGAAGAACCCTAATCAGGAGTACATACTCCAAATTCTGTAAGTCCTTCAAATATTATCTGAATCAGAACCAAGTATGCCGTAATTAGCATAGAGATGTTAGGTTTCAGTTTTTCATTGGGAATATAGGTGTTTTCAAGCTGTCTACTCGGCTAGAATGATTATACGTGTACCACCGTCCTGTAGGAACAAAGCAGTAAGCACAGGAAGGCCTGCAGCCCAACAGCTTCAGGGCAGTCCCCAGTTCCAGAATACCATGTGTGCCTGAATGGACTGTTGCCTGACCCAACTAGACTTGCTGATGTCTCCAGGCAAAGCACTGTTCACAATGCCCACAAGGACGGAAAACAGGGGCTGCACCAGGCCTAGAGCAGACGTCATATGTTTCTGAACCTGTCTCCTTACAGAAGCCAGAATACTCTGAGACCAGCTTCTATTTTTAACAGACCACCTGTCTCAGTTACCTGCTGCTGTGTGACAAACCACCCCAAAGGTAGGGGCCTGAAGCAATGATTTATTAATTTTCAGAATTCTGTTGGTTGGCCATGTGAGTCACTGTGGTGCTGGTCTCATGCAGGTGTGTCGTCTGATGGTTTGCCTGGGGCTACATGTAGGCTTTTCAGATTGGTTTCTTTCACTTAGGAATATGCATTTAAGTTTCCTCCATGCCTTTCATGGCTTGATAGTTCATTTCTTTTTAGTGCTGAGTAATATTCCTTTGTTTAGATTATCATAGTTTATGCACTGTAGTGTTCTGGGTTTTCCAGGAAAACAGAACCAGTATATACACGGCGGGAGAGAGAGAGAGAGACAGAGAGAGAGAGATTGAGAGATCACATGGAATTGGGTCATGTGGTTATGGAGACGGACAAGTCCCAAGATCTGCAGTCGGTAAGCTGGAGACCCATGAAAGCCAATGGTGTAGTTCCAGCCCGAGTCAGAGTCTGAAGGTAGGAGAAGACTGTCCCAGCTTGAAGACAGTCAGGTAGAGAAAACATGAATTCTCACTTAGTCGTCTTTTTTTTGTTCTCTTTGGGCCTTTAAGTATTGAATCAGGCTCACCCACATTGGGGAGGGCAATCTACCTTACTCAGTCTACTGATTCATATGTTAATCTCATCCAGAAACACACTCACAGACACAACAAAATAACGTTTAACCAAAAGTCTGGGTACCCTGGGGCCCGTTCACACATAAAATTAACCACCATATACAGTCACCTACTGAAAGACATTTTGGTTGCTTCCGAATCTTGACAATTATGAATAAAGCTGCTCTGAACATCTGTGTGCAGGTTTCTGTGTGGACATAACGTTTTCAGCTCTTTTGGATAAATACCAAGGAGCACAACTGCCGGACGGAATGGTAAGTATACGTTTAGTTTTGCGAGTAGCTGCCCAGCTATCTTTCAAAGTAGCTGTACCGTTTTGCATTCCCACTAGCAATGAATGAGTGTTCATCCACGTCATCAGATTTTTACACCAATTTTGATATTTTAAATATTGCAGTAAAACATGATTTATCTTGATCACTGAGATTTTTGGCATCACCTTAAACTTTGAGGCTCAGTCCTCATCTCACCCTAATCCTGGCCCTGGATGCAGTTCCTTCAGGACAGAAACCATGTCTTATTATTCTTTTTAAATAAAATATGGCAAGTAGAGCACTTAGTAAAGTACCTGACATACAGTAAGTACTCAATAAATGTTAACCATAGTGTGATTATGTCCTTCAAGGAGCACCTACCAGAGTTACCTGCACATAGTAAATGTTTGTGGAATGAAGTAACGGCTTTTTACACAAATGAAGTATCCTCTTACTTTTCACATATTTTAAAGGCACATTATTCTCTGTTTTGTCAGGCTGAGCAAATTTGGTGTCTGGGGCCTGTCCATATGTTTATATTCACCTCTAACATGTCAAGCGTTGCATTTTAAAAAGTCAAGTCTAGTGCTTTTAGGTAGCAAATGCTTCCATTGAATCCTGGATGGAGAAAGGATTTTCTATTCAGGCTGGGAAAAAAAAACCTGGTTTCCTCTGCCTCTCTTGTGAGGGAATGTGATGCAGATATGCATTTGCTCTGGGATTCTACTGGTGATTAAAATAACATTATAAGGGACTTCCCTGGTGGCTCAGTGGTTAAGAATCCACCTGCCGGGCTTCCCTGGTGGCGCAGTGGTTGAGAGTCCGCCGCTGATGCAGGGGACACGGGTTCGTGCCCCGGTCCGGGAAGATCCCACGTGCCGCGGAGCAGCTGGGCCCGTGAGCCATGGCTGCTAGGCCTGCGCATCCGGAGCCTGTGCTCCGCAACAGGAGAGGCCACAACAGTGAGAGTCCTGTGTACCGCAAAAAAAAAAAAAAAAGAATCCACCTGCCAATGCAGGGGACATGGGTTTGAGCCCTGGTCTGGGAAGATCTCACATGCCATGGAGCAACTAAGCCCATGCACCACAACTACTGAGCCTGCTTTCTAGAGCCTGCGAGCCACAACTACTGAGCCTGTGAGCCACAACTACTGAAGCTCGCACGCTAAGAGCCTGTGCTCTGCAACAAGAGAAGCTACTGCAATGCGAAGCCCGCACACCGCAATGAAAAGTAGCCCCCGCTCGCCACAACTAGAGAAAGCCTACGCACAGCAACGAAGACCCAACGCAGCCAAAAATAAATAAATTTATTTAAAAAAATAAAATAACATTATGATTCAATAAAAAGTGCACAAGGCAGTGTTGCTTGCACATGTCTCTGTCGTTGTTTTCTTTTCTTTCTTTTTTTTTTTTTTTGCAGTACGCAGGCCTCTCACTGTTGTGGCCTCTCCCGTTGTGGAGCACAGGCTCTGCAGCCATGGCTCACGGGCCCAGCCACTCCGCAGCATGTGGGATCTTCCCGGACCAGGGCACAAACCCGTGTCCCCTGCATCGGCGGGCGGACTCTCAACCACTGCGCCACCAGGGAAGCCCCGGTTGTTTGCTATTTAAAGTTCAAAAAATAAAGTATAATTCAGACCTGACTTTAGGGTTTGCCCTAATGTTTTATCAAGTCTAGTTTTACTTGATCGGCATTCATTTCTTCTACGATTTTCCTCACATGCTAGAATCATTGAAATGTGGATCCGAATGACTGAGGATTTCAATCACCGGCAAATTATAGAACTGCAATTCCTAAAACAGAAGTAGCCGTAAACTGGAGTCATTCAAAATATAGACAGTTATGAGAAGAGAATCTTGTGAAACAGCCTATGGAAACGCCGGGAGAAAAGTTTCCCATTCCAACAGGACAGTCACTGCTATTTCTGTGACTGTGCCTGGAAGCTACTCCAGAAGTTCTGGCACTTACGCAAGGCAAAGCATTTAATAACCTGCTTCTGAGCAGCTGTCAATTAACAACGTAAGGAACAACACACTACATACAATGAAATTTCTGTTTAACTCAGATCAAAGGCTTATTTATACCCATTTCTGTATTTCCCAGCCTACTTCAAAGAAATCATACGTGCATCAAGGGCTTTAGACAAGCCAGGTGGGATGCCGGCCTTGCCCGCCGCACAGTCAATTTGAGGAAAGCAAGAAGGGAAGGAGGAGCAGAGAAAATGGTAAGTTTAACGGTTTTCAGCTTGTGAAAATATTGGCTAACTGGTGATTTATCTTCGTGTTTCTCTCTCCAGGAGGGGGAGAAAGGCCAGCACCAAAATCCATTTCAGCACTTTTCTCATGTGAGTCATTCAACCAACCAACCCTTCAGCACTTCGCCCTCAGAAAACGTGTTGAGTTGTGGCTTATGGGAAGGAAAGCTTCCCTTGGCGGGGATGCCGAGAGGAAGAGGAACGTGGCTGACTAGGGCAGTGTGGTCTCCGGCAGAGCTAGTTGTAGAGGGGGTATTGCTCTGAAGATGTGTTTTATCAGTCAGGCAGGTTTGTGCCACAGAAATTTAAGTTTATATATGTCATACCACCATTAATAGGTAGCAATTTATATTTACCAAGTGCAAATAATCCATTGAGGTTTAAAACTTAAACAGTGAACATCTAGTCAATTTAATCTAAATAATCTAAGTCTAATGTTAGTAGAGGAGCCCAGAATAGATGGGATACTGAAGTGTATTTTTATTTTAACAAAAGCCAACTGGAAAGGCAAAAATTCATACTGTGAGTAATCCAGCATCTCTACATGGCAACGGTGAGAGCTGAAATGACTTTGAAGCACTCCGTTCCTTTTAAAGCGTCCCTTCTGCTACTAACTGTCCCACATTACTAAAAAATAACCAACCCCTGTTGAAATGTTCAACTGAACTGCAGCCGTGACAGAGCATTTTTTTAACGGCATTTCCCTTACCTGTGCGGGATTCAGCTCCACAGATGCTAGAGACGACTTAGAACTTCTCAGTTATTTAGATGTGTACGTTAAGATTTCCAACTACTTCATCCTGAGAGTCCACATCTTCTAGAAGGGAAAACATCTAAAATGGATATAAATTAGTAAACAATATGACTAAATGTTTAGGCAGAGATTAAAAACAACACTAAGCTTTACATTCCATGTACTGAAGGTATGAAAAGCCCACCTCGGAATACCTTCCATGTACTGAAGGTATTCCGAGTGTCAAAATATCTGATAAAATAAATTACAGCCACTAGCAGATAGTCATCATGCTGCTAAGCATTAGTTCAGAAATTAGAAAGACAAACATGGTAGACAAGGTTTGCACATTGACAAAGTGGCGACGATGGAAAGCAGTAATAATCACCTGGACCATATTCCTGAATTCTTATTTGTTTGATAAAAGGTTAGAAGAGCAGACATCTTGCCTGGGTGAATTCTATTTTATTCACTCTTCAAATAAAAGTCTTTCGAGCCCAACAATATGTCATGGGATTGTACAAATTGGCATTTGAAGATATCAAAAGGATGCCTGACACCTAGAGAGACACGGAGACACGTGACTTCACTGTCAGTTGCTGGCTTTTCTGTTCCTGTTTCCATGACATTACATAGGCGGGGGGGGGAAGGGCGAGTTATGGGTTGTGTTAGTTCATTACTTCAAATAAGATGCTTGAACCCTTTACCTTCTTTGCACCCATCTGATACTGGTTTCCCCGGTAACGGAATCAGGGATGCCACCCACCCCCCACCCCAAGAGCTGAGAGCAGGAACTCTTACTTTACTGATCTCGGAAGATAACACTGAAGGGGAGAGTCATGAAGGCTACGGTTCCTGGGTTCAGCCAAAGGGGTGAAAGAAGAAAAGGAATTAAAGTGACCTGAAACTTCATAAGGCTTTAAAAAAAAAATAAAACAAGGGTTTCTTTAATTCAAAATCTAGTCATTCAAGTAAAACAAATATACAGATGATGGTCTGCCAGGGACCTTAAGAAGTGCCATGCCACAGGTCTCAACAGCTCCTCTCCCCACGGCTCATACTCATGCATTTTCTTATGCATCATGCTCACTTTGCTTAGAGGGGAAGAAAAGAAAAAGGAAAATTCCAGACTAGGGCTCATTGGGTCATTTTCTTCCTGTAGATCAGTGTTTTCTTATACTGAGTGATTTGCTTTCCAAGGGACTATAGTTGTTTTTAAAAGGATTTTCACTGCAGACGGTACGTTAAATGGAGAATGTGGTAGCATTAAAATGACTGTCTGCTTAAAAAAATAATATACAAGAAACCATAGGGGAAAGAAAAGAGTGGCCATTAAACTAAACTATTAAGAATGGTTGCACTTTACATTCCAAATGTGAAGTTATGTATTGGGGCTATTACAATTGCAGAGTGCTGTGTAGTGGATTCAGTAGAATGGCCATGTAAATTGAAAAGCAAACTAATGTCTCTTCAAGCTCTGGAAACCACAGAAGGAATTTGCTCCCAAGTGGAAAACTCTAGGCAATCAACCAATGAATCACTCACCCAAAGAACAAGAGCTTTGTCTTTCTCATCAACTGTCTTTTACACAGAAGTGAGATACGGGTCACTTCATACAATAAGAAAACCAGAAGGGCATAGGTTTTGTCACAGAGACCTCACTTGAGTGCTGATGGTTTGTATTATGGAAAGGGAAACAGTGTGTTCCTTTCTTTCATTTTGCCGTATAAAACATTCTCATGAAATATTACAACTGAAATGCTTGATAAAAATAAAACTCTTGATTGAGACGCTTGTGTTGGGTGGAGGGAACAGATTTTACTTTCATGCAAACAAGAAAGCCAACTACAAACATGAAAACTAGGCTTATAATATATTCACACCCTATGATCTAAAAATCCCATGCTTGAGGTTATACCAAAGAAGTAGTTCAAAAGAAGAAAAAAGTTCTATACATGGAGATACTTGATGCAGTAGTGGTTATTAGAGTTAAAATGTGGTAAAAAAAATAATAATAACCATGCAACACTGCAGAAGTAGCCTAATAAATGGTGGTGTATCATTTGATGGAACTAATAAAAATAACTGAAGACTATGCAGATATATGGGGGGAAAGAACTTGTGATAGTTTAATGTGAAGAACAGAATACCACAGAATGAAATGAGTGCTGTGCTTACATGTGAATGCACATAGAAAGAGGCTTAAGGGAAATACCGCAAAAATAGAAATATTAGGATGGAGGCGTTTGCAGTTTTTTTTAAGCTTTATAGTTCCTTCCTTAGTGACATAGATCTGTATAGATTCTACATATATAAAAGACAGTAATCTGATTTTTGGACCCTCCTGCCTTACTTGTGTAAGTGGCTTTGCATGTTGGCTATTGCTTGCTCAGTCGGTTTCAGAGCATACAATAAAACTGGGTTGTTACACTGGTTAGCTCTCTAACTAGATACAGAGGGAGGAAAATAAAGAAATAGTATCAGGTTCTGCTTACAGCAAGGGCGATGGCCACATGCATCCAAAAAATGCTGACACTGACAATTAACAAACAGGTAGAAATTGTGCAAGCCTTAAAGCACACTCCTTTTGGGTGAAATGCATAGTATAGCCTTTAAAACTGCAAGAGATATATGCCATCCAAACTCTAAGGAATATTGATGCATACATTTTCTTCCTAGAGAGAACAGTCTGAATGATCAGTGTTCTAAGAGATGAACGGTACCCTCCCAACATACTTACTGACACTGTCAGCATCTTTTTCAGAGCTGAGATAAGCTATGAAGAGTAGACCTACACCAGTTGCCAGCAGACGGTGTCAGGACCGAAACAAGTCTGCAGCACCTCTATAAGTGCTGCAAAGCAATTCCAAGTTTCTTTAGAAATTGCCTTTTCAAATGTTGACACCTGAGTTTGGTTATTTCTAGGGAAAGATGCCAGCTCAGAAGGTCTTGGACACAGAGGCCTGACTTTACAAGACCCACAGATGTGCTTCAACAGACTAAACTGGAGTTGCTGACAGTGCCAGTTACTGATGTGCGAGCTTGAGTTCATTCTGAGACCATCTCCTCATTGCCCAAGGCATTCACAAATAACAAGAAGCAGGTAAGTTCAGTGGTCAGCCAGACAGGGACTCAAGTGGCAGCTTCTCAAACAAGAGTGACCAGCCAGCATCATGTTAAATTCTCAACATGGTTAAAGTCTCAAAAAATGATAAAAATTTGTAAATTTTGTTTTAAAAATCTCAAATTTCTTAAAATTGTTGAATTCTCAAAAAAATGGCATCTCATTTAATGCCTGCAACAATGCTGTGAGGTAGGCATTTTTATTACAATTTGACAGTTGAAGAAAGATCCTGAGGGACTAAGGAACTTGCCCAAGGCCATGTACATATGAATGTAGGTATATGTATACATATGAATCACCTCTAGTATCCTTACCTGATGGGAGTTGATTCCAAATGCAGTGTTCTCCTAACAGTGCCCAGTTTGTGTCCTCATTACAAGTAGGATATTACTCACACAACTACAGAAGAACCTTTTATTTTAAACAACAAAAATGCTATAGAAGTAGGTTATAGTTCCCTGCTTTTAACTCATTACTAACATTTACCGTCATTGTGGTTTCTAAATTACCTCCTTGAGGCCAGCAAAGAGTAACGATGGAAAATAATTAACACATGTAATTATTATAAACTATTGATTCTTAATATTGAAAATAAAACCCACAAGTTTATACAACAGAAAGCTATCTTGAAAAAATTGGACATCCACTTTAAGTGGCTGAAAGAAACTCGCAAGGGTCTATGAAAGGTTTTCTAGGAATTGTTAACAGGACAGACATATTAAGTATGAGGACAGGATGATCAAACAGCTGAGATCTTTAGGATCCTTTCAAAGAATGAATATAAGTTAGAACAAAACTAAATGGGGAAATGAGATATCATATATGGCCCATCATTAGCAAATATTCTTTAGAGTAAGAACAATGTGGTCAACCTGAAACAAACTAGCATTGCCATGCTTTGCTGAGGGTAGTATAAATGGGCCCAATATTTCTGGAAGGCAATTTGGCAGTGAATAATATCAATGATCTGAAATATCACTCTATCTCTTGATGCAGTAATTCCATTTCTTGGGATTAACTCTAAGGAAAGGAACAGGAGTAAGGCGAGAATATGATATACAAACATTTTCTCTATAAGAATTGTATCTCGGTGTTCGAAATAGCCTATATGCCTAATAAAAGAGAAAGGGCAAGTTAGAGTAAACCCAGCATAGTAAGTTGTTTGTGAATAACTTTTAATAATAAAGTCAACTGAATAGCAAAAACCCTCAAATAACCTAATTTTTTAAAATGAGCAAAGGACCTAAATAGACATTTTTCCAAAGAACACATACAAATGGCCAACAAATACATGAAAAGGTTTTTAACATCACTGATCATCAGAAAATGCAAATCAAAACCACAAGGACATATCACCTCACATCTGTTAGGATATCTATAACCAAAAAAACAAGAGCTGACAAACACTGGCGAGAACATGGAGAAAAGGGAACTCTTGGTGGGAATGTACATTGGTTGAGCCACTACGGAGAACACTACAGAGGTTTCTCAAAATGTTAAAAATAAAACTACCATATGATCTAGCAACCCCACTTCTTTGTAGACATTCAAAGGAAATGAAATCATCTTGAAGAAATATGTGCACCCCCATGTTCATTGCAGCATTATTCACAATAGCCAATGTACAAAAACAATATACCTTGTGTCCATTAACAGATAAATGGATAAAGGAAATGTGACATATGTAAGTATATGTATGCATATATATATATATATATATATATATAATGGAATTATTATTCAGCCTTTGAAAAGGAAAGCCTGCCATTTGTGACAAGATGAAATAACCTACAGAGCATTAAGCTAAGTGAAATAAGCCAGACAGAGAAAGACAAATACTGCATGCTGCATTATATGTGGAATCTAAAAAAAAAAATTCAAACTCATAGAAACAGTAGAGGATGGTTGACAGGGGTTGAGAGAAATAGGGAGAGGTTGGTAAAGGTACAAAATTACAGTTATAAGATAAATAAGGTAGAGGATGATAATAATAATGTATTGTATAACTGAAATTTGCCAGGAAAGTAGAACTTGTGTTCTCACCCAAAAAAAAAAAGGTAAATATGTGAAGCGATGCATGTGTTAATTAACTGGATGTGGGGAATCCTTTCACAATGTATATGTATATTAAATCATCATGTTGGACACTTTAAATATTTTACTATTTTATTTGTCAATCATACGTCAAGCTGAAAACAAAAGAAAAAGTGAGAAGCAGGTTCCAAAACCACATGGACAAGTAGGTAGAACAGTAGAATTAAGACAATGGGCTTTGCAATCTGACCACCTGGGTTAAATCTCACTCTATAAACAATTAGTTGTGTGATCTCAAGCTGGTTACTGAATCTTAGTTTCTTCAGCGGTTAAATGAGTATGAAACCAGTAACTACCTCATTGGGCTTTTGTGAAAATTCAATGAGATAACACAAAGTGTTCAACTGTCCTTGGCACATAGTAAAACACTCAACAAATTGTTCACTTGTTCGCTATTATTAATCATCTGTACTATAGTTGATATAATTGGCATAAAAATAATATATTATTTCTAAGTGGTACAATTATAGGTTTTTATTTTCTTCTTTGTACCTTGCCATATTTTCCAAATTGAAAATCAGAGATATATGATACTTTTATGAATAAAAAAATAATCATGAGAAAACAACTGGAAGCCCTTGGACCAGCACCTGGAACACAGCAGTTCTTCCAAATACTTGCTGGAGCGTCAGCCACCGGCGGCCCTAGCCAGCTAATGTCAAATGAGTAATTCACATCCAAGACTGCTGAGAGCTGCCTGCCCGTCTCTTACCGTTGGTCTCCTTTGGGCAGTGACTCACCCACATGCCCCTCCATTACTGCCAGTAGATTCTTCCCCAGTGCCCCCCGCTGGAATAATTTCACCTTAGCCCAGTGACCGCCCCCATGTTGAGGTCACCCACTCAGTAAGCACTGGCTGACTGACTGAATCTAATATGATAATTTGAAGAAGAAAAACATTCTATAAAGTCAGCAGCTTATTGTTCTACATACAGTAAGTATTCCGGTTTTTGAAGAACAATTTCTAACTTTTAATTATGCATCACCACTCCAACATTGTGTACATTCTCGAGGCTTCCACTACATGAGGTGATTATGGTAGGTTTTCCAAGCCTTATAATAAGACTCACATAATTCACACTGAGTAATGGCTAAGTAAAAAAAAAAAAAAAAAGCAACTTTTTTAAGAGCTCAATTTTGGTTTAGACCTATTATAATATTTAGCTGCTAAAGTTAGTTTTGGGAACAGAGACTAATGTAAGAACAGCAACATCCAAACAGTATGCCTTGCATTTTATTTTGGTTTAGACCTATTATAATATTTAGCTGCAAAAGTTAGTTTTGGGAGCAGAGACTAATGTAAGAACAGCAACATCAAAACAGTATGCCTTGCATTTTATTGTCATTTTACTTTTAATCCTCAGCCCAAAGCCAAAAGTATACGGTTATTCCAGTCTTAAGAGAATATGAATATACTCTAATAGTTGATAATTCTACTGTAAAGATTATTGCTCTAGATTAGCAGTTCTCAAAGTGTAGTCTCCAGACCAGCAGCCTCAGGAACAGCTAGGAACTTGTCTGAGAAATGCAAATTCTCAGGTCCCACCCTGACCTACTGAATCAAAAACTCTGAGTCTGGGACCCAGAAATCTGAATTTTAATTAGTCCTCCTGGTGATTCTGATGCAGACTATAAAGTCTGAACACCAAACCACTTCACTGTTGAAGTACTAGGACAAAATATGAAGCCAGAGAAGTTTTGGCTGTCTGGAGAGAAAGTTCACTGGGGCAGAAAATGCGCCTCACACAAGCTTCATCTTGCTCAGGGGAGCCTGAACCTGTGGTGATCTGCCGATTTCACTGCCGAAGGAAGAGTGAAGAGAAGATATTCTTGAGAAACAAATAAGCCACGATCTACAGCAGGGCGGAGGGTTTGAAATGTCCTCCCTCACGCTCAAGCTGATGGCAGAGGAAGCAATCTCTTGATGGAATTAAACAGCATGCTGAAATTGAGAATTTGATCCCTTTCTCTGATTTGCTGGAAAACTTTTGGGAAAGTCACCACCTCGTTGTGCCATTAGCAAAAGTGCAATTTTAAAAATCCCTGTATCAATGCTTTGGAGCCCGTTGCTACTTGCCAGTCATGAAACAGTCAAAGAATTAACCCATCAAAAATCCCATCTCTCAGCCACTGTGAGGATGATTATAATTTATGTCAGAAACTTCCCTATCATCTATCTGCCAAATAACAAAAACTTTAAAAATGTTAATTATCATATTGATGAAATATGTTGTTCTTCTTATGAAGTACCAGAAACATCTAGTTATGAAAAAAGGCATTACAAAACCAGTCTCACTAGGCCTTCAATTTTTACCCAGCAAACTTCAATCCCACGGAAGAGCCACGTGGCAGAAACCTACGTTCAAGGTTAAGACTGTGAGTGACTTAAAACAAAACAGAACAAAAACAAGAGTAAATATATATAAAATAAAACCTATTAAAAAGAATGGGGAAAACAATCATTTGCATAAATTCAGTCCTAAATGAGTAAACACAAACCTATCTACACACCTATATACATCAGGGAAATGTGCAAGTTGTAAATATTTCAGATAAAATGAAGAGGAAACCTGGAGAGCTGGGAACGATCACAGGCCACTCTGCAAGGCTAGAAAGAACAAACCTGAATTTGGTTCTATCTCCCATGAGGCCAGGAGGACACAGCTTCCCTGAGCCTTGGTTACCTAAATAGGGATAATGACATTCATCTCCTGATATTCTTATATGTGAACCTGCCTTGCACGCTCTCTAGGAGGATCTGAATTTGTTGAACACTAGTTTATAATCCATATTCAAGGCAAGAGGTACATAAACATTTGGCTTACCCAGGTGTCAACGATCACATGATTCCAATCTCCCGGGGGAGAGAAGTGGGGCCTCCTAACTTCACAGTTGAGGAAGAAATCTCCCATTCATGTCCTCCATCTGTGAGACAGTTGGTGGTCCCAGTCGTGCTTCACATCCCTGAGTCTGACCTTCAAGACCCTGAGAAGGAGGTATGACTATTTTATCGTTCCCGTTTAACAAGTGAGGAAACAACTGTCTCGGTAATTCCCCAAGATTCCAAACCCCGAGCAGAGGGACGAGCTCTGTAGAACGCCTCTTCCAGGACCAGACTAGAGTCTCATCCAAAAGCAATGGACTGGTTTCATCAGATTCAAGATAATCGATGTCTTGATAAGATCTAGACCCTCAGAAAATCCCATGAGAGAAAGAATATTGGAAGCTTGGGAAACCATAAAGCATGAAGGGAGAAAATGCACCAACAAAAAATAGGACTATTTCTTTAACCCAGAATCCCTTCAAATATATTCCCCCTTCTCCAGGAGCACCCGCTGCACAGTAGGAGAAATCTCGTCTCCCACGTGACTAAGTCCCCACCAAGGGACCAGTAGTGGAAGTGATGGACAAATTCCTAGTCACCTGCCTGGAAGCATACCCCTTCCCCTGGACTCCCACTCTTTCCCCACTGCTGACTAGGAGTGGAGGCCCACGGGAATAACGGTGCAAGTGCAGAGCTGCATCACTGCCCTGAGGCTCTGGGTCATAGGTGGGTAAGACACAAACCCTTTTGTGGTCTCAAAGCCACTGTACTGTTGGGTGCTGTTACAGCAACTTAACCTCTACTCTACAGAAAACAGGGATGGTGAGGCAGGGAAGGAGAGAGAACAGAAGAGGTAAACAGCTCATTAACAAGCCATCGGAGTCTGTAGTACAGAAACTTACTTCATTATACAAGGAAGGGATGAGAGAGAAATCAGCTTTAGTAATTAGGCCTTTGCCATCCACTTACTGAGAAGAGAAAATATTTAACGAACTATGTACATAAACATTATTTTGGCAAAAAGCAAACAAAATAATGTTAAGTGTATAAAAACAAGAAGGTCTGGATAACAAACGAAAAATGTTAAACTGCCAACAAATTGCTGGATCATAAGAAAATAAGAACATTAAAAGATTCCTTAGGTGCTATTTTTAAACAGCCAGAAAACCTGGTTTAAAATTATTAACCATTATTTTTGAAAATATAGCAGTAAATAATAGGTATATAAAGAATGAGTCATGCAGCCTTTCCAGGAGGAACCATGCACGGCAACTTATTAAAAGCCCAGGGTTACAGGTTTCATCTAATCAAATTAGTGAAAGCTTGTCCACAAAGATAAGGACCAGACTAATGACAGGGGGCCAGGGCTGTAGCTGCAGGGAAAAGCCTTAACGAGAAGGATGGAGCGAAGTGCTGAGTGTGGTTGGCTCACGTCAATTAATATAATAGATCAAATAAGTATTAATGAGATAAAACCAGCAGGCATCCCACCTTTCTTTTACAGGTTAATGAACTCCACAGCTTTGTGGATATCATCAGTCTTAACACTAAACCCAAGTCACCTCCCTTTCTTGAAATGTGCAGCTTGTGAAGGGAGAGACTAGAGATTTGAAAATGCTAGGCTTTCCTAGAGAAAAGAATATTCTATCTCCCAGTGAATCACCAAGAAAAGGCAAAGCTTTAATTTGTGACCTCGAATCACAACAGTATCCAAACAAAAGAATGAATCTTGGCAAAGTTATTTTTGCTTCCCAAATAAAATCGTCGTTAATAAACCTCCGGTTACTCATTATTCCTAGTCTTGACTTCCTGGTTAACTCAGAAGTGTTAACTAGGTTCTAGTGCGGTGGGAGTCCGTGACAAAATATATTTATAAAATAAGAAGTGCACTTTAAAACTTCCTCTACAAATGTTTGAACTTTGCTTATAGAACCCGCACCAACGATCCCAAAGCGTTGATAAAAACAATGAAGAAGAAGGAAAACCACTTATTGGTACTAAAGCCTTTACTGTAATAAACCAAATATATTTACAATTTATACAAATGTTTAACCTTCAACAAAAATACAAAAAAACATTTCACAAGATGCAAAACGAGGAAACAAGTTCATTGGAGACGCCACTGCTCTACCACGGACAGACAGGAGGGGAACGGCAAGGAACAGAAAGGTAATCTCGGCAGATCTCACAGAAAGAAAAGGATGGACTCTGCCCAGGTCAGCGGGCTCCATTCCTCAAGCCCACAACCCTCACCCCTCTGTCCACTTTGCCTCGGTGCTCCATTTGGTCTAGGTAGGTAGGTGACCTTCTGTTGATGTGCTCACTGCCTCCTCTTTGTAGACGCAAAGTAGTTTTGTGTCAAGGTTTGGAAACAGGTTTTTGTGTTTTTAAAGTTATAACTTTTCTATTTCTACAAATTCAAAACATTTTGGCCCAATTCAACTATAAACGTTAAACCACATAATGTTTTCAGTAGATGACTTCATAGACTGTAGCTTTCTTGTCCCCTGAGCCAGTGACTATGTACTTATCATCCACAGAGATGTCACAGCTGAGCACGGATGAGGACTCTTTGGACTGGAAGAGAAAACAATGGACATGTGTTTAATGTGGAACAGAGATGCTCAGGGCCCTGCTCCCAACAAGGCACCTTCACTGCTGGCGTCATCAGCAATGCTGTGGTCCAACTGTCTGTCATTCTATGTAAGGAGCACGGACTTACCTGGAATATGCTAGCTCCATAGGGTGTCCGCCAAGCATTGAGGAGGTTATCTTTTCCAGTACTCACAAACCATTTACCTAGAATTAGCAAAGGAACATGTGGTTGTGGCTTAACTAGATTAGAATTCCTGCTATACTATTAGCTACTTGGGCTTAATCAAACTCAGAGCATTTTTAATCATGAACTATCATGTCCAAGGGGTTGGGCCATGACATGAATAGACACAGCAGGTTTTAAATCTGGGCTCCACTGTGAACCATCTGTGATCTTGGGTTTAATCAAAGCGGTGGCAGGAACCATGTCAGTCCCGTTAGCCACCGGATACATGACAGGTAGCTTCACATGGAGCATGCAGTGGGTCCTCGAATAGTCAGTCAATGAAGTTGTCTTCTGTTAGCTTCTTTATGATAAAATGGGACTAGGAAGGATTAAATGACGAATCTAAGTTAAATGGCAGACAGCACATATGGCACATAGGATGGTCAATATGTGATAGCTATTCATCCATCCATCTGTCCATCCATCCATCCATCCATCCGTCCATCCATCTGTCCATCCATCCATCCATCCATCTTGTGAATAAATATTTGACCCCCCATGAACTTCTTCCCTCATTATCCTCACTGCAGAGTGTAACGGTCTGGGTGCAGCTAAGTGTTCCCTTCTCTGCCCATGGGCTGCTCATCCCGGTCAGTTCATAGCAACCTCCTCTGCTCCTGCCTCATTTTTCTATAAACTCCCACCAACCCCTCTCAGAGGGGTTGCCTCCACCCACACCCCTGACACTCCCCGCTGAAAACAAACATGTGTCAGAACTTCGTATTAGGCAATTCTATCACCTGCTGACTTTTCCCAACTCAGGGAAACAGACAAAAACAGACATCCCTATGCTCTGAGGGACATTTTAAGACAACAGAATTACTGCATCCAGATGCTCAGAGAACAACATTTTTTTCCAGATATCATCTCCACTATATTTTTTAGAAGTATTTTCCATTTAGGCCATCAACATTTCCCGGTTTCCTTTCAGTTGAACTCACCACAATAAGCAAATTTCAGGGAGAGCACACAGCTCTCGTGGAGATGCAGCTGGTACTTGTCAGGTTTGTTCACGTGGAGAACTTCCACGTTGCTGCTCTCCATGCCCACGGCCAGCCACTCCCCAGTTGGGCAATAACCAAGGGAGAATATCTACAAGAAGCAGAAGAGGCTCACTGAGTATTCTGCCCAGTAGACTTAGGAAGTGAACAGACAACAAGAAAAGGGGAAAAACTAGCAAGAACAGGAGGAGGTAATAAGCAAAGGCAAAGTCTACAGGACAACCATGCCAACCCAGATAAGTCAAGTGTTAAAGGCCTTTATGAAACAATTGGAAAAAAATAAAAACAACTGCAACACTTATGTCATGGGTGATAAAATCAAGAAATTGTTCTTAATAATAACGGTATTCTGTGTGTTGTTTGAAAGGGTTCCTTATCTTTTACAGATACTAACTGAAATACTTATGGATGAAATGATATAACGTCTGGGATTTACTTAAAAATAATCCAGTGTTTGGGGGCAGGGATGACAGATGAGACAGGACTGGTCATGTGTTAGTAACTGTTGAAGCTGGGTGATGGGCATATGTGGTTTATCATATAATTCTCTGTACTTTCATATATGCTTGAACATTCTCTGTTCTCATAAATTGAATATATTTGAAATTTTCCATAAGAAGTTTTAAAAAAGGGCAGACCAAAAATAGGATCCTACCCATAATGGGAACAGGACTGGAAGGGAACAGGGAAGCCTATAAGAAACTCAACAAAATTTTGACAGGGACATGAAATTTAGTTGTACGTATAGTTGTTTTCCATTTCTGTCCTATTTTTCTGACTGGAATTATTAAAGGAAAAAAATAAGTAAATAAGTCACAATAAAAAGGACAATTCCACCATCAACAGAAAACACTTAAAATGGCATGCACTATCTTTCCCCAAACAGGCCTAGATTCAGACACTTGACATCTAAATAAGCTCCACAGTCCACAAAGTTGCCATTTTTATATCATTTCAAAACTCCATAAATCGAGTCAGCCATGAGTCCAGTGTCTGAGGGATGAGTAACAAAATGGGCATCCACTGAGATACTGCTGGATTTTTTAAGCTCCCTGATTTAAGCAAAATGAATCAACTTGCAGAGCTGTTATGATTTTTCTCTACTCCTTGTGATATCCCTGCATATTTCTCAAGGTCTATTTATATGTGAATAAAATCATTTCTCATCCCCACATTAGATGGACAACAGATCAGACCCTGTATGTTCTTCATGGCACAAATTCCTGAAACAACTCATATACAAGTAAAACAACTAACACATCTTAACCTACAGCATTTTAAAAACCAGTCTAAGTGTTTCAGGGTAATTTGTGTGTGTGTGTGTGTGTGTGTGTGTGTGTGTGTGTGTGTGTGTGTGTTTGTGTGTGTATCTCAAATTAAAGCCAGGTCTGTTTGTCTAGCTACTACTCTTGGGGGTGGGAGGGAGCGGGGGAGGTATGGGGAGGGCGTGCACCACACACAGAGCACCGCGTGGGTTCCGGGGAGGGACAAGCCTGCACCTGGGAGGTGAAGTCGTGCTGCTGCAGCTGCCGCCCTTCACGCAGGTCCCAGGACCGGACCGTGTTGTCCAAGCCGCCCGTCCAGAGCTTGGTGCCGTCGTTAGAAATGTCAATACAGCTGGCCCCGTCTGTGTGG
Source organism: Pseudorca crassidens (assembly GCF_039906515.1). NCBI lineage: Eukaryota > Metazoa > Chordata > Mammalia > Artiodactyla > Delphinidae > Pseudorca > Pseudorca crassidens. The sequence continues at coordinate 39,129,301 of NC_090302.1, read as the reverse complement.
CCCTGGAATTGCCTGATAAAACAAACCAGATTGAATAATGATTTCCTGCCAGAGCTCAAGGTAAACACTGTTGTGTTGTTAGTTTTGGACTCGCTGTGCGTGTGTCACCTCCTCGGTGTCTGCTGATGTGCAAGATCAAACCAACCTTCCCCCCGAGGAGGAGAGGAAACGGCACCTGCAGACTTTCTTTTCCTTTTTTCATGATCCAAGTGCTGAAGAAATGGAATGCCGTTTTAGGTCACCACACAGGAGAAGTTAAATACGCTCCTATAGCTATTCTCACAAATCTGTCTGGAAGGTAAAATTCCTCCTAGGTCTGGAAAAGTGTTTTAAGTGTGAAAGTGGGGGAAAAAAGACAAACACACAAAATCACAAGTGTATTCCTTAAAGAAAGAAGCAGGCTTGGCCTATAACTGTGCAGGCCTGAATCACCACATCACCAGCCCAGGGCCGAGGAGCACTCCCATTTTCATGAGTGAGTAACACCGCAATGCCCTTCGTGCCAACAAAGCATGAGCTCATGTATTTACTCAACCTCGCGTTTTCTATTCGAAAGAGCCCCACGTTAGGAAATCTGGACTCCTGGAGACAAAGGGGCATGCCGGCCTCCTGACTCAGAGGTGTGGGGCAGAGACAGAGCTGATTGCTGACTGACCCCTGGGCACGGTCCTGCCCTCAAATCTGAGCACAAGGCTGTTGTTCTCTTAAAGGGGAACCTCGTGCCTCAGTCAAAAACCACCACCAAAGAACAGACTTGTGGTTGCCAAGGGTGGGGGGCTGGGAGGGATGGACTGGGAGTTTGGGGTTAGCAGATGCAAACTATTACATTTAGAATGGATAAACAACAAGGTCCTACTGTCTAGCACAGGGAACTCTATCCAAACTCCTGGGATAAACCATAATGGAAAAGAATATAAAAAAAAAGAATGTGCCACTTGGCTGTACGGCAGAAACTAGCACAACACTGTAAATCAACTATACTTCAAAAAACAAACAAACAAAACAACAAAGAACCACTACCAAGGACAACGAGCCGACAGGGATTTGCTGAGTGCGATGCTCTGCCAGGCCCCAGGCAGGGCTTGCCGAGGGGAGGTTGACGTAAGCCACCACAGGGCTGGTGGCATGGGGGTCGTGGACCTGCTTTTGCAGGCCAAGAGGGAGCTGGCAGAGGAGTGACTGGAACAGGTGAGAAGTGTCCGAGGTTCGATCAGGATGGTGAACCAGGCAGAATCCATGAGAGAACTGCTTGGAAATTTCAATGCCCGGAGAAAAGTTTCCACCGCCTCTCCTTCCTATTACCTTAGTATTCCTGCAGAGCTCCCAACTTTAAAGCTGACCTTGGAATTTAAAGGGCATGGAGGAAAAGACAAGAGCACCACTGTTGCCCTGAATTCTGAAACAAGATGTGAACCATCACTCCAAAAATCTCTTCCCTGAAAACTACTCAGAGCTTCCATCCTGGTCCTCTCCCCCATGCACCCCAACTCTCTGCCTCAAACGTCCCAGCCTGCACCCAAGGCTTTCCCGCTGGTCTGGAGCAGTCCTGCCCCACATTTCCAAAGTGCTGCTTTTCTGTCCTCAAACAGCTCGTGAAACCCAGGGACCTCCTCTTCATTTCATCCTCTGAATTTTTTTTTTACCTCTGAAACTCATGAAATACTTTGACTTCTTGAAAACAACTGTGTTTCTCTGCTGACCTAAGCTCTTCGTGGGTGTCCCTCGATCCCTCCGTCCACTTATCTCAGCGCTACCCTCAGGTCAGGCTCCTAGAACGCAGATCCTAGGGCTGTTCAGAACGTGCTGGGTCACAGCAGATACAAAGATATTCAGGAGACTCTGTACTGCCCTGTCACACAGAGTGGCCGCTAGCCACGTGTGGCCTGTCCAAACTGAGAGAGGGAGAGATGTGTGAAGCAGGCCAACGTATCCAACAGGTACTTACTCCCTGGGGGCCGGCACAGAGCAGGGGCCCAGAACATACAAGAGGGCAGAGTGCCTGGGCCCCATTACAGCTCCTCCACGATAACATCAGGATAACAGCAGTGCAGAAGCGACAAGGATTAAAGAGATGAATATTTGAAAAGCACTTCGAATGAATATTTTGGGAGAGCTATTTATTAAGTTTAAAAAAGAAAAAAGCAGAAAGAAAAGAAAAAACAGCCGACACTTGCTAGGCTGAAAGTTTGAAGGGGCTGTTGGCTTGGCTCCGTTTTTTCACTTTGCTCATTCTGAGCTGCCCGGAGAGTGACAAGAAAAATAACCACACTGTCACTGACACACAGGGACAGAGCCTGGTTCGGTGACACTTAGTGGATTTCTACAGAAACGGTTGAAGAAAGAGTGAGCTGCTATAATCAACTCCACAGCCCGTCCCTTCCCTCCAGCTCTGGGCCCAGAAGCACGGGAGGAGCCCTGCTAAATAACATCCAAGTCTAAAAAGGCACCATGAACAGTGTTCCTGAGCGAAGATGAACTGTGACACGAAAGGGCGAAACACAGGCCCGTTCTGCCGTAGATGTTTAACTAGCTCTTCCTTTTCTAAAGACTTTTCTCTAACATCCCTGACGTGAGCACCGACTCAGCCAGAGGGCGTGAGCTGGCCAGAGCCGAGGAGGGACACAAAGCTGGCAGATTCCAAGCAGCTGGGCTCCTTCCTGGGTGAAATGACCCCTGGACAGAGCTTATTTAGTTATTGAGAAACACAGCTACTTTAAAACCATTCTGTGGGTGAAATTCGTGGAATCTCCTCTTCTAATGTCCTTTTGTTGATTTTCTGTCATCCTTTATCAGCTGGCTCCTGTGCGCACATACGAGGTTCTAGGCAAAGCCAAAAACATCTAGTATTGAGGACCTTTTGTACCTCCATCTAATCCATGGTATGCTGCCCCTTGGCAAAAGCCAGGAATGTTTTTTAAACAAATCTGGCATGTGTATGTGGCTGAAGAATGGGAACATTAGGGAGGTAAATATAAAGCCTGGGTGACACCCAAGCGTGGCCACAAGACCGTAAGCCCTCTGAGGGCGGTGATACGGTACTGACACCCAGATCCAAGCCTGGCACGTGTGGGCTGAGCCTGGGGGCCGGCAGAGAAGCAGGGGTAATAGGGGGCCTTTTGACCCAGGTACTCAAGCAGTGAAGCCCCACTCAGGAAACCACCCCTGCTCACCTCACCAGCGTCTGGTTGTGCAGGTCCCACACGGCGATGTTGCCGTCGCTGCAGCATGAGAAGCAGACCTTGGAGTCGGGGCTGATGGCCAAGGCATAGCAGGCGGGGGCCGAGGACGTCAGCTCTGCCTTGATGCGCGGGGTGGGAGCCGCCAGGTCCCAAATGGACAGGGTACTGGCTTCCCCTCCCACTATGAGAGTGCAGCCATCAGGGAGCAATTTGCAGGAACGGATGTAGTTATCCCTGTTCTGTGAAATAAACATAATTCAATTGTTATAATGCATGACCAAGCAGTAACAATGCCATGTTCTCTAACTGCTGTCTCCGTTGTTGACTTAAAAAGTGGTATTTCGGGGACACTACCAAAGCAAGCGTTCTGTAGTAAAGATCAGCATCTGATGGCCCCTGGCTCCTTTGAAGTAGTAAACAAAGCAAACTCACAGGATTGCTCGGCATGTGTGAAGGCTTAGATATAACTGCCGCCGAAGCCCAATTTCCTGCTGAGTAGACGCAACTGAGATGATCAGGGGATGTAAGGTAAGGGTACATGTAGTTCTTTACAAAGAAGCCACTTTTCACAGCTAGTTTGTAAATCTTTGACCTCATCAGCCTCCGTTATTTACTATTTGGAAACTGCAGACATACTACCTATGCTTTGGTTTTCATTACTCTTAAGTTTCTGCCTAAGGCTTGTACTGTGTCTTTATTAGCCAAATGGATCCTTGTCTGAGACTTGAACACAGCTGCTTTCTCAAGTTGTAACACGGCTGCTGTGATATTTAAGCCTCTCAACCCAAAGGCCAAAAAAATGAATAAAAGAAGGCATCTGGGCTTCCCTGGTGGCGCAGTGGTTGAGAGTCCGCCTGCCGATGCAGGGCACGGGTTCGTGTCCCGGTCCGGGAAGATCCCACATGCCACAGAGCGGCTGGGCCCGTGAGCCATGGCCGCTGAGCCTGCACGTCCGGAGCCTGTGCTCTGCAACGGGAGAGGCCACAACAGCGAGAGGCCCGCGTATGGCAAAAAAAAAAAAAAGAAGGCATCTCTCCATCAAAACCAACACATTAGAAAAGGGAGGTGGGACCTAAAATGACCCCCGCCCTCTGCAACAAAGAAATAACTGCTATCCTTTGACCCAAACAGATACAGTCAGAGTCTTTAGTATGCTTTAACCATGGCCTATTGTTCAAAGATTAGAGAAACTTTAAGCAATGTAATTTCAAAAAAGATGATGAGTGTTACAAAACTCTCCTACCATTGGGCTGCCAAAAAGCTTGCTTGGGTTTTTCCGTAAGATGTTCAAGTATGTTTCCCTATGTTTAACTTTCATTAATGGATATATTTTTAAGTTATTTGATTGCAAAAAAAAAAAAACACCCAAGAACTAGCCCAAAGAGGCTTTTCGTCTCAAAAAACACAGTCAGTCTTCGTTTTGGAAACACCCTCTCAGGAATCCTTGCCACTTGCCAGGGGGGCAGCAGGTAAAGTGTACCACATGCCGAAGCAAAGTGCAGGCAGACACCCTACAGGGGCAGGGCAGCCTATAGTCCACTTCAGGCCAATGGTACGTGGTGTGTAAATCCTGTGGCTACTGTGTAGAGAACATGTCCTGATGTATTCTATGATCCTGAAAAACGCAACACGGTATTGGCTGGGGGGAGGCGGGGAAGCATTCCCACCACCCCCGTCCTGCTGAAGGCTGCCCTGATTTCTTGCAGTGCGATCTAGTAACTCGTTCGTAAAGTTAAGGTCATAAAACTCAGCCAGGTCTCCCTGAAAACACAGACCCTGTTCAGAATGGTTTTATGCCACGTTATCAAATGTTTACTCTTCAATATTTATCCAAAGGCTGTAGGGAAATTAAAAGTCGAGGGGAGTGCAGGGCTCAGAGTCCAGGCCTAGCTGCACTCCATCCATTAAACGGGAAACCCCCTTCTGAATACACATTCAAACAAGAACCGCTTCTGTAAACTACTGTTAAAATATGTTTTAAGAGAAATCCATCAACTCTGGGATTTAACCACTGAAACAGCAACAAATGAAACCTTCACGCTGAGGGGAGAGAGTGGGGAGAGCTAAATAGCTAACACAGGAAACAGAATGGGCTTCCATTTCCTCATAATGGGAATAAAACCCAGGCCCCGACAGCGATTTCCTTACTGAGTCTCCAGGAGGAAATTACCCTTGTGCACCAGCTCCTTCTCACTCACCAGACAGTCGAGCTGAGAGACAGGGCTCTTGTTGCCGGGGTGGCTGATGTCCCAGACCTTGACGCAGCCCTTGCCGCCCGTGTACACGTGTCGCGTGGGGTTGCTGATGGTCACCGCACACACTACCTCCCCGTGGTTCAGGGTGTTGATCTGGCGAGCGTGGCGGGGGATGCCGGGGCCAATGAGGGCGTCCGGGGGGAAGGGGACAGGCTGCATCTGACCGTCCGCAGTAACGTGGAAGGAGTATGCGCTTTTGGGGAGGGGATGGTTAGGGAGAAGAGAGAAGAACGGGAGAGGAGACAGAAAAAACATTTATCATAAAGCAATTAGTCCTTACCACAGCAGCACGCTTCTATGAGAAAGACAGAGCAAAGATTCTTGCCACAACTTCCTTTTGAAATCAGTATAAGTTGAAGTGTTTACTGATGAAACAAACGAAATAAATAACAGCCAAAGTCCAGGGTGTTAAAAAAGATATATATTAAATGCTTTTTTAAAAATGTTTTTAAGATTTTTAAACTGTGCTCTTCATTCCGTAAGGCATTCCTTCAAATCCTGTTAAAAAACATTACATGTGCTTCCAAATTAACATAAAATACTTCCTTCTTGTACCCTGTATAATTGTATGATTCCTTAGTATAATTTAAAATGATTATTTTTGATGCTTAAGATGAAGCCCTTGAGAGTCATAATGATTACACACGGTAAACCATGTACTTCAACATCAACAAACAAAAACATCTTTCTAAACGTACCAGTTTAAGGCTTGGACTTAAACTCTCTTTTGCATAATTAACAGAAAATAATAAAGAGATTCTCTTATATCAAATGGCTTTCTGACAAGACTTCAAGTTTCCACCTCAACAACCTCCCTGTCTACTTTGGCCACAAAGCCCAGTTTTATCGAAGGCAGCAAAGCTTTCAACTAAAAGACTACTCTTCCCAGCGTTGCTCTGGCCAGGTATGCCCATGTGCTGACCGACGAGATGTAGGCAGAAGGTGCTGGGCGGCACTTAGTTCATAACTTGAAAGAAAGGGGACCCTGAGGGACATGGAAACTACCTGTACTTTCCATTCAATTTTGCTGTGAACATAAAATTGTTCTAAAAAATAAGTTTATTAATTTAAAAAAAGGGGCTTCCCTGGTGGCGCAGTGGTTGAGAGTCCGCCTGCCGATGCAGGGGACACGGGTTTGTGCCCCGGTCTGGGAAGATCCCACATGTCGCAGAGCGGCTGGGCCCGTGAGCCATGGCCGCTGAGCCTGCGCGTCCGGAGCCTGTGCTCCGCAACGGGAGAGGCCACAACAGTGAGAGGTCCGCGTACCGGGAAAAAAAAAAAAAAAATTAAAAAAAAGAAAAGAAAAAGAATTTAAAAAGAGGGAGGGGAGAGTGCCTTCCTTCTTCTCTTCCTCCTTCTTGCTACCTGAACTATGAGCAAGATGACTGGAGCTCCAGCAGCGTTTCTGGGCCACAAAGTGACTCTGAAGATGGAACTCAGTTGCTGAGGGGGACAGAACAGAAAGATAGAATGCAGAGGTCCTGGTGACACTATGAGACCTGGGGCTGTATCACTGGGGCTGTGATACCTGCCCTGGGCTACTGACAGCCAGTATCTTTTATGGGAGAGAGAAATAAACTTCTATTTTACTTAAGCTATTATTTTCTTCCCTGTTAAATACAAACAAACCTAATCCTAGTGCACACTTCTGTTTCTACACTAAAATCTTAAAGCATATTTTTTCTCTAACAATCTAATTATTTAAACTCCAAGCACTCATATACTACAGATACTAGAAAGCACGCACAAAGAAAAGACACTGTAGAGGATGGAAGATATAGGAGTGCTAACGTTTTATTTCCCACCCACATCTGAACTAGGCACTATGAAGACCACTGCTTTCACTTTCTTCTTATCCAAAGCATCACTCGGTGATCTAGAAGTTCAACATTAAAGCTTTTCTATAGGTCTGCATACATAAACAATAAATGAAGTACGTAGGGCTTCCTCCCTCCCATAACCTTCTGGAATAAGTCTGGGCCCTTTCTGTAATTTATCATTGGCACCTTGCAGTCCCTTTACAGATCCTAAAGACCTTGGGCATTAATACAGAACTTAAATTTTCATTTTAATGCTAACTCAAATTTTGAAAAATAACTAAGCATGCACAAAACTTAAAATTGATAGAAGACATCAGGTTTCTACCTGCCTGCACATAAAACCACATACTTCCTTAGCTTGAAAATAAAATACATGCTGTTATTTTCCTTCTATAAAAACAAGATGTCGGGCTTCCCTGGTGGCACAGTGGTTGAGAGTCTGCCTGCCAATGCAGGGGACACAGGTCCGAGCCCTGGTCTGGGAAGATCCCGCATGCCGCAGAGCAACTAGGCCCGTGAGCCACAACTACTGAGCCTGCACATCTGGAGCTTGTGCTCCGCAACAGGAGAGGCCGCGACAGTGAGAGGCCTGTGCACCGCGATGAAGAGTGGCCCCCGCCCGCCACAACTAGAGAAAGCCCACGCACAGAAACGAAGACCCAACACAGCCAAAAATAAATAAATAAATAAAATTTAAAAAACAAAATATCAAATATATGAAAAGATTTTTAAAAGAACTTCCCCTTCTCCCTGACCAAAGGACACAATTTTAGATACGTTATCTCCTGGCAAACTGGTTCCAGTAACTAATCTTATACAGCTATTTGGCCCAAATCCTTAACATTACTCTTAATTTGAATGACTGAGTACACATAATGGGAACCACAAAGAATGTCCTAGAAAATAAGTATGCATATAAAACAACTACAGCTCAAAGCCCTTATGTCAAGGGTTTGGTTTAGTACCAAACCACTAAATCTTCTATTTTTTCATACTGAAGTATATTTGATGTACAACATTATATAAGTAAGAGGCGTATAATACAGTGATTCACAACTTTTAAAGGTTGTGAGTTTATAGTTACTATAAAATAATACTCGTTATTACTTTATAATAAAATATATTTTATAATTATAAAATATAATATACTCATAAAATAATACCATTTATAGTTATTATAAAATATTGGCTATATTCCTTGTGTTGTACAATATATCCTTGCAGATCATTTTATACATAATCGTTTGTAACTCTTAATCCCCTACCCCTACTTATCCCTCTCCCTCTTCCCTCTCCCCACTGGTAACCACTAGTTCTCTACGTCTGTGAGTCTGTTTCTTTTTCGTTATTATATCTCCTATTTTTAGCTCACAGTATCCTTTAGTGTCCTTAGTAATGTATCAAGCCCACATGATATTTCAATACATGCACATTACACTTAATTGAACCTATGCCATTTATTATAGGATATTTGGAGTTGGAATCAAATAGCATTGTATTATTGCCCTTGAAGATGAGACCACGAGAACTGGGGTTTAAGTCTATTCACATTCTAAATTATGTGACCCAGATACCAGGCACCACGACCTGGGTCTGAAAATAACAAATGAACGATGGTAAACGTGGGGAGAGAACTTGCCTCTTAAAGCCTTCTGTGCTGTGAGGAAAATGGCAGATGTGAAGGTTAGTTTTTCTGTTCGCCATAAATCAAGGTGGGTACCTCTAGGTGGGCAGTTTCCATCAGGTACCCTTTTAGCAATTCCTGATTTTTAGGGGAAGGAAATTTTATCTCACTTCAACTGGAACTCTGCTTATTATAGAGTTAAATGTTCCAGATTAAAACAGATGCACAAAGTACAGAGAGCTGTATGCTTGTCTCTGGAAGATACCCACCTCTCCCCTAGGTGTCCTCTTCTTTAAACCGCACAGGAGGTCTGTGATCATCACACTTAGGCAGTTTAAAATTGATTCACAGTGCAGCGAACTGCTGCCAGAAGCTGTGAACATGCGTCTGTCCCAGGGGAAACCCATATGGCTGTTAATACATCAGTCAGAGGGGGCCTCGGAGGAAGCTGGCGCTGTCTGCTGTGCTGGAGGGCCTAATCGAATGAACAAACCCCAGTGAGGCACAGGGCGGGTGTGGCTCACAGAGGGACCCACAGGAAGGAAAAACCAGGGGAGCAAACAAGGCAGCTTGGAATCTGTTATTCACTTCCGGGAAGCACACACACGTCTTTGAGAAAGTCCACATTGACGGCGCATCGTGACAACGTTCAAGAGATCCCAGAAGGAAACTTACCCTCTTTACTGACTGAGGAACTAGGGAAAGTAAGATCAACCAGGAGGGCGAATTTATAAACGGATAGTGTACATTTATAACTATCTCTCAAGCCTGAATTCAGAAAGAGACCAGCCACAAAAGGATGCATATGGTACAACTGCATTTATAGAAGTTCAAACCCAGGCAGGATTCACCTCTGGTATAAGAAGTTGGGATGGTGGTTCCCCTAGAGACTGGAAGGGGCATGGGAAGGGGTTTTTCAGGTGCTCTTGGTGCAAAGTCACTGGGCTATACACACATGATGTGTACATTTTTTTTCTATATGTATACCTCAATTTTAAAAACTTGAATTTATTTGTTTATTCAAGAAAAAGGTGAGAGGAGGCTCCCGACCGATGAACACAGTAGGCTGGGTCCACAGCCAGGATAAGAGCCCAGACTCTGGATTCAAAGGGACCTGAGATGCGGGGGTCCCCGGCTCGAGGTCTCAATGACCGTGGTTTTCCGAACAGGCCTAACTACCTGAGCCCTGTAATGTGTCCATTTTCTGATCAACAAGATAGAAATAATAATAAAATGTTGGGGTCGCAGGGGTTGTTGTAAGGAAAAAAAAGAGAGAAAACGGCTGCAAAAGTGCAAAACCCTTAACCGTGCTCGACACCTGCAGGGGCCTTCGGGAAATGACAGCATGGATATTAAACACCCGTGACTTAAAAAGAGGAAAGTGAGGCTATGTTGAATCCAGGGCTCTTATCTCAAACAGGGGACAAGTGTGAGGGCCAGGAATGCGGAAAGGGAGGAAGGCGTGGGGTGGGAGCCAGGAAAGCACAGGGCAATGGTGAGGCCAGGAAAACCGGGAAATTCATAAATCCTAAAAGGCGAGGTGGGGAGACAGCACCGGGCAAAGAGGAGCGGAGGACGTTTCGAGAGAGGATGGTGGCAAACTGTGGGGCAGAAAGAAGGAGCCCCTGGGGCCCTGCTTAGGGGCCACCCACCCACATCCCAGAGCCTCAGAGAATTGAGTCCCCCTGCTGTTTGAATCAAGCGCCTGCAGATCAGGATCTGATTCGGAAATGTGGTGGCAGAACTGAACAGAATAAAGCCCGCTGGACCGCACAGATTTAAAAACGGAATGAAATCAAACTCACTCAAACTCTTCAGTCACTGGGCACACGGCAGAGGTAAAGGCACTCAGAGTCCCCACAGGTGCTACAAACTGGGAAACAGGACTGCGTTCTGGGGAAGCACATTGTCTTTCCCTAGCTGACTGGCTCCTGTTAATAAAACTATGCTGTGTTCCGTGGGCAAAGGAAAACAGGTGTTAGACTTGTTGGTTTGCTGGAAGTAGAGAGGAACGGCAGTGGCCGGATCCAGCGAACAGGGATGAAGAACCACGGACCCCAGAGGTAAAGGCTGCGGCCAAGACCCCGCTGCCTGTGAACCTGGCCCTCTTCAGAGGGAATCTGTTGCTGTATTAACAGGTATCAAAAAGAATCTGATCATGTCAAAACCTCCACTGGCTCTTCCGGCTCTACGGCTCACCGAGCCCTTCACAATTGAGTGTCGATGAGTCTCAGTTCATACGACCGCCTTGTATCCTAAACTCCCAGCCGCACGGAACAACGGGCCAGTCCCCTAAAATATCGCATGCTGTCACGTCATGCACAAACTGTTCCCTCCTGCCTAGAATAGCACGGCGTCCCCCTAAGCGCACATCACTTCCCCCTCCCTCGGCCCGCCCCAACTCCCCAGGTGTCGTGAGTCCTTCCCCAGGACCCTGGCTCATCCTATAAATCGGTATCATGCCGAGAACTACAGCCCACGTTTACATGTGTCTGTCTCATTCCCGAGTCCTCTGGGATGACTTCGCCAACGAGCATACAGCTGGCACTCAGTAAACGAATCCGAAAGCCCCGAGTCATTTACTGCTCCCTAATCACTTATAAATCGAGGCATGAAAGGTTGCTCCAGCAACCTTCCATTTGTAAGCTGCCAGGTTGCTCCTTGTAGCTTACTCTCGTGTAGCTACGGAAAGTAAGCTACAAGAAGGTGGGGAGTCTCTAACCACCTGGGCTCTGCCAGGCAACTCTCCCAAGGAACTCCTAGTCGTCGTACCAAATGTGGCTCAGAGGTGGTACCAACTTTCCCAAGGGGGGAAGGCAGTCCCTAGAGATGAAGAGCTGATGAAGAGCAAAACAAAAGGCAACGAGAGCAACAGTAACAGTGAAATCCACAGCCCACCCCATCAGTAGAAGCCGGTGGGTGTGGAACCCCTCAGATACCAGCTGCAGCAGAAGTTGCCATGGGTCATGAGTCTAGGGGCTGAAGAGCATGCAGTAAAGTTCAGGAAGTGAGGGGACCCAGGTCAGAGTTTCAGTTTAGTCACTAATAAGACGTGGGGACCACACGGAACTTATCTGGGCCTCATTTCCCTGTTTTTACAACGTGCCCTGACAAAACTTACCCTACCAACGTGACCGCTGAGGTGTGGGGGAAATGAAAGCACGTAGGAAAGTACGAAGCACAATACAGATTCAGCCTTTGGTTCCCACGTCACAGAAGGCATCTCGCTGTCCCTTATTATTTACAGCAGGGAAGAGGCACAGGGGAGCTTAACAGGCCCAACTCAGCTCGTAAGCAGGAGAGGTCAGCCAACCACAGAAGTGGGGCTCTAACCTTTACCTTAGCTTCCACATCAGCACTACCTTAGACACTCTCGACTCAAGAGGGCTCATGGGGCCCATCAGGAGGGAGACGCCTACCCCACACAAAAGGAGAACACCAGGCATGTCAGCGTCACTGATGTGCTTCATTATGGAGCCCTGGGCACAGGAGGCTCTGAGGGCTGAGAGCTGGGGCATTTGGCTCATTCTAAGACAGATGAGAATAATGTTAACTTATGACTTTGGAGGATGCTCTCTGCCTGAAGAACTAGTATAGGGAAGGTGGAGGCTGGGGATGCTGTGATGTGGGGTGATAAGAAAACCAGAGCCAGGTTTCCCTGGTGGTGCAGTGGTTGAGAGTCCGCCTGCCGATGCAGGGGACACAGGTTTGTGCCCCGATCCGGGAAGATCCCACATGCCGCGGAGCGGCTAAGCCAGTGAGCCATGGCTGCTGAGCCTGCGCGTCTGGAGCCTGTGCTCCGCAACAGGAGGGACCACAACAGTGAGAGGCCCGCGTACCGCCAAAAAAAGAAAAAAAAAAGAAAAAGAAAAGAAAACCAGAGCCATATTATTCTAAGATTTCAGGGACAAAAATGTCCTCAGGTATATAATTCACCTCCTTCTGGTAAAACCTCTTTCTTTGCCAATGTAACAAGCTCTCTACCTTTAACATTTTTTAGGGTCTGCACACCTAACTCCTAACAACTGTGAAATCCTTTACTTCTTTCACAGGATTTTTCTAGTTTGGCATCCGGGCATCCTCTCAAACATGCAGATCCAGGTGCAATCCCTACCCTATCTGAAGACAGCATTTCTGCGTCAATGGAGGGCTTTAGTAACAATTAAATGACAAGTTGAGGACTTCAAAGCCTTACGATAGAAGACTTTTTCTTTGTTTCCTTATTTAGTTGAATGCACGGCTATCCTCATTTTTTAAAAAAGCAAATGCAGAACTTCTTAAAATGGATAGGAAAAAGAAAATTACTAGATAAAGTAAGGAAGAAGAGATGGCCTAGCTGATATACTAGGAGGTTCTCTGGTCAAAGTCAGCATTTATGATTCTGAGCTCTAGGTCCTACTTCCTCCATCAATTAAACATTTCCAAATTGTAAATGTGCTGGGGCAGCAACAGGGCTCCTAGGCAGGACAAAGATACAAACCAAGAGATGCGTGGACGAAAAGTAAGACAAAGATAAGTTTAAAATATACAGCCATTTCAAAGGTCAATTCAAAAATTCCTAGCAAAGGAACCAACCACTGCAGGCAAACAGCAGTATTCGATCAAGAGATAGACAAACTAGGCCTGGTAAGCTGAAAGCTATTTCTGAAGAGGTGAAGAGGGAGAGAGAGGGAAGGGACAGTTGTCCAGCAGCTAAACATAACTCACATCAAAAGGAAGGGCCTCACTCCTCAATATAACTCCAAGAAATTATCTACGCATTCCCAGACCATCAAAAAGTAGAAAAACAAGAGTTAAACTAAAACCCACATGGTGATAATATGGCACAAAATAAGCATGTTACTTTTAGCATTTAATAGACAAAAAATCGGGCTTCCCTGGTGGCGCAGTGGTTGAGAGTCCACCTGCCAATGCAGGGGACGCGGGTTCGTGCCCCGGTCCGGGAGGATACCACATGCCGCAGAGCGGCTGGGCCCGTGAGCCATGGCCGCTGAGCCTGCGTGTCCAGAGCCTGTGCTCCGCAATGGGAGAGGCCGCAGCGGTGAGAGGCCCGCGTACCACAAAAAAAAAAAAAAAAAAAAGACAAAAAATCACCCAAATATCGTGACAAGTAAAAGGGGGCTGAACTAATTTTCAAATCCACGAAATAAACTAAGTGTGGAATCCAGACATGGTCAGCAGAGGGATCAGAGAGGAATGGAGGGCAGAGGGAGAGGGACTGGCCACTGACACATCTTCTCAGCCAGAAGCCCGGACTGGCCCCTATTCACTGCCGCAAATCATGTTTTCCTAAGAAGCACTTTTACCCCAAATGTAGTTCAGATTTTCTCTTCCCTTTAGGCTCCAACTCCAAAAAGGTAGTTTAAAGATTTATTTAAACACTAAACAAGTGGGTGGAAGATTTCTCAATTACGTGTCTAGCATTAAAACACAGGGTAAAGGAACCTGGAACTTAGCTGGAATCTTAAGCCAAACTATTATTAGCGTGAGTTATGACTGACCTCTAGGTGCTACTATAGGAAGCAGGTAGAGCTCTGCCCCCCAAGTATTTATGGAGAGGAAAGCGGTGTCACGGGGCCAGAAAAATGCCTTGAGGGGAGAGAGGCGTGGAGTACAACGAAGATGTCAATCTGTCTAAACTTCAGGTTTCTTTCTTATCAGTGATCTCCACAGAGTTCAGGCAACAAATTTCCTAAAACTAAAAATGAGTTCAAGTTAAGCTGACCAAACAACAGCAATTAAATTTCACCTTGAGGGTTTGGAAACACAGTCAGGGTAAACCGCTTATAAATCAGCATTACACATCTCTAAAATGCAAACTGCACTCTCCCTTGGAAAAGGATGAATCATAGGGTCTTGCGCAATCCTGGGCTCACCGCCCGCCCCCCCCCCCACCAGTCAACGGGGCAAACATTTGTTTACTGGGTATCTGTGCTCAAGGGGACTTCAGAAGCTTCAGTTCTAGTGGGGAAGAAGCTGACTGAAACATGACCTGGACATAGGATTATAACTCAAGGCCAAAGTGTGGAAAGTGTCACAAGACATTACAAGGTGCCAGAAGAGAGACAGCACATAGGGAAAGGCATCAGCAGAGGCTTCACGAAGGAGGCAGCAGCTGAAGTGGTCTTTGAAGGACAGAAAATATTTCCGCAGGAAGAGGTAGAGGCTGGTGAGAAGGAAAGCTGCCCCGGGTAGAAGGAGGAGGGCTCTTCTCTTCATGGAACAGAGCGTTATCCCATTTGGCCAGAGCACAGGATGCAAAGAACACAGCACACAAGGCTGGAAAGAAAGGCTGGGGTGATACTACCAGAGGGGCTATATCAGGAGTTTATATGCACCTTTTGAAGATATCTGAGCAAGAAACAGACAAGATCAGATAAATATTTCATTAAGGGAAAAACACACCTACGATCTTAGTGAGGATTTTAACAAATAAGAAGACTGGGTAAAAATGGGAATTAAACAAGGAAGCACCAAAGGCTAAAGTTTGGGTCCAGATGTTAGATAGAATAGGGACAATGCTGGGAGATGGGAGATTGGGATTGACATACTTACACTAATATGTATAAAACAGATAACTAATAAGAATCTGCTGTATAAAAAAAATAAAATAAAGTTCAAGAGAAATGAAAAAAAAAAAAGAAGAAAAATAGGGACAATGCCTTTAACAAAAAGAAGTTAGGAGAAGTTAGAAGTGGGAGAGAGAAAAAATGTCCAGGTTGGTTGGGAAACCCTACTGAGATCTTAGATCACTCTGACACCAAAACAAGTACAGAACACTGGCAATGTCATCTTGCTCTACGCCACTTGGATAAAAACAATGGAAGGAAGCAGGGCGTTTTGCATATGCTGGTTCCTCCACCTGGAGTCTTTTGCCCTTCCCCTACACAATTACTGCAGCTCTGAAAACACTCTGAGAATCCTCCCCTGACCCTCCAGATGGGATCAGCCCTTCACAGAATTTCACAAAAACAGTACTCCTCTGTCACAGCTCTTATCTCAATTATAATTACACATTTATTTTTGTGATTCCTTGATTAATGCCACCGCTCCATCACTAGGCTGTGAGCTCCCAGTAGGGTCCTCTATGCCTAGTCAGCAGATTTTGATGAAATCTGTAGAAGAGAGGACAGGAGGGAGGTGACTGACCAGACTGTAGTAGGCAGATGGTGTGGGAACCTGAAATCACATCCCATAACACAGGGCTGAAGCAATGGACGTACTCAGACAGAAGAGACCCTTCATGGAGAAACGGTGGTCTCCAAATATCTGCAGAGCTGCCTGCCCTGAGGAGGATGGAGTAGCAGCACGCTGTGTGGTCTCGGGGAGCAGGAAAGAACAGGACAGATAGGTAAAAGTTCCAGGGAGACAGATCTCAACTCAAGGGCTGGAAGAGTTTTCACACAGCCAGGGAAAATGAGTCGCCATCACTAGAGGCACTGGGTCAGAGATGCGCAGCCACTCGGTGAGGCCACTAGAACCACAGATGGGCATTCACACTAGACGCACTTTTTTTTTTTTTTTTTTTTTTTTTTTGTGGTACGCGGGCCTCTCACTGTTGTGGCCTCTCCCTCTGCGGAGCATAGGCTCTGGACGCACAGGCTCAGCGGCCATGGCTCACGGGCCCAGCCGCTCCGCAGCATGTGGGATCTTCCCAGACCAGGGCATGAACCCGGGTCCCCTGCATCCGCAGGCGGACTCCCAACCACTGCGCCACCAGGGAAGCCCAAGACGCACTTTTAAGGTCCCTCCAGTCCCACCTGCACTCTCCCGGCTGTACCACTCTTCGAGGGCACTCATGCAGCTGCCCGTGAACCCTCAAGCTCCCTCTCTGTGCTGGGAGCCCACTGTCCCTCTACTGGCACCAGCCCACCCTCCCGGCCCCCTCTGCCGGGTGGCCTTATCCCTCCTGCACCAGCTTCAGCTTCCTGCATATCCACCCTGCCCCAAGGAAGGCCTTCCCTTCCTAACTCTGGTCACTCTCTACCTGTCTGCCTATCACCCACCACTCTGCCCTCACAGCACTCAGCATTTGTCGCAAACTTAACTCAAGCATCTACTGTTCCTTTAACATTCCCCCCACATCAGTAGGCTCCCCCCAAAGCCGGAAAGACAAACGTTTTCTTTCCTGGAGCACGGCAGGCGCCTAACACACAGTTCTCCATCAAACATCCACGAAGAGCCTCCGTCTGTCCTTCCCAAATATTACTTCGACTGGTGTTTCTCAGAGAATGACTCTCGCAAACCCTTTACCACCTTGTTCACTCTACCCTGGACATGACGGTTTGTCACCATTCCTCTTATAAGCCTCGCACAGACGCTGCCCAGTGTGGTCGGCTGACATTCACCGTTGCCCCCGGCGAGGTGCTCACTCCTCAAGACTAAGTGTTGAGAAACTTTTACACAGCAACTCAGAGTCAGTTCACAACTGCTGGCTCTTGTAATAAAAAACTGGGACGTGTATTCTGTATCTTTTTTCCCCCTATCCATCTGTATTTGTCTGTTATAAGAGTCTCAATCTTTGTCATGTTGGGAAAAAACTGGTCTGCTACCATCATAGCCAGTTTGAGAAGACCACCTCAGGCGGTATTACTTTACTGAACGATGAGAACAGTATGTCCTCTCATACTAATTAATGGATTAATATGGGGACTAAGACTGTGTACGCAGCCCAGGTCCCAGACCACGGGCAAGTTCATTTTTCCCTCTGATACCAATTTACTCAATCTTCCTCCCATGATATGGCTCACCTTAAACTTGAAAGAGAATCCAAAGAAATGTTTTAACTGTTTTAGAAAGCAGCGACCCCTCGGATCCACAGCCCAGTGCCCGTTTTGACCAAGGGGAGAAAAGCACCGTCATACCTGAGTCTCACCACTTTGCCTCTCTGCCCACTGTCGTGGTCCTAGCCTACGCAGCTGTGAACACAAAGAAATCCAAGGTTCTCACAAGTCAAAGACATGACTATTTTGGCTCCAGGAAGCGTGACACCAGTACTGTCATCCACTGAAGGTGTAAACTGTGTCTAACGGCACACACAGTCGTTAGGAACTGGGTCTAAGTTAACCCTCCCCCCCACACCAGCCCTGAGGACCAGCTCTGTGGCTCTCAGCTCTGCTCACCCCATGCCCTCTGCCTCATATTTCACATTCAGGGCGGGGCGGGGGGGCTTGGCAGCTGGAAACTCCCCACAGCTCTGACTCCTGAAACTGGCTTTCCCTAATGGTTCGCTGAACTTGGCCTTAGCTACCTATTATTTCCCTGAAGATTCATCAGTTACTGTTAATTACTGCATCTTGGCTCAACATTAACTGTTTGCTCGTTTTCTTCTTTATTTTTTGGCCACAACTTGCGGCATTTGGGATCTTAATTCTCCGACCAGGGATCGAAACTGTGCCCCCTGCACTGAAGCGCGGAATCTTAACACTGGACTGCTAGGGAAGTCCCCGTTTGCCCTTTATCCACTCACCAGACAGTGGGACACACAACAGCTAGCTACACTGCCAGCAAAACCACAGGTAAGAAATACCCATAAGTGCCCTGTGGCATTCCAGGCTGGACACGGGGGGGGGGGGGCATTCCCAAGAAAACACAACACAGTAGTTCACAAGTATTCAATCGGAAAAGATCTACCAGCTAAGAAAGGATATGCGATGCCGCCCCACCTCCCAGTCCTGCTCTTCCCTGGGCCTAGATGTCACCACAAATTCCTAACATTGCTACTAGCTCCTAGTATAAACCAAAGCTTCATTTCATCATGAGTCAAATTACCGTGAAACAGATACTATAACGCAGGGAAAGAGGAGCAATGGGAATCTGCTTTCTAAAAGCAGATGACGGGGTAAGGAAGTCCATCTTTCCTCATGCTATTGGTTTGTCTGATGCAAGGCTGCAATAAAAACCACAGAAGGATGACCAGGTAGTTGAACGGACCACTCAAAATAATGCAGTATGCAACAGATGCATGAGTAATAGCTGAAAGAAACCACTCGGAGGTAGAAGGTATAACCAAAAAAAAAAAACCTGAAGGCCTGTGACATGTACCTCTGTTTGGAAAAATCAGTGAGTTGGAACTGGCTTTCTGCCATCTTCTATCCTAGGGGAAGAGAGTATTTGCTGAGAAGTAAGACAGACTCTCACATTTCAGGTTTGTTTTACTTTGGTTTTTTTTTGTTGGTTTTTTTTTTGCGGTACACTGGCCTCTCACTGCTGTGGCCTCTCCCATTGCGGAGTACAGGCTCTGGACGTGCAGGCTCTGGACGTGAAGGCTCAGCGGCCATGGCTCACGGGATCCTCCCGGACCGGGGCACGAACCCATGTCCCCTGCATCGGCAGGCGGACTCTCAACCACTGCGCCACCAGGGAAGCCCTCAGGTTTGTTTTGTACAAAAATTGAGAACTTTAGGAATTCTTTGAAATCATGTTTCTGATTCCAATATTATGGAAAACAGGTGATTTTAAGTGACCCTGGAAGAATAACCAACGGGGCTTTTTAAATTCTGAAGGCTCTCTTGCCCTTTAACCTACCTCTCCTGCTTCCTCACCAAAGCCACGTTGCACTTTATAATCTCTCAGAGGAAGGCACCCAGCAAAACTTTACTTGGGGTTCCTGGGGAGGGGGGGTGGTCAACTCCCGATGTTGGCATCCAACAGAATGTACCTTTCACGGAACTCCCGTTTCGACCAAAATAAGGAAAAGGTGGCACTGAGCCGGGTAAAGAAACAGCACGTTTCCCATTTCTGAGATTTCAAGTTTGTGACAGCTTGTTGCCCACAACACAGTCCTGTGGAAAATCTCCAGCAGCTACCCCCTAACCAAATGGCAAAGCAGAGCAGCTTTCTGAGGAAGGGTCAAGCAAGGAGGACCAACCGCCCCTGGCTCTCGCCTCCCTCCTCGCCCCCGTCCCCAACAGCTTCTCTCCAGAAATAACTAAATGCATGACATCATCCACAGTGAGAAGACAGAGGCGTGACACCTACCAGGTGCCTATTTATAGCAAGTGTTAACACTCCTCAGGAAAAGACACTAGAAATCTCCTTGGAAACGCCCAAGCCTGTGCTCCCTTTGGAATTCGAGTCTGCTGATACCCATGACTAAGTAACCGCCTTTACAGTAAAACCGAAGAGTTAGAGGTACTTACGGCTTCCCCCCGGGGATTCCTGCCAGGTTTGGAGGGATCGTAGGTACACGCATGTGAGGGGGAGGATCAAACCCAACCTGGAAACAGAATAAGGCATCGCACACTCAGTTTATGCAGGGTAGGCACTTTGTGACACCTCTAAAGACTTTTCACTAGAAACTCAGAAATCCCCAAAGCAACAGAAACAGAAACAGGGACGTGCGCTAGCATTTCTCAAAAGAAAGAGCATAATGCAAAAAAATAATACAGCCGCCTTTAAATACCACAAGACACTCTTTTGTGGTAAGTAGGAAGGTGTGTGATTGATCCGTGCATCGAGAACCAGCTTCCCATGGTCAATACGCCCTGTGGACTTAGGATGTCCTACCTGTCCAAACAAGTACAAAGAGCAATACGCTGAGTCAGGACAACCTATCAACTGCGGCACTATCGATGTGTTAGGTCAGATAGTTCTCGGTTGGGGGCCGGCCTGGGAATGACAGGATAATTAGCAGCATCCGTGGCCTCTACCCTCTCAGTGCCAACAGCATCCCCCAGTTCTAATAAACAAAAGTGTCTCCAGATATGACCAAATGTCCCTAGGGGGCAAAATCACCCCGTTTCATACCACTGGTCTAAGTCATTGCTTAGAAATTCACGCATGGACGCTCTATTTTGTGCACCTTAACGAAGGTACCTAGTCCCTCAGCTGTCCCCTTTGCTTTAAATTATCTCACCCTCCACTGCACAGCCTTTCCTAGTAGTACAACATAAGGGAAAAAACAATGAACTTTACTATCACCCCAAGTTATTGGAGGTAATGAAGAAGGGAGAGGAGAGAAATGCACGTGACATATTTCAAACAGCCAACAGAAATGATTTAGGGACTTTCATCTGCTATGAGTTATAATCTAGTCCCTTTTCCTGATGCAGTTAAGGACTACACAGTCAATTTTCCCCTTCACATGAAGTTCTGTCTCTTCCTGGTCAAACATGAGGCCATTTACACAGTGGGAGAAGGTAGGACAAGAAGGAGAACCTGCCCCACGGTTTCAGTCCCTTTGTGTTTCTCCCTGTTGAGCTGAGATCACTTCTTACACCTAAGTCACGCTATTGGGTTTAAAGAATAATATAAGCATGGAATGAGAAAATTACGGCTCCTCAAATATTTTTTTCTAAGAATTAAAGAGGAAAAAAAAAAAAAAAAACAACTTCAAGAAACGAATGAAAAGGCTTCTGTGAGCTACTTGAGTCATTTCATCGCCTTCCAAAAAAAAAAAAAAAAAATCTACTTTGGTGGGAGAAAACCAGATGTCCCCTGGACCGCTGAAGTAGCTCCTAAACACTGCCTTTTTTCATCCACAAAAACAGTAAAACAAAAAGCATTTGGCCTTAACTTAATGAAGCGGCATGCCGATGAAGGCGGACAAGAGGGAGGCGGGCGCAGCGAGGACACTGGGTCTTTGTCTGCAGGCGCGGGGACTGCAGGCCGCTGGCCGCTGCTTGGGTCCCGCCCGCCCGCCTGCGCCCACCCACGGCTGCCTGCCTGCCATCCCCGCCATCCCTACCATCGGGGAGCGCCCGTAGGCCACCACGGCGGCCGCGGCGGCGGCCGCGCTCATCTGCGGCGACATGTTGTGGAGGCTGGCGTAGGCGGCGCTGGGACTGGTCAGCTCGCCGTTCATGCCCGCGTGGGGCACCATCCCGAAAGGCGCAGGGTACGGACCCGGCACCGCCAGGGGCGTCCTCAGGCCGGCCGCTGCAAGGAAGCACAAGCTGCACGTGACTCACCTGGCCGCTCAGGTCCAGCCTGACCATCAGTTCCAGGGTCCTCTTCAGTGCCCTTCATTATAGGGAAGGAGGAGAGAAGGCTGGGGGGAGCAGAGGGGTACCAACTCTAAATCCTACACAGGGTTCCTTCTTCCCTGGAGCTGAATTCATCTCAAGGAAAGAATGGGCCCCAGGGGAAGAACTGCCCACATATTTCCTCCTTGGTCGGTACACTGGGCAACACTGCGCACCAGGGAGATTAAGCAGCATCATTGTACCCAATTCACAGAAGGCTAACCAAGGCACAGGCACTACCTGTTGACTTAAACTCAAAAGAAGGTTCTCTTGATAAAATCCAAGATTTCTCCTTCAGCCCAAATTTTCCATTACCTGCTACCAATTCCAAATGAAAACCTGATCCTGGATTTATGTAAACCAGAGCACAGGTTTAGGGGGAATATGCTGGGGCCTCTCTTCCTCTGGGCCCAGAGTGTTACATTTTTCCTTTGCCAGGGAGGAAGATAAAGTTAAAAGTTATGAGTTTATTCAGGGGCTGGGGTCCCAGTGAAACCCTCCCAATTTCTCCCGAAGGAGAGACCGTGATTCCTAAGGGATATACCGGCAGAACACTGGCCAACTAAAGCAAGCAAGAAGCACACTTGGGCCGGTCAGACAGGCTGTTTCAGTCAATATTAGCAAACTCAGACACACAATGATAGTTTGGTAAGGAGCTTACATGCGGAATAATTACCAGAAACTTTATTGAAGTCCCTGGGATTTGGATTATTTGGAAATAAAAGAAAAGCCAAATGTAAACAGTCAGAGACTGAACAGGGTGCAGCTGCTGAAACCCAAGGACAAACATCTGTTTCTTATCATGGCTTTTCAGAGATAGGAAGGAGGGAGGGGGGCAGAAAGTGCATCTCATATTCACGAGGAAACTGCATGAGAGCTGAACTGACGAATCAAGTTGGGAAAGGGAAAAACAAAACACAGCCCGCAAGAGGCAATGCCCTACCCGCTTGGTTAACGAGGGGGTCCATGGCTGGAGGCTTGCCGAGGCCTGGACGTAGTCCTGGAGTGGCGCTGGTGCCCGGCGTTGGCATGTCACTCCGAGGTGTCGGTGTGCTGGATTTCAGAACAGGCGTGCTGGCTTTTTCATGCTGGTATCATTAAACAAATTAAATGAGTATTATTTTTAATCCAAGCCATATTACACAATTTATCACAACAGCAGCTGGGACACTGGGCACCTTCTAGCTACTCCCGCAGCCAATTTTCATAAATCCACACAATGTTGACAGCATTAACTTGTGAGGGAGAAATGTTGACCTTTCCTCTTCCTGCCAGAATTAAAACTCTAGCTAGAGACACAGAACATGATCACACTCCTTCCTCCGCAGATTTTATTTTAAAAAGTATTTTTTCATCAGGCTTGTGGACTTTGGATCTAGGCCAAGTTTGAAGGATGACCACCCAGAGGAAAGTTCCCGGTCACTCAGAAGCGACTGCCCCGGTCATCGAGGATATCAGAGGGAGGACCCCCTTTCTACCTTTGCTGCTTAATGGCAGTGGGATTGAGACTAACAGCGAGAGGCAGCGGAGCCATCAATTTGATGAGAAGCAAACTGGCATCTCAGGGGCAAGAGCCCTAGACCTAGTCCTATCATGTTGAGAGATGTGCCTAAAAAAATAACTCTTTGGCATTCAGCAGCTGCACCCATTTGCCAACGTAACCAGAGTGGACCCACTAGTGCAGGGGCCTTCAGGAGTCAAGATAGTAACAGGGTCACAGGGCATCTTCTTCTGCATCTTAACCCTTCATGTCCCTTTAATCATAGTCTGAGAAGCACTCTGGGGTAGCAAAGAACATGGGTTAGAGAGACCCCAGCTCCCTCTGGCCTTGGATCTGACGAGCTGTGCAAATTTGGCAAATTCCTCCAGCTTCCCTCCCCATCAGTGAAATGGGATAATGCCTTGAGGGACTATGTAGGGATTAACTGCAGAGTTGTTATGGTGCAATTATGGTGAGTGACGAGATGAGATACTCCACGATGTTTGTTGAATGACTGAAAGCATGAATTGGCCTGATGTACCCACATCCCGCCCCCCCGAGTTCCAGGCTTCCCCTGGTGCCGCCTTGAGTACATCACCATCTGCCCAGCAACCCAATCACAACATGACCCAACAGGATGGGTCAGTCTAAAACCAGGGGAAGTGTACCGCTTAAGAAAATGAGGACTCCTTAGGACCTAAGGCATTTGAACCATTTGCCAACTAGGAAGTTGAGCCTATGCCAGGAACATATCCCCCAAGTAAGAAGGAAATGGGCATGGAAGCTTGTTATCTCTCTCTAATCATGGCCCAAAATAGACGACCCAGAGGGCAAAAGTAATCACCATGGGGACAGAAAGCAGAACGATGAGCTTCACTTTTAAACCCTTAAAAATGTAACTCTCAATTAGTAAAAACCCCACATTTCAAATACTTTAGGGAACCTCTGGTTCCCTGATAAAACTAAACTGCTAAATAGGCAAGTGACAGTTCTTATGACCTACCAAGCTCATTTCTTTGGATTTCAAAGAAGTGGAACTTCCCGAGGAGGCGGTGGATGCCGGGCTGCTGGAGGCGTCTTTCTTTAGCAGACGGTTTTTGTCGATCCCATTTTCCCTGGGTGAGTGGGCGGGGCTTGCTCGTGGAGACGAGGGGTCCTCAACAAGCACAAGCAAAAGGCTCGTGATTTCACTTAGAATGGACGGATCTTTCCACACCAATTCGCCAAATTAAAGGAGAGCCCTGAAAGTCCTTCAGATTTGGGGGATTTGAGGGTGTGCACCTAATACTGCTATTACAATGAATAGGATGGTGTTTGCGAGTGCACCCATGAAGACACCATAAAGAAACAAATCTAGAAATAATCGTATCTTCCCTCATGCTCAAATACTTTGCCCAGAGGGCACGGGACCGAAAGGAGCACCAGACACCAACTTAGTAATCCAAAATGGTTAGGGAAACAGATTTTTTTTTTTAAAGGAAACAAAAGTTTGTGTCGGTTTTAGACACTTATTGTTCCATCCATGAACAACCATTAAATCCTTAACGTGTAAAGTTGCAAAAGACCAAAATATGGTGGTTCCACTTCCTTTCTCTCACAAGTCACTCTGAAAATAAAGTTTGATAAAGAGAATGGTTACCTCATTAGACACATCCACAACTAAGTTGTCATCACTTTTGTCACCATCGCTGTCCTGAAAAAAAAGAAATTTTAATGCCATTTACTAAAGGGTTTGAGGCTCAATTAAATTTCTGTAGCTCTTGGTAGCAGACAGACTAGCAAATGACCTGGGCTCCCTTCCAGAATGCCAGTCCTGGTAATTAATACCACCGTCTCCCCTTCGCATCTGACCTGGGGACATGCAAAGACCCAGGCAGGAAACTCTGCTGCAGCAGCACACCAGCTAAACAATCACAATGTGTATACAACAGGTGATGGCAAGCCATAAAACTTGGCACACAGTAAGGGTTCAATAAATGTTTGCAGCAGCTGAATCTCTCTTATAATCTGAAATCTGCATATCCTTATCTCAGAGATCTTTCCCCACTGGATTTCAAATTAAGAACACAATTTCGGGCTTCCCTGGTGGCGCAGTGGTTGAGAGTCCGCCTGCCGATGCAGGGGACACGGGTCCGTGCCCCAGTCCAGGAAGATCCCACATGCCGCGGAGCGGCTGGGCCCGTGAGCCATGGCCGCTGGGCCTGCGCGTCTGGAGCCTGTGCTCCGCAACGGGGGAGGCCACAACAGTGAGAGGCCCGCGTACCGCAAAAAACAAACAAACAAACAAAAAAGAACACAATTTCACGTCATTGCTTTTTTTGTGTATCACCTTGAAGGCTGCCAATCAATTCTAGTGTTCATGGACAATTCATAATTATAAAGAGAAACTTGAACCCTGTTCCCATGGGGTTACTAGTTACTACAAAAAATTAAATAAAGGAAACAAAAAACTACAAACAACAAAGCTGGCTACTGGTTGGGATAATGTACCAAGATCTAACCTCATGATAAGAATAAAGCTCTTCAGCAATCAGCTTGGAATATTCTTGAGATGGAAGGAAGATAGGATGGCAGTATCTGGAGGGCCCTGGCACCCTACATTAGGGCTTTTAATGTCTTGACATGAAGCCATAAAATTGGCTAATCAGAGGAAACTCCAAGGTTGCACGCACTGAGTTTCAAAAAGCTTCAGAAAAGCTGTTCAATTTAACGTGATCACTCCTAAATCAAATTCAGGGCAGGCTGAAGAAGTCTACTTTCTTAGCCAAAAGGCCTTATATGTCTTTTAGTACAGAGTAATACAATGGACATACGGAAAAATAAGACATACCTGGTACAAACAGGTTACAAAAAAGTCATGCAGAGCTATGGATTCTAGATCCCTCACTACTAAATAACTTATCTACAGAGCAACTCGGAATTCCATCATTGGCAAATTTGCAAATTTCTGTATGTCGTGGACTTTCTTGACTAGCTTATTAACAGTTGATGCCATATATAAACGTACTTGTGTGGGATACTGGCTCTGGGCAAAAGATAAGGGGTAAATATGTGCTAAAAAGGCTTGGGCTGTGGTGGGGAGATCAACAACTTGGGTTCTTGGGATGTTATTATGGTACAAAGTATGGACCAATTTGAGGACCTCTGGCAAAATATCCAATCCTAGGCTCTCGCTTTGGGAATCCTAACATGGTGATGAAGAGCACGGATCCTGGAGTCAGACTGTCTCCAGGCTGTGCTGCTAATTCTGACCTTGGGCAAATCACTTAAAAGCTCTGTGCTTCTCTTCCCTTATCAATGAAATGGAGGGATGATACAAAACTCACAGGGTTGTTTTCAGAGTTAAATGAAACAAGCCACGTAGAAGCACGCAGTACCTGACGCTACCTTGAGATGTTGCCCAAGAAATGTTACCCACAGTTAGCCATTGGCTTGCGCCAGCCAGCAGAAGACAGAGGTCTCGCGTGGAAACCTCCGCACAGCCTGCACAGCAGCCAGCCAGAGGTAGACACTTCTTCCTCCAGGGGCAGTGCGGAGTGGCCTAATTTGAATTCTACTCCCACTGTTCCTGAGAATGTGTGCATCCTGAAACAGACACTCGGGGACACACAAGGAAACTACAAGGCATCTGTCAGCTGCAATGTTTATGACGCCGAGACCAGCACCAATGGCCATTTGGCGTGGTTTGCTCTCCTCATGAATGTGGTTTTAGCTACATCTAAGTCAAGAGTCCTCACATCCAGTCGTGTGATCTCATCTGTAGGGTTTGAACGAGATACCCCCAGTTTCTTCCAGGTTTTTTTTTACCATGGACTTTTATCACTACACTGCTCCCTGTGGAAAAGGACGAACTCTGCCTTAAGACGTGATAAAAGCCTGAATATATTACCAGAATGGCATTCAAAAAGGTAAGCTGGTGACACCGAATTCTTGCCCTTGTCATTTTAGCAGGACAGGCTACCAAATTTGCAAGGTCTAGGACAAAATGAAAATGCAGGCCCTAGCCTCAAAATTGAGAATTTGAAGAAGGTGGAGAGCACAGCATGAAACCAATGGTGAGGCAGGGCCCCAGCAAGACCAGGGTCAGTGCAGCTGCCCAGGCTGCACACCACGAAGCCAGCCCTACAATTTTGTATTCCCTCTCATGAGTAACTACGGCAGAAAGCCTAAAATTTAATACTAAGCCTGGCAGATGCATAATTTACAGCTCAAGATGGAAATAATATCCTACAATGTAAGAATCTATCCTCTTGATACTATTTTTTTTTTTTTTTTTTTTTGCGGTATGCGGGCCTCTCACTGTTGTGGCCTCTCCCATTGTGGAACACAGGCTCCGGACGTGCAGGCTCAGCGGCCATGGCTCACGGGCCCAGCTGCTCTGCAGAATGTGGGATCTTCCCAGACCGGGGCATGAACCTGTGTCCCCTGCATCGGCAGGCGGACTCTCAACCACTGCACCACCAGGGGAGCCCGATACTATTATTTTAAGGGATGTGAAATTGTCACTAAGATCTTAGAGGTCCTTTGTATACTCACTTAGAAGCTGAGCAAGGAAGCAAACCAGTATTATTTCAAGTCCTTTATTTACTTACATAGTGGCTGGAGTCCTTATCGTCCACCTTTCTTTTTTTGATGTCATTGGAAAACTCGGGTCCATTTCTGCGTTTATCTGTGCCTCTTAGACTGTCTGGGACCAAGAGGGAGTTACTCTGCAAGACAAAAAAATTAATCAAAGATTTCTTCCCAGGTCTCCCTGTACACATGAAAACCCCACCTGGATGTGATAGCTGGTTTAGAAAGGTGATGCCTACATGGCCTTTCATTCCATTTAATTCGTCTCATCTGAAGACTTTGACGGCAAACATTTATAGAGATTTAGGCACTTAAAAGGGAGACCCTGACTATGCACTCAAGCCGTCCAAAGCCTGGTGGATCCTCCAGGCCCTGCTCACTTGAAATGTTCTTCTGTTCTGTTTGCTGTTAGAGAAATGGGAGCCTGCTGTTTATATGCGGATGTGTTTTCATTCTTTCCCACTGAGACTCCCTGGTCAGGAATAAGAATGGCCTATGAGCAAAACCTGAGATCACTCTATTAGACATATTCTGTGACTGTAAGAGTCAATGTGTGCCTCTCTAAAAAGACACAAAGAGAACGGGTGGGATTAACAGCATGGTTTCCTAAAAGGCAAATCACATTTTCCACAGTCACAATGAAGGAACTCTTTTGAGTTCTTCTAATTTATTGTTGAAAATAAGATTTGGTGTTCCTTGCCAAGAGCACTGAAATTTAAGACCCAAAGCAGGAATTCCAGCCAGTGAATCTTCAACAGCAAGGCCAGCTCCCACACACAAAAGCGGGAACAAGGACTAATCTTTTCCACAAACCACACAGGATACTTTCATTCACATGTGCTGAGTATGAACTGTTGACCCAAAGAAAACAGGCATTTTAGATATTTGAGGGTCACATGACACGATGTGACATCCCTTCAATTCCCATCTCCCCTCGGGGCTAAAGCATCAGAACATGTTACAATGAGTTCTTTTAAGTGCGGGATTAGCATACGCAAGGGGGCAATTTGTTCAGTGGTGTGTTACTGCCTTGAACAATGCTGAATGGGCCGTGCAAAAACTTTCTTTCTCAAAGCCCAGATAACCTCCATTTCTGAAAGACGTTGAAGAACTAAGTCGGGGAGTCCAGGGCCAACAAACAGTAATGCTACCTTTCTCTGCCACGATATAAAATAGAAGGGGCCTGGGGAAACCTTTAAGTTAGACCATCTCTAAAGCAATAGTTACGTACCATGAGCAAATCTTTAATGGTCCATTTTTAGAGGCCATGGATGGGTCTTCGTTCCTAACCAGCCCAAGGAAATTAGCCAGGTGGCTGGCTCTCAAAACTCCCCCGTGAAAACCGTGAACCCCACTATGGGAACGTTCTCAGCTCAACCACACACAGGAGGAAATCAAAAGTGGGAATCAGAAGGCATTCTGAAGCCTCTTTGCGTACTTCAGAGGCTGCCTCTGAAGCAGCTGAGCTCTCATTCACGACCCTTCAAGCTCCACAAATGCCAGGAGGCTTACATAAAAGCAGCAGGGAGGGACCAATGCAATTCAATATAGAGAAGCTCAGAATAACGTCTTGAGCTCAGTGTGGGGCTGAAAGGTGAGCTGGCTGGATCCCTGAACTAATTACATTGGTAAATATCTGCTAAAAACTAACCCCTCTGACCCAGACCCACAGCCTGACAGGTCGCAGGAGACTTAACAAAACTGCAAAGTGCTTACATGCTGGGGAGGGGAGAAGCAGCTTGAGCTCATGTGGAAAAAGTGTCCATACACACCTGTCTGTCTTCTAGATTATGTCAGTCCCCAAGTCTCCTCCTCCAGACTCAGACCAGATACATTAAGGTCAAGGCTGTATCATATTCAACTTGACATCTACCCACTTGCCCAGCAGAATGTAGCATAGAGTCGGTGTCCACTCACAATTTAAAAGTCTCTTTCCCCGGGGTCCCCTGTGTAGCCCTCCTGCTGTAATTAGCAGGGGGCATCCAAACCACTCAGCCATCCAAAGACAGCTTTTTAATGATCTGATTTTTTGAATGTCAAGTGGTACTGCGAACATAAAAGTAAACGACACGCCTATTAGGAACAATGCAATTTCTGCTAGAAACAATAACGTTTCTCTGGCTGGACCTGTGAGCCCGTCAAGCTTTGAGGCTTCTGCGTCTCCATTATCAGAAGTTAAATTCCCGTTTGAGCAGCTTTAGTGAGGCCTGTAATCTGAATGCGTTTTGCAAAGCTCTGAAAGTTCTTCTAAATTTAGATGGGGCTGATAATTAGCACCCTTGCTTATCTGAAAATTGGCTCCATTCAGATGGAAGATTGAGACAAGTTACAAAACGAAATGTCTCATCATACCTTTGATGCTGTACAACTGATTCAAAACAAGGCAGCAAAGAGTATGGGCGGCAGAGGCCTGGGAGAGCCACAGTCCAGAGTCAGGGGGTGCCTGGCTCACGCTGCAGCCCCAACAAAGACGAACCACTTTCTTTTACCCTTGTTCCCATGAAACTTGCTTGCTGTGTGTAATTGTCCCTGACATCCTCCAGCCCTGACACTGCTTTCACTGTTGTTCTTGACTTAAGCAAATAGTTCCAGCCTAATGGACTTCATTTGCTGTTGGCAACAAAAACAGTCTTGCTTAACTACTGCCTAGGTGACCCTAATCCTCTTGGCTACCTCACTTGCTCACCAGAAATCCAAAAGTGACTACATGGGTAGTACTGGACGTCTCCTAATACCATTAAGTCTTCTTCCCTCATGCTGCGTTTTGTTCTCACAGACCGTCTTATGTTCCTCAGGGCTCAGAAGTGGAATACAGTCATTCTGATGGTTGTTCTGAGCCACTTTACACATATTTTGAGAATGCGTACTGACTGAATATCCTTTGGATCCTTCAAAATTTAGGGTTTTACCTTGATTTGTTAGATTTGAACGAGGAGAAGACAGACTCAAATTTAACGTTAAAATTTAATATTTAATCAACATTTAAATGTTGATTAAAAGCCTGTTTGTGAAAGAATAAAACTGAGGTTGCTTCGCTTTAAGTTACTGAAAAAGTCATGCATTCTAAACACTGAAGATAATTAGGACCAAACTTCTCAAGACGCCAAAGCAACCTTAACACATATCCACCCTCTTCACCCTCCTCAGTTTATCTAGAGGATGTTCAGAGGGGAAGGCAATTTGCCTAAAGTCAAGAAGCACTATCCATTAAGGCAACTCGCCTGTGCTCCCGGAAGAAGTGATTTTTAAACTCAGTTTATACACATCAAATACTTGGACCCAAATACTTGACCCCCAAATACTTCCCATTTAAAAGTCACATTGGCTCTTTAACCTATTGAGCTTAATATTCTAATGTGACATAATAATGCCTACTGCATGCTATCTCTGATTGCCCCCACCTCCTAATCACAGACACATCTTGATTTACTTGGTTAGAGGCCCACCATAACAAAATTGTGAACATTTAAAAAAAAAAAAAAAAAAAAGAACATTTTACAGCCTACTTTTAAATGACCTGAAAACAGTCCCGAGTTCCTGGCTTTCCACTCATGAATCCTACCCAAGGTGCACACTAACAGAGACCCCAGCAGAGAGCAACAAAGCAGCCCAGGTACTCACAGCACTGGCTTCATGCCACATCGACCACCAAGAATAGTGGTTCCACAGACCTAATTGCTGCTGCAGCCTTCTCTTCCCAGAGTCCATATCTTGAAAGATATGTATCGACCAAACAGCGTTCATCAAGTAAAATTCCCCTTTCAAATTTTTATTTGCCAGAGTTTTTTAATCAACATGAGAATTAGTGTTACCACACTGACTGCTATACTCTAATTCTAGCCAAGAAACTTGATGTTTTATTTCACCTTGCAGCTGGTAAAAGTTAATCATCTCCCAGACTTTTTCAAACGCTGTAACTATTGGGCAGACTTCTACAAACGTTCTGAGAACTGGGATTTCCAGACTGTATATAAGTTTTCCTTTGTTTAAAAATTTTCTTAAGAACCAAACAAAATCATCTTATTTACCTTATGTCTTCTACAAGAACTCAAAGTACAAGTCTTATACAGCCCATGGGGGATATTACAAATCTGAGCATATCAAGATCTAAAAGCCCATTATGTCTTCAAAACAAGCTAAAATTTGAAAACCATGATGATTTTCTGCACCTAACAAGTTGCACACGTTGACGGGAATAGAGCCAAGTAAAACGATAAGGGGAGAGGCAGACCAGACAAGTCTCTGAAGAAAACAAGAGCCCTCTGAAATGTTCAGTACCAGAGACAGAGTGTCCAAAAGACCTGTTAGCCCAACAGGCATGCTTTTCTCTCCATTTATATATATGAGACTACACATGAAATGACTTGATGAGGTGTAAGAACAGAGAAAACGTTATGAACCACAAGAAGGGACCCATCCCTCTTAAAATCTGAAATATCTGAGAACCTAAAACCTCAGTGGGCAACTGCACTGACAACAGACAAATCGTTCACTGTAGTTACCCTGTGCTTCCTGAGGGTCACTTCCTGCACTAACAGTGATGTGATGGTTAAGAACAGGTACAAGGGCTTCCCTGGTGGCGCAGTGGTTGAGAGTCTGCCTGCCAATGCGGGGGATGCGGGTTTGGGCCCTGGTCTGGGGGGGTCCCACATGCCGCAGAGCGGCTGGGCCCGTGGGCCGCAGCTGCTGGGCCTGCGTGTCTGGAGCCTGTGCTCCATGGAAGGAGGGGCCACGATGGTGAGGGGCCCGCGCACTGCGATGGGGGGTGGCCCCCGCTCGCCGCAGCTGGGGGGAGCCCTCGCACAGAGGCGGGGACCCAACACAGCCAAAAATAAATAAATAAATTTATATATTAAAAAAAAAGAACAGGTACAAGAGTGAGCAGAAAAGCTGCTCAGAAGAGAAAAGAAAAAGTAGGAGGTCTTCCAATATTACAACTGGTGTGCACTCCCTTGAGTGGTCAGATCCAGAGCACCATTTCCCAAATAGGTGAACCATGTTTTATAAAAACACACACCAGAACCGTTCCCTGCTGAGTGGGCACATGTTAACTAGAGAGTTGGTGGCAATGTGAACCCAGTGGGTAGAACTGGACAGTGTATTCTCTTGAAGTAAAAATAAACATGCAAACACACAAGTACTGAACCATACCTTCATATAAGAACTTACCATGTAAGCAGAAGAGTCTTTTGAACTTCAAAGAGCATTCAGTCGAATCGGAAGAAAATGTCAAGAGTTGGACCCTGTACCACCTTTGTTCTGACCATTCTAGACAATCATGTTTCTATTTCATGCTCTGAACACCCACCCCCTCAAGACCAAGGTAAAGAGACTCAGCTGCTTTAATATGAATAAAAAATAGTCTTTAAAGTCTTGTTCCAAGAATTTTACTTTTCTTTGGCAATTTAACAGGAATGGTTGTTCATGTATACAGAGGTATCTTGGAAGGTAAACTCCAGAATATATAAAAGAAGGCATGTTTACATTGTCAGTGTGGCCAAAACCCTTTATAAGAGTATTCATGTATCCTTCATCTATCCTGAGACCTCAAAGCAATTCTTCTGCCAACCAAGTCTAAACCTTGAAGCCACCAGCAGCAAATGTGAAAGGAAAACCCGTTCATGGAGACAGCAAAAGCGAGACAGGTTTCCCTAATGTGAAAATAATACACATTATTCAAATGGATTTCTTTAGCTGCCATGCTAATTCCCCTTGGGAATGGTGTCCTCCTCACAGGAAAAGTGTCTGTGTCAGAGGTACAGATTGGAAACTCATGACACCTCATTTATCCTCAGTTACACTAAGGCAGTGGGAACCTAATTTGCTAGCACACTCTACACTGACAATTAACTTCTCGGTGAACATTAAAACAATGAGGTAAGGACGCACCCCATCACATCTCTGCGCCTTCTCATCCACACCTGGTACCAATTAAGCCATCACCCTGTGTGGTACTTCGTGCTGCAGTCCAGTTGGTCATTCAAGTATTCTGTGTGACAAATGCATTTTTAACCTGTAAGATTAACGATCCCCACTTGTCAACAGTGAAGAGTGGAAGCAAGTGGAGACATGTGGAAATGTGGAAATCACATCTTGGAAGACTGGCTGTGAAGCAGGCCTAAAGGGTACATGTCTATTTTTCATATTGTTTAAAGGCAAAATATGTGGAAAAAACAAAAAAACGGGGTGTTCTTGCACCTTGATCTAAGAACGTGGCACTGTCGGGCGCAGACGGGCGACTCAGGATACTCAGAATAAAACGGAGCCAGACATACACACCCAGTGAGTATTTGGGCTGGAAGAAGTACTAAACCACAAAATGCCTTCGGCATCAACTCTCTACATCCACAGCTTGCCCTTCCACCCTCCTTCTCCAGGTAAAACAAAATAAAACCAATAAAAAATTTTGGAGCTCATAACAAATATAACTGTTTAAAAATAATCTTTAAATGACCTCGTAACACCTTCATTCCCCTAATCAGGACCGTGGTCACAGCCAAAATCAAATTTGTATTTCAAACCTTTTCTAGAAGCATGTTTTCGAAGTGCTCTTCATTCTCCAGCCCCCGATGAGATGCTTCTACTGCAAGAAAAGGTCCTGAAACTAGAAAGCACTGGGTCAGGACTTGACTGTGGTATCTGGATATCGGACGCCACTTAACCCATCTCTCCTCATCAGAAAGACCGAGACACAAAGTTTATTGCTTACTGTGTTCTAGAGGGAATACTGAAGATGATGATCAGGCCAAAAGGAAAATAAAAGTTTACAAAATCTGCTCCAAAGGGTGGGCATTAAGGTTTCTAATTACAGAACACAAAATGAAGCCTAAAAAAGTTTGTGGAGGGAGAAAATAGCCTCTACCTGCTTTCTGTTTGTTTAAAGATGCCCTATCCTCACTGAGATCTCAGGGAGGTAAGACCTGAACATTCTCTGGTCACGCACAGGTCCTGACATCCGCCTGGCAAGCTCCGGCCCCACAGCGAGCAGACACCTCACCTGGCACAGGAACACGCCACTCCCGACAAGCAAGAAGCTGCCAGTGCTTTCCTTCCTTCAGGGGGTCACCCTTCTCGTGGCAGTGATGCTGGTTTTCCCAGAAGATCTACGTTTTTAAGCACAGAGTTTTAAATTCTGCCAGAAGAAAAATCTACTGAGGCAACCACTTAAGAAAACTTAATGTTTTCCGCTGTGCCTTAATATTGAGATTTCAGGTGATGCATTTCAGTTTTATCCTTTATCTCCAGGCAATTCCTTGACATGAGTCAGGTCAACAACATTTAGGCGAAAACACCTCCTCCTGGTCCCTGTTTACCTTTGATGAATTCGAGCACCGTGAGACTGATCAAGTTCCTAAGAGGCTGGGATGGGTTTTGTGATGCTGACACACTAAGAATCATTAGGAATGGTCACCGGTCATGTGAGCCCTCACCTCCACAACAGCCTCACACATTTTTTAAAAAGGAAACCACAAGTAACTACGTTGACGGTGACTAACGACGCATCTACTGTTGTCAGGGAGGACTTTCCTAAAGGCTTGCTACGGTATGTCTGACGACTTCCCATTTGCAGTCCCTAAACCCTCACCCTGCAGACAGCCACCATCACCACTTTACAGAAGGATGAGAAATCTTGCCTGTGCAGCCAGAACTCCACTGGGGGCTGCCTTTGTCCAAAACCCATGTTCTTTCTATCACTGTCCCCTTTCCCCCCACACCCACAGTGCCACGGTCCTCAAGAGCCACTGGGAGACGCTGTGACATTCAAAAAAATAAAATTTCAGAAACAGGCCAAGAGTGAAGTATTCCCCAAAGCAAGCCTCACACCTTATTTCCTCCTTGCTCTCTATACTGCTGAGTGTCGTCTTAGAAAAGAGTGAAGGGATGGGTGGTCCGTAACTAGGATCTGGTCCTACCTCTGCCAATAAACTAGTGAAGTACAACAGCTAGAAAAGAAAAAGATAAAGACACCCCCTTACATTAAATAAAGTGATGGCTGTCATAACTACTTTTAAATAAGTTCTAAATGTGAACATAATTTTAGAAATGTTATAGGAATGGCAACAGGGTCCCTCAGAAAGACATGATCTAAATCTCCACCTCTGTTAATTAACTATATGACCAAAGACACCCAACCTCCTTACTTTGGTGTCTTATTGAGAAAATGATGGTGACGCACCATTTTGACCTCTGAAGTAGATGAAAAGTGCTTAGACTTTTCTGGGCCAGGAACCCCTTTGGAGAATTTAATGCATGTTATGATCTCTCCTCAGCACTATGTAAGAGCACTGACCCACTCTGCATACAATTTTAGAGGGGTCCCAGGACCTTCTGAAGTCCACTATGAACCCGCCTTAGGTCTACAGATCGTCCCTGTCCTAAGTCTCTCCCACATAGACCCCTCAAGTCTCCTCCCTCTTCCAAATGTTCCAAATAGCGATCACATGAGTTAGATATTTCAGTGCTTTTCGTTCAACACATAATTTGACTTTGACATTAAAAGCTATCACTGCAAAATGGCAGCAAGTAAACGCAGTGCCTCAGCCAGTGCCTGGCACATAGTAAGTGGTCAATAAATATGCAAAATGAATGAGTATTTAAACATCCATTCTACCATTTTTCTTAAAACCCATACAACTCCGTGTCAATTCTCTAACTCCAGGTCTTTCAAGTAGACGTATTTAAAGTGCATTCCCTTCAGCCAAAATTTAGTGCAATTCATCTTTAAATTAATTGGGATATCTAAAGTTTTTATTACTCCTGAAGAAGTAAAGGCTTTTGTTAGGTCATTTTTTTGCTCAGTAGTAGCACTCTGGTAAATAGGCTTATGTTAGGAAAAAAAAAGGTTTGCGAATTAGAAAACAGCCAAACAGCAGAATACACCTCTCAAAAATTACTAGCTTTATCATTCATCCCTTTCAGAAACAAGAAACTTAAAAATAGTGTCCGTATTTTCTCTCTGTTCTTAGCACCTTTATTTCCTGGGTTTTACATTAAACAGGTTACATTAAGGTTCATTTGTTTTCCTACCATAAAACCTTAAACCAGCAAATGGAATCATCTGTCACTAAAAATAAACATAAACTATCTATGAACCAGTTTTAGACTCACAGATAACAATCCACACACACTCACACTCCCTCCGACATAAGTCCCTGATTTTTGCACTTGATATAAAAAATATGTTTGTTCAACATAGAAGGAAGGGCAGGAAAAAAAAACAAGACTATATGCCAGCCTAGAATTTTTTAGAACTCCTTGGTCTTCTTTATGGCAGAGGTTCTCAGAGTTTGGTCCAAGGACCCTGAGGGTGTCTCTCTGTGGGCAGATTTCTTCCAATACTTAAACCGAAACAATGTATGGCAACAAAGAGAATGCAGAAGCCGAGGAGAATTCAACTGCCCTCTTTTAGGCCAGGCATTAAAGACATCTGCAAATGTGCAAAAAAAACTAAACTACTCTTCCCACTGCAATTTTTTATTTTGGGAAATAGTTATTTTTCATTAAAAATGTTATTTATGCTAACACAAGTAGCTCTTTATCTGTTTAAGTGATTTTAAAATGTTTTATTTCTAACCCAGAAAATTTTCAAAATATATGACACACATAAACAAAAGTTCTCTGGGGTCATCAGTTACTTTAAGGGTAAAAGATTCTGAGACCATAAGGTTTGAAAATCGCTGCCCTATAGCCACTGTTCTTAACCCCTCGATGAGTGAACAAACAAAACAGCAGTACAGAGCAATGAACTGACTTTATCTGCCAAGTAAAATTCAACTTCATAATTCAAACCACTTTATTAAACAGATAAGTACTATAATATTTTAGGAGCTAAAAGTACACATCATCTCATTACCCACTGAGTCTCATATTTAATTTTACACAAAGTTTGAAGAGAGCTAGTTAATTTTATGTAACTGCAGCAAAATCCCACTTATACGGACAGTGAACAATTTAATTCCTCTCTACAGACTGAATTAAATTTTTAGATTAAAAATTAGTGTAGTTTCTCCATTTTATATTATCATTACCATGAGTTTTCTGTAATAATTACACAGGAAACTCAGCATATATACTTATTCTGGAAATACTCTTTGAAATTATTATTAAGACTTGACAAAAATTTGGTGTGAAAAAGGAGACATGCAAATAACACATTAAGTAACCATGTATTTTATATTATTTTATAGATTGGTTTATGCAAGGTATCTACCACATTTGGACTTAAAAGTTCAGATTGCTAACTCAACACGGACTTACAAACTAAACAAACTAGACTTGAAAACAATCCACAGCTGCCTGAAACTCAAGAACGATTTAGTACTTCTTTAAGGGTACAACTCATTAACCTTCGTCCACCTCACCCTCACTTCCCCAGTCAAGTTCTTGATTACATCTTCCAGCCAAAATTACACACAGATTATTAGACATACTCAGAAATACAGTCATACCGAGTTATGGAAAAATGCCTCTACAAGCTTAAGTGTGCAAATTCTACTCTCTCCTGCCACTGGCATTTCAGAGAGGCATACACCATGGTATCCCTTCCACAACTGTCTAGAACTCTTGCTAAAACTTTCTGCAGCCTTGTATCTTCTAGTATTTTTGTTGCTTTTCCTTGGTTCTTTGAGAAAGGGCTTGTGATACATGTACCTACATATCCCTACACATCCCTCACTACAGATATATTTCCTATATTACCTTACATATAGTAAGCATTCAATAAATATACCGTGACTTAAGGTGGAACAGTAGTACTGATAACATAAAGTTGAAATCAAGTCTCAAACCTAGAATAAATTCAATAGATTAAAACATGCAGCAGACTAATGCATGTGGGCATTCCCAGCATCATCTTCTGCCATCTCTATTCTCTGGCCCAGGATTAGGGTTTTTAATTTGATACTCTATTGAATGAACATGGCAGAAAAGATGACAATCTACAGGGACATTGAAACAGCAAAACAGAAAGGTCACCTCCATAAATCAGTTTACTTAGGTCCATACTTTCGGAGTAGGTAATTTTATTCCCTAGATCTAAATTTTTTCTCCCCTCTTTTCTCCTCCCAACATTTTCCAAAGAAAACTTACAGGACAAGAATTTCACAACTACCTACCTCATCCTTTCACCATTATCCATTCCACCAATACATCCTGACACATGAAGTAAAACAAAGCTCTGTCCCAAAGAGAATTTTAAAAATAGCTACCGTTCTACACAGAAGGTGTGTGTGGAGGGGTGTCTAAACTTTTCAAACTGAAAAAGTTTACACATCATCCCCCCAAACATAAGAAAGTATCAGAGTGATTTAAAAGTTCAGTATCCTATTTTTTAACAATATTTAGATTGAAGATGATCAAAATACTGCCATGTTCAGAAAGAAGGAAGGAAGGAAGGGGGCAAACACTGGAGGTTATCTGAGCTGAAAAGGGGCCAATTTCTCATTCTGTTTGTTCCACAACATGTAAGAGACGCATTTTAGAGACAGGCCTCCCCACAAGTAACCGGCAGATATGTGTACAGATCAAACGTGCTTTATGTAAAATGAGTAAGATTTAGGCTGGTGGGAAAAAAATGAACTCGATAAGCACAGAGCCCCGTGCACTGAATTTCCTTGTTTTGAGAGCTTACTCAGACACTCAGTTCTTTGGACTAAAATAAAGTTAAGTTCAAGTTCACACTCCAAGGACAATTATGAAAAGAAAACTAGATATGGAAACCTAGAAACTAAGATGCATTTGCAGAGGATAATGAATGGTTTAGGTAGAAATAACATAATACTAACTAATGTCACATATGGATTGTGACCTCTTGCCTGCAGAACTGACTTAAGATAAAAATGAATACTCTCAAACTACAGGTAAACCTGGACTCGAAGTGCAATGATAAACATATTTTTTAAATGGGTCTGGGGCACATAGGGATCAAAGTGTATTTTCAAGTGAGTAATCATAGCAAACAGCTTTGCCTCCCTCTCACCTGATGGAAGTTTTATATAAAAGACAAAGGGTGGGGGGAAACAGTCATATTTTTTTAAAAAAGAAAGAAAAAGAAAAACAACAGGTCGCTGAGAGAGAGTAGAATATACGTGTCTGTGCCTGTGTGTTTAAAGAAAGGCGGCTGAGGGTGCACTGCAGGGGGGGAGAACGCGTTTATGTGCAGCAGGCGTCAGGGTACTTACTGTGCCCGGTTCTCTGTCTGCTCCCGAGGTTACCAAGAAACGCACAGACATGCCCGTTCAGACACAGAGGCAAGAACAGAAATAAAAAAAAGGGGGGAATAATTAGAACACAAGCCCCAAACAGTTTTAAAATGGCTTTTATTTATATAAGTCATTGCACGTTCCTAATACAGTGATTTCCTGAAAATTACAGTATTTTGTAAACATAAGATTTACAGTTTAACCATACACAAAAGCCTATTTTTTTAAAATTTCTTGACAGAATAAATTACTTTTTTTCAAAAATTAGTCAAGTGCAATTTTGCCCAATATTTAATGCATACTAGAATTAAAGCCTATGAAACTAAGTAGTAACAGATGCAATTATCAAACCTTTCATTTGAACACATTCACTTTCAAATTTAACTTCTTATTTCGCCCCATTTAACAACATTACTTTCTTTGAAAATTACCCAATTAAGCAGTTAACAGTTTTCCATAATATGGTACAGGCCACTGGCATTAATGAGGCAGTTGCCAAGATGTCAAGATGCCTGCCATCTAAAGAGATGGAGAAATCTACAGATGCCCACGTTAAACCCTGAAAACCTCCAGGGTGAACTGTGTTTCAGTGGCCAAGCTGTGCGACAGACAGTTCCTCTTAGCTCATTGTTTGCTCTCTGAATGGGTTGGGGCTCTCTTTAGCGGTGCACAAACTTTGCAGCACTGTAAGAGTGTTAGGGCAAGGTCCTAATCTGGCTTGCCCGGCCTCTCACCTCTGTGGTGCTCTGCATCGTGGTGCTTCTTGTCATCTTTAATTGCCAAGTGAGACTGGCCACTCAGAGCACTAGACAGCGCCAGGAGGCCGGCACTGCCGCCGAGGGGCGGGATTCCAGGAGGCTGAAGTCCCGAAGGGTGAGGGGTGAGGGGCACTGGAGGTCCATGGCCGTGAGAAAGATGCTGAGCTTGCAACTGCTGCTGCTGTTGGTGGTGGTGGTGAGAGAGGAAGAGGGGGGGGGGGTGGTGGCAGTGGTGGCGGCAACCAGGGAGACAGCAGACGTGACAGGAGAGGATGGAGGAGACAGAACAGGAGGTTCCACACACACACACACACACACACACACACACACACACACACACACACACACGAAGGGAGCAAGGAGACAGGGAGGAAAGAGAGAAAAAAATGTGGTTAGCACTTTCAGTCCATCAAAAGCTTTCATCTGCTCAGTTACCTGATATCATATAATCTTCCCAAAACATAATCCTCAGATCGACACTGTCACTTTCTGGCCTAACTCACCCCCTGAAAGTGTAGCTACTGATTATTAGCAAACTTGGATAAGTTAGTAAGCCCTCACACGGTGGTAAGTTCCATCTCTAAGCGCCTCCAAGGATGAAATCCAGTGCGTCATTGAATCTAAGATGCCACAGATTTCAGACTCATTCTGACTTCAGAAAGGTTAAAATAGGGGAGGTGCAGATATGCATCCTAATATACAGAAACTATATTCTCAACTAGTCACCAGTTACTAGGTGACTCCATTGCACCCCAGCATTCTTGCGTTAACTTACCACAACGTTAGGATGAGACAAAACCAAACATTATCTTTAGTTAACAGAACTTAGAAAGCAGGAAGAACTAGCATCTCTCATGTACTTGTGTGCCCTTAGCTCATCAAGCCCTCACAGAATGGAGGAAGTATTGATATTCCCATTTCACAGATGGGGCTCAAGGCACTGAGTTTCTCCCACCAGGTGGCAGGGAAGTGAAGTCAACGTAGGAAGGACCCTCATGGCTGTGCTCTAGTCATGCTACCACCACATACAGAGGGAGCCCTCAGGGAGCCACGCATGTGACAAATGGAAGGAACCTGAGAGACAAAACTTTGTTCATCCCTTCCTTTCTCCTGGGCCCCATGCCCCAAACCCATCCCCCTCCCGTGTGACCCTTCCGTGTCACAGAGGAAAACACCAAGACTCAGGCCAAGAACCTTGCTGAGGAAGGCACTCCCACCAGCTGTGTGGGACTCCAACCATGAGGACCAAGTCCCCATTCCCAAATGCCTTCGCCTCTATCACTTAACCCATTCCAGAAGTTAGAAACCTGTTCACTTTAGAGTATCACTGCTCTCATATATTTAAGATTTGTTGCAGGAAACGAAAAAGTATCCAAGCAATGGCCCTTGCACCATAAATCTGGCCACATTTCAGCTGTCCAACATAAAACTCGTTTTTGATGAGACAGTAAAAACGATTAAAGCTCAATTTCTAAGGTGTAATGTTAGGAAATTCTTAAGATTCTGATTTGTGCTCACTTCCCTGGGACTCAATTACTCGTTTTATTTATTACACCCTTGCACGTACTGAATATATTAGATCTTCACACCAGATCTTCAGCAATTTCCACCCTGACCACTGATCTTTGACTGAATCCTAAACATTATGCTTCCGGCACTCAAGAGCAAGAGAAAGCAGCATCTAAAAGGCAGAAGTCAGCATCTATAGTCATTTTACAGTAAATTTTCAACCACTCCTAGTACCTTTTTAAAAATATTTAGGCGCCAACCTTCTCTTTAAACCTCCACTCCTTCCAAAGAGAGCACAGTTCTAATGCGAGGGAAACTGGAAAAGGGGTGAGGTCAGAGCAGGCAGCATTAATAGTATTCTTGGAAAGTATTTATAAACTACTCATTCACCATTTGAGATCATAATAACAACTTCTTTATGCATAAAATCACCTTCCTGTCATCCCAAAGACACTAATTCTTGCTCCGTCACCTTTTAAGAGCTTGGCAGTAGCAGGACATAAAACTGAAGGAGCTGGCAGCAGCATCACGGTCCACTAGGCATGCTCATTAGCACTTAATTAGGAACTAGACACCTGCCATAAGAAATGTGCTCGGAGAAAGATGAGGAACAGGTCTGCCCTACCAGCGATTACTATCATTACTCAGAGTGAAAGCAATGTCCGGCTTCTTGGGGGGAAAGGCAGTGATGCATACACAAGCGGGTGCGGTGGGGTAATTAAGCACGGCACTGATTAAAGAAGATGAGAGAGGCTAAGCAGAGGGGAAGGAATTTAACTATAGGGTGGAGGGTACCAACCCTATCACCCTTCCCTGCACCCCACCCCCAGTCCCCCTCTAACGTTCCCCCCCAAACGGAGACACCAAAACACAACTCCAGACGTGTGATTTTATGTTAGAGCAAAGGCAGTCTCAGGTGATATTTGGATATGCTAGAAGGAAGCAGATTTTCTGCCAAGCCCAAGTTGGTTTTTGGAAAGATGAACTGGAAAGCATTCTCTGATGTACTATTGAAAAGAAAGACTAAGCTTATAAAATAAAGGGGCTTTGCCACAGCTGTGAAACAGACCTGCAAAGTTAAACTCAACCTTCAGGCAAATAGCTCTCAACAGGGCTATCCAACAGCCTAATTGGCCATGAGTAAGTCCCACCTCTAGCCTGCTCTAGCTTTCCAGGCCCCTTGAAGAGATAGCTCACTGCCCATTATTAGAGGCAATTAGGTTCTTCCATCCTTAGCTTGGCGATCTTGAAAGCTCCTTCTTCCTC
Organism: Pseudorca crassidens; assembly: GCF_039906515.1. Taxonomy (NCBI): domain Eukaryota; kingdom Metazoa; phylum Chordata; class Mammalia; order Artiodactyla; family Delphinidae; genus Pseudorca; species Pseudorca crassidens. The sequence goes on along the minus strand of NC_090302.1, from coordinate 39,085,673 downwards.
CTTTTTTTTTAAAAAGCATAAATCCTATCACAAAATGAAAGGAGTACTAAGTAGGTAGCGACAGGATGAATCACAGCTATTGAAGATGCTGAGGACCCAAGAAACGTGGATACTGCTGCCTCACATTCTCCTTCTTTATCCTACCATGCAGTGCCCCTAGATAATATTTCCAGCTTCCTTATCTGGCCTCAGCTCGGAATACACCAGAGGGAGGAAGGGTGGGCGGGCATAATGGCTCCCATTTCACAGATGAAAGAGTGGCTTGCCGTGGGGCTCATAGCCAGAACAATGATTGCAAAGCTTTTAGTCCCCAGAACAGCATTTTTCCTGTGACCCCAGCAGCCCAGTCCTGTTCACAAGGGATCCGTTGCAGACCTAGTGTTCCCAAGCAAGGGGAAGGAAGAGGGCAATCTCTTTCTCCACCGAGGACCTCACGTTTCTCCCTTCCCAGGTAAGGAGATACTCTTGAGGGTATGCAATACTGCACACCCAGAGACAATCCACATTCACTATTGGGCATTTACCCGGAAATAAAACCATCTTCACGATGCAGCCTCATCAGCAGTGACAGATGGGAATTTGTTCTTAGATTTATGACTCACGAGTGCCATCCCTCCAGTCCCCACTTTCCGATACCCTACATCTGAAAAAGGAAAGTATCTTTTGCTCTAGCTCTCGCCCAAGGAAGCCGATAAAGAAGAATCAAGCTGAAACAGAGATAGTTCTGGCTTCTCTCAGAAGAAGATGCTTAATAAGTAATAAGTGTTATTTCTAAGATAAAATATTTATTGAAATGAACAGAGGGCCCACATCCAGGAGATTGAAACAACTGACTCCCAAAGGGCAGCCCACTTGCCCCATGTGTCCTAAAGAACATTTTTTTCTCAACACGGCTTACCTGGGACAGACTAGTACTCATCACCTTCACCAAAAGGAAGAAACATGAATGTTACTTAAAAATATATGGTACAAGAAAAGAGATCCTGACATTGCTATATAGCCAGCAACACATCAAAAAATCCAATGGCTCCGTCAATTAGGGGAATTTACATGAATCAGTCCTCCATAGACCCAAACCTACCCAAATCATCGGGGAAACTGTAAAATGTTTCTCAACGTGACAGCAAGGCTGGCTGGGAAAATTCAACCTTCTACCCATTCATTAGCTTGAACTAATTAGTAAACATTTTCTTTAAGTTGATGCTTATAGATTTATACACCACAGAACACATAAGCAACACAGTTTATAAAGCTATCAGAAAAGGCATTTCTGATGAACAATGGTGGTTTGGGGCAATATGTATCAATCTAGACTGGTAGCTCTTAAACAATTTCAACACCACTTTCCCCACCCCTGGGACATTTGGCAACATCTAGAGACATCTGTGGTTGTCACAACTGGGAGGGAAAGACGAGTAGAAGTGTTGCTGGCATCTAGTAGGTAGAGGCTGGGGATGCTGTTAAACGTCCTACAATGCACCGGACAGCCCCCAGCACAGAGAACTCACGAGCCCAAAATGTCAACAGTGCTGAGGGTGAGAAGTTCTGGTCTCAATCTAAGCTGGAATTCTGTCCCATTACATTAGAAACCATGTTCTTATATGCCAAAGGACTTGCCAAATTGTTGCTTAAAAACCAGAAGTACTTTAAAATATTAACTTTTCACTGTCCCTTCCCCATCGAGTACCCTGTCACAGCTCAAAAAAATGAGCCTCTGCTTCCTAATGCTGACTCCACTAACAATTCAAAACAAAACAAACAAACAGAAACTTCACATTTTACAAAACAATTTGGGAAAAGAGCTAAATGGGAACTTTTACATACTGTTCTGGTGCCTCAAAGGTGATTAGGGAAAGGTTTAGTTTGGGGCATAAGGAGATAACTGTACTTGTTCTTAACCCAAACAATTTGAATAGGCTGGGAAGGAGACAAGTAAAACAAACACCAAACACTGAGTTAGTGATACTGAAAACCCGCAAGGAATAAAATAACCTCATCCATGTCAAACAACAGCCACACATTTAGAATTTTAATTCACACTTTACCCAGTGCAGACTGGGTCAATTATGTTGCTATATGAAATTGACTTTGCCGTTTACATTCAGAGCCTTAATATAACTGTGCAGTGGTTTCTACATTTTTGTTTCTAAAACAGGTGTGGCACAGGGTTTATCACCACAGAGCTGCCTATACAAGTGGAAAGGACACCAGAATAAAAACGAAGGCCAACGTCCCTCTCATTCCCACTAGATGCTAATAAGTTCCTTATCACCAACCACTGAATTTCTGAAATTTAACCCACTTTATAACCTTTGGGAAAACTATGTCACACAGATCACAAACTGAACCCAACCAGAACTAAAACCATGCCCCAAAATAGCATCTTTAATGCTAAAAGCGTGACAGTAAGTGGCATTTATAGCACTTGGTATTTAAACACTTTTCAAGGGGGGGGGGAGTGAAAAGTAGCATTTATTGACAGTTCTCTCCAAGTCATCCTTGATTTTCTTCTATTTCTCTGTTCTTTAAAACACTCAGTTCTTATCTTGGGAGAGTGCAGAAAAAGAAAATTGGTGTGCTATGATAAACAAGTGGGAAAAGTGGGGAAGAGCTATGTGGCAGGAGAAACATCAAGGACACTACTACAGGAGTTATCTGAAAACCTCCCAATATGTGGATGGCCTCTCGCGTGAAGGGGACAAGGGTGATAAACAGGCAGAAACTGCTTGCTGGGGCCAAGAATTCGCAAGCCACTTGAAGACAATAAAATAAATAAATACATAAATCCATCGAGAGGCTCCATCTCGATGCAGGAGCCCACAGAAAATGAGATGCAGAAGCAACACTGATGGCCCGTACATAGGCAGGCACCAGGATGAAGGCCTAAAATTCTGAAAAGCATCTAAACTCGTCTTCACTGCTTCTGCATTTCAGCTAATCCGCACAGGCCAACTCATTCTGCATCACCCCCCGACTTATTCATCCTACCTGCCCTGGGTGTCTGTTTCCGTCGTGACTTAAAAGACCTAAACTAGAATAAGTTTTTTAAAAGCCATGTTTACTTAGGTAGATCCATTTCTAAAACCATATAAGGTTTCAGTGAAAAGATGTTCGCACCATCAGCCATCAGAGAAATGCAAATCAAAACCACAAGTGAGACAGCGCGTCACACCCACCAGGAGGGCTAGAATCACAACAATGGACAATAACAAGTGTTGGGGAAGAAGCAGAGAAACTGGAATTCTCATCCACTGCTAGGGAGAATGTAAAATGGTACAGCCACTTGGCTGTTTAAGCTAAATGGAGTTACCATATGACCCAGAGTTCCATTCCTAGATATAAACACCAGATAAAAGAAAACATGTCCACATGTCCACAATCTGTACACAAATGTTCACAGCAGCATTATTCGTAACAGTCAAGATGTGGAAACAACCTAAATGACCAGCAACTGATTGGATAAACAAATGCAGCATATTGATGCAATGGAGTATCATTCATCAATAAAAAGGACTGAAGTACTTGCTACAACATCTATAGACCTTGAAAACATTATGCAAGTGAAATAAGCCAGACACAAAAGGCCACATATCATATGATTCCATTTATATGAAATGTTCAGAACAGGCAAATCCACAGAGATAGAAAGATTAGTGGTTGCCAGGGGGTTCAGGGGAGGTGGCATGGGGCCTGACTACTAATGAATATGGGTTTATTTTTGGAGTGATGAAAATGTTCAAGAATTAGATAGTAGTGATGGCTGTGCAAGTCTGTGAATATAGTAAAAACCACTGAGCTGTGTGTGTTTAAAAGGGTGAATGATATGGTATGTTAAGTCATCTATCAATTTAAAAAAAACTGCATAGATCTAATTTCTAAAATGAGATGCTCAACTTTCTCTTCTGAAGATTTTTCTTCTTCCTCTGAAAAGAGGGAAAATGTTATAATGCCTTCTTCTAAGAAATCCAAATAAAAATCATACGAAAATATATGGGGAAATGAACAAGTAGACAATGCTTCAGTAAGTTTCCTGATAAATAAAAAGCACACTGCCCAATTCACTGGAACCCAGACACTGAAGCCAAGCTCTGCATTTGTCAGAGATACCTAGTTGTACCCTCAGTGGAAAAAAAAAAAAAAAAAAACTAGCTCGACCTAAAGGAGAGGTAGGATGCATAAAAGACTTCTCTGAGATACTGCACCATCTCTTTGGAAAATTAATAAAAGGGCTAGAATGGTGGAATTTAAGTGGCAGGTATGTCACTAAGTAGGAGCTGGAAGATCCATGTTTGTTGTCATCATTTTATTTACTCCCTTTGGTAGCAGGCTATGCATTATTCTCTCAGGGTGAATTTGTTTTATAAAGAAACTTACAGCTGGGTTATTGATGGGCTTTCCAGGGATTAACTGCATACTCATAAGAATAAGAGGCTAACCTCATCCTCTTAAACTTCCCACACTACAATCCTATAGATGTCTGACAGCTACAACCGGAGGAAAAAAATAATCCAACATTTTTGCTAATCCTTAAACCAGTCATCTCCTGCAACAATAGGGAGTCCTTTAGGTCTACAACTCAATCTCTCAAGGACAGAAAGGCTTCTTCTGCAGACACATCAGGAGTTTGTATTCACAGCCATCACCTACACAAATACACAGTCAGACACCACAGACCACCCTAGACTTCTTTTATTTCATACTAAGTTGTTTTAAAGTATAGAGAATTATAAATTTGCCTATGGAACAGGAGTATACACACATGACCAAGAACTGGTGCCCCAAACCTGAGCCCCATAGGCCTTGACAGAAGTTATATTCATGGAAAGTAAGTCAGATCACATCCAAATAAACGAGAGAGGACAAACAACGCTGCTGACATTAACCCCAAATTTCCCTGAGTTCCCTGATGTTCATAGCACTGCTATGGGAAATTGTTTAAATTTTCTTATATCCAACAGTCAGCATCAAGGCAGCTATCAGAAATCCGGCATTCTGTGGTAGGGGAACTGTTCATCTGTCCATGTCTTCTGACTCTTCTCTCCTTCCAATTCTATCACAAGGATCCCCGCCACCTCCCAGGGCCAGCAAAAGGCCTGGTGCCCTTTCCTCTCTACGTTGAGTAAGCAAGCCAGTGATGCCTTGTCCTCACATTTTTGCTTCTCAAACCCCTCCATCTGCTCCCCTAACTTAGCTTTCCGCCCTGGTTCTGAACTTTAATAAGTTTGTTCGTCAAAAGTTAAATGGCAGTGCTTTTGCACTTCTGAGTCCTTATTAAAAGTCATTCAAGCATGACAACTTAATGGCAGGAGCAGAGCATCTGGCTGGGTCTAATCTCAAACACCAACATCCATGTAACCACCAGAAAAGACAAAGGAGGAGGTGACCTGCTGCTAGGAGCAATCGCCCCTTCACAGGAGCTTGGCCAACTGGACCCAGAGATCTGCTACAGGTGCTGAGAGAAACCAGGCAGACAGAACCTCAGTTCAGGGTGTCAGCACCACATGCTCGTTGAAGGCTGCCAGCCAAGGTCTTACCCCCCACAAAAGCCATGCAAGGTAAATGGTATTATCCATTGTCCTGTAGAAGGACATTGGTAGAGGTTAACTGGCTGTACAACGTCACAAAGCTAAGAAGTGGCAGTGCCGGGACTTCCCTGGTGGTCCAGTGGTTAAGAATCCACCTTCCAATGCAGGGGACACAGGTCCAATCCCTGGTCTGGGAACTAAGATCCCACATGCCGCAGGGCAACTAAGCCCATGTGCCACAACTACTGAGCACGCAGGCCACAACTAGACAGCCCTCGTGCCACAACTAGAGAGAAGCCCGTGCCCCGCAACGAAAGATCCCATGTGCCACAACCAAGACCCAATGCAGCCAAAAATAAAATAAATAAACATTTTTTTAAAAATAAAAATAAAAAGTGGCAGTGCAAAGTCCCAACCAAGTGCATCTCATCCTAGGCCCAGGCTTTGTCCAGGTTAACACAATACAAACGGTCTTAGAAAGATGAGCATAAAACACTGAGAAGTCAGGCAGTAGGTATTTGGTTAGAAATAGATACACAACTATGTAACTGTTTCAATAAAGAAAATCACACTCTGCTAATTATTCTTTTACTCTTCTACTTTTTAATCAAAAAGCAACCATGTTTCTTTAGGGGGGTGGGAAAACTTGGCTGAGAAGAAGCACAAGGGGACTTCCTGGGGAGGTGGGGACAATCTGCACCCAGAGAGGAATGTGGGCTACAGGGTGTGTGCATGCGCCAGTGATCAATCCGTACACTCAGGAGGTGTGCATCTCACCTGTGAATTACACATCATTTTTTTTAAAAATCTGTGTGTGTACAGGATGTATATATCCATATCTATATTTATATGATTTATATTAATTATACGTGATATAAACCCAATTAAAAGATAACACTAATTATTTGGAATCCCAATCTCAACTTAAAATCAATTCTGTAGTATCAGAGCAGGTAGAAGAGAGCTCTTAGTTCCCAACTCCCCAAATACTACAATGGGGAGTGATCTGAAGAGCCCGTCCGTCAATTTTCCTTTCCTTCAGGCAGCCATTAGCTATCCCACAAATAAAATGTTACGTCAGTCAATAACCTACTTCGGTTTGAGCATTTTTAATAGCATTCCAAACTAAAAAAAAAATCTTTGAGGAATGCTGATTAAATTGTGGAGACTATCCTGATGTTTGGGGAAAAAAAAAAAACACCAAGGTTCAAATACATAAGTTTCCTTCCCACAATGAACTTGTTTTCTCAAGTACAAGGGAGTTTGTGCCAAACCAAACAAACCCTGTATCTATTAAGATCTCTGCATTTTTATTGTTACAAGAACGTAACACGTTTAATAACAAAGGAGCTTATAAAAAGCAAAATTCAAAAAGTAAGGTTGCAGTTATTAGTCTGCCAATTACCAGATATGCCATCAGTCAAGCTGTTAAAAAAAGTATAACAAAAAATATCTCAATAGTTTCTCCAAGTATCAAATATCTAAGAAGCTTATCTTTCTTAAATACCAGGAATCTACGTAGGTTGAAGGCAGGTGCTGTGGTGAAAAAGATTTAAAATTCAGTATTTTCCGTCAGATATGAGAACTAAGTTTTCTATGCTGGTGAGAAATGGGCATCATTAATTCACGCTACAAAAATGGAAAAAACTATAACCTCTCTCTTCCTCCTAAAAGAGCAGCCACGGTCCCAGGACACAGCTGAGCTTACCTAGAAGCCTGGTGTCCTTGAGAAGATTTAACTTTTTCCAGGTTTGCTAAAGAGAAATATCTGTAGCCCTGTCAAGCAAGCAGTAAGCTCCTTGATTGTACCTTAAAGGGAATGAGAATGTTTCAGCTCATTTGCATTTTAAAGGGTACTCTTTCATGATCTTTCACACTTGTAATAGATGTCTAAACCGTTAAATTACTATTTCTTTTCTTAGCTTGAAAGTCGATGCAGACGAAGAGCATGGCCTTCCCAGTGTTCTTTACCCTAAGTCGGTCCCTGAACAATACTGACAGCTGCTATCAAACCAGGCTGCATTTACCCTGCGCGCAGCTGCTGCTTGTAGGAACAGACAGCCTCCCAGAGCCTCCTCCCCTCTGGGGAGACAGGCTGACACACTGCATGTTCAATGAAGGGGTGCAAAGGTCTGCTGAATTGTCAACCCAATTTTATGCTACTTCGATTTTCCAGGACGCGCACAATTCCTTTCAAGCAAAAATCAAGCATATGCCACAGCATGAAACTTATGGTGCGGGATAATTATTGATCACTACAAACTTTAAAAGAGCCTGCTGACATAAATTAATATACTGATCCAAAAATTACAATTATAAAAGCCGCACATGCCAGTATGCTGAAGACCTGCAACTGGCGTTAGGTCTTGTGCTGGGCCCAATTCACTGATTTGGGTTATTGTTGCTAGCTATCGGAGCTAATCTGCCTTTATAATCTCAACAACATGTTTCCTGGACTAAAGCCATTCATAAAATTAGCGATTCATCTGCCCTTCCAGAACAACCAGCTATTTTTATTTTCTGATTCAACTCAAAATGAGTATTACCTATAAACATCTGGTTAACACAATTTCCTCCTTTCTAGTGGACAGGATTGGGCAGTGCCTTTGATAATGTAAGAGTACAAAGTTTTACCATTGAGAAATGATACGTAAAAATTCAGAGCCTATCAGAAAACAAACATGTTCCACAAAGTGTAACTGGGTACTTGAGAACTGCCTTGCATATGTTTTCCTTTAATCAAAACAGGCTTTTCCATCCTCATTCATCTGGGCTAAAAATTTCTGTGCTCGAGCTACAAGTACAATTTGCTATTAGTCTTTGCTAATCAAACACGGTACATGCAAAAGTACCAGTGAATATTTGATTTGATCTCTGAAATAAAGCAATTCATTACACAAGAAAAGCGTACAGAAGGCGGCAGACAAATGCAGATGTAATTGTGTTTTTTGTTGAATGTGATTAGAGAGCCCACTAAGTAACAGTCAAAAATGTGACACTGAGGGGGAGAGATGCAGAGCCCAGACCTGTGGGGAAGAGGAGGGGAGAATTGTTTATGCAGAGCTAAGCTGTCAAGTGTAATAAAGCAGCTTGAATAAAATTTAAGCTGAAAATCCACTGAAGCTCCCCATTTCAGGGAGGAAAAAGCTATTAAAAGGAAATGAAGGTCACCCTCCCAGTTTATTTCACCTAATTGACTGCCAATAGCTTACCACAGGCAACCCGACTGCAGATCTGCAATTGAGAAACTGATGAAAGGAGAGTTTTCAAGCTGAGGCTCATTCTTTAATCCTCCTTGGCTCTTATGTTTTTTCTCCATCTCCAGTTGGGATGTAATTTTAAACCCTGATGGATTAACTGGTTCCATTGTCTGTGGCCATCACTGCACTATGGCACTCTTAATCCGTACAGCAGCATGTCTAATTATCATTACAAAGTGTCTGAGGGAACTATAAAGACCAGCAGGGCATCTTCTCACAAGCAATTAACATAAATTGATAAATGAGTGATTTGAATCCGCTCAAGGCACTCACATATGAATAAAATCAGCAAGGACGGTCGCTTATTTCAGCTACTTCTTTCGCTTAGTCTGGAAGGGCAGAAAACATGAGAACCATCCTGGATCCTGCAGTGAGGGGGCGGGGGGATGAACTCATGCAGGGGATGGACCCAACAGTTCACCAGGCTCATTAATGCAGAGCAAATGACTTGTGATTGACAACCAGTTGCCAGCAAGGAGCACTGACTGAACTCAACCCAGGAGAGCAGAAACCTGGTGAAAGGCTAGAGGGCACTAGGGCAGACAATCATCACTTCTTCAGCGGCAAGAGGGCTTTCTTTTCATTGGGGTGCCACTTAAAAATTCATGAAAGAGGCACAAGAAAAGCAAAACAGTTATGCATAGGTTCTAATACCCTGGGAAAGCAAAAGGCAAAAAAGCAAAAGACAACGAAATGAAATAATGCCGAGCTACGTCTTGACCTCACTGGGATCTAAAGTTTATACAACAGAAGTAAGGAAAGTACGTATTTAAAACCCTTGCCAAAGCTTTAACCTAAGGGAGCAGGATAGACTACATTTATTTTTCCATTGAAAAGAAGATTTATTTTTTCTTCCCCTCCTAAAAATGTTTCTATCATCTCCCTTATGCTAATCTTTCTTCCCCTACACACCTCAGCATACCTGACACTGCCACCCCCTGCCCCCCAGCTTACCAAATGGGTTAAGATCAAGTGACACAACATTATATATATATAGATAGATATTAAGCCAACAAATTAAGAAGAAATGAAAGCTGGTTATACACACTGTAGGAGGTAGACCTGGTAGGCCACGTACCCCGATGATGGCATTCAGCTCTGCCATGGTCACCTGTTTGGCACGTTCGACAGCCTGAGCCACCTGCTGTTGATGCTTTGAAAACAAGGAGAAGGAAAAGTGTTAGCAAGGCAGCCAAGACCTTCACTGTACCTTCCAACAATAAGACAAATGCCACATGAGGTGCAGACTGAAGTGTAATATGTCTTTAAATGTGAACTTGCTCGAGCACACATTGTTCCACAGAACACACAGACAAACGGCAAAGGAAAACTGAGAGCGGTGCATCCCTTAGTTCTAACCAACACCAGTTACCACTTTACTTCTGATGGGAATCTGGGGCTCAGAATGGTAGAAAGTCAAAGGAGGACATCAAAAATGGTAACGTGAGGCCTTAGAAAATAAACAGTATGGGATTTGGAAGATCACCCTCGTTCTCAGAATGGGTTTGCTATGATAAGTTTGAGCAGGAAAAGTTTACAGCCATTTAAAAACACCCCTTTTGATACTTAAAATGTAAATATTAAGCCTGCAATCACTTCTCTGGTCAACAAATCTCAACCCACCAGTTGGTTTTTGGAAACTCTGGGAATTCCTCTCCTCCTTTAACCCCTAGATGTTTCACCCTCCACAGGGGAAAGGAAAGACCCCGCCCCCCACCCTCCCCACACACACTCTGAGATCACAGGCTGGAAATAGCCTGCGCACCTCCCAGCTGCACCCACAAATAAAAACAAAGCCACAGGTCTCTTTGGGAGAAAGGAGACTGTAGCAGAGACCAGGATTACTAAAATCTAATGAACAACAGGCTTCAAAAGGCCAACAGGGGACCTCCCTGATGGTGCAGCGGTTAAAAATCCACCTGCCAATGCAGGGGACTCGGGTTCGAGTCCTGGTCCGGGAAGATCCCACATGCCGCGGAGCAGCTGAGCCCACGAGCCACAACTACTGAAGCCCGCATGCCTAGAGCCCATGCTCCGCAACAAGAGAAGCCCGCGCTCCGCAACAAAGAGTAGCCCCCGCTCGCCGCAACTAGAGAAAGTCCAAGTGCAGCAAGAAGACCCAACGCAGCCAAAAATAAATTTTTTTAAAAAAAAGGCCAACAAATCTAAACTGTAACATCGAGTAAATAATATGCTGGAAAAGGCTGCCATAATAACAGCAGAGATGGTGCTACCCAGCATGGAAAAGTAGATGCCAATGAGAGCAAACACTCAGTATTCCAGCTCCAAGGCCCATAAGTTTTTCACTGTCTCAAGATATAAGCATCCTGTACACACTTAAAACAGTTTTGCATTTATTAGCTTGTATCCAAAAGTAAAGGTAAAACTAAAACATAACTAGCTTTGAGTCATAGATTACTCACATAAAGAGCTTTTCCCTCTCAAATATTAAGGGTAAACTTCTATTACTTTGTAACTTAATAAAATGGCTTATATATGTATATTAACTCCATAAGCTAAAGTAACATGAACAGGTAACATGAATGGTCTTATCCTTAATAGTATTGGCATCCACTCCCTCCATGGACAGCATTAAGTCAATCTGCCCCGAGGTACAAGGACAAAGGAAATACCTGCTCCCGTGGTCAAGTCAACCCTGATGGAACCATTTTTAAAATGCAGTAAACGAAAAGCTCTCTAGAGAAAGGACACGTGAATCATCAGTAGCTATCAAGCTTATTTATACTACTCCTCTGAGGAAAGAAAAGCTTTATGCTTGATAGTCGTTTTGCAGTTTTCCACAGAAAAAAATTAATTTAAGGTTGAGCTATTGTCACCACTTCTACAGTGTCCCCTCAGATCTGTTAGATGGGACAGCAGGGGGTTTACACACTTCAGCTGTAACAGATGTTCTTCACACTTGTTCCTCGTGATAAAATTAACATCTTAAAACTAGCTAATTTGCAAACAGAGAAGCAACATAATTGCACTTTAACAGCTGAACAGTTTTACTTACTTCCTGAGACAGAAATGGGATGACTTGTGCACAAATCGTATTCAATCTCTTGGCGATTTCAGTCTATAAAGACAAAGCGATATAAATGTTTAGTATATTTCATAATCAGTTCAGAAAGATAAAACTTCATACCCAACATCTGAGTCCTCTACTGCCTCACTCTTGAGGGCATAAAATTGCTTTCCCAGGCTATGTTAGCAATATTTATCTTGAGATAAACAGCAGATATTAATCCCACTTGCAAAGTAAGACATAATTGCACGCGTTATTGGTCACTTAAGAGATAATGGGTAGTTTAATTGAGCTGGAAAATCTACACGGTTTAAGGCTATGTAATCATTTAACCTGGTGGGATTGCAAACCTCTCCGAACACTTATTCAATAACGGCATATCAGGGCACATTCATACAACAAGTTCATTCAAGCCGGAGTCAGAACCCTGGGGAGCAGGGGCACCGCCAAAGCAGTCTAGCTCTCAAGATAAGGTCTAGAGCAAGTGGAAGAACACATCCTTCCCACTTGTCTCAATGCCTGCGCAACTGAAAGAGGACGTTAATGTTTGGAAGGCTTCGCTGAGCCTCAAAATTTCAAACAAGCCCAGAAAACACTGCTGAAACAGGACTCAAGTCCAGAGTGACAGTCAAGTCAAGGTATTCTGGCTATCTGTGAAGTTTCACCACAATTCCACATCAAATGCCAGGACCTCACTGACAGGGCCCACGGTTCCACTGAGTTTAGGAAAATGTGTCCTGAGTGTCTGCAGCACGGGCTGTTCTAGAGAAAGTAAGAAAAGTCCCTGCTCAGCTCCAAACGCACAGCAGTCCCTCTACAAGAGGGACAAACTGGCAAAGAAGGGAATGAAGTGTGCTCTGCTCCCAGGCTAGGGTAGGATCCACATGCCCACCCACCTCCAACACCCTCCAGTAATGCAAAGGAGCCCTGCTTTCCTCTAACTCTGAAGAACCAGTTCTGCTTTAAAAAAAAAAAAAAAAGTCATCTGAAGAGTCCCACATAGGCCTTATTTATTTCATCATTTTATGTCAACGCTTACTAATGCCGCCTCTATTACTGAATTAGGCAATGAAAAGCATTACGAGGAGAAGAAAATTATGAAGTGCAAAATCCATGCCCTTAAGAAAGAGAGAATGGAATAAGTGAGACAAAGTAGAAACCTCAGGAACTGTATAATCAAGTACATAAAAAAGAGCTGCCTTTTGTCCTCTGAGATGATTCCAGTTAACTGAGCAACAAGCCTTTGGTTTTATGGGATTGGATTTAGGCCAACCCAACTCAATTCTCCCTGACCACCAATGAGATAGGGTTACAGACAGTGCCTTGGAAGAAATGTACTGGAAGGGGAAAGGACTGGTATAGAGAACAAACCCATGACCTTGCTCGAACAAGCGGGGCAAACAGATACGCACATGCAAAAAGGGTGCAGCTGTACTAGGCGCAAACACAGAACTGGGTCAGCCCTACCCAGTTCATTTGATCACAGCCGCCCACTCAAGCTAACTCAAGGTCATGAAAGCATGGGCGGGCTACCCTTGCCTTTGCACCAGGGTTCTACACTATATATCTGGGTAGATGTAAAGGAGTAGGGATGCCCTCTGTGGACTCTGAGGTCCTTGCTCCCCACTTCCTACCTGCCATACATTCCAGCAGCATTCTGTACTTTTCCCATCTCTAAAATTCCCTTCATGTTTTCCAATTTTAAAAATGACATCCGCTCACTTTGAGCACATACACACAGATGTATATTATATAGAAATATACAAGAAAGTTAAAATAACCCTAAGTCCACCATCCAGAGATTACCACAGTAACGTTCTGGTGATCCTGGGAAGCAGCACCACAGGCTCTCATTACCTGTGTGCACACAAGCCCAGAGTGGAGAGAGACACTTGGATACCAAGGGGTCCCAATACGTATACTGCTTTTCCGTAATTTGTTATTTCCACTCAATAAAAACAGATATGAATAAGGACATCATCAATATATCCCACTTGGGCTTCCCTGGTGGCGCAGTGGTTGAGAGTCCACCTGCCCAGGCAGGGGACACAGGTTCGTGCCCCGGTCTGGGAAGATCCCACATGCCGCGGAGCGGCTGGGCCCGTGAGCCATGGCCACCGAGCCTGCACGTCCGGAGCCTGTGCTCCGCAACGGGAGAGGCCACAGCAGTGAGAGGCCCGGGTACCACACACACACACAAAAATATATCCCACTATACAAGCGGACGGGTGTCTGAACACTCCCAATATCAGGGGATATTTATGTTTCACCTAATTTTCCACAATTACACACTGCATGTCGAATAACTCTCTCCCTGGATCTCTAAAAGGAATCTCTAGAAGTGAAATCGCCAGGTCAAAGTGTATGCATATTTTAAACTGTAACGCATGCTGATAAACTGCCCAGCAGAGAAGCTTACCAATTTACATCATCACCAGTCTATGAGGGTGCCTGCTCCCCCACCCAGTGTCAATACTGGGTTTTATTAACCTTTTAAAAATCTTTATCCATCTAATAGATTTTAAAATGACCTCATTTTTATTTGCATTACTTGGATTCTTCCTGAAGTTAAACATCTTTTCATATATTGACTGGTCCACTTTATTTTTCCTTTCTCTTTTTTTCTTTTGGTATTTATTCATCCTTGTCTTTTGGTAGTAGTTCTTTCCATATGACAAATACTGACTTCTCCAGTTTTTCCACCTTGTTACCTGTCTTTCAACCTTGCTTATGATGGATTTTTTGCTGTGCATAACTTTGTTTTTACGTGGTCAAACTAAAAAATAGTCTTCCTACGTTCCTGGCCTTTGGGTCAGGATTAGAACACCCCCAAATTACAGAAGCCATTCTTAATTTTCTTCTAGTGCTGCTATGGCTGTACTTTCTGCAGTTAATCACTTGACCTACAGGGAATTTACTTTAGTTTAAGAAGGAAAGATGATCTCCTCTTTAATTAATAATTATATATGTTATTACATAGAGTGGCTTCAAGGTAGAAGTGAACTTGACTGTCAGGGAACAGTTAAGACCTGGTCTGAATGAAATCAACTTGTAAACCTTTAACATTAAACATTTAATATTAAGAACAAAATAAAAGAAGTACAGATTAAAGCACAGACCATATAAATTGAGTTAGAGTAGCTAAGACTGAAACAGGAGGACCAGGGTTAAAGTTCAAAGCTCAAACTGATGAAGAAACATCAAAAGCCATACCATTTGTCCTGGGAATTCTAAATAAATGGTCTGGAGAAGAAACGGAAATAAGAACAACAGAGAAGGATCTTATCCCAGCTGTCTCCTCCCTCTGCCATGTCTATAAACCCTAATCTTAAAACTAGCCTCTGACAAGTGAGTTTAACTTTGATCAAGGAGGCCTGGATTCAAATCTTACCTCTGATTTACCTTAAAATTCTCCGAGCCAGCTATAGAGTACCTACTCCTAGCAGCGTGAGGATGCATCTTATTTCCCTGACGGTGCTTTGGGAGGTCTAAGACATCACCAGCCCTTAAAATAGTCTGGATGGCAGCATAAAAACTAACAGTGATTCTTTAGTATTATCTCTTGCTTCAACACAACGGTATTCTGATAAGAACTTTAATTTAGCACAAATTAACAAGTAGTAGTGTTTTCCACCCGTGCTTCTATTCCTGACCACAGAGTTTACAAGCAGGTTAAACTGTATAGTTGACCCTGCTTAAGCAGGTGTTAAGAAAGTTCTGTAATCTTTTCAGACTGCCTTCTTTCTACCTCTTCCAAAGACTAGACAACTCCAGTGGGGGGAAAAAAAAAACAAACTGCAGGCTAACTGTATTTCCCACCTGGAAATCATTTTCCTGCCCAAAGCTGAAGACGTATGTGGTACCTGCTAACAGTCATAACGTTTATAAGTAAACTTACCCTGTGCCTGTACTTCTGACACCATGTAAGGCAACAAAACTAAGTCAGCATTCAAGAGCTAGCCCTAAACCAGATTTGTGTGGAAACTTTGTGCCCAGAAACTTAACCAGCTTGGTTAAGGCCCCAGCATCAGGCCTTACTTCAGGGACAGCCACCACCCACTGAGGCAGCAGGAAGCAGGAGTCCAAATTATCTGTCTAGAACCAGCTTTTATTCTCCCTGTCAAGGCCAACTCCCTTCTCACTGACTTGCTTATGGTAACACGGTTGGCTCTCATAATCCAAACACTTGGGTTTGCATCTCAGCACACTAGTATTAGGTGTCCTGAGATAAGTCACTTCAACCACTGAGCCCCAGGGTCTCTTATCACCAACCTACTTCAGTGTTTCAGCAGAATCAAGTAAGCTAATATGTAAACTACAGCTGCACTATTACGAAGTGCTTTGCTCTTATCCCAATCCTTCAAGGCCTACCTCAAATCCATGTAGAAGCTGCCTGTCTCCCATAACACCAATAGACAAACTCTAGGCCCTTCAAGATCCCCCAAAGCATTTACCATCATTTGGCAAACTAAGACTTTATGTTTAAAATCACATCTTACGTGAAGCTTCTGGACAGTTTCCTAACAGCTTCCAGCATCGAGTCTTCTCAACATAACAGGGAAGCAGAAGGCTCTGGCTGAACGCTTTGATACAGCTCCTCGCTGAATCCTCCCCACCAAAACTGACCAGAGGGTACACATTCCACATGGGGGACTTTCAAAGGAATGCCTCGCTGAACCAAAACGGAATCCCCGTACACCCTAAACTCAATGACCAAGATGTAACCACAAAAACCGTTCCTAACCAGTGTCAGAATAAAGTTCTGTTTATAGTAAGAAATTGCGTCTTAGTAGGTACAAGATTCAGGTACATGTATATTTTAACTGAGTTAAATAGGCCAAATATCTCAAAGGCCAGCAACGAACCAAACCCTGGTACATGTTGCAGAGCTCTTAAACTGAAGACATGTTCTTCTGAGCACCTGAACTTCAGTTTTTAGACTTCATGATTCCTAAAAGCTCGGCTTTCCACCTTTTCATACTCCTCCCACCTCATCTAATTTCCAGACTGAAGAGCCAGCCTGCTCCCCAACGGCTGCCCACTTCTCCACCACACACAGAGTAATATATAATGAAGGTTGTTGTAGGCTGAAAGCAGGGCGAGCACTGCTTAAGAGTAACTGCCCATGGGTCTCAAAGCAACACAATGGCACCTGGCCCAAAGTCAGCTTACGGAGGGGAAACTCCACCACCATTAAATTGCAAATTGATGGATCATAAAAAATGCCGCTTATGCTGAGGGCTGGCAAACTGATCTGTTTCCTCAAACCAAGCAGGAGGCCAAGAGAAAAACACAGTGGAGAGCTGGTAAGAAGTGCCTGGCAACAGATAAACAGGCAAGAACATGAAAACAAAGCGCACAAAAGGAAATAGATAATCTCTAAATCCCTTCTGACGAGAAGGTTCAGAGTCTGTGAAATGACAGCCTTCAATACAGAAAAATGTTCAACCTCACCAGCAACCAAATAAAATGCAAATGTTGTTGTAAGTAAAGTGGGTCATTCTGCACCAGTTAAGTTAGTTTATTAAAAATAAATTAATGAAATCCAACGATGATGAGTCTTCTGGGAAACTGGAGCAATCACACATTACTGATGACAGAGTAAATCGGTACAGTTGTCTTGGAAAGCAACCGGGCAATGTGTTTCAAGTGCATGAAATTATTCAAACCTTTTGGTAAGGCTTCCCACAGCTAAAAATTTATCATAAGGAAATAGTTCAAATGAAAAGCATTCCATGCATGAAGCTGCTCACTGCAGCACGAGTTTCAAAGCAAAAGAGGAAAAGTCAGGTAAAAATATAACAGTCGTTCAACACGTCACAACCATCTGCAGCTTTTTAAAAACTTAACATTTGCCCTCCTGATAAATCAGTTGTCTAGTACTAGGAGAAAGGGTTAAATACACGACATCAACCCAAAGCCAAGGCAAGTAACCATTTTAAAGTCATGTTTATGATAATGATGCTTAAATGGCCAACACATTTACTAGATGAAGCAGGAGGGGAAGAACAAAGCTGTGCTGTTAGTGTGACTGTTTTTTGTTTGTTTTACAACATATGCATGTGGCCAAGCGCTGTAATTTGATACCCCAAATAAAACCAGTGATTATCCTGCTGTAGCTGGGTTATCAGTGCCATTTTCCCCCCTCCAGTGACCTTGTAGATGCCGCCCTTGATTTATCGTTTGGATGTATTATTAAACAGGGAAGGGAGCAAAGGGTGATCAGGCCCACCACTCCTGTGATTGACCCTGGCACTGAGTCACAAGGATGCTGGCAAACCCTGAAACCCTTTGGGTGCCCGGCCCTCTAACAATCTTCATGTCACATACGGAGAAGTCAATGCCTGAAGGAAATGATTTGCCCAGGATCATAAAGATTAAAAGCCACGTTGCTGCCTAGTCCTTTCTCCAGGAAGCAGAAGTGGGAAATTGGAACATACTCTAGACCAGAAACAAAGCTGATGTACTCAGCCTTGTTTGCAAAGCAATACAGCCCTAACAGGACCACAGCAGTACAAGGCCAAGGCCATGTCATCGCTCAGCCAACAACGGTACTACAACAAGTGGCCCCAGTCTGTCACTGACAGGGTCACTGTACTCCTGCTGTCTTTGGCAGAAGTACAGTGCAAGGCAAAGTAGGCATTTCACAAGGAGCCACAGTTATAAATTGCAAACCTTAAATAAACAAGTAGCAGCCGAACTGCACTTTTGTCCTCCCCTTCGCAGGCAAAGAGAATTAGTGCCTCAGCCCTAACATCAGACAACCTGGCCCATCAATAAAGCAAAATCCACAAAAACACATCCTCAAGTACATCTCTATTTCCTGAAGATGACATCTGATGTGCCTAAAGAAAATTCAAGGTGTTTGACTAAAACTGCATACCCAAAATGATATACGCAAATCTGCAAATAAACTTCCAACACTCCCCCCACCCCTTTACAGGAGGGGGAAAGGCTTCTTGGCCTCGAGACCTCCTTCAGAACACTGGCGAGTCACCAGACCATCTCCCATCCTAGCACCATGCTTCACCAGCACACTCATGAAAAGCGAATTTTATCTGAAGTTCTAATGCATCAGAGTAGCTCTGTTTAAAATATAATGACGTCGATAAATGACTAACCACAATTTGGGGGAAATCCAAATGAAAAGGACTTGGGGTCTCTAAGCTGATGACATAATGGTTATGAGGTTATCGGCGGTTTTCAAACGTAAGAATGCATCAGGATCACCTGAAAGGCTTGGTAAAACAGACAGCTGGGCCCACGCCTAGAGTTTCTCAGCCAGGAGGTCTGGGGCCCCAGCATCTGTATTTCTAACAAGGCCCCAGGTGCTCTGCAGCTTGTTGGACTAGGGACCACACTTTGAGAACAGTGCCAATGAATAACCATGACAGCGGCAGCATCTACTGGTTAGTACACACCAGCTCCAATTACATCCAGGGTCTAAGCGTCAGTCAGCGTAGGTGCCCTTGGAGAGTGGACCGGAAGGTTAAAATAACTCACCTAGGTCAGAAACAGGAGGGGAGGTCAGGCCTGCCTTTCTCCAAAGCCTTGCCACAGTGAGAGATGACCGCCTTTCTCCACACTTTTTTTTTTTTTTTTTGCAGTACGCGGGCCTCTCACTGTTGTGGCCTCTCCCGTTGCGGAGCACAGGCTCCGGACGCGCAGGCTCAGCGGCCATGGTTCATGGGCCTAGCCGCTCCGCGCATGTGGGATCTTCCGGACCGGGGCACGAACCCGTGTCCCCTGCATCGGCAGGCAGACTCTCAACCACTGCGCCACCAGGGAAGCCCTTTTTTTTTTTTAACATCTTTATTGGAGTATAATTGCTTTACAATGGTGTTAGTTTCTGCTTTATAACAAAGTGATGAATCAGTTATACATATACATATGTTCCCATATATCTTCCCTCTTGCGTCTCCCTCCCTCCCACCCTCCCTATCCCACCCCTCTAGCTGGTCACAAAGCACCAAGCTGATCTCCCTGTGCTATGCGGCTGCTTCCCACTAGCTATCTATTTTACATTTGGTAGTGTATATACGTTCATGCCACTCTCACTTTGTCCCAGCTTACCCTTCCCCCTCCCCATATCCTCAAGTCCATTCTCTAGTAGGTCTGTATCTTTATTCCCATCTTACCCCTAGGTTCTTCATGACATTTTTTTCTTAGATTCCATATATATCTGTTAGCATATGGTATTTGTCTTTCTCTTTCTGACTTACTTCACTCTGTATGACAGACTCTAGGTCCATCCACCTCACTACAAATAACTCAATTTCGTTTCTTTTTATGGCTGAGTAATATTCCATTGTATATATGTGCCACATCTTCTTTATCCATTCATCCGATGATGGGCACTTAGGTTGCTTCCATCTCCTGGCTATTGTCAATAGAGCTGCAATGAACATTTTGGTACATGACTCTTTTGGAATTATAGTTTTCTCAGGGGATATGCCCACTAGTGGGATTGCTGGGTCATATGGTAGTTCTATTTATAGTTTTTTAAGGAACCTCCATACTGTTCTCCATAGTGGCTGAACCAATTCACATTCCCACCAGCAGTGCAAGAGTGTTCCCTTTTCTCCACACCCTCTCCAGCATTTATTGTTTGTAGATTTTTTGATGATGGCCATTCTGACTGGTGTGAGATGATATCTCATTGTAGTTTTGATTTGCATTTCTCTAATGATTAAGGATGTTGAGCATCCTTTCATGTGTTTGTTGGCAATCTGTATATCTTCTTTGGAGAAATGTCTATTTAGGTCTTCTGCCCATTTTTGGATTGGGTTGTTTGTTTTTTTGTTATCCAGCTGCATGAGCTGCTTGTAAATTTTGGAAATTAATCCTCTGTCAGTTGCTTCATTTGCAAATATTTTTTCCCATTCTGAGGGTTGTCTTTTGGTCTTGTTTATGGTTTCCTTTGCTGTGCAAAAGCTTTGAAGTTTCATTAGGTCCCATTTGTTTATTTTTGTTTTTATTTCCATTTCCCTAGGAGGTGGGTCAAAAAGGATCTTGCTGTGATTTATGTCCTAGAGTGTTCTGCCTATGTTTTCCTCTAAGAGTTTGATAGTTTCTGGCCTCACATTTATGTCTTTAATCCATTTTGAGCTTATTTTTGTGTATGGTGTTAGGGAGTGTTCTAATCTCATACTTTTACATGTACCTCCACACATTTTTACAAAACAAAACCAAGGCAAGAACACAAACTGGGGCTGGAGGAACCCATCTGACTACTGTGGGAAACCTCAAACAATATTCATTCAAATGAGTCCACCTGTGGCAATGTAATCTTGCCCCTTCTTCAACCTGATGATTAAAGCAAAACAAAGAGTACCAGATGACAGAACCCCATCAGTGGCTCAATTAATCAGAACACAAGTCGCCAATTATGGGCAGATCCTAACTTTTATGTTCCGTCTCCCCCCTCATTTGGCAGCTCCTGCAAGCAAGCATTCTAAATCCCAGCCCTTTCCAAAGGGGCACAGACTCTCTCCTTTCACTGCTCACCTTTCACACTCACAGCTTCTCTCCAAACAAGAAGGGGTTAAAATAAAGGGAAAGAATAGCCTGCTGAAGGCTGCCGAGGCGAGATAGCAACACTAATTGCTCCCGTACTCCGGCTCCTCGAGAGGCAGATTGCAAGGGCTCGCATCTCCAGAGAAAGCTCTGGGATCTTCGCAGCAGCTCTCAGCAGAGCAACTCAAGTGCCCTTAATTGTTTATGTTCTTAATGCAGAGCCTCTTGAATGCATTCATTTTTAATAGCAGGCTTGAGTGTGGGGCCCATCAAAGAATGACAAAGCAACTCTATTCACTGGTCCTCCTTCTTGCAATGACGGTCTTCTGATTTATTTGCAAATGACAAGCTTGGCAGGCTCCACTTGAGGGCTGCCCTCTTTTTTTTTTTTTTTTTTTTTAAGAATTCAGTTGCATTTTCCATGATGAAGTTGAGTCTGCAACGCTGTGTATTTGTGTAAATTCTTCCCCCTTCAGTTCCTTCTAATTAATGACTTAAATGTTTTGACCCAACTGTTGCCAAGCAGTGCATTTGGGCTTCACTTTGTCATTCTGGTAAAGATGCATCCTTGACAAAAGCATCGCAGCTGTTTCAGTGCCTGAACAGCACATTTCCATCATTCAGAAACCCTTGTTATGGAGTTCAGAAAGTGCTGTTCACAGGAAATTGTAATGACTTGTCCCATGATGGAAAAAGACAGCGTTCGGTGGTGTCAAAGGAAAATGCACTCTTGTGCACCACAAGAAGGGTTTCAAGACAAACGCCACGGGGTGAATCACGGAACGCTACCGTGAAGTCACCACCTATTGTTCTGGGAATGGAAAGAGAGCAAGCCTACACCTTTCACCTTCTTCACAGGTCTTAGTCATTAGGGAGCTCATGAGAAATTAGATAATATCATACAGTAGCAGGAAGATCAGTGGGAGGAAGAGCCAGCTACATCATCATGGCATGAAGGCTAAAATTACAATTACGAAAATAAAATATGCCTATGTAAAGACAAAGACTGCACGGGCATATGCAAAAACCAAGTCGCCTCGGAAAACCAGGTTTATGAGAATGGTCTTTATTCAGAACTTGGAATGTTATTTTCCTCGCAATAACACTTAAACCCTTTCCTTTTCATCATGGCAATCTTTTAGGCCTGTGTAACCCGTCTTTGGTTGGTACTGACTTCCAAGGGTCTGTGTCGCTATGTCCCTGACTTCCATCATGACAAAGCAAACACCCAGTACCCACAACTATAAAGCACAATTTATCATTAGCTTTAGCACTTCTCATCATCCCCTTCCCCACATCTTGTTTGGAAATCACTGAATAAGCAGTTTGGTGTGAATGTTTCCCTAACAGGTTGGAATCTTCAGCCAATCTAGAGAGTGGGAAAGGAATTTCCTGCCTTAGGTGACCATGGGACCGTGGTTCCCTAATTTTAAAAACATGCTACAGCTGAATGACCCACACACACGAAGGACGGCTGCCACTCTTCTTCCAGAGCAACTTCGTAGGGAAAGCAGCTACTCCGTCAAGAGGCCTATGCCATCAAAGCCGTGTGGCATGGCAGCAGAATGGCCCCAAGTTAGACAGACGTGTGTGTGTGCATGCGTTGCTAAGGCCATCTGAGTCCCAAACTCAGTCTCAGTTGGGAAGCCCCATCCCTGGGCCTTCTTCCTCACAGGCTGAGCTGCTGGAGAGGTGGTCCTCTGGGAAGGAAGGCAAGGTTCCTGGCATTCCAAGTGGAAACCTGGGATTCTCTTTTCCATCAACACCATGTGCCAAGAAACCTGCGAAGCTCCAGAATGCAATTTACCCCCCAGAGTGGCCAGAAGATGAATTTGAAGGGAGGGGGCTCTAGTGCAAACTGGGAATCGGCCTCTGCCTCAAGAACAGTGCTCTGCTGAACCCAGCAAGTGCCAGAGGGGCATCAAAGGCTGGCAGCCACTGAGGCAGAGACAGAACTTGTGCGCAGCGAAGTCAACAGTGGAAAAAAGAAATATTTTCTCAAAAACACCTTAGGGGGCTTCCCTGGTGGTGCAGTGGTTGAGAATCTGCCTGCTAACGCAGGGGACACGGGTTTGAGCCCTGATCTGGGAGGATCCCACATGCCGCAGAGCAGCTAGGCCCGTGAGCCACAACTACTGAGCCTGCGCGTCTGGAGCCTGTGCTCCGCAACAAGAGAGGCCGCGAGGGTGAGAGGCCCGCGCACCGCGATGAAGAGTGGCCCCCGCTTGCCACAACTAGAGAAAGCCCACGCACAGAAACGAAGACCCAACACAGCAAAAATAAATTAATTAATTAATAAACTCCTACCCCCAACATCTTCTTTAAAAAACACCTTAGGATCATAACTGAAATGAAATCTGGGAGGCTGGAGAAAATTTTCAAAGCATACCCTTTTGGAAAAGTTTTAAGTATTTACAAGATGGTAAGTACAAGGATACTAGACAACAGACTTCATGAATGCATTCAAAAGTTACAGAATATTAACTCAGCCAGCTATGCAGGTGGAGGCAAGGAGAAATATTTTAAATACAAATTAATTCTTTTTTTTTTTTTTCCTTTGGCCGCCCTGTATGGCATGCTGGACCTTAGTTCCCTGACCAGGGATCCAACCTGCACCCCTGCATTGGAAGCATGGAGTCTTAACCCCTGGATCACCAGGGAAGTCCCCACAAATTAACTCTTAAAAAAACAAAATAAACTGATCATCACAACACAATACAATCCACAGAGAAATCTAAGCAAGAGAAAAATAATCATCATTTCTCCAAGATAACAATCAAGCTAAGTTCAGGAAAACAAAGTGTGCTCTATGAGGATAATTTACTCAGGGTTACTTGGATTGACCAGGAGTATATATAATTAAAAGTACATAAAGAAAAACCCCCTTACGACCAATCACATCAACTTGTAATTTTTTTTTAATTTTTGTATTTTATTTATTTATTTTTGGCTGCATTGAGTCTTCGTTGCTGCGCACAGGTTTTTCTCTAGTTGCGGTGAGCGGGGGCTACTCTTTGTTGTGGTGTACGGGCTTCTCATTGCGGTGGCTTCTCTTGTTATGGAGCACGGGCTCTAGGTGCATGGGCTTCAGTAGCTGCGGCACGTGGGCTCAGCAGTTGTGGCTCATAGGCTTAGTTGCTCCGTGGCATGTGGGATCTTCCTGGACCAGGGATTGAACCCACGTCCTCTGCATTGGCAGGCGGATTCTTAACCACTGCACCACAAGGGAAGTCCCTCAACTTGTAATTTTTAAATGATACAGTGTTATAACGTGTTGTCTAACATTTACTGGGGAAGCATTAAACAAGAAGGGATAAAAGAACACTGGGTCAGGCTTTCCTGGTGGCACAGCGGTTTAAAGTCTTCCTGCCAATGCAGGGGATACAGGTTCAAGCCCTGGTCCAGGAAGATCCCACATGCCACGGAGTAACTGGGCCCGTGCGCCACAACTACTGAGACTGTGCTCTAGAGCCCGTGAGCCACAACTACTGAAGCCTGCGTGCCTAGAGCCCGTGCTCCGCAACAAGAGAAGCCACCACAACGAGAAGCCCGCGCACTGCAACGAAGAGTAACCCCTGCTCGCCGCAACTAGAGAAAGCCCGCGTGCAGCAACGAAGACCCAACGCAGCCAAAAATAAAAGAATTTATAAATACATAAATTTTAAAAAAAAGAACGTTGGGTCACGGAAGTGAGAACAATTTCTAAACCAGGGGCCACCAGAAGTTATCACTCCTATCACTCACCAGTTATTTTACAAGTGGACAAATCAATTTCTGTGCTTGTGTGTGTTTTTAGAAAGCATCCTAGATATTCTCCCATTAATTATGTGGGTTCAGGACATGTCAATTCTTGTTTCCCAGAGCACAAGAAACCAAATTTAACCCACGTATTGTGTTACACTGGTCTGCACTCGTGTGGTTCCCACAGGGCTGGGCTGGCTCAATAATGTCGACCTCCTTCTGGAAGAACAGAATAGACTTCCTGCCATTTGGACTGTGAAACACAGTAATCCACCAGGAATAAAGGTCAATGTTGCACTTTTGGTCATTACTGAATCATTTGAGATGATCTGCGGTGAGGATGAGAGGAAAATCGAAGGCTGTGAGAACGCTGCAAATGGCTTGACCTCAGACCAATTTCCATCTCCATCTGTCTAATAGACATGTGGATAAAAAGCCTCCCTCCTTCTGGGCTACTCGGCTGTTTTCAAATCCGCAGCACAAGCCAGGAACCAGTTAAACAATACATTAATAAGGGGAAATAACCTTCTAAGCCCCAGACTGACACTTACTCAGGTTTTAGGTCATCAGCTCAAGTTTGGAAAGTAATTTTCCAGTCTGCAAGCAGTACTGCAAAGCAGAAATTTTAACAAATACGGAGAATCATCTGCAGAGCTGGGGCATGTGCCAGAAATCTCCTTATTTGTACATGCAAATATATGCATGCTTACACCTCCACCCCCCCACCAAAAGACATCCACACGATTTCTATTACGTCTGCTAACACACACACAAAGGGGAACAGCAGTTCCAAAAACTGCGCTGCTGCAAAATAAGTCTTTTTTTCCAAGTGTCCAATTAATGCTGCTTAATCCTTATTAAGGCATTTCAATCCTTAAATACAAAATATTCCTGGGAACCCAGAGCCCAATTATCATTTAAGCCGTGGAATAAATGTTAATATCCTAACTTTACACTAATACTCCCCTTTACCGGTGAGGCCAAGCTCCTTTTTTGAAGGTAATGGCTGCACCATATATAAGTTGAGGCCCCCACAGTATATCAATGTCAAACAACATCGTGTCAAGCTAAGATTCAATTCAGGTAAGTGCCACTGCCAAATTTTCTTGTTCCCAGACGGGCTTTAAGATTATTTTATTGCTTAAAATTTAATTTGTTCCAACTCGTGTCTCCATGACAACGTTGGCTAACCCTGCAAATCATTTGGGTAATTGGATATCTTATCTTTCTATTGCTCTCAAATCGAATGATTCTGCTAGAATTGTAACAGCCAATCAAATTTACAGTCCTCCTGAGTAATAGGCTTGGAAAAGTAGCCACATTCATCTCCTCTTTACAGCCATATCAACCAGTATGCAACACACAGTAGAATCTGGTCTTCAAACTGTACTCCAAAGTATAAGTGGTGTCAATACCAATATTCTCACTGTGCAAACTCTACTCAAAAGCCCCCTTTTATACTATTTTAATTTGAGAAGGAACAATTGGTGCTCATTCCATATAAACCTTGATCAATTTCAGTACTTTGAGGGAAACTGACAAGAATAATTCTGCATGCTAATCAGAAAAAATAATAATAAAATAAAAACCACAGCATTTTGGGGTTATTTGCCCTTATGATAAAATCATGAGCAAAACAATGGCTGCACAAGATGACAGTAGTACACCAACACTGATTTGCCTGGGGCTCTTTTAGGTGGGTAAAGCTACATCTGATACATTGTAAGAAATAAGAATGAACACAGATTTAGCAACCAGTTCAAAAATCTCTGCACCCTTAGAGAAATCCACAGTTGAAATGTGACACCCCCTTATTATTTCATTTAATTCATGAGTATCACAGCATCCAGGGCAGTCAATTATGAAATACAGATTTCTTATAAGATTTCAAAGTCAGCAGTTCCGCTCTTGAGTTAGTGGTATGATTTTGGCCTTTGGTCAGCTAAAAAGTACAGAAGTTGGACACATTTCAGTGGTCCAATTCCAATCTCCTCAGTAGCTGTGCAAAGAGATTTGCTTCGCGCGAGCTCAGGGCCCAGGCACTGTAAGAGAGCCAGCCGGGTTACAAAAGGAAAAGGCTCTGGAACCCAGGCCAACTGGCAGGCCGAAGGGGTTGTCAAGAACCTCGTGCTTCCCGTACAGACACTCAGAGGACTTCAGGACTCAAGCTAAACACAAACAGACGCAACGTGGAGCTTCTCAGCACACCGATGTCAGCAGGCAGCCGAGCTTTCAAGCAAGTGTGAGAGCAGGTATTGGCAGGTATTGTCGACTGTGTCCTCTTTTATCCCAAATACTTACAAAAAGTTGCTACTGCATCATGCTTGGCAATAAGAGTCAACAGCCTAAACTCCCAGTCTGTCTAATCCCAATGGCCCTGGCTTTTCTCCCTCCTGTGTTTTCCCTGCTTCCTCAAATATTAGCACATAAGCAGCAGCTGTGAATTGACAGTCCACAGAAATCTCAAGCCCACGTAGTACCTGGAGAATACTGCAACACAATTATCTACTCAAACTTCTGCACGCACTTCACAAGTTTTCATAGCCAAAATAAAACTATACATATGTATACATCATCAAGGCGCACAATTTTTTTTTCTCCAACAAAGCAACAACTCGGTCATGTAATTCATACGCACATACACACACACACCCCCCGTTTTTTTCAAGATGATAAAACTCTTCGAATTCAAAGTTGGATTTTCCACATTTCATTAAAAATAAAAAAATCAGAAACGCACCTCCCAGCCTTTATTTTGCCAAAACTCACTTCAATAAAATGAACCAAATCCTCTTTGTTGTTCCTCCATCCCCTTAAATGAAAAAACTCAACACAAGGCTATTCTCACTGGTAGTCGTATGAACTTAAGGCTGTTGCCTTCCAAGGGTACATTTTGCTGTTTGGCTTAAATAAGGCATCTTAATTCCTCTGGATTCTTTAGACAACAGAGATTGCCAATAGGAACCTAAAAAGAAGTCTCCTTTTGAGCTTAGAGATAAATGCTTCTGATCTGAGAATAAAAAAACTTTGTAATTGAGGAGAAATAATGAAAAGTGAACAGTTCAGATGCAGGAAGGAAGGAAACTGGGCTTGGAAAAACAAGATGGAATCATGGCCTAGAATTCCAAGGGCAGGGTACAGTTTTAAAGGGACAATAATAGATTTAGGTAACAGATTTTGAGAACAGCTGTCCTGAGAGTGCCCAAGTGCCAGACTCCTGCACACAGAAACTCACTCAATCCTGATAACTACCCTATCCAGTAGGTGCTACTGTCATCCCCTAACCTTCTAGCCCAGCGGTCCCCAACCTTTTTGGCACCAGGGACTGCTACCGTGGAAGACAATTTTTCACAGACTGGGGGGCGGGCGGGATGATTCAGGTGATAGTGCGAGCGACGGGGAGTGGCAGATGAAGCTTTGCTTCGCTTGCTCCCCCGCCGCTCACCTGCTGCTGTGCGGCCCGGATCCTAACAGACCTCGGACGGCTAATGGACCCCCGTTCTAGCCTGTTCGTTCTTTGTAAGGAGGAATAATTAGTATCCAAGGGAGACTGGAAGGATTTACAGAGAGCGCCTACAGTACAGTTCCTAGGGCACAAGGAGCTCAATGGATGGAGCTATGACTACTTACTCTAATGTCCCAAATAAGCTTACTCTACAATAAACCCAAGAAGCTGACTTTTGAAAGCCAAACTGCTGAAATAGACAACTGTCTGAGAACCGAGCGGGCACCTGTAGCTGTAGGCTGCGCGGGCACTGGACACCCTTCCTCCATCCCGGTGGCCCATCCATTATTCTGTCCATACCAGACCAAGATGCAGATCAATGTTAAGACCCCCTTCCCTAAACTGAGAGCGACCTTTTTATTTTCACTCACTAATCCATAGAAGCCTTTCAAGTGGCACAAATAAAGGCGGCTGCATTTTGTTCTCTAAATCAATTTTCTCCCCAGCCATCAACTAGATGTTCCTGCACAGAGAAAGAACAGCCCTTCCCTTCTAATTCAAAAATCCATACTGCCATTGCCCTTGCAAACTGCTAAACAAGCAGTATCGGCAAGTCACTTGTGTTCTGTAATATATTTACTGCAAATCCCAATGGCTCGCCTCCTAATGCAGTTTTCTATTGTGTCTGTGCGTGTCAATACACTGGCCGGTCACCTTACTTGTAAGAGGCTCTGCCCGACTGTTTACTCAAGGCATCAAGAGGGCGCCAAGGACAGACAAAGGCTGCGCTCCTGGAGGCCCTAGCCTTGGAGAGCCTCCTCCACATGGTGGGGTCCTCAAAGAGGTTTTGTTTTCTGGTACTTCACACCCCTATACCACCCACGGCCTCTGAGGCCAACCTAAATTCTCCACCAGGACAACTTCCATCCACACAAAGTTCAAAATCAGAGTCCTTTTGCACAATCACTTCCTGTTTTCCCACCCATAAACACTAAAGCTGTTTCCCCAGTGAATATGCTGATCACATCTTAAAGGGGTGTCATCAAAGGCCAAAAGGTACAAGGGCTTGGGAAGGGGAATCTGGCTTTTCTGTTTAAGTACAAACCTCTGCATTCAGGTGAAAGCTGAAAAGCAAACACCCTGACACCACATAATGGTGCATCATCTAATACAACCATGCCAAGAACGAAAAGGCAAGTTAACGAGGAAAATGTTATAATATGCTATGAACACCCGTTCAGATGGAATTCTTAAAGTGTACCTGAGAAACTCCCACTTTCATGTGCATCAGTCTCAAATGGAGTTGGCTGCTAAAGAAAGCCTTGAATTATCTATCTATCTTTCGGGGTGAGGGGAGGGCAAAAGCTATATGCAAGATACGTGACAGGCAGATATTACAAAAACGTTACCTTATAGACTCCTGGTATCAAATAGGTGGGTATAATACAGGGTGTTCACTGTACTCTCTCTCCTTTTCTGTATAGTTGAAATTCTTCATAACAAAAGTGTTTGGGGCAGGGGGAGGGACTCTGTAAAGACTTTTCAGTAAATAATCAGTGGGTATAATCATTATTATCAAGAAACCGGGTGACTAAGTCAAGTCTAATGCCTTGGAGAAGCTTGTAATGCAACGTATCCACAGCTCTATTAGTGGCTGTGGTCACCCTTAGGAGATGAGCAGTGGTTCCCAGGGCAGTGATGCATGCACACATTCAATTCACAAGGAAACCCAGGCCTCAGAAACATGCTACTTTTGTTTTCTCTCTCTCTCTTTTTTTTTTTTTACTACAAACCCAAATATATTACCATAATTAAACTCCCCATTAAGAAGCCTCAGTGGATATTTGACTATAAATCACTTTTCCAAAAGAAAAACAACTGAGCAAAAGTGCCTGGATGAGATTAGAACTGTAATCCGATAAAACATCTAGTGAAACCAAACATTTCCTTCTTAATTTTAGCATAAGGAGCCACACTGGTACTGCAGATCCAAGTTTTTAATCTGGATTCCAAGGACTTGCTGAAAGATCTTAAGATGTCCACAAACAGCCAAAATTGTTGGGCAAAGCTATCTTGTGTATTAAAAGGTGTACTTTTTTTTTTGCCAAGCAGCTTTCACCTGATTTTCATACGGGTTCAGGATCCAAAACAGTAACAACTACCGCTCTACCTAAGGGGCACATTAAATGCTACTTAAATGCCTACTCGAACTCACTGGGAAGGGAAGATGCAAGTCTCAAATTCAAGCCTCAAGCAGACTGCAACACAGCTGGAATAACAGAAAAAGGCACATGAAAAAACAATACTACAAAAGTCAGAGCAACAATAAGCGATGTGACAGCCTCCTGTTGGAGCAGCCATGGAAGACCTTGAAGTAAACAGGCAGCTTTGGTATTTGAACTAGACCTTGAAGGATACTGAAGGAGGCCATGTGAAGTTTGACAAAATAGCCTGGACTTTTAGGAAAACAGAAAAACACAAAACATACTTTAGCTATGAAGGAGGGACCCATCTAGCTGGATTAAAGGGCCTGGAGGGAAGAGGACAGAGGTAACCAAGTAAGACTGGCAGAGACAATAACCAGAGGCAGATACACAAGGCTGTGAGTGATGGGCAAAGAGGCAATTACCTGAGTGGGAAGTCAAAATCAGAAAAAAACAGGCATACCTAGGAGGCCAAAAGACCCACGCCCCTAAAGGAATTCTGCATTCACCACCTTAAAGGTGTTCCCTTCCAGGGCGAGCGTTCCAAGGCTGTTTAAAATGTGGGCTAGTGGTCTTGACCGTGGAGTGGGAGTGTCCCAGGGGCCACTCTGGACAAGCCAATAGGGAGCACTGAGAATATAAGAACTTTGATTTTAACCCCTTCATTTAAAATTTCCATGTATTATACATGTATACAACATACCAGTACAGTAACATATTTATAGAACTTATAAATTATAAGTAAACAAGTCTGGGGATATGTTTTTAAACTTTTTACTGACAGGCTGCACAAAATACTGCAGACTAATAAGCTAGTTAGATCAGCAATGACACTAATATCAAACCCAGTCCAGTGAATTCCCTGGCTGTCCATTGGTTAGGGCTCCACACTTTCACTGCTGAGGGCATGGGTTCAATCCCTGGCTGGGGAACTAAGATTCTGTAAGCTGTGCGGTGCGGCCAAAACAAGACAAAACAAACCAAAACAAAGAACCCGGTCTAGTACCACATGTATTTCAGCGGTTTAACAAACTGCGTGAGTTGGACCCACAAGTTCAAATGTACCTCCATTCTCAAAGACAACTGATTCTGCTTTATCAAGTGAATAATGATTATCTAGTAAGTATCTATTGGAAATAGGTGCACTACCCTTCCAGCGTGCACAGCAATGTACACCTACCACACTCAATAGCAGTTTTTCTCTATTCGGCAGATGAAAAAATCGATTCAACGCACAGAATTCTTCTAGCTTACTTTTTCCTTATACCCAAACTAAGCTTCACACTACCCTTTTCTCGCGAACATATTTTGTGGTCAAAAATGACTAAGTAGCAAATAATACTACTAGAAAAACTAAAAAACTGTGTTTGTTATACTTAGTATGAAAACATGCTGGGGAAGGGGGGTAAACAATGTTCTCATGGTTATGACTGTATGCTGCTTTAAAGCAGACAAACAGAATTAAAAACTTAGTAGTTACTAAAAATTGAAATGCAAAATAGTGAAATACAGACTTGTGTGAAATCACAGGTTAAAACTTTCTGTCAACGTTCCTTGGAGTTTCACAAAAAGTGTTATGGTGACTGGGTGCTCTATAAACTGAGCAGTTCTGTAATCATGGTGGTTTTTCAAACAATTTTAGGGACCATTTTTTCTTTAACCAAGTGAATGGTAACATATGAATCTCTTAACTTACGTTAAAATTTTGGTAATCTTTTTTCATTTTTCTGATCAAACCATGCCTCAGAAAAAAATTAGAAAATCTCTCCCCCACCTGAAGGCCCACGCCTACACCCACACCCCCCCACAAACACAGACTCTACTTCAAACATCAAAGCCACGTTCATGGAACAATCCTATGGCACACTTCTCACTACAGAACTCACCGATCCCATCAGCAAACACTATGCTGAAGCTATAAATGCCTAATCTTGTCCAGTAAGCCAACTTCCCAAAACAGCTCTCTAAAGGTTAATTAAAAACCATTACACCAAATATTCCACATTAAAAGTACTAGTCCTGAGAATTTCAATTCTTAAAAACCTGAAGCAACAGTAAGCACCATGGATAGGAAGGGTGGCGGGGGGGGGGGGGCACGAGACATGACTGAGTCAATCAAACCTCAATGAGAGTCCAGTCAGTTTCTTAGTTTAATCCACTTCTAGAGACCACAGAGGTTTAATAATAGAAAAGCTGAAGACTTAGATCTAGCGAAACTCAAAATGGTTCCAGGAGCCAGTAACTGAATATATCTTTAGGGTAACTACCACACAACATGATTTATTTAAATATTTGCTAAAGGAACAGATTTTCCTTTCTGTGTTTCTTAATAAACACTGTTTGGAGGAACATCTGAAGCCCCCTGGGCAGACTCTCCTTAACTGACACACACAAGGTGCTGGGTTCCGAAGCCTGGCGGGGACTCATGCCTCTGGAGGCATGAGTCCCCTCTGGTGAGAGGAGCCCTACTTTAGGGCCTGCCTAGTCTAACCCTTTTTACAGAGCGGGCGGAAACCAGGGCCAGGCAACTTGTTAATGACTCACCCAGTCACCAACTGAAATCCCTAAATAAGTGACCTTAACCCACTCTATCTTACACCAAGGTAGATCCCAGGGATCAGCGGGGACATTCGGGCCTCACTCAGCCCAGCCCTCTGGAGATGGCAGAACAAAGGGGAGGGGAGGGAGGTTCTCTGACCCAACACGTGCCTCCCTGGCCTCACCCGACCCTATCACATCCTGTCCTTACATAAAATGCTGACATTTTGTTCCTCATGGGTTTTTTGGTTTTAATTTTGAACTTTAAAAATACTCTTCACCTTGAGTGCTAAACTTTTTGACACCTCCTTTCAACTCTGTGCCGGAGGCAAAGGCCTCACTCACCTCACCCTAGGCCAGGCCCTGGACAGAAATCTGCAACTAGCCCAGCTGTGGAAGGGGTCAGGAGGGTGCTGCTTAAGGAGTGAAGAATCCGCCCCGCTTGCCAATAAAAAACAAAGGCTAATCTTGCACCTCGGAATCTAGGTTCTAAACACAGGGAGCTTTATCTCTTAACTCCTACTTGTAAAGGACAGGCCTGGCTAATGAAATCAAGTGGGGGACCACTCCAACCTTGAAGACAGCTACCTTCTTTGTATTACAAGGTGGGGCTTAACTCTAAGTTCCTATACTCCAGCTGGTCAGTTCCATTCTGAGATACTGACTTAAAAAAAAAAAAATCTCAAAATGAGAAACTGCAGACTGAAAACCCAATGGTTTAAAAACAGAAAGAAAGGTAAAACGTACAAATAGTAAGAGTCCCATCTAAGGAATTAACCCACAGGTGAATCCCTAACCGTTCCACCTTAACACTTTTAAAACACTACTAAAGAACCATTTCTTTCTAAAGAGAAACTTTAAAGCACACATCAAAACTGTGAAAGCAGTTTCACTCCAAAATTTATATGGTCTGAGACACTGTGCTTGCTGAACTATCACACAGAGTTTGGAAATGTTCAGCTCTCGTCTGGTTTTTTTTTTTCTCTTTCTCCTCTCCTTCCCCACCCCACCATCAGGATTGCAGAATACTTTCCTTTCAGAGCTAGTCCTTTCATTTATTTTTAAATTCTTCCACCACCCTGGAGAGCCCTAAGCACTCCCTGCCTGCCTTCAGAAGAACACAGGCACAGAGAGGCAAAGTAAATGATCAAACTCACTGCGTCACTGGGGCTCAACCAGAGCCCCGATAACACGTTTCAAATTTTCTTTGGTTCTTCGACTCATTTTAACCTGCGGACAGTACTGCTCAGTTGGTTACAACTTCCTACCTACCCACAGCTGTGGTCCCCACAGACCAGTCAGTACTGCCGATTTTCCTAATTTTTAGAACATGAGGCTCACCCCAAGGTGTCTCACAAATGATGAAGTTGATCAAAACAGACAAACACTGAGAACAGGCACGCAGTGGGGTAGACTTGGGTCGCTAAGCACAGGCCCAAGGGTGATTCCACCACTGGCCTCATGCTCCAGTGGCAGTGGGGGACGAGGGAGACAGGGAAGAAGCGCTGAATTGGGAACCAAGCGAGCCAAACTCAAGCTTAAATAGATGCTTGGCCCTGACAAGTCCCAGACTCTGAGCACGCACCCAAAGTTGCAGGCAGAGCAAAACACCTACCCAATCTAACACCTACCACCCAATCTACTTCACAGGATGAGGCAAATCGCTTTTGAAAACTAAGTGCTGTACAAATTCACGCCACCAATGACAACTTACGGCACGGCTTCATCAGTGTGCTGAAAAGGTATACAAGTGGGATAAATCAGGCTTATATAAGTACTTACAGTGCATCTTATTCCCCAAAATATCAAAGGAGGTAATACCACTCCACATGACAGAAAAAAAACTTTAAACATCACACTGCCAAACACACTAGGCACAGCCCTCAAACACAATTAGACTCGCGTTAACCTGCTACTTTTTCATGTACCCTAACACTGGTGGTATCAGAATGGCTCCATCTTTCATGAAGAGTCTCCACCTCTCTGTATAGAGATATCTAGAGTTTACACGACCTACCTGAAAAGAGGACAGGCAGGAATCTATAAAAGGCTCAAAGGAAAAATATTTTTGTCTTCATGCTACGATTAAAGATTTAAATATCCATGACCATCCTGATTTCATTGACTATTCGGTAACCAGCCACAAATAGAAGCAGAGAAAGTGAGGGGAAGGCTTATCAGGAAGTGTTGACACAACATAAACACAGACTGCGGGCACCAAACCAAGTAAGGAAACCACAATTATACCATTCTTGATTTGGACGCACTTCCACTTTAAAACTTCCACACGGAAAAATCGGTGGTGAGATTTGACACTGAAACCTCTCAAACTCACTCCTCCAACAAAGCCGCTGAAAGGTGGGGAGGAGAGCGGTCATCACACTGGAGACAAATCTTAACAACATTAAAGCTCTCTCCACGGAAAGTTTCCCCATCACTGCATTTTTTTTCAGTAACAAAGATGTTGTCAGAAATGACAATTTTTTCTGTCCCCTGATGATGCCTTGCTAGCATTTGGTTATAAGCCATAAAGCAGGACTAATTTCAGCCTGTCAGGAGTCTCGCTAATGCCCAGTTTCCCCCTAGAGAGAATTCCTGTCAAATCTAATGAGAGCTCCAAAGGCCCTCTCTACAATATAATGAGCACTTAGGCCATGCTGGTGATCAGGCGGCAAAAAGCATCAATTTGAGCCTGGCTACACCCTGGGGGCCAGACGTCACCAGTTTTAATAAGAATTATGATTACTAGCTGCACCAAATGCCTCCTCAGAACTTATTATTAATGTGTGACATTCAGAAGCATGTTTTTCAAATGTAAGGCCACTTTAAACTGAATTACAGCACTGTTCTGCATACCACTCTAGTTAAGGGTCTGTCAGCATTTACAATATAAACTAAGTTTCAGGGGGCTTAATATCCTACTATGAAGAACACAGCGTCTCTCAGCTTTTCACATCTTTCAAATTACTAAGCATATTATTAATGCACACTGGCTCACGGACAGACGATATATACCCACAAATGCCCGACGGAATACAGAAACTCATTAGAAAACTATTTTCACACCATGGGGTTCCCGACCCTCCTCGCCCCTTCTTCCTTCTTCCTACGCGATAAAGAAGAGGTCACTCCACCAAGCAACCTACAGGAACCCAGAAGAATTTCACACCTCCTGTAGCTCCCCCCATAAATCCAGCACCAGCACACATCACACAGAGGTGGCATTCCCTTGTATGGAGTCGGTGAGGTTATTAAATCCTCTGAGTTCATGAGTTTAAGAGAAAGCTCAATCTCCCCTTACCCTTCCAGAATATTTGTTGGGGAAAAAAAATGTGCCTTTACGGTAACTTAAAAAAAAAAAAAAAAGTGGCAGGTTAGAACTGCTTGACCAAATCTATTTGTGTAATTAATTTAAATCACCATATATCTTCTAGCTTAATTACTATCAACAAGTTACAATTGCCTCAATCAGGCACTAGCCATTTAAGCACACAGAAACAAAGGCACAAACCCAACATAAACTAGGCTACCAACTTTGCAAATCAGAATAAAATCAGCACTTTTAAAGGCCCAATTACATTGTTAATGAAAGGCCCTGAACTTAACTATCTCCTTCCAAACACATAACTGAGAACAGATCTAAGGTACTTGACGATAAATTAACATTATGAAATCTATGATGAATTAAAAATCAAAGAGCGCAGAGTTACAAAAGCAGAATTCAACTCTGAAACACACTTGCTTAATGAAAGTCTTTGAATATAAGGAAGATCTGAAGGCTGAACTAATCAATTTCTCCACCGTGCCCCCGCCGGTCAGCCATGCTCTTTAATTTAATGAAACAAGGGTTTGAGATGAAATAGCACATATACATCAAGTAAGAATTGTATTGTTGCACTTTGAAATGTGTCCAACTGTGCAACTTCATCTGATGATAATTTTTTAAGAGGCAATCGATTTCTAAAAGATTTATTGTACCAGAGTCTTGATGAAAAAGTGAATGTCAGCATATCTTCGAAATACTTACACCCTGCCATTAATGCTTTCTTTGGCAGACAATGACTACTCAATCGAGGGTCCTTTGGGCTGAGCAATCATTTAGCTTTTCTTCTCTTATGAGATCCTTAGTGCCTTGTTCCAGCTCAATACTCTTTTTATACACCATTATAGTAGCCATAAGTGTGAATTTTATGGGAACTTGCAAACTCATAGTCATAGCTCGAGCCTTCCAGTCACTAATCTTTTCATGCTTTTAAAACCACTAGAACTGAAGCAACGCCCAACATATGCTGTGGTCATAAAAGGATGCTTTTTTCACCTCCAAACCTGCATCAACTGAGACATTTTTCAAAAAAATGTTTGCTAATAAGCCACTGATCCTGAGTGTTGCTTTACGCAGCCCCAAAGCATAGGGAGAACTCCATAGTTAGTCATATACCTTGTTTAACCTGAATAAGGACACTCCCGAATACCCTTCTTTCCCACAGAGATTCACACTTCTTTCCAAATCAGCATAAAAACATTAGCTATTATGAACTTCAGAACTCTACAGGATACACAGATCTTTCAAGAGGAAAATAAATGTATCCAGGCAGAAAAGTCAAGTCAGAGCCTCAATTCCTACCTGCCTATAAACAGGCTAGTTTACACTTCCAAAGTACCTCTCACCTAGTAACTTAAACATTCTATAATGTCAAGAAGCAGCTCCTGCTGCAGAATACTGCCACCAATTTGCAGGAAGGGAAACCAAGGCTGAAAAATGGCATACAAATCCCCCCCACTCTTGAGGACAAAGCCAGTATAATAAAATCATGACTTACTTTGCATTTCAATTTGAGATTTTGCTAAAGCTTACCTGTTTATGCATTTCTATGTTTAATCCATATGACATTTCATAATACTGTAAAAAAGAAAAAAGAACCAAGCATTTCATTAACTCACATTTCGTAATGCCGAGAACCCATATTTGTTAATATTACGTGAAAAGGAAAAAAGCCTAATCTTTGATACCTACCATCACATAGTGCCTCTGCATTTCTGTCTTTTCACTTGCCAGTTTCTCACATTCCAATTTAAGGCTACGAAAACAAAACAGGCAACTTAATGTAAACATTATGTCACTTGTTTTAACATCTGCCTCACATATTTGCACTTCAAGTAAAAACACAGACCAATTTGGGAAAACCATAAACTATCTAGGTAAACACCCAAAAGCTTTGTCCTTGCATTTAATAGGGAAAAAAGGAATAAGGAGAACAGTACAAGGTATCCACTCTGCAACTATTCTTTTTCTTCTTGGTGCAGACCTGGTCTCATGCCAAGAACGAAAAAAATCTGTCAAGACCTCTGATCTACTCAGAAGACTGATTTCTCCTCATGGTCATCTGTTCACTCGTACTTGCTTCCCTGCATCAGAGTTTGCTTCCGTGGACTTCACCAAAACCTGGCCTTTGCACAACCTTCAGTCTCAGGCATAGGCCATCTCTGCCAACTCAAATAGTCTCTAGGTTTGAAAACTGTACCTGTAAAGTTACTTCTACAATTGTTGGTCCCTTTTAAAACCTTTGTTTTTTAATTCCCTGCCAAAACATGTTACATAGCTTCTGCAATGAGGTACGTTGAAGTCTTCCCTGCTTGGTAAACATAGTGTAGGCAGGTATGCTTCAAGCTCTAGAGATTATTATCTTCAAGTAGACAAAAGGCCAATAATCACAAAGCCTCTGCAAAATAAGAAAATTCACACCCAAGCATCTGTGTTTTTCAAGTGTGACAAAAAATAAAAACTGTCATTACACAGTTATTTCTTCGCTCTAATCAGCTAAGACTTAATAGAAACAGGGGAAGAAACTAACATTTCTAGAAAGTCCACTATGGACAGGGTGCTTTACAAATAGTTTACATTTATAAATTTTCTGAAGCAGCTCTCATTACATGAAGACGCTAAAGCTGAGACGGCTATAAATGTGACTCCAAGCCCTGTCCTACCCAAACCAATCCAGAATGAAGCCAAAGCAGGTGGGCTTCCCCCTACACACATCCACCCCACCCCCCCTCACCACCGCTAATGATGGGCACAACTGAAAGCATCTACCCTCCATAATGGACTTTGCCTCAAAGAACTCAATTCTAGTATGGCCAACAGTGATTTCAACACCCGCCTTGCCTCCCTGAACCTGTACTCCTGAACTGGGGCATCGACTGAACCAAGGTTTCAGCTCAGCCTGTTGCAAAATAAATAAATGAAGTGCAAATATTGACAGTTCTCATGCAACTCCTGAATACACGAAAAAAGGCTCCCTGGAACACAAGCAAACGGGCAAAAGGGAAACAATGGGAGGAGGTGGAGACAAGAGAAGAGGCGGCCCGGGAAGAGCCGGGAAAGGGGGCAACGTGAATGACAGGTCTTAACTGCGACTCCACACGCCACCGCCTGGACGCAAGTACTAAGTACAGCCGCCGCCACCACCAGGGGCACGGAGCTGCCGGGGCAACCGCTCAACGGGCGCGGCCGGACACGCACCTGTGATACTGCGCCTGCAGGAACTGAAATTCCTCTTTAATCCGGTCCAGGGACTCCGGGATAGTGAACTTGAAGGGCTGGCCTGCAGCCTGGTGCGGCGTCTAGGGACGACCAGCGAGGGGGACCGAGGGACGGATATGAGGGCGGTTGGATAGAGAAGTCAGAGAACGAAAGAGTGGGTGGGACATAAAAAATAAAGTTAGAAGTGGCGGAAAACAAAGCCCCAAACTCGAGTTTACACTTCACTTTGGGGAGAGGGAAGGTGGACCCTCCCAGATCCGAAGCTTCTAAAGAGGCTTGGAGCCTCTTCCAGCCTCCAGGGCGGGTCGCGCGGTAAGCGCGCCCGGGTCACCTGGCTGAAGGGACAGGGGCTCCCCGGCGGCGAACGGGGAGGACCTGGCCAGATTGTCGTCGACACCGCCGCCCTCTGCCTCACCGGGGCGATAATGACCCCGGGCACCAGAGGAGAAAACCCCCTTACGCTCCTCGTTTCCAGTGTCGCCGGGGCCACCTTCAGGCGCGCCAGAACGGGGGCCGCATTGACATGTAAATAGGCGAGACGAAAAACAAAGGGGGGCGCCCTACCCGCCTCGGGGAAGGGAGAGGATGTGGCCGCAGGAGAAACCCCAGTCTCCCCGAGCGCCCCGC
Source organism: Pseudorca crassidens (assembly GCF_039906515.1). Taxonomy (NCBI): domain Eukaryota; kingdom Metazoa; phylum Chordata; class Mammalia; order Artiodactyla; family Delphinidae; genus Pseudorca; species Pseudorca crassidens. The sequence continues at coordinate 39,045,248 of NC_090302.1, read as the reverse complement.
CCGCCCAGTCTAGACGTCAAGTAGGAGGGAGCCCAGAGCAAAGGGGGGAAATTGAGTTTCAGTCCACTCCCCACCACAGGAGGGGAGGGCCCGGGACCTCCCAAGCCTAGCACCCCTGGAAGCCAGGGTCTCCGCCAAAATGCAGCAGCCACCCACCTCCTCACCCAAAGCAATAGCACCCACCCACCCCCACTACCCTGCTCCCTATTCAGCCACCCGACCGCGCCTCACCGGGTGCCGGCTCTGCGGGAACATCGCTCTGGCGGCGGCCGCGGCTCTGTTCCCGGGCAACTCAATTCTCCGCTCAATTTCCAACTTTAATCTCGCCGAGGAAAATTAAGCCGGGAAGCCAGGCAAAAGCGGGTAGCGCGCTGGCCACGCACGCAGGCGCGCTCGGCGGGGCGTACAGGCCACTCGGCGCCGGGCCGCTCCTGATCCCGCTGGTGCGGGCTCCCGCGCTCAGGGCCACATCACGGGGCAACCCGGGCCCGGCTGCACCAAAAACCTGCGGGGCGCCGCCGGCACTCGGGAAGAGGGCGCAAGGGCTACGCTCCAATCCGCGGGCCTCGGCCGCCCGTGCTGGGAGGTGGGGGCGCGGTGACTCCCGCCGCGCTCCCCTCGGCGATCCGCGTGCGCCGCAGCCGTCCCGGGCAAACAAATCCAGGCGGGCTGCTCTCCTTCGCTATTCTCCGGGTCCGCCTCTTTTCCGGGTTTTCCCTGCGGCGCCGGCCGCCGGCGAGGTGCAGGTGGCGCGGCGCTCCGGGCTAACCCCACACAAACAAACGTGACGGTGTACAGGGCTGACCGCCGCGGGTCCGGGCAGCGCCCACAACCAGGCACCCGCGGGCTCCCTGGAGGCAGCGGGGTGCGAGGTCCCGGCCGCAGCAGAGGCTCCGCGCCCGGCGCTCCGCAGCCTTAATCCGAGCCGAGGAGCGCGGGATGACGATGAGGCGGAGAAAGTGAGGAGGGCGCGCCGGGAGGCGGCTTGGCACGCCCAGTGCGGCCGGCTCTCGGTATTCTCCGCAGTTGCACAAACCCTCCTAACCCTCCTGGGCTACTCCGCGGAGGGCAGTCCCGCAGCCTCTCGCTGCTCCTCGAGCCCTGGGCGCATCCGGGCGCCGCGGCCCGCGCGCACTCGTCCTGCACGGCCGGCGCGACCGCTCCGGACCTTTCCTCCGAGCCTCTCTGTCGACCCCCTTTCTTTCCTTTTCTTCGTCCGCCTCTCCGCAAAGGGCGCTCCAGCCCACTGCAAAGTTCTCTCACGACCCGGGGAACGACATCCAAGAGATGGTGGGGAAAAGTCCAAGAGTGCTCTCCACCGCTCGGCCTCCCTCCCCGGCGGGCAAACTCCGCGGGCGAGTCCGGAGTATTCGCGGCGGGGGTTAAGTCGCCGAGGGCCACCGGAGGTCCGGGTTGGTGGCGCGGGTCCCGCCCGGCCGTGCGAAGGTGGGGGTGGCGCAGTCGGCTGCCTCGGGGACGCGGGGCACAGGGTACCCGCCGCCGCCGCCGCCGCCGCCGCTCCTGCAGCCGCCGCTCTCGCCGCCGCCGCCGCCGCCGCCCGCGCCTCTCGCGCCGGTTACATTAACACGCGGTTTCACACTCCGGAGCTAACCAGCGCCGGCCCCGCCCAGCCCCGCGCGGGCGGGGGGCGCGAGCGCCGAGCCGGCGGGGGACGTGGGCCCGCTCTGGTGGAGGGGGGAGCGGGAAGGCCCGCGTCAGCCAATCGCGTGCGCCGTGCCCAACGTGGGTTGCTGACGCAACGCCTCCTCAGAGCCTATGGCAGCGCGGCACCGAACGGACTGTCTCCCCCTCCCCCCTCCTCTCCCACCCCGCTCGCTTCCATCTCCGCCATCTCCCCCGTCTCCCCTCCCGTCCACCCCCACCCCTCCTCCGCCAGCCGCGTCCTCCCCGGCTCGGTGAGGAACTGTTCCTGGAGGAGCCGCGGGACGCCGAAACCAGCCAATGGGAAGCAGGGAGACGCGGAGATTGGCACTGTAGATGGGAAGGTCGGTGAGAAGGAGAGCGGCGGGGCTGGGCTGTCAATCAAAGTAACGTGGGACAGCCGAGGGAGCGCGAGGGAGCGCGCGGGAGCGCGCGAGCGGGAGGGACCCGCGAGTGTGCAGCCGCGAAACCTGGGGGCTCGAGTGTGCAAAAATCCTGCCACTTGTTCACTTTCCCTTTAACGAAAATCCTCAGATCTCAGTGAAAGTAACTCAGAGACTAACCGCGTAGTTTCTAATGAGGGAGAGTGGGTGCTTTTTGCTGGTTCGAGCCAAACGCGTCTTTCGAAGCTGGCCCCTTGTTTGATGCTACTCTTGAAAGTGAGGTCACATTCAAAAATTTCTCTGAGGATTGTTTTTCCTTGAGCTGCCTTCTCGCGGACTCACGAGGAGTGGACTGTGCACTTTGTGGAAAATGCATAATGGGCAACTCATTGGCTGGCGTACGTACACCAGCGGCTTAAGACTAGGCTTCTGATGCCCACGCCCCCTTTTGCACCCAAGGTGGTAGGAATTGGTTTTTATTGGAGTATTTCAAACCACTTTGCAAAAAGATTGGCCTGACTTGGTTTGGCGGGAAGGATACCCGCGGTGCTGCCAGGGTAAGGCACACGCGTCCCAGTCACAGATGCGTTGTTTTGCCCGCGGCGCGAAATCTCGGGTCCTTCTCTTGATAGTCCTGATTTCGTTGTGTTGGGAAGTTGAGGGCTGCTGAGAGTTTTAGGGGCCTCTCAGCGACATGACCACGAGTCTGTTTCCAATTACTAGAAACAAAGGGAGACAATGGGATAAACAGCACTGAGACCTGAAAAACCTGTCCTGCCCACCCCATCCCCATAGTTCGGGTGGTACCCCCCTCCCCGGCAGAAATGTGTAAGGAGCTGAATGGGAAGCGTTGGGTAAAGGACGTGGAAAAAATTCTTATGAGGTGGAACTTGACTTTAAAAGGATTTTGAGATTTTAAATAAACAAGGCATACTGCGTCAATCTCCAGTTTTTGTCTGTTTTTCTAAGTACATCCCACAGAAAACCTTCAATATTGTCGCATTTATACTTGAGTTTAAAGAGCAGTTCAGTTGAGCTATTTCCACATGATTGGTACGTGAATAATGCTGTTTTAGCCAAATGGTGGTGAATTCTTCCATGAGAAAGACACATCCTTGACAAGCATTCATCTTATGTTGGAACATACTAAGTTTTTGGTGTTAATGGCCTCCGTGTTACCATTATTTTACTTTCAAGAGAGTTATGGGAACGCATTTATTTAAACAGAAATACAATTTATTCGAAGATTTGCTTTTACAGAGATCTTTTTCTTGAAATATTAAAAGAATCATTTTAGATAATACATTTCACTGGTGGAGTTCTTAAATATGTATGATATTGATTTGTCTATAATTGGATCAATCCCAAATATCAATAGAAATGAAAAATTAAAGGAGTGATTTTAGCCAATCTGTACAACACCATAGTAATTCTCAAACAAGTTCAGCATTGTGGCTCATTAAGTGGGGTAAGGGAGGGGTTCTATTATTCATTTTGCTGACATGAGAAATGAATAGGAAGGAAGCACTGCCCCTTTTCTTGGCTAAACTTGGTGATGATGAGAACAGGCTTGCTCCACATACAGAACTTTCTGAACCATACTGCCATGGGCAACTAAGCTTTGCCCGTTGGCAACCTGTGTGCCTTGAAATCATGTAATGAATGGGCCACCTATACCAGTCTGTGGTTGGTTCATCCCATAATCAGCTCCAGGATTGTACAGAAAGTGCTTAGATGCCACAAATATGCCTGTGCATGCTGGGACAACTAGGGCAACTGAGACTTTTCTCTGGCTTACCCAAGCTTTACTTTGATTTACTGGCACACGCTGGTACTTAACTTTAAGTAGAGAAGTTAGAAGAGGAACAAAACTGTTGCTACTTCTTTTTCTCTCCCCTCCCCATCCCCTTCAAAATCAGTTCTAACACATTGTTTTTAAATGTTCTCTAATATAACTGTTCACAGCAAACATGTCTACTCACCATATTTCCTAGTTTGCCAAGGGTAAAACTTAGAAATTCTCTTTTAACTAGTGCTTCATTACCAGTAGAGTTTGAATCACCAGGCTTTCTGATTTACTTATGATGTAGTGTCTGGAGAAAAGAAAGAGTTCTGATTTGAAAATTGGAAGGCCTTTAATTGTTTGCATGAAGATGGTCGATTTTTGATGGCTTCTTTCTCTTACAGCACATTCTCCTTAAGACAGGAGGCTGGGCCCTTTTTCAAGGTCATGTTTTCTATGTGATTGTCATGCTGTAATAATTATACTACAAAACTCTCATCAAACTGCATTACAAATGATGCTGTTTAAACAATCAAGTAGCTTTAATCTTATGTTTTAAATAAATAATATATGTGCAGATTGCCTACAGCCTTTTTAAAGGAAAATAGTCCTACTCACAAAATCTATAATTTTGGTCTGTTGTTTAAAGTCTGTTAACCACAATCTTCTTTACCTTTAACATATTCATATGTTGATGATGTTTTTTACATGAAATAATATTAAATACCCCTTGTCCATAGGAAATTGTCTCTGAAAAAAGTTCCCTCTTTATCCTCTGCAAAAGAAACAAAAAGATTGCCAGATTTTTTATTTTATCATCGATGCATATATGAGTATATTTCCATTCATTTGTTGCTGAGTTATCAAATTTTCAACTCACCAATAGTATAAGTGATTACAAAAACTAGGTCCTATCTATAGTACAGGCGCTAGACACAATGGGAAAAATTATGAATGCTGATCATAGAAATTATGCATCTTTTAAATCTATTACTGTTTTATTTGAAATAAATAATAATTATGCACAGTTTTAAAAGATCACTTTTGTCATTTTCTCTTCCTTTCAGCTGTTATACATTTCCTCATTTGACTTGTTTTTTTGTTTTTTTTGTTTTTTTTTGCGGTACGCGGGCCTCTAACTGCTGTGGCCTCTCCCGTTGCGGAGCACAGGCTCCGGATGCGCAGGCTCAGCGGCCATGGCTCACGGGCCCAGCCGCTCCGCGGCACGTGGGATCTTCCCGGACCGGGGCACGAACCTGTGTCCCCTGCATGGGCAGGCGGACTCTCAACCACTGCGCCACCAGGGAAGCCCCTGACTTGTTTTTTTTAACTGGAAGTGTTCTTAAACCTAAGAATGTAGGGTCCAGAAGAAATCTTCCGAGCATTGCTTTAAAACCTTTTTTCCCCCTCACCACTTTACCAAAGAAAAGGGCAGGATGGGCATGGTGGGTGGAGGGGAGAAAGCAAAGAAGAAAGAAAAAAAAAGTCAGTAGCAGATCCATGCAGCAGTAAAACCTCAAATAAAATCACATCCAAAGAATCTCTTGCGGTTTCACACAATATGGTAAAATTAGAGATTGCAGGAAACCAACTAAATTAAACTGGGAGCATTTGAAGAGAAACGAGCAGACTTTATGAAAATGACACATTGACTGACCAGTATGCTTTTTTTATCAACAATTTCTTTGTTAAGACGCAGATCAAAGGAACCTGCATATGTTTTCATTTTGTTCTAACTAGAAAATTACATCCAGATGTTTAATAGGCATTTGGTTGGTTTTTCAGCATTGATTAGATATGTTGGTTCTGTTTGCTTACAAGTGTAGCCGGATCATTAGCTAATGCAAAGAAATGTTTGCTGTGAGTTGCTAATTAGGGCTTTTGGAAACCCTCCATGCTCAGGAACAATTTGTACAGTGGCCAGAGAACTTGTGGGACTTCGGGAAGTTGTTTTCCTTTCTCTGTCAGGGTGGGGAGAAGCAGACAGCCCAGTTCCCTAATCTCTTTTTGCCTAGGGGGATTGCGATGCTATCCCTGAGGACTGGAGTGCAAATAAATTAGGAAGAGACCACACAGGCACTCCCAAACCCAGAGATAAATGTGCTCTTTCTGGAACCACCACAATGCTGTCTTTGGGGGTTGGGGGAGCAAACATCTAAAATGCTGAACATTAACATGTCGAAGATGCTTGGTGCTAATGTTATCAAATACACAGCCTTTTAAAGTATACTTTAGAGACAGATGGGAAAGCCCTTTATGATAAACGAGTGTACTTGAATTCATTACTGTAGTACTTATAATTGAAAATGTCTCCTTTGCAATTTCAGTACTTTTACAGGGTACAAGAGACCAAGCTTTGGAAGGGGGAGGCTGGGGCTCGCGAAAGGAGTGAGGGCGTGTAATTTTGGAGACGAGGATGAGACTAGGAGGAAATGCAGTGTTTACTTTCACAGCCCACCCATTTGTTTACCTTGTTGAAGCCCCAAAACTTGTCGGAGATTAGCCGTTCACACGGTGTTCAAATAAACTGAGAATTTGAGGCACCAGGCGGATAAACTTCTTAACTGGCCAGTCATGTTTTTAAAAACACTTGGCCTGCGGAAGAACACCACCTCAGCTGGGGCGAATTTTGTTTATGTAAGTCTGAACTTCTACAGAGGTGTAGGTCCAAAATAGCCTGTGTTTAGAAGTCCTCCTAGAGGTGCAGATACAAATGCTCCTCTACATCTCACCGCCCCTTCCAGGCCTGCTTACATCTCTTGCCCATGGATGGCACACGTGTTAATTTGTTAATGTGGATTGGTAAAAGTTGGGATAATACACTTTTTTTTTTTTTTAATCCTTTCGGTTTAGCATTTAGCTCAACAGAAGCTGAAGGGCATTTGGTAGACAAAAGAACAAGTAGTTAAAGGAAGTACCTTTGACGGCTCCTTCCTACATATTCGCATAATAGAGCAAACCCTGGCCTCTTAATACCCTCTGAAATTACCCACCTTGCTGCAGGCCTTGGACTTGCTAGGAAACCAACCTTAAACAGGGGCACCTTTCCTCTGGCCTTAAAAGCCTTTGCTTTTGGCAGTATTATTTAAATAACTTTTCTTCCTGAAGCTAGCAATTTCTCTGAAGGGTTAAAGCTGAGTTCAGCTAATCTCTGATCACTTGGTGCCCCTCACGGTTGAAGGCAGGTGAACTCTGGAGATGACAAAGGGGCTAGAAAGCAAGTGAATATTCCAGATACCTCCATGGCTTCTAGAATGCTAAGTCTAGACCTAGATGAACAAGCCAAGTGACATAATTACAGAATGTTGGAACATTTCACAAGACGACTGGCCTGGGCTCTTTAAAAAGTCAGCGTCGTGAGAAGGAGAAAAAAAAATTGGGGAAGGACTGTTCCCTAAAAACAAAGACATATGATGAAAATGCAATGTCTGAATCTTTATTGGCTCCTGGTTCAAAAAAGCCCAGCAACTATAAAAGATGTTCTTGGGCAGTTTTAATGTGGACTGGATATTAGATAATACGGAATTATGGCTAATTTTTTTTTTTTTAATGTGAGAATTGTGGTCGTGTCAGAGGATGTTCTGAGAGGATGCATGGTGTTACATGCAACATCAAATGATGTCTGCAACTGCAGAAAAAAAGTGTGGAAAAAGAGAAAGCAAATCTGAAAAAAGTCTACAATTATAGAATTTAGGGATAGAATCTGCAGCTATTCATTTACTATCCTTTCAACATTTCTGTATGTTTGAAATTTTTCATGATAAAAAGTGGAAAGCCATTTTAGGTTCATTGTCTACATCTTTTTCTTCATATGTTAATGGTAATTCCCTTCGTGGTTAAAAGATTGGCTTATGGGCTTCTCTGGTGGCACAGTGGTTAAGCATCCGCCTGCCAATGCAAGGGGACATGGGTTCGAGCCCTGGTCCGGGAAGATCCCACATGCCGCAGAGCAACTAAGCCCTTGCGCCACAGCTACTGAGCCTGCGCTCTAGAGCCCACGAGCCACAACTACTGAGCACGCACGCCTAGAGCCCATGCTCCGCAACAAGAGAAGCCACCGCAATGAGAAGCCCACACACCACAACGAAGAGTAGCCCCCCTCGCTGCAACTAGAGAAAGCCCGCGCGCAGCAACAAAGACCCAACTCAGCCAATAAATAAATAAATAAAAAGGTTGGCTTATGATGTTTCTACTTTTAAAGAGTACGAAAAAATTGGCAATCTTTTTCTTTCTTTCCCCGGATCATGCTAAACCTATTGTACTAACACCCAAAGTATTACCTGGTGTTTTTCTCTGGATCTTTTAGTTGTTGTATTATGTATGATATTTTATTTTTGTTTGTTTTTTCCTGCAGTCTCAAATGTCCCTTAGTTATCCATTAACATACAACGGAAATCTTTAACTAAATTAGGACATTACATTAGCAATCCTCTAATGCATCGTCCTGTGGACCATCAAGCTCTGAATCACCAGAAAATCTACCATAAAATAAACAACTGCTTACATATTAAGAATAAGGTAGTAGCAAATAAATTTTATTTCAGTTTCTTAATTCCCATTATAAATAGTTGTTCTCCTCACCTTTTCATCACTTGAACCCAGAAATGAAATTTATAAATTGTTAGTTTGATTTGGAAATTTCCTTACTATTTTAAAATATAATGCTGAAACAGATTATTGCTCTGTGTACTAAGCTTTAAATATTAATCTTGTAAAGAAATGAAAATAGCACTACATCTTGGATGCTGATATTATGAACATCTAGAATCACAGAGGCACATATTTCTGATGTGCAAATAAACAGTTTTCCAAAAAGTTGTGAAAAGTGACAAGGCATAATCTGAGGGTTGACAGTTGGAATGCCCCGTCCATCAATTTTTTCTCTTTAATCATGGCTATTTAGCATGATTTTGTTTTTCCTCTCACCATTATGTTGACTGAAAGGAAACATTCTGTGACAGTGGTAAGCAGATTCCAGTCTGTGCGTGAACAGATTAAATTCACAACTTCCAGTGAAAAACTTGAGTGCATTAAAGGGAGGCAAATATGAAAATATAGGAAAACCAGTACTTTTAACGCAGTGTCCAATATATCTAGCCACCATCCACATAAGCAATGCTTATGTAAAATGAAAAAGATAAAAATAACTCTCACCCTGACAGAAAAAGCCCCATGGGGACAGAGTTACCATTCTGGTTTCCCCCATTGGCAGTCTCCACACTTCAAAAGAACTGGCAAGATACAATTGGCACTTGAAAAAGTGTTACGGAACATTGACAAGTATTAGAGAAATGTTGATTAATGTAAACAGCCTGCCTCAAGGAATAATACCTTTCTTAAGAAAACTGGTTTCTAATTAGCATTCCTATGGATATGGGTATCTCCAGGTAACTCCAGGAAGTTTTTCAAGAAGTTATTTGCCTTTGCTGTTGAGTGGGGGCATCAGCATATTTATATCTTTAATTTCTGAAAACTTTAAAAAATTGGTAGGTTAAAAAGTCAATGGACCTTCATAAGAAAGAACAAATTTTGCCATTGGCAGAAACATGGATGGACTTGGAGGGTATTATGCTAAGTGAAATAAGTCACAGAGAAAGACAGATACTGTATGCTATCACTTATATGTGGAATCTAAAAAATACAACAAACTAGTGAATATAACAAAAAAGAAGCAAACTCACAGATACAGAGAACAAACTAGTGGTTAACAGTAGGTAGATGGGGTGGCAGGAGTGGCAGGTATAAACCATTGGGTATAAGAAAGGCTCAAGGACATATTTTACAACACAGGGAATAGCCAATACTTTGTAATAGTTGTAAATGGAATATAAGCTTTATAAAATTGTATAAAAAATAAGTAGTCAATCAGTGGACCTTAAAAAGGAAGGAAATTCTGACACACACTACAACATGGAGGACTTTATGCTAGTGAAATAAGCCAGATACAAAAAGACAAATACTTCATGATTCTACTTATATGAGGTACCTAGAGTAGGCAAATTCATAGACAGAAAAGAGAACTGAGGTTGTCAGGGGCTGGGGAGAGGAAAGGGTGGGGAGTTATTGCTTAACAGGTACAGAGTTTTAGTTTTGCAAGATGGATAGAGTTCTGTGGATGGATGGTGGTGATGGCACTACAACAGTGTGAATGTACTTAATGACACTGAACTGTGCATTTCAAAATGGTTAAGATGATAAATTTTATGTGTAATGTTACCAATTATTTTTTTAAAGTCAGTAGGATTCCTTTTTTTGGTTATGTACCAGTTTTACAGTGGATTCTTATCCTATTCATTTCCTGCATACCATTGTTTGTTTACTGAGCACTTAGTATGCCTCAGGCGCTGTTCTAAGTGCTTTATTGTTTGTATTACCTCATTTGACCCTCAAGGCATTTCTATTACCATCCCTATTTTACTGACCAGAAACCTGAGGCCCAGAGTCACTTGTAGGAGAGCTGGGTTTTGAACCCTGGTATTCTGGAGAACTCACTATCAGCCACTGGCCACAGCGAGTACTAGTTACCCTTCAGAGTGCCATTTCTTATTCTCTCCTCAAATCCCTCATTGATCTATTGATAGAAAAACACATACGTATTTTGCTCACAAGCTTCGTAGGCTTTCTTAGTACTTTGGAGGTGAGGTTGATAATTTAAGAATATATATTCCTGCAGACAGAGCTCCCTCGGGGCTCTAGAACTGTGTCTGCCAGCAGAGAAATGCAGCCACCTTCAGTTGTGTGCTTTCTGGCAGCACCTGATCCATACACCAAGTTACAGTTCATCAAGAAAAGATGGGCTCAGTAGCCAGCTGAAGCAGAGGAATGCTAGAGACAGCAAATTTAATTTCAACTAGGACGGTAAAGCAACTGTCCTGATTCACAACGTTGCAAATGTTACACTTTTAAAAAATAAAAAAAGCAGGGGGATATATAGAGTTCTGTGATTAATGATGCTTTGGGATGTCCTGGTAATGGTAGACGTGTAGTCTGGGTCCTGATAATATGTTTGGAAACATTTGACCTGTTGAATGTAAATGGATTGTTTCTATCCTCCAAAACCCTCTTAAAATCAATGGATTTTGAGTATCTTTGGCCATGAACCATACTAAGAAATACATTTTAAAAGCCTCAGTTCAGTTCTCTCTCTTTCACATACACAGGGGTCATATACACAGGTAGCAACACAATTTTAAAACATTACTTTAAATTATGTTACTGTACTAGTCAGTGTTCTCCAGAGGAACAGAACCAATAGGAGAGAAAGAGAAGAGATTTATTAAAGGAATCGACCAATGCAGTTATGGAGGCCGTGAATCTGCCATCTGTAAGTCAGAGAACCAGGAAAGCCAGTGGTACAATTCAGTTTGAGTCTGAAGACCTGAGAACCAAGGGGCTACTTGTGTAAGTCCCAGAGTCCGAAGGCTAGGGAACCAGGAGCTTGACATCCCAGCTCAAGAAGAGAGGAGAGCTCGCCCTTCCTCCTTTTTCTCTGTTTGAGGCCCCCAATGGATTGGATGATGCCCACCTGCATTGGTGATGGTGATCTTGACTTAGTCTACTGAATCAAATGCTTACTTCCAGAAGCGCCCTCACGGACACACCCAGACTGCTTTGTCAGCTCACTGAGCATCCCTTAGCCCAGTCAAGTTGACACCTAAAGTGAACCATTACAGCTATAGAATTTTTCAATTTGATTATTAACTACTTCAGCTTATGGAAAGTCATTAACCCCAAAACCATATTCATGCAAAATGGTGACACAAGTCTACTCAATAACATTAGGACAGATTGTTCCTTCCTTTACATTTTTGGCAATGATAACTCATAATCCCTACCTTAAATGCCGCTGCAGAGTTCCAGATCAATAGGATTCGAAGCTCTTCAGAGAACTTCCTGCATAATTCTTTTGTCACTCCCTTCTCTGCTGGCCCTTTTCTGCCTCAAGTTTCCATCTCCGCTCTCAGGATCCCCATCCTATCACCCACATCCCATGGCATCCCTCATCCTCCTTCCTGCCCCATCCCACCCCAAGCCTAGAGTGTTTTAACAAAAAGAGTACCAGACTCAGAAACAGAGGGTCCTGAAATGGAATCGCTATCTGCCTCTTACTGTATGACCTTGGGCAAACTACTCCCCTCTCTGAGCATCAGTTTCCTCACCTATAAAACCAGGAAAACAGCACAGGTCTCTCAAGGTGGTTGCATGGACTGAAAGAGATAAGCTGAGATAACACAGTATCCTACTTCACTCAGTGCTTGATCCTGAGAACCTTGTTCCTTTCCCTCTTTTGCCTGGGGCTTGATGAAGGCCCTACCCTAGGTTACTAGGAGCTGGGGGATTACCACCCCTGCTATTATGCATCCTTGAAAATCAGATAGCACAGATTCTAAAAGTGTGTTCTGTGGAACTCTAGTCCAACCATGGCCCAATACTCTGGGGCCCAAGAAATACGTCACCATGGTGTTTCTTGGAGGCAGGAACCATGGATCTTGAATGTCTTCCCATTCATAGACTGTCTCATACTCAAGGAAAAACACCCCTGGTACATATATCTTTTTTGGAAGTGAAAATACAATTTGGGGTGGGAGTGCTATGAAAACAAATAATGAACAACATACAATGGTTATTCTGGGTGGCTAAATGCCCTGAGTTCCCCATTTAGATAATATAATAAGAAAAATGTGGCTAATCAGTGAGAGGTTAATGGAATTATGTCTCAAATACACTCTTCTTGAGTGCCACACCATCTCACCCAATGAATGTGAAGCTGTGCGTTGGAAAGACCTTGAGAAACACATATAGAAATTATAATATCTAATCAGTCAATTAGATATTTTTTTGGGGGGGTAGGAGTTTATTAATTAATTACTTTTGCTGTGTTGGGTCTTCATTTCTGTGCGAAGGCTTTCTCTAGTTGTGGCAAGCGGGGGCCACTCTTCATCGCGGTGCGCGGGCCTCTCACTATCGCGGCCTCTCTTGTTGCGGAGCACAGGCTCCAGACGCGCAGGCTCAGTAGTTGTGGCTCACGGGCCTACTTGCTCAGCGGCATGTGGGATCCTCCCAGACCAGGGCTCGAACCCACGTCCCCTGCATTAGCAGGCAGATTCTCAACCACTGCACCACCAGGGAAGCCCAGTCAATTAGATATTAACTGAACTCTTTGAGGAATGTGATCTGGCCTAGGATTCTTTTTGAACTGGGAACTTCCACTTTGCTTTCACATCATCTATTTTATTAGCGATGGCCGCAGCCTCTCAATCTGTGAATAAGGTTCAGTGAGAACTGATGAGCCCTGCCTAAGTAAGAATCCTAATGGCCATGGGTTGCTGTTCTGCAGTAGAAGTCAAACTCAATTATCTTTAAATTCAACAATTCTCTGTCAACCAAGGGTCGCTTTAGGACCTCTTCTATGTGTCTTTCTTCATTGGAAATCTTTTGTTTGAAATCAGGCCTACTTTAGAAAGACAAAAAAATTGAAATACAAAACCTTCATGTATGAGGAGAGTGAAAGGAAAAGAAGGGATTTTTCTTTCTAGATTTGGCTTTTTCCAGTAAGGATGATTAAACCATCGGGTAAACAATCTTGGCTACTCAGATCAGACTAAAAAAAAAAAAAAAATCCAAAACCCTCATGATTTATAAAGCGTAGTGTGCTTAGCACTGCTGTGTACAGAGACCAATTCTACCAGCTTTTACATCTCTGTTGCTCCCTCCCCCGACCGCAGCCATTTAAGGGGGAGTTCTATTTGGGAAGATAGAACAAAGCCTATTTTTATGCTGTGAACAGTGCAGAGCTCCCAGTGGTGGAGGAGGGGAGAAGAGGAACGAATAATGGACAAGGAAGAGAAGGTGGTACATAGTTCTCCTTAAATTTTACTTAGTAAGAATTCCTTCAGTGTCAAATGGGAGGCATATCTAGAATCTGCAGTCTGTCAACTCGTATCCGGTGTCTTCAAACAAATCCCAGGAAACACAGACCTCTTTTTCAATAAACATGTTCACATAATAATACATTAGCAGACATTAGGACCAGCATGGACTGGAAGGTCTACAGTTACACTGGGCTAGAATTATGAAATTCTTTCTAGGAATGAAGTATGCTCATTTCCATCATTCTTTTGGGTTGAGTATGGAAGACAACATGGTTTGGGGGAAGGGCCAGGGGTGTGGGTGTTGGTTGTGGATGGAAGATGTTAATGATGGGAACTTTTTATTTCTAGTGCAAAAAGAGCATAAGATGTTCCTCCTGTGAAGCCTATCATCCACCTTCTTGAAAAGTGTTTTGAAAGGATTCTGCATAGTTCTACAATCTCATCAGATACCCAGTAGGAATCTCAAGCTGGATTTAGTTTCACTGAATTTAGCTCAGTGGTCTATATAGTTCTTCCATACGAAAAGGGAATCAGTAGGGCAACAGCCTCTTCAAATATTGGCTTTAGTACTCAGAAAAGTACAGATCCTGTGCAATCCAGCAAGCCTTTAAAGTGAATGGAATTTCTTTGGTGAAGTGGGTTTTTTTCCAGCCACAGCAACTCTTTTAGGGGCTAATGCCCTACTCATGAAGCTCCATTTGTAGACCTTTTCACGAGGCGTCTAGATAGTATCATTCACCTGGGCTGTTGGTCCTCAGTAGGTGGACATTTTCTACTTTTTTAAATCATTAAGACTTAGCTGCCCCATGTTTCATTTGGGGGGATTAAATGGAAATTAAAAGTTATGATGCATAATTCATTCCAGGTAACAAGTTACGAACCAATATGTTTATTTGGATGTACCAAAAACACGGTTCTGTCCTGGCTTTGAGAACATCAGGGACTATATAAAAGTTAATTCCTCTTTCAGAGAGCGCACAGTATAGCTGGGAAATCAAACTTATACTTCATTTTTTAAAATTTTATTGAAGTATAGTTGATTAATAACGTGTTTAATTTTTGCTGTACAACAAGGTGACTCAGTTATACATATATATATACATTCTTTTCCATTATGGTTTATCAAAGGATATTGAATATAGTTCCCTGTGCCATACAGTAGGACCTTGTTGTTTATCCATCCTATATATAGTAGTTTGCAGCTGTTAATCCCAACCTCCCTGTCCTTCCCTCCTCTCCGCCTCCCCCTTGGCAACCACAAGTCTGTTCTCTATATCTGTGAGTCTGTTTTTGTTTTGTAGATATGTTCATTTGTGTCGTGTTTTAGATTCCACATATAAGTGATATCACATGGTATATGTCTTTCTCTTTCTGACTTAACTTCGTCCTTGTTGTTTATCCATTTTAAATATAGCAGTTGTACATGTCAATCCCAAACTCCCTTTTTATCACTCCCCAACGAGCTTCCCTCCTGATAACCATAAGTTCGTTATCTAAGTCTGTGAGTCTGTTTCTGTTTTGTAAATGAGTTCATTTGTATCTTTTTTCTTTAGATTCTGCATATAAGTGATATCATACGGTATAAGCGATATCATATGGTATAAACAATATCATACAATATTTCTCTTTCTCTGTCTGACTTAACTTTACTCAATATGACAATCTCTAGGTCCATCCATGTTGCTGCAAATGGCATTATTTCATTCTTTTTAATGGCTGAATAATATTCCATGTCATATACACACACACATATACCGCATCTTCTTTATCCATTCATCTGTCGATGGACATTTAGGTTGTCTCCATGCCTTGGCTATTGTAACTAGTACTGCTATGAACATAGGAGTGCATCTGTCTTTTTGAATTATAGTTTTGTCTGGGTATATGCCCAGGAGTGGGATTGCTGGATCTTATGGCAATTCTGTTTTTATATACTTACACTTTAAATGATGAGTACTAACAACAAAAAAAAACTTTAAGACAGTTCATGCTAAGGATCAAATGAGTGTTACGTTCAATGAGCCCTGTAGGAATTAGTGGAGCCATGTGCCCGGAAATGGTATCATGAAGTCTTCAATACCTCACTGAGGGACTCAGATTCTTTCAGGTGGCACTGGGCCTTGATGCTATGCTCCTGGTAGGGCACAACCAAATACTGACATATTTCATTCTCTCATACAAATAAAGACTAATTTTACTAGCAGAAAATGGCTCATAGCTATGCAGTTTAAAGTAAAAGCCATGAATACAGCTTCATGAAAAATCTGGCTATCGAGCTAGGCCTGGACAACTGTCTTTGAGCTTTGCCAATAATATTTGTTTTCTACTCCTTAATTCCTTCCAAATACTCATAGCACCAAAGGTATAAAAAACTTATAGGGGGGCTTCCCTGGTGGCACAGTGGTTGACAGTCCGCCTGCCCATGCAGGGGACACGGGTACGTGCCCCGGTCCGGGAAGATCCCACATGCCGCGGAGCGGCTGGGCCCGTGAGCCATGGCCGCTGAGCCTGCGCATCCGGAGCCTGTGCTCCGCAATGGGAGAGGCCAAAACAGTGAGGAGGCCCGCGTATGGCAAAAACAAACAAACAAACAAAAAAACCTTATAGGGTGAAGACTTAAGTGTAAAAGTTCTATCCATTAACTTAATTGGATCTTCAGTTGGTGAAGAACGGGCACAGAGAAGGCTGTCATTGTTCGATTTTAGCAATGAATTACTTTGGCCCAGCTCCTGAAACACTCGTATCCCCTGAAGCATAATTTTGGGACCATTTGCAAACTGTAGGAGTGATCAGAGGGGGATCTTCAGGTGCCAGGTTGAAGGAAGATGCCTTTTGGCACCTTTATAGTCCTCCGCTATCATCATCATCATTTTCTGGTGGTCATTCCTGAGTTCACTGGTCTAAGTACTTTATACATGAATTCATTTATTCTTCACAACAATTCTAAAATCGGTACTATTATCACCTCCTGTGCTGGTTAATTTTACGTGTCAACTTGACTATGCCCAGATAGCTGTTAAAACATTACTTCTGGGTGTGTCTGTGGGAGTGTTTCTGGAAGAGATTAGCATTTGAATCAGTAGACCAAGTAAAGAAGATAGTCTTCACCAACATGGGTGGGCATCATTCAACGGATAGAACAAAGAGGAAGGGCAAATTTGCTCTTTGCTTGAGCTGAGACAGACATCTTCTGCCCTCCAACATCAGCACTCCTGGTTCTAGAGCCTTAGGACTTCGACTGAATTACACACTGGCTTCCCTGTTTCTCCAGCTTGAAGACTGCAGATTGTGGGGCTTCTCAGCCTCCACAGTCATGTGAGCCAATTCCTATAATAAATCTCCCCTCATCTCTCTTTCTCTCTGCATATATGTACATCCTATTGCTTCTTTTTCTCTGGAGAACTCTGTTACAACTCCATTTCACATGTGGGAATACTGAGGCACAGAGAGTTAATAGCTTTCCCCAAATCTCACAGCTAGTGGGTGGCAGAGCCGCTCTGCAGTCAGCATTCCTTAAGCAGGGTGCCTGCCACCCCTCAGGTAGATTAGTGACTACCCCTTTGAGCTAAGTCCTAACTTCTGGGTTTAACTGAAGGAGCTGGACCTGGAGAAGTCCAGTTTGGAAATGGTTGGAGTTCCTGTCACCCAGGAGCATGAGAAAAGCCCTGGAAGAAGAGAGTCCTCTTGAGCTCACGGACAGTAGCGGCAACACAAAAGTGGCACATTTTTGAACAGGCGCAAGATTTGTCAAGATAAACTACATCTGCTCTGATTCTTTCCTGGCATCCTTTTTCTTCACTTCCAGTCCTTAAGGAAATTGAAGCAGCTTGTAGTAAGGCTTGTTCTTTCCCAGGGCTTCTCGGTCTCCTGTGCAGTTAGTTTGAGTGGGCAAACGTGCGCTTTACCACAGGGAAGGGAGAATAGACACGGTTGGAAAATGTGCCTGGTAGCGCTTCTAGGAGAGGGGATTTCTCCTCCCTCTCATCACAAATGGTTACTCTGGGAGACTCCCTTTTGCCCTTGGATTTCCACCCCCTTTCTACTCTCTTCTTGGCCTCCTCCCTCACCATCCTCCATTCCCTCCAAATGACAACCTTGGACACATTTATTGAAGGGTGTCGTTACTGTAAGACACTGTGTTCCGTCTTTCTCTATTTTGCTTCCTGCCGTCCTGAAGCACCAGGCTAGTGTTCCCAGTGCATTCTGAGGATACTTAGACTAACGAGGTAAACAGAGGTAGGGAGCCTTGCTTAGGAGTCCTGGCCTTGGCCCCAGCTTTCTCTACACGTGAACCATAGACGCACTGATTTCGAAGTGCGTAGGTGTGGGAGCTGGTTATGTCACTTGCCCAGCTAGTTCTTTTCCCCCATTTGGCTGTTCAGGGTGTTTCTGTTCTTCCCTTCAGCAAAGATCCCTGGAGGAGTAGAGAGGGCAGTGACAGGAGCTGTACCTCAGAACCCTTTTCTGAACTTCTGATATCAGGAGGACAGTGTTAGGTAATGCTAACTGGCTGGGGTAAGAGAGGCAAAGGTATGTAGTCCCAACAGAGCCCACAAATGGACTGGCTGTACCTTTGTCAATATTGAATCAAGAGCCATAAAATATTTCATCTTCTCTAATCCAGTAATCCCACTGTTGGAACTGTGTCCGAGGAAAGAGTTCAAAGTAAGACAAGATAATTACAAGTATAGCTGGTGCCCAGATCTTAGTTTCTAAATACTGTTATCCATGGATGGGTAACACAGCCCCTTGGAGAAATCACTCATTCCGATCTGGGGCAGGGAGACCTCTCACTGTCAGTAAGTAAAATGGTGCTCAGAGGATGAAGAGTTTTGGGTGGAGAGGTAGTGAATTCTGCTTTGGCTTGAGTTTGGGGTAGCTGGGAGATACACAGCTGGAGATGTTCAGTGGGGGATGCATAGATGTGGATGTGTAGGTCTATGTAGACATATAGGTATAAATATAGACATGGTGCAAATGGATAATAGGGCCCAACAGTTCCCTACATCACTTTGCAGAAAAATTCTCTCAGATGCTTGGGAACATGCGTATTTCTGGGACCCACCTCGGGGAGCAGGACAAACTGCATTTTAAGGTATTCTCCAAATCACATTTTGTGCACGTATCTGTCTAAGAAATACTTATTTAAAAGATTGTGAAAATGCAAAGAGCCATTATGAGACTGAGAAGATAGAGAAGTAAGAGGTAGCCCTGGATAATGCAGTCCACAGAGCCAAGAAACAGAGTGTTTTACTGCAGAGCCCTGGACCATGTTGCTGAGAGGGCAAAAGAGTTACTACAAGCATAAATGTAGAAAGAGAAGCCATAAAAGAATAGAAGAACATATGGGTAAAATTTTACCTGATCACAAGATAGAGAGCTTTGTAAGCATAAAAGCAAAGGAAGAAAACAAAGTATTGCCACGTTTAACCACGTGAATGTTAAATACTTCAGCAGGTGAAAAAAATGACAAACATTAATATAAGAAATGGGGGGAAAAAAAAGAAAGGGGGAAATCTTGTAGCATAGATGACCAAGTAAAGTAATATCATTAATATATGAAACTTATATAATCCACTCAGGAAACTATGACTATCCTAGTAGAAAAATGAGCAAACACACGAACAGGCAATTCCCAAAGGAAATACAATTGTCAAGTATATGAAAAAAATGAATATGAAATGCATATTAAAGCAAAAATGAAATGCCTTTTTTTCCCAGATTCCCCATATAAGTGAGATCCTGCAGTATTTGTCTTTGTCTGACTTATCCCACTTAGTATGATGCCCAAAATGCCATTTTTAACTCCTCAAATTGGCAAATACTGGTACCAAAAAGTGTAGTAATGCTCTGGCCTAGAGAGTCAGGGAAACAAGCAAAGTCCTCCACTGTTAGTAGAATGTATTTGGTGCATTTTTTCTGAAAGGCATTTGGAAGTATATACCAAAAATTTGAAAATATTTCTACCCTTCAAAAGCAATTCTGCTTCTAGGAATTTATCTTTCACAGTTATGTAAAAAGATGTTCTTTCCAGTATTATTGGTAATATCAACAAACTGGAAACAACTTGAACGCCCAACAACAGTGATTTGGTTCAATAAATTATGGAAGTCATATAATGCTATATTTTCAAAAGCCTTTACAAAGCATGCTTCAGTAAAAGGATTCCAAACTTGGGTTCCAGGCAGTAATAGAAATGATTGAAGTAGTCTGGATATAAAGTGAAGACATGGAGAAAAGAAGAACTATTTCATTTTCCTTAGTTCTATCACTTTTTTTTTAAGAGTGTTAAGTGAAATTATAAACAGCAACTGACAATCTCAGTTGGAGAACAATAGGGAGCAGTGGGGACTGCAGTAAAGTAGAAAGCACAGCCCTATCTCACAGGATCAGCTGAGCTCCATGTGGTTGAACACCCTGTGAGCCAATCAGATCTATTTATTGGCTACCAATTTACAACCTTTGCTTTCAAATTTTTTGGCAAGAAAATGTTTATAATTGTTAAGTGAAAATAAATAGGTTCCACAGTAGTAACTGTCTAATAGTGAATGTAGTATATCATACTGTGATACTGAATTGGATAATACTTGTGTGTATTTGTATGTGTGTATGTGTGTACATCTTAATATATGCACAGAAAAAAGCCTAGAAAGAGATAAGCCAAAATGTGACTTTATGTAGGCCTTTGTGATCACAAGCTGTTTTAATTTTTTCTTTAATATCTTTGCATTTTTAATATTTTCCATAACAAATGCATACACATTACTTTTAAAAACAACCAAACCCACCAACAAAAGTTTATTTTGAAAACACCTAGGCTCAGTTTTGACGTTCAGGAAGGATTTTCCTGAAAAGCACAGATGGAGTCCTCTCTAGCAGTTGTACTGTCAGCTCTTCACCTGAAGCTGGGTCTGGTAAGCTTGGTTGTTGTTGTTGTTATTATTCTATTGTCTTTGAAATGCTCACTGGCTTTTGGCAACCTTGTGCTCATCACCATTGCCAAGAAGTTTATGGAAGTGTGAGCCAGTGAGAGTTTACCCACTCTAAGTTTTGAAAAGGTTCTATTTCTTCATAGTTAGAGATGTACACTTTAATAAAGATAACCATACAAACGTATACTATCAACTCCAGACCTGGCAGTGCTATTAGTTTAAACGGCATGAATCCCTGTGCTATACTTCAGTTGTTCAAACGTCCTTATGAAAACAGTTACGAAAAAGTTGCCATTCATACAGGTACGTGGGCAGTCTTTTTTTTGTTGTTCTTTACATCGGCAGTCTTAAACATCAATAAGTTGGCTGTTTTCCCCTGAGCTGGAGAACAGCGGCCGATTCACACTTTGGAAGTCAGGCCAGCAAATCTAGAGAAGGCGAATACAGAGTTGCGAACCTGTGAGTGCTTTTATTCCCTTCACAGACTTCCAGAGCAAAATGGATTGCTTTGCAATTGTGAAGGGGAAAAAAGAAAAGAAGGAAAGAATGTGTTGGCCTTGTCTGCCTGCGGTTTGAGTAGAGGGGATTTTTTTTTTCTTTTTTTGGACGAAGAGTGGGATCTTAATGGGCGCTCCTAGTCGGCGGAGGCAGCCTCTGAAAGCTCCTCTTTGTCAGAGGAGTCCAAGAAAGAAGGATCCATTGTTTCCCAGTCTGAAGTTATCACTCTTCCCTTTATCCTTTCTTTTGGACCTTTTAGTGTTTGCTTTATCAGAATATTTTAATCCCTACTGCGGTGACTGGTGTAATTTATCTCATTAAGCCTCTCCTATTTTCTTCTGTTTACATGACCAATATCATTATGTTTTATGGGGCTTATACCAACAAGCCACTCCTTTGTCCCATTGTTTCAGCTCTAGGCCAAAAATCAACAAACGGAGTTTTATCTTTCCAATCTTGGGCCTCACCTACTTGTCATTCAGTTTGTACAGGTTGCGTGAAGAGCATGTTCCTTTGAAAACAAAGCAAGGATTCATTTTTATGACCTAAAACCAAACAATTACCTTTTTCAAAAGGTCCTGGTCATCTCTTATAGACTGGCAGAGACTCGCCTTATGAGGTGGAAAAAAAGCAGATACTTTCCTTGTGGGTTGAAAGCCCAAAGTCCCCTAGCAATAACGCCCTGCTTCCTAACTAGTGTATCTTCCATAGTGTATGGAATATCCTAGAAGCAGAGAACCTGAGCACTGGAAGGCACCTGGTGAGGTTATCTCATCCAAACCCCTGCCCTTCAGCAAGACCACACCCAGGCCAGACTGAGGCAGACCAGAGGAGAATCAGTCGCTTTTAAAGGTATATGAAGGAGAGCCTTCACTCAACCAGTCACAAATATCATGTCAGAAAATTCCTTCTCTAAAAAAACAGCCCAATAAAAGCTTTGTCATTTCCTCAGTCACTCTTTTTCTTTTCCAGATCGAAAATAACAGGGTACCATCCTCAGGGAATCAACAACAGTTTAATGAGAAGTAACTTCCTACAAGGCAGTGGTTCTCAGATGTTAGTGCACATCAGAACTGCCTGGAGGCTTATTAAAAACACACATTGCTGGACCCCACCCCCTAGAGTTTCTGATTCCTGAGATGGAGCAAAGCTGGAGAATTTGCATTTCTAGCAAGTTCCCAGGTGATGCTGATGCTGTCAGACCAGGGATCCCACTTTGAGAACTGCTGATCCTAGGAACTCGAAAGGAGAAATATGAGGATAATTAAGAGGCAGAAACAAGTGGAGTAACAGCAAATTAAACAAGTTAACCTCTACATAGAAAATGGTAAATGCCTATCAGATAAGTTCTTTGCTGTCAGACAGAGGCCAGTGGGGGAAGGCTGACCACAAGCGGTGATTTAGGATGTTAGCCATTAACACAGGGACCTGTGGGAGCACAGCTGAGGAGCGCGGTGTTCTGGGTAGGTGGGGAAGAGGCCAGGAAGGCTACCTGCGGAACTGGAGGCCTGAGGAGTAATTGCTGGGTTGACTTTTAAAGAAGGGAAAGTATCCAGGCAAAGGTCAGGGCTAGGCATGTGCTCTTCCAGTGGAAGGAACTGTATGGAATTAAAGAGGAGTCGTGGAGTTTTTATGGAAGAGCAAGTCGTCCAATTTTCTCAGAGGGGAGAGTGGCAAACGAGGTTGTGATGACAGAACTGCAGAGGTAGGCAGGGGCTAGATCACGAAGGAACGTCAGAGCTGGTTTAAGGAGTCTGGCAATATTCTAAAGGCCATTATTTGGCATGTAATATAAAGAACAATTTAATAAGACTCCATGAACATCAGAGATGAAAAGAGAATACACAGCTATCCCCAATCCTTGTACTTCCTTCTCTGTAACTAGGACATCTCTACCGGGTTTACTCTGGTTTGCAACTGATGTCGAGGCCTTGCTAAGTTTCTAGCCTAAGTGTGGACAAAATTCCCTTTCCTTTTAGTTTAGTTGAGAGCTTTTGGAGTTTCATAAAGGGAAATTTGTAAAGACACTAGGCAAACATATATGAAGCCAAAGTGAATAGAGAGAATACAGAAGTTGGGTCTAGAGATAAACAGATGCTTCTAGCTCCAGCTTTCACTAGCTATACAGCCTTGAGCATGTTACTTAACTTCCTGTGCCATAGTTTCTGTATTTAAATAGAGACCTACTTCCCTAACAAGATCCATAAGATCTTATGTGTTCTGGCCCCTACCTGCCTTTTCAGCCTCATCTTATGTCCACTGATCTTACTCTTCTATTTATTTATTTTTGGCTACATTGGGTTTTTGGTGGTGCACGCAGGCTTTCTCTAGTTGCAGCGAGCAGGGGCTACTCTTTGTTGCGGTGTGCAGACCTCTCATTGCAGTGGCTTCTCTTGTTGTGGAGCACGGGCTGTAGGCGCACGGGCTCAGTAGTTGTGGCGCAGGGGCTTAGCTGCTCCGTGGCGTGTGGGATCTTCCCAGACCAGGGATCGAACCCTTGTCCCCTGCATTGGCAGGCGGATTCTTAACTACTGCACCACCAGGGAAATTCCTGATCTTACGCTTTCTGCTCCATCTGCATAAATCTTCCTCAAGCTCGTGTTTGTCATGCTCCCTTCTACCACAGGGCCTTTGCACATACTGTGTCCTCTGTCTGCAATAGTCTTGCCTCCCTCTTCAGTAATTACTAGATTTAGATATAAGGCCTACCCCCTCTAGGAAATCTTTGATCTCTCTGAATAGGTAAAATCCCTCCATAGGCTTTTTTACTATGAGGAACTTATATGATAGCACTTAATATTGTTATTTGTGTGACTGTTTGCTTGATGTTTCTCTTCTCCTAAACCAGGGGTCAGCAAACTATCTCCATCTTTGGCCTGCAGCCTGTTTTTGTAAATAAAGTTTTATTGAAAAGCAGCCATGCCCACTTATTTCGATATGATCTGTGGCCACTTCTGTACTACAGTGGCAGAGCTGAGTAGTTAGAGCAGACTTTATGGCTTGAAAAGCCTGAATATTACTCTGGCCCTTTACAGAAAAGAAGCTGCCAGTTCCTGTACTTGACTATAGTCTCCATGAGAGCACGTACAAAGTCTATTTTTGCTTACTCACATATCTTCAGCATCTAACCCAGTGTCTGCTACATGGAAGATGCACAATGAATAAATAAATGAATAAACAAACGAACAATAAATGCAAGGAGATTTCTTTAAATGTCTCTTTTACTAGAGTGTTGAAAGGGTTAAATAAGATAATATATGTTAAGAACCCAGCAGTATAGTGCCTGAAACATAGCAGATGGTTAATAAATGTTGGTAGTTATTACTATTCTCAATCTTTCCTTAGTGCATTTTAGTCTTCTCTCTGGGTCTGGACCTAAGCTGTCCCCTTGGCCCTGGGCTGAGTTGCATTCCTGTCCTTCACCTATCCTACATTCTCTTGCCCTCTGGCCTTTGCATATCTATTTCTGACTCTAGGATTCTTTTCTTGGTCTCAGATTCTTAGGAATGTCTTCTCCACTCTTCCTAGAGATTTCCTTCTAGGATGTTCAGTCTATTTGAAGCATATTATTCTCAAACCTTGTCGTAGCCTTAGGGTGACCCTCCTTTAACCTATCCCAGGGGCTTGGCTCCACGAGGGTCATCTAAGTGATGGCGGTTTCGTCTTATTTTATGGCCACCTCTTTCAGGGACAGCAGACGATTTCTTCTCTTCTGGTTCGGCAGGAGAAGCTGTAGGATTGGAGGAGAGCTCCTAATAAGAGAGCAATGAACAGAGGCTCGGGAACTGAACCTGTGTAGCTTTAAGGCAGAAGGGATCGAAGCGCAGCCCAGAGGCTGTTCAGCCTGGACACAGGCCCAGCTGGCGCAGAACCTAAAAGGAGGGGGTTTAGTAAAACCAGGGGTCAGCTAACTGTAACCTACAGGCCAAATCCAGGCTGTCTCCCATTTTTCTGTCCCTTTCATGCTAAGAATGTTTTTTGCCTTTTTAAATGGTTGGGGGGAAAAAATCAAAAGAAGAAGAATATTTTGTGATACATAAAAACTATATGAAAGGGCTTCCCTGGTGGCGCAGTGGTTGGGAGTCCGCCTGCCGATACAGGGGAGGTGGGTTCGTGCCCCGGTCTGGGAAGATCCCACATGCCGCGGAGCGGCTGGGCCCGTGAGCCATGGCCGCTGAGCCTGCGCGTCCGGAGCCTGTGCTCCGCAACGGGAGAGGCCACAGCAGTGAGAGGCCCGCGTACCACAAAAAAAAAAAAAAAAAAAACTGTATGAAACTCAAATTTCAGTGTCCATAATAAAGTCATACTGGAACACAGCTGTGCTCATTCATTTACATCTGTGGCAGCTTTCACGTCACAACAGCAGAGTAGTTGGCATCAGAGACCATAAAGCTGAAGATGTTACTGATAGGCCTTTTAGAGAAAAGGTTTGCCAACCTCTGAGTTATACGAGTAGCCTGAGCTGTGGACAGTGACTTTGACCTGAGCTCGTGAGAGCCTCTTTTGAGCTCAGTGTTGCATGGCCTCTACAAACCCCACCAGATCCCAGCCCAGGGTGCAGCCCAGGGTGAGGTAGGGAGAGAATGGGTTAATTAGGTGGGTTAATGAGAGGAATCATTCTTGAAGGAGGTGGGAAGGGATGAGATGAGAGAACACAACAGTCTGGTTCAAATGCTGGTTTCGCCACTTAGAGCAGTGGGAGCTTGAGCCAGTGTCTTACCTTCTCTAAGCAGCGGTTCCCATATTTTAAAATGTGAATAATTATCCTCTCAAACATACAGTGACATGGTGAACACCAAATGAGCTAATGCGTGCAACAAAGCCTGGGGTGTGGTAGGCACTCAATAAATATTCACTACTATTACTATGTGCGGATGGAGTACACCCGTGGAAGAGTTGGCTTTGGGGAGGAAAAAGCCATCTCAGTGCATCCCGTGGAACAGTGTAAAAAAGTAGACATTGGAGACACACAGACCTGGGTTCGATTCTGCCTCCGCTAGTGTACGCATCACTGTTGTATGACCCTAAGAAAGTTGATTAACTTCTCTGAGCCTCAGTACCCCGCCCCCGGCTACCCCTCCTTTATGTAACTCAGATGTCAAGTGGGACCTTCCTACTCTTTGATTTAGGAAACATTTCCTTATGGAACCACCTGCCACTATCTCAAGTAAAACACATGGGGCTCCTGTTTCACCCTGTGCCAACAAGGCCATTCAGAAAATTCTCTTTCAACAAGCATTTCACGAATTGAGTAAATTTACTGGAGATTTGAAGAGCTATACTTCTGAGCGTGGGATCATATGGTGCCCCACACAGTCTTTTTCTAAACCTCCTCCCCTCCTCTTGCTTCTACCTCCCTTCTTTCTGAGTGCAGAGCCCACAGTACACACCCCCCTTTCTCCACCCATTTCCCTATACACCCCGTTGTAGCCAAAAGAGGCTGGTCAAGACATTTCCCCACAAAGATGGTTCTGTCCCCAAGAGGAATCCTCCTACCAGCTGCTAAAAGGATAAATTTCCTCTATCCCCTAACAAGCAAAATAGGGATAATTATGACTACCTCACAAAGTGTTTGGGGGAATTAAATGAGGTAATGTGTCTGCCAGCTCCTGGCATGAAAAAGGCATCCCCTCCCCTCTTGATTCTTACTTTGAGATTTGAAGGAACAAAGAGAGAAGCTGGGAGATATTTTGACATAGGGGCGAGGGTTGATAAAGCAGCCAGGAAGGTCATCTCCTTGACCATCACCCTCCAGTGAAGTAGAAGAGATTATTTGCCAGGAGAAACTGGGAGAGGTGGAGGGACTTGGGGCGGAAGCCAGACAAGTCTGGTTTGTCTTGGAGTCCATCCAAAAGGGTTTAGTTACTAAAACAGCAGTTCCTCTACATAAATCCTTCAGGTTCTTGAAAAATATTATTAACTCACTCCTGCATCATAAATAATCCTAATTTTATTAATTTTGCCTCTCAGGCCGAGGCATAGCTCCTGCACAGCCCCCTCTCCTGAGCATACAGCTGAAGGGGCAAGGTCCCCAGGCAGAGGGCAGTACCTGTGCCCTGGGCTGAATGGTGTTACGTGGGCTGCAATTTAAACTGTCATTCCCTGATGTTTTCCAAGCCCTTTCAGAGTGGGCTCTTCTTAATAATCTTTCCTTAGGTGTAGGACTCAGAATGGGTGGTTTATTGGCAAGGTTCTGCGTGCAGAGGCATGGGAATTCTGTTACTTGTCTACTTGGCCTTGTTTGATGTCCTGTTTGCATTAGTATTCTTTTTCTTTCTTTCTTTCTTTTTTTTAACCGCAGAAGTTTTTGGTTTTTTTTACTCCTTCCGAAAGAGCTGATAGATGGCTCTCTTCCATTTTGCTTTGGGCCAAGGATGTTTCTACCCAATGTTGTGAAAACAAATGGTCCTGATTAGTCAATGCCAAGTTGTATCCTCTACCCAAGTTGTTTCCTTTGCCCTTGCTCTCCTCTCTAACTGCCCCCACCCACCTCCCTCCCTCCATCCTTCCCTCCCTCCATCCTTCCCTCCCTCCCTCTCTCTCTCTCTCTCTCTCTTTTTTTCTTTTTTACCTGAGATTTCTCATAGTTTTCTTTCCAAAGCAAAGCTAAGTGGAAGGGTTAGCAACACCTGTCTCTTTATATGGTGTTGTTTGGGGCTTAAGGAAAAAAAAAACAACCTAGGAGTTTAGGAAACAAGTGTTCAGTTCCTGTTAGTCCACTGTGTGTCTTCTGAAAGAGGCTTTATTAAATGTTTTGGTTTTATGACTTACTGTTTTCCCCAAATGTAAAAATAATTTGTGTTTGTGTGTAAAACATGGAGACACCAAAAAATATAAAGAAATGTAAATAAAAACCATGTACTGAGTTCTTCCCCTGTCGGAAACCCCACTGTTAACATCTTTTTTTTTTTTTTAAATTTATTTTTGGCTGCGTTGGGTCTTCATTGCTGCACACGGGCTTTCTTTAGTTGTGGTGAGCGGGGGCTACTCTTTGTTGCGGTGCATGGGCTTCTCACTGCAGTGGCTTCTCTTGTTGTAGGGCACGGGCTCTAGGCACACAGACTTCAGTAGTTGTGGCACTCGGGCTCAGTAGTTGTGGCACGTGGGCTCTAGAGCACAGGCTCAGTAGTTGCGGCGCATGGGTTTAGTTGCTCCACGGCATGTGGGATCCTCCCGGACCAGGGCTCGAACCTGTGTCCCCTGCATTGGCACACGGATTCCTAACCACTGCGCCACCAGGGAAGCCCTGTTAACATCTTGATGCATTTCCCTAGACTTTTTTCTCTGCAAATGGGCGTACATAGTTACCAAATGAGATCCTATTGTGCACACAGTTTTTTGTTTTTTTTATTTTACTTTATTTTATTTTATTTTTTAACATCTTCATTGGAGTATAATTGCTTTACAATGGTTTGTTAGTTTATGCTGTATAACAAAGTGAATCAGCTATACATATATATACATCCCCATATCTCCTCCCTCTTGCGTCTCCCTCCCACCCTCCCTCTCCCACCCCCACCCCCCACCCCTCTAGGTAGTCACAAAGCACCGAGCTGATCTCCCTGTGCTATGCGGCTGCTTCCCACTAGCTATTTTACATTTGGTAGTGTATATATGTCCATGCCACTCTGTCACTTCGTCCCAGCTTACCCTTCCCCCTCCCTGTGTCCTCAAGTCCATTCTCTAGTAGATCTGCGTCTTTATTCCTGTCCTGCCCCTAGGTTCTTCAGAACCTGTTTCCATATATATGTGTTAGCATATGGTATTTGTTTTGCTGTTTCTGACTTACTTCACTCTGTATGACAGTCTCTAGGTCCAACCACCTCACTACAAATAACTCAATTTCATTTCTTTTTATGACTAATATTCCATTGTATATATGTGCCACATCTTCTTTTTTTTTTTTTTTTTCAGTACGCAGGCCTCTCACTGTTGTGGCCTCTCCCATTGCGGAGCACAGGCTCCGGACGCGCAGGCTCAGTGGCCATGGCTCACGGGCCCAGCCGCTCCGTAGCATGTGGGATCTTCCCGGACCAGGGCATGAACCCGTGTCCCCTGCATCGGCAGGCGGACTCTCAACCATTGCGCCACCAGGGAAGCCCCACATCTTCTTTATCCATTCATCTGTTGATGGACACTTAGGTTGCTTCCATGTCCTGCCTATTGTAAATAGAGCTGCAATGAACATTGTGGTACATGTCTCTTTTTGAATTATGGTTTTCTCAGGGTATATGCCCAGTAGGGATTGCTGGGTCGTATGGTAGTTCTATTTTTAGTTTTTTGAGGAACCTCCAAACTGTTCTCCATAGTGGCTGTATCAATTTACATTCCTACCAACAGTGAAAGAGGGTTCCCTTTTCTCCACACCTTCTCCAGGATTTATTGTTTGTAGATTTTTTGATGATGGCCATTTTGACTGGAGTGAGGTGATACCTCATTGTAGTTTTGATTTGCATTTCTCTAATGATTAGTGATTTTGAGCATCCTTTCATGTGTTTGTTGGCAATCTATATGTCTTCTCTGGAGAAATGTCTGTTTAGGTCTTCTGCCCATTTTTGGATTGAGTTGTTTCTTTTTTTGATATTGAGCTGCATGAGCTGCTTGTATATTTTGGAGATTAATCCTTTATCAGTTGCTTCATTAGCAAGTATTTTCTCCTATTCTCAGGGTTGTCTTTTTTTCTTGTTTATGGTTTCCTTTGCTGTGCAAAAGCTTTGAAGTTTCATTAGGTCCCATTTGTTTATTTTTGTTTTTATTTCCATTACTCTAGGAGGTGGGTCAAAAAGGATCTTGCTGTGATTTATGTCCTAGAGTGTTCTGCCTATGTTTTCCTCTAAGAGTTTTATAGTGTCTGGCCCTACATTTAGGTCTTTAATCCATTTTGAGTTTATTTTTGTGTATGGTGTTAGGGAGTGTTCTAATTTCATTCTTTTGCATGTAGCTATCCAGTTTTCCCAGCACCACTTATTGAAGAGGCTGTCTTTTCTCCATTGTATATTCTTGCCTCCTTTATCAAAGATAAGGTGACCATATGTGCGTGGGTTCATCTCTGGGCTTTCTCTCCTGTTCCGTTGATCTATATTTCTGTTTTTGTGCCAGTACCATACTGTCTTGATTACTGTAGCTTTGTAGTATAGTCTGAAGTCAGGGAGCCTGATTTCTCCAGGTTCGTTTTTCTTTCTCAAGATTGCTTTGGCTATTCGGGGTCTTTTGTGTTTCCATACAAATTGGTGCACACAGTTTTGAAGCCTGCTTTTCTGCTTAACATTTATTTCATGAGCATTTCCTCATCATAAAAATTCATCAAAAGCACCCCTCTTAATGGCTATGTAGTACTTGTAGTATTTGCTGTCCCTAACCTAATCATTCTCAGATTGTTCCACATGTAGCCTGTGTCCAGTTTTCCACCATATAAATAATGCTGCAGTGAGCTTGTTTGTACTTTGTCCTTGTGTATCTCAAAATTCCCATGGAAAGTATTCCTAGAAGTAGGATTACTGGCAAAATGGAATCCTGGAACTTCACATTAGTCTTTACTGACTTCAGTCAGCCCAAGGTGTTTCCCGTTGGATCACATAACGAAGTTTTTAGTAACTAAAATAGCAAAAGGACTAGCTGATGTTTGCATATTGCTGGTTTCATGGTATGCAGCTTGGAGACAATATAATATAATGATGTTGTGTCATAATTATGATTTGGAGATATTCCAAGGTGATAATAGT
The DNA here is from genome assembly GCF_039906515.1 of Pseudorca crassidens. Taxonomy (NCBI): domain Eukaryota; kingdom Metazoa; phylum Chordata; class Mammalia; order Artiodactyla; family Delphinidae; genus Pseudorca; species Pseudorca crassidens. The sequence continues at coordinate 39,014,396 of NC_090302.1, read as the reverse complement.
AATAGCTAACATTTACTGGGTGGTTAATACGTGCTAGGCTCTGTTTCGAGTGTTTCACAGGTACTAACTCATTTAATCTCACCACAAGTCTAAGAAGTAATTAGTATTATTATCCCCATTTTATAGATGGGAAAGCTGAGGCAAGAGAGGGGTCAAACTACAAGGTAAGTGGCTGAGCCAAGATTGAAACCCAAGCATTTTGGCTTGGAATCCATGCCCTTAAAGCACTTGATGACCCTGCCTGGAAGTAACCAGGTGGGTAAGATTCTTCACCCCCGACATGCGACGGCTGCAGTGCAGCGGGAAGGGGCATGGTGAATCCACTGCTCACTGCCGAGTTGCAGCCCTCCTTCCCCCAGCTCTCATTGCCCCCTTCCCTAGCTGTGCACCCGCCTGGGTAAGGACAGGAGAGAAACCAAGCTGCAAAAAGCACCCAGTTCTGTATCTGAAGGGGAAGAGGAACATATATCAAGGTGGTCTCAGGAAACTGCTTATTCGGGAAGGGAGGGAGGAAATAAATGAAAAAACACTGCTTCAGGGTCTTGGTTTTTTTGTTTTGTTTTCATTTTTGGTTTTGACAATCATTAGAGCATTAGACTTGCCTAATTAGAAGCAATGTTTCCCTTACGTTTTTCACCAATTTCATTTCAGTGGGTTCCTGGCTCATCTGTTGATGCAGTGCCAGAAGTGAGCTGCAGAACAGGAGTTACTGGAGATGACAGTGACCATGAGTCCTGAAGGAGGTAACTAATCATTTTTGGTCCTGTCCACTGCTGAGCGCCTTGGTTACAAATGACCTCTAGACAACTGTTCAACGTGGATGGTTCTAAAGGCACCTTGTTGGAGAGAGCGCTGCATGGGACTGGAGTTCTGATTAATGGCCATTTTCTTTTGTCCCACCTCCTTGTGTTTCCTTAAAATAATACTGGTGTTACAAAAGACTACACAGGGTGTTTCTGTTTAGGTAAAGTCGACTGGTGCCGGGGTGAAACAAAACATAACACAACCACTGCAGCAAAACACAAACACAGAGCAAATCCATCCTGCTTCACCTCCCCCTGGCCAGGTTCCACATAAGGAAACCCAGCCAGAGGAGTTCCCTCGGTTCGCACTGGCTCAGGACAGAAATGTATAAAACTTTGAACAGCAGTGACCCAGGGAAGAAATGAATCACAGAACCTTTCAGGGATGTGGCCAGCCTAGAACTCCTCCCACGGGTGTAGGTCTCTGCAGTGGGGGACCTGGAACAGCCAGAAATATACCTTCAGTGTTTGCTCTGCCCGGATCGGGCACATAGAGGCATTCAACCAACGTATGCTTAATTGCAGTGGGTTCTGTTGGAGTGAATGGAATAGTAAAAGGCAGAAGTAGACATGCTTTTTCCTTTTATTTTGAAATAGTCTAAGAGCACTAATAATAATAGTAGTAATAATAATAGTGAACACTGTTTCCTGTGGGCCAGGCCCTGTTCCAAGCAGTCTCTCCTTCCCTCAGGGGCAACCTCTATCCTTATCTATAATACCATAAGTTAGTTGGCAAAAGGAGATGTTTATTAGGGGGGAAATTATCAATGTTCATCAAGAGTCCTCAGTTTCCCTGACTGCCTCTGTGATCTCTAATCGGCCCAGTTGCTCAGAGGCCCTAACAGCTAAAAGGTAGTAAAGTAAGGAGTCAAGTTCACATTACAAATTGGGCCTCAAAAAATAAAAATGAAATAAAAAAGGTTCATTATTGAGTTCAGCCTCCTTGAGGTCACATCAACCTAATCCGCTTCTTTGTTGTGGAGATCCAGAAGCACCCTTTCAGATCATGAGGATGGGATGGAAGTGGGGAGGAGGCTGTATCCACCTACCTAAGCAGGTCTGTAAACAAACGACAAGCAAATTAAAGGGGAGTCCATGGTAGAGTTTTATGTACAGCTAAAAACATCCAAAATGCCTTCTAAAACTCAAGAATTAGATAAGGTCTGCTGTTATGCGTAGAAGCCTCTGCGCCCCCCTTCTAAGAATTCTCCCAGGAGGTTGGGGGTTGGGAGTAGCAACCATGTTGGTAACATGTGGTCCTTCCCCTTGTTGACTGAGGGGGCTGGAAGCAGACACCGGACTCAAGGCCAGCCAATTAGATCCTCTCTCCCAGGAATTTATCACTGCAATGAAAGGATGCTAGTTAGCGTGGGCTGGTCTCTTAAACCAAGGACATACAACTCAAGAGCTGTGGTACTGCCCCATAGGCAGCAGAAGCACAGAACACCTGACTGCAGGGAGAAGGAAGCAGATGTGCAGGGAGACAGATGAGGGCCCGGAAGTAAGAGACTGGAGAAGAGGACAGGAGGAGAAAAAGAGACAGCACTGGAGCAAAGTAGCTGATTGGCCTCTGCTGGTTTTCTAATTTAGTTCCTATTCAAACCATCCTGAGACCCAGCTGCGCCTCTTCTTCTGGGGCACCATTGGCTACTCTTGAACCTTTATACTATAACCTCTACTGTTTTGATAATGCTAACTTGAGGGGCTTCTGTTACTTGCTGTTCCGGCTACAATGGCTGTGTAACAAAAACCACCCCTAAACTGAGTGGCTTAAAATAAGACCACTTATTTTGCTTAAAAATCTGCACTCTGAGCAAGGCTTAGCATGGACAGCTTGTTTCCACTACAACTTGGTTTCAGCTGGGGTAGTTTGAAGGCCAGGAGCTGAAATTGTCTAAACCCTTACGTATGCCTGGCCTGGGAAGACTCAAGCAGCTGGGGATTGGAAGAGCTGGAGCTATGTGGAAATCTCTCTGTCCATCTATGGTTTCTTTATCATGGTGGCTTCAAGGTAGATGGATTTTCCCCTGGAGGCTCAGGGCTCCAAAGGTACAGTTCTCAGGGAGAGAGGGCCAGGTGGAAGCCATATCACCTTTTATGACCTAGCTTCCAGAGTCACGCGGTGTTATTTCCACTTCATCCTATTTGTGGAGGAAGTTACAGAGATCCACCCAGCCTCAAAGGGCCACTGCCTCTCAATGAAGGAATGTTACCATCACATCGTGAAAAGAACATGCGATGTATATTAATGCGGACATCTTTAGAAAATAGAATCAGTCATACTTGTAAAAGAACCTTGATTAACATATAGAGTAATCCCAAAAGCTCAAAAAGGTATCAGAGTTCCCATAAGATTATCAGCGTTGTGATGGAAAATATGCTGGTTTCTGCATACAGTGAGAATTCTTTCTTTTTCTTCTGAATTAGTGAACATCAAATTTATCCATAGGTGGTCTCACTGGGTTCTGCCCAGGAAACAGTATTTTAAAGTTGACTTGTCTCCCTGATTCTGGAACCATCTTGTCCTTAATTTTGCCATATAATTAGATGTGGATTAAGTAAAAATCCCTTGTTGTTTGTAGCAGAAAGTTTCTCGGCATCTTATTTTCAAATGTCATTTGCAAGTATATCCTTTCTTGCTTGGTGAATGAGCTTTTTTCTCAAACTGGACTCTGCTCATACTTTTAATAAATAATCAGGTTTTCAGGGTCCAAAATACTCGAGAGCTGTAAAGTATGCACTGCTGAAAGATGTGTTAACTCCTTCGGACCTCCAAGGTGCTATTTCAAATGTTACTGCTTCATATCCCATAATAGAAGCTTGAACCTTATCGATGGCCTTTCTTTGTGTGTGTAGAGGGTGAAGGCTAGGAAAGGAAGAGTCGGTGACCTGGAACGGGGAGTTGAATTAACTCTTTCAGCAAGGCTTAAAAGAAAAGATTTTAGTCTTTTATAAACTCTAAAAGATACTGAAGTTTCCAGAATAGATCAGTACCTAAGATAGTGTTATTAGATGCAGTAATTACTGGAATGATAAAATCCTTGTTGATGCTAGCTGAAAATAGGTATGTTCTATGCTTACTTTATAACAGCACTTCCAGTACTGTCCTAGAATGAAGTTAACTATAAAAATATGCACATCCTGATTACATATAGGAAACTTCAAATTGTCATCTTTTTTATTATTAATAAAGTTTACTCAGGTGTGTACACAATTCTTCAATTTATGGGTTCAGCCTGTTGTTTGATTTGTGGAATAGAAAGGTAACACCATTGATGGCAAGTTTTCAAAATTCTACCTATAATAAGTGAATATGCATGAATATAGGGCTAGCCTGAATAATAGGTATATTTTGGATTTTGTACAACTAGTGGTCTGGTAAATATTTAACAACCGGCTTAACCAAGGCTGGGAGTAGGAGGGTCTTGACTTACAGCATTTCCCAATTTCTGTGATGTAAATATTTCCACCATAACTGATTTCATGCTACCAACATGGCATCACCGAATGCAGAATTGGGAGGAGACATGTTCAGTGGGCTCTTCTGAGCTGTATGAGCCAGTCCTGCACACCACTGGTTACAATTATGGGAAAGCCAGTTGGATGACTCCTGGATAAACCTTGTTATAATACTACGGGGATAATAAGAACTTACTGTATAGCACAGGGAACTCTACTCAATACTCTGTAATGACATATATGGGAAAGGAATCTAAAAAGTGGATATATGTCTATGTATAACTGATTCACTTTGCTGTACAGCAGAAACTAACACAACATTGTAAATCAACTCTACTCCAATAAAAATTAATTTTAAAAAATACTAGGGAGAGGGGCATCCCTGGTGGCGCAGTGGTTAAATATCCACCTGCCAATGCAGGGGACACAGGTTCGAGCCCAGGTCCAAGAAGATCCCACATGCTGCGGAGCAACTAAGCCTGTGTGCCACAACTACTGAGCCTGTGCTCTAGAGCCCGTGCGCCACAACTACTGAGCCTGCGCTTTAGAGCCCGCGCGCCCCAACTACTGAAGCCCGTGTGCCTAGAGCCCATGCTCCTCAACAAGAGAAGCCACTGCTATGAGAAGCCCATGCATCACAACGAAGAGTAGCCCCCACTCGCCACAACTAGAGAAAGCCTACGCGTAGCAATGAAGACCCAACACAGTCAAAAATAAAATAAATAAATAAATTTTTAAAAAACTAGGGGGGAAAAAAAGACAAATTTTAGGTGGCAAGATCTGCAGCAGAGACATTTAATGCCCATTGACTCTCCATTTACTCCCCCACATTTCTCACTGACCAGTGGACTGGGAACAGAGATGGAAGCATTTAAAAGTTGGTATGCAACCAGCAGCCCTCTCTTCCCTTGCCACTGCACCACTCCAATAAAGGAGGTCACATGTTACCAGTGGTGCAGATACAAGGTGGGAGGACCTGTATCAACATGGTTCCATGAATGTCTGTGTGGAGCTCAATCCCCTTACACCAACACTGGATGTGTACCATGCTTCAGTGAGCGACTGATGCCCAGCAAGCCATCCCATACAGAATGGCTTAAGACAACACTTTATTGTTTTATCTCCCATTTCTGTGTGTTGGTTAGGCTCCACTGGGCATTTCTTCTGCTTTTCTCACTTAGGGTCTCATGTGGTTGTAGTCAAAATGGTGGCTGGGGCTGGAGACCTTGGAAAGCTTGACTGAGGATGGCCTCTTTGCTGAGGTCTGGCACCTAAGTGCTCCTCCACGTGGAGTCTCATTCTCCAGCCATCTGCGTGTGGCCTCTCTTTGGCAGTGGGATGGTCAGACTTCTTATGTCATGAGTAACTTCAAATGCAGAGGCTGTCAAGATTTCCTAAGGCTTCTGCTCCATTTTCTTGGTTAAAGTGAGTCATGGGATCAGCGCGAGACAGACTGGGAGGTGACTAGACAAGGGTGTGACTACCAGGAGGTAAGAGTCATGGGAGCCTGCTTTGGAGACTAGCTACCACATACCACAAGTAAGGATTAAGCCTTTGTTATGTTAAGCCACTTAGATTTCAGGGTTAATTTGTTCCCTTGGCAAAACCTAATCTGACTGGTCCAGAAATTGGTACTGTATTAGTGAAGATAAGGTAGACGGTGCTGCAAAAATAAACCCCTAAATCTTAGCAGCTTAACACATGGGCCTCTGGGCGTCTTCTGGCTCTCTAGGACTGTTGCTTTCCAATGATGACTCAGGGGTCTTGGTTACCAAAGTGATGACTCGGGCCACTTGCATTTTGTTGGTGCACCATCTGGAACATGTGGCTCCCAGCTCACCTGGGCAGGAGGAAAGAGGACAAGGGGAACTCATGGCTCTTAAGTACCTATTGGCCAGAACTAGTCATATGCCTCTTGCCCCAACTATAAAGAGGCTGGAAAATTTGGGGGAGCACATGGATATTTGGTGATTAATAAATATCTCTGTCATAAAGTTATATGGAGCTCTTTGCCTCTTTCATTTTTCCTCCCTTCTCACCTCACCCTCTATAAAAAATTTAAGAAAAAGAGAGAGTTGGGGGCAGGAGAGGGAGATAGGAAGGAAGGAGGAAACAGCAAGGGAGGGAGGGAAAGAAGGAAGCAGGGAGGGAGGGGTGGAAGGAAGGAAGAATACCAGAAGGAATTTACAGGATGCAAATACAACCATTAAACTATTAACAAAACTATTAACAATTACTACTAAACAAAATCTATTAAAAAATAACTAATAGCAAAGGCTTTCACTGTGTTTTTAGCCGTTTTTTTTTTCCTTTTAATCAGCAATGATAAGGAAACTAAACCAGATTAAGTGCTATCTTATTGGAGATACAAAGGCAAACAAGGGGAAAGAAGTGATTGAAGAGCACTTCAGAAAGCTCAGTACATTCAAATCAGCAGGGCCTGATTACTCACATCCAACGGCACTTAAGGAATTGGCAACTGTAATTGCAGGACCACCAGCCTTTATTTTAGAAAAGGAAGGTTGGACAGGAGAAGGTCCTGACAAGTAGAATCTGCAGATGGAGTATCTTTGGTTGTTTTTTTTTTTTTTAACAGAGAAAAGCACAACTGTAGTAATTATAAACTATTCAGCTTATCTTGGATACCTGGGAAGATACAAGAACAAATCATCAAACAATCAATTTGCAACCATCTAAAAGAGCACAAGGTACTGGGTAGTAATCAACATGATTTTGTGAAGTACAAATTATGCCAGACCAATTGAATTTTACCAAGAGAGGATGATGAGCCTGATGGAAGAGGGGAAAGCAGTACCTACAGTTGGACTTCAGTAAGGTTTTTTCGTTTTCTTTTCTTTTTTTATTCCATCCCCTGACGTTTTCAGCATCAACTCTCCAAGAGGATGCTACCTAGATCAACAATTGGGTGGGCACGACTCTGGATGAGGCACTCAGAGTGATAAAAACAAGCATTCTGCTCCAGGTTTATTAGTAATAGTTATTGTTATTTTAATCAGTTGATGTGGACAAAGAAGATGACAGTGGTAAAGAAGATGCTGAGATACAAATAACATTCTCTACTACAGAGGGGACGTATGAGAGAAAAGAGGAGATATAAAAACCAATCTAAGAAATCCAGCAGCTAAATAATATGGGATCCAGGAAAGGAGAACAGAGAAAATGGCAAAAGGGAAATTACTAGAGAAATTATATAAGCAAATTTCCCAGGAAAGGACATACATGTTTACATTAAAAGAGCCCACTGAGGGCTTCCCTGGTGGCGCAGTGGTTGAGAGTCTGTCTGCCGATGCAGGGAACACGGGTTCGTGCCCCGGTTTGGGAAGATCCCACATGCCCCAGAGTGGCTAGTCCCGTGAGCCATGGCCGCTGAGCCTGCACGTCCGGCGCCTGTGCTCCGCAATGGGAGAGGCCACAACAGTGAGAGACCCACGTACTGGAAAAAAAAAAAAAAAAAGAGCCCACTGAGGGCCAAGTACAGTAGATGGGGAAAATAAGCCACTTGGATACAGCATTGTAAAAATTTAGAACTCTAAGAATAAATAAAATTTCTAAAATTTTCCAGAGGGAAAAATTAGGCCACCTACAGAGAAATGAAAATTGAGCAGCCAAGTTCTCATTAGCATCTCTGGCTGCTAGAAGATAATAGAGTGGTCCTTTCAATTCTGGGGGAAATTGAATTTAAAAATAATTTCTATATTCAGCCAACCTATCATTCAAAGAGTAGAATATAGGCATTTCACATAAACCAGCACTTGGAAAGTTTACTTCCCAGACTCCTTTCTTAAGAAGTTACTTGACTATGTATTCCAGCAGAATGAGGGTATTATCCAAGAAAGAAGAAGGTGAGGGTCCTAATATTGGAAACAGAAGTAGAGTATAATACAAAGTCTTCCAGTTTAGAGCAGGAGAATGAAGAGCTCCAAAGGTAAGGACTCTTGGGCAGAGGAGAACTCCCTGCAGTTCATGGTGTGATTGAGGGAACAAAAAATAAAAACAAACAAAAAACAGAAAAGACTTGAGTGTTATGATAAAGTCTATATTTAGACAATAAAAAAGACAGGCAATTAAGAATTCCAGAAAAAACAAAAAGCTAACTGAGAATGTTATGGTCCAATTTTGAAGAAGAATATGTATGATTTTCAATAATATATAGACTGTTAGAGAAAAACTAGTACATGGTGTTAAAACATTATCCTTTGAGTAGGTGAGGAGTTACGACAGTGCCTAATAGAAAAGGAAATGGCAATCCTAGCACGCTCCTTAGCTTGGCAGTGCACAATGTTGTTGTAGTCTTAATAGTGTAAGTCCTTTGGCTTTAAACTCTTGCAGTCAATGGACAGAGTAAGGAAGATCTCGGCTATGTTGCAGAAAAAAGAGGCAAACATTAATCTTCATAATATGAAAGTATAGCTGACCGAAGGTGGGAAGTGCAAAATGAAGGAAATATGAAGAGAAGAATAGTATCACTGACACCTTCAACTTCTATAATGAGAAGTCAAGACACTCAGGTTTTCAGAATGAGAAATTGAGGCATAACATAATATTTAAAGTTACAAGGGTAACCACAACAAAACTTTAAAATAATGATATAACTACCCCAAACTGGGAGGAGTTGGGAGGAAGAAGAGGATAACATAAATGAGTTAAATGCTTATCTTTTGTAACTGGAGGCCACCCATAACCAAGAAATTGAAAAGAGGAATCATATATTCAAAGAATGTATAATTCATGAGTGATTTTTCATAGGCATACATTGAAGGTCATGGGCGCAATCTCAGAGCACAGGTATCAACCGTCTCTATAGCTTAAGGACACATTATAGTGCTGATGATCTTGCAGCCTGGCATTTTTTCCCATTCCGTTATCCATGCCCAGTTAGAAGATTATACTTGCAAACTTAAAGCCCTATCTGCTTTAATGCTTTTTAAGTTTTTCTCAGAATTATCTCTAATATTTCACAGAGTACTGTCTCCAAAATTAATAGCATGGTATATGGCCACGTGGCCTCTTTATGGTATTTTATGGTATCTAATTTCTGTTCCCCAAGAATATATTCTCAGAATTAGGGTTTTTCCTCCACTGGATGAAAGCTTAGATGACCTTGTTATAGGAGAAAAACTATTTTAATGTTATAACTCTAAAACTTAAAATAATACAAAAGTCACTTGAATCACTTCTAGACGTTCCTGTGCATTTAAATAACAGCATGGTTAACAAACTCCTGTTAAACGATGGCAGATGCAAGTAGAACTCTGCTGTCACTTCATAACTGAGGTCCAAAAAATTCAGTTGTGTAATGTGTGGGACCCACTTAGTGCAGAGTTCGTGAAATGACCAATGTGAACTGGCTCCAGGAGGACAGGAGCCAGTCAGCAAACTCGGCATATCCAAATTTCCATTATCAAAGAGTGTGTAATTACAGGCTCCACTGTACTTCTGATTGCTGACTAGAGTGGCATGCCACATAGCCACACACGTAAACTCAGTTGCCATACGCACTGCCTACTAGCTTTAAATTATGCAATTCTTGATTACTCTTGGTAAGAGTTAAACTATTTCAAATTTCACATGAAATTGGTACTTACCCAGTAGGCCAAATATTCTTCAAATATCTTCAAATATTCATTATTCTAATTTATCTACAACATGAGTATATTGTAAAAGAGGGGTATTTACTTTTTTAAATTAGGGAAAGTCAGGGGGGTGTTTGCAACCAGAAGAGCTAAAAGCAAAAATCTTTAAAACTGTTCACAAGAGGTGGAATTAGGGTTGGGGATGGATCATCATAAGCTTCTCTGTATCATTTCGTGTATACTGTTTAACTTATTGTAAGGTGTATTTACTACTCTAACACAGTAAGTATTATAGTAATTAGATTCATAAAAATGGTAACGGTTGCCGCTCTTAATATTTCTCAGTGACTGGTCCCTGCAATACTTGTATAAAAGTGCAGAATCCCTGGTTCCAAACACAGTCCCAGTGAATATGACCCCCTCTACTGGGGCCCAGGAATATGCATTGGAACCAGTGGTTTAGACCCAGATCTTACTAAAGGCTCACTTGTATGTCTTCTTCAAGCATATTTCAGGATTGAACTTCTTGTGAAACCATCACATGCTGCATTGCCTTCTGTGGTGTTTACCATATCCCAGCATCCTTCCTTGCATTTCTGTACCACTAAAATGAAGGAAAAAAACCAAAATGACCTCACTGTCTCTCTCTTTTGGTGGATGATATTATCTAGGGGAACAGCATTTCTTTTCAAGACCCTTTAAGCTGTGCAACCTCTTGAACATGGAACAGCTAAGAAAATCTCAGTTTTAAAATTCATGACAATGACTGGTTTCTTAATTATGTAAGCAGAAAGATTTTGAGACTGTCTTTGTATCTTATTTTGGTGCTAATCATTTTTTCTCATTCCCATGACTGCAGGAATATTGATCTCAGCGTTACTTTGACCATTAATGAATTATGATGGCAATAAGCAGAGACGCACACCTCCAGCCTCCTGGGAGCTTAATCTTCTGCTACAGCGTTTGCATTTGTAAGTCAGCACCTGTGTGATCCATATTCTATCTGTTATTCTCCTTTAATTACATATTGGTGGTGGTCCATCTTAGCCTGAGAGCAACCAACTGGAGACTCAAAGAAATTATTAAAGCATTAACTTTAAATTAGAAGGCCAAAAGGAAACATATTGGGTTTGTTCCTACCCATTCCAGTATGATATTTCAGGAACAGTTTATTCCCTTTCATGTCAAGGAAACTTGGGTCTAAAAAGTTAGTACAGAACTTTTATTTTCAGAGAAGTTTTCACCTTAAGTATTTCCTGTGTCACCAGTATTTCTGTTAGCATCAGCTTTACCTCATCTGTCAAATACCATTTTGTTTGGTAAGTGATACATTTTAAATCCTGTACTTCCTACTTGGTCCTGATCAGTCACTCAAGTCGGGGTTTAGGGGATTGTAGATGGTCAAGTCAGTCCCTGAAAACTTTTCCTTTTAGCATTTTGGCAACTTTTTATTTTGACATAATTTCAAATATCTATAAAAGTTTCAAGAATTGTACAAGAAATCCCCTTTACTGAGATTCATATTTATATCTTGCCCCATTTACTACCTCTCTTTCTATGAATCTGTCTATATTGCACACTCTCTTTCTTTCCTGACCCATTTGAGAGTAAGTTGAAGACGATGTACCCGTTCACCCTGAAATATTTTGGTATTTTCCTAAGAATAACATTCTTTTTAATAACCATGGTTTTATCAAAATCAGGTATTTTAATGATATAAACCACAGTCCAAATTTAAATTCAGATTTTCTCAATTGTCCCAATGATGTCCCAATAATTAGTTGTAAGCTGATTTTTTCCCCAGACCAGGATGTAATCCAGGATTGTGCATTGTACTGAGTTGTAATATCTGCTTTGTTTCCTTTAATCTGGAAAAGTTTCTGAGCCTTTGTCTTAACTTGACATTTTTTAAAGAGGGAAGATCAATACTCCATTTTTTTTTGCTTTGTCTTTCTTTTTGTGGGGGGTGGGGAGAAGACTCTTCATTCTGGGTTTGACTAGGATGTCCTCATGTTTAGACTTGGGTTATGTATTTTTGGTGGAAATACCATTGAGGTGAGGTCCTGTCCTTGTCAGTGTACCATATCGGGGGTACCCAGTGTCCATTTGTGATGTTAACTTTGATCACTTGATTCAGGTGCTTACTCCACTGTAAAGTTACAGCTTTTCTCTTTGTAAATTACAAGTGTTCTGTGGGGAAATATTTTGAGACTGTGTCAATATCCTGTTTATAAAATTTTTTCTGACTACTTTGCACTGATTGATGATGTTCTAACTCCATCATTCCTTCTAGATTTATTAGTTGGCATTTTGCTGTAAGGAAGAGCTTTCCTTCTCTGCATTTACTTTTTTTGCTTATTTAAGTCTGAACTCATGGATTCTTAGGTTATTCAGTAGGTTATAATCTATTTCTGTCCTTTTTAATTTTGATGCTTAAATTTTCTCAAATTTGGCCAATGACAGCCCCTTCAATCTGTTTGTCTTTTTGACATGTTTCCATGATGCTTTGAAGCACTACCTTAGTTTCTGTAGCAACTGGCTCATCTTGTATTCCCTCTGCCCCCTCCCTGGACTTAACCATTTCTCCAATGAGCCCCCAGGTGAATTTTGGTAAGAAAATCAAATTTATCTTTTGTACCTGCCCCTCCCTTTTTCTCTTACCTTTCAGTAACCTGTCCCATGAGTCCCTACTGTAACTGTGATTTTCAGTATCTCTAGGTAGAGAGGAAATTCTGATAAATTCATTCACCTTAAAATTGTTTAGGAATCATTGCATTACCCTTCTTAGAAATGTTTGCATTTTAAAAAAGGAAACCAGTTAGAAAGCAATGCTCAATTAAACAACAGTATTAATCACAGAATGTTACTGGTGAAAGAGACTTTAGATCACAGGGTCACAGACTCAGCCCCGCTCAGCCCCCTAAGAGTAGCGTGAATGTGTGTGCAAAAAGCCCAGTGACGTCAGCAACAGAGTGGTACAGACTGGGCTAAACTGGAGGGTGCAAGCCCACCTAATGATATTTAAATTAAAATAAATAAATAAACACTGGGCAGACCAAGCAAAATTTGTTTATTATCCTTATTTAGCAGAGGGCGGTCTATTCATGACTTTTGTGTTAAAGTAAAGCTAAACTAATGGTTTTAACACTGTGCTTCGGGGGGCCACCAAGATGCTTTATAGAACTTTCCTGGGGGTTCTGGAAATGCTGTGGACAGATCCACTCTCTACCTCCCAATCCTCTTCAGCCAGAGTCGCTTCCTTATTATCTGTTTGATGTGACAGGCACTGTGCGAGTCTCTGTTTGAAGGAAGGGATATGTGGATTTTAAAACAAGTTCAACAATCACTGATGTAGTCCAGCCACCTAACCTTGCAGATTCTTGCAGATAAGCAGACTGAGGCCATCCGGGAATAACCGTGATTGTTACTGGCAGAGTTAAGCCTAAAACCCAGGTCTTCTGATGCTTGGTCCAAACTTTCTTCCTTACATAAAGTTGCTTCATCTAATGGTGGAAAATCAGGTGCTAGCGGCGAAGGTTATCCTAATGTCGTATCATGTACACAATAGGCCGTCTCTAACTAAAGATGTCCCTGGTTGATACACAGCCTTTCATGCTCTGAAGACAAATACCCGTCCTGATTCTAGAGCTCTATAAATTGAGCATGTAAGTGAATATTTAGGTAGAAAAATCAGGTCATCAAACACTTTAGTCACTGATCGGCATGTTAAAATGATACTTTTATCCATAAGGAGGTATGATTTCTAATAAATACATCAGATAATTTTTTCAAGTATATTCTTAAAACTCCTGGAAGATTTTTGCTAATTGATAGAATATCGAAGACTATTTCCTTTTCCATTCTTAAGAAATCATCTTTTACTATGATAAAGTTTTTCATTTCTTCAGTTAAAATGTATATGCTTAAAAGAAAAATGGTAAGATCTAGTATAAATCACTACATAGACATCATAAATCATTTTAAAGAGGACTGTTTTAGTCAATGTAGAGTTCTACTCAAACCTGTAGTTCTATTACAGTATAATATTTAACAGCTGGCAAACTCTTGCCTAAGTACTTTACTTTTTAAATTTTTAAACTTTATCTCTGCAAAACTTAAAACTGGAGTAATTTTCTGAATGCTCTCACAAGCCAGTTCAAAATTCCTGCATCTCTTTCGTTTTTCAAATGAAACAGAGCTTTATCTTCAATTGTCTAGTTTATTTTTCTTGGTAGAAATAATATTTCTCTAAGGTTTTAAGAGGAAAAAATAGTATTAAAATATAAGTTGAATGTTAACACTTCTGATTGTTTCTAACATCCTGATATGATTAAAAGAAGACAGAGAGGCCAGGAAAGTCCTTGCAAACTAGATTTAAAATATTGCTCATTTAAAAATCTGAGATCAAATGTAGTTCTGTTCAAGTATAATTCACTACTGGTAAATGCTAAATTGTTTTTGAAGCAAGCATTACTTCAACTTTTGTGGATTATTTTCTTAAATTGTAGACTTTACCATTCATTCCTTTCACTTTTTATTGTCATTATTCCCCTTTTGCTCATTTTGCAACAGGGGAGTTTTTGGTTTTATTTTTTTTAAGGAACTACTAAGCGTAATGAATGAAACACATGTTATTACTGAGCCTAAAATGAATTGCATTAGCATTAGTATCTTTTATCTAATAAATTATAGTGCATATATATGCTTACCTTTTAAAAAATTTTAACTTGTGGATACTTATATTCTAATTAGTGTTCTTTTTTTTTTTTCTATCAACTAATTTATCACTGGATTTGTCACTTTACTAAGCCAGTTTATTATTGAACATGTGGGTTTTCCTCTCTTTTTATTAATTTCATCATCCTAAGACTATATGCATAATTATTCTGTTTCATCAAGAAACAGTTTTAAATGCTCACAGTGTTCATGGATGTATCCAGTTGTTTGTTATTCTTTCTTTCCTTTCTCTTCCTTTTTCTACCTTGAAGTTACCTTTTAGCCATAAGAGGCAGGTCACAGGCAGTAGACTTTGTCTGTAGAATATAATGCCTACTTCACGGGGCTCTTGGGAGAACTAGACACAATAATGGAAGCTCCTAGCACAGTGCGTGACATCAGTATTTACTTTTACTTTTTGGTCCTTTAAGGAGTTGTACTTCCACAAGTTTGACAAGTTCTCAAAACTGCTGTTCTGGGCAAAATTTCACTTTCAGTAAAATGAAAGCCTGTGAGTAACTAAATATGGCTCTTTGTCGGGGTTACATTTAAATGTAATAGGTAGATTTAGAATTTTGCCAAAGATGGGAGTGAGACAGCTTAGTGTGAAGGGAGGAGCCTTGGTCATGGGACAGCTACTACCCCCTCAGTCACTGACCTGCCAGGTGACCTTATCCACTTTGCTTTTGGGCTTCAGTTTCTTCAGCTGTATTAGGATGTGGACGGTCTCCAGGGTGCTTTTGGTTCTAAAACCTGATGATTCTACAAATGCAGCACTTTTAAAAAGTGGATTTATCCTTGTGGTGAAAAAATTCCTGGAAGATATATACCATCACATTCATGCTGGGGGTGCCCGGGTGATGGCAGGAGGGATGGCCTTCTTTCTTCCCCACCTCTCTCCCTCTTTTCTTCCCTCCCCATCTCCTTCCCTTCTTTCCTTCCTTCCCTGACTTGTTTCTTCTTTCAGCAATTATTTATAGCACCTTCCATGAGCCAGGCAAGAGTGAGCAAGAATGTTTCAGTCCAGCATTCATAAAGCTAATAGTCTTTTTATCTATTTCTTTTCTTTTTCCCCTAAAAAATGTCAAGCATATAGAGAACCAGAAGGAACAGTAACTTGAACATCTATATCTCCTAGATTTACCAACTGTTAACAACTTTTATTCTCTGTGTGTGTGTGTGTGTGTGTATATACACCCATATGTATATATATACACACCCATATGTATATATATGTGTGTATACACACACACACACACACGTTTTTCTGAACCATTTTAAAGTGCAGACACCATGCTTTGCCTCTAAGTAACTGAATGTACATCTCCAAGAATCAGTACACTCTCACAAGTAACCATAATACCATTATCACACCTAACTTAGGTGACCCACCCCCAAATTAGCACCAATCCTATAGAATTATATAATGTCTATTCCATATCCAGATTTCTTTAATTATCCCAAGAATGTCTTTTATTGCCCTCTTCATCAAATCCTGATTCACCAATCAAGGTTCACGTGTTAATTTGGTTTTTATTCCTCTGTCTCTTTTAATATAGAACTGTTCCCCCACTTTTTCTTTGTAATGACATTCACTTTTTGAAAAGTGCAGGCTCATTGTCTTACAGAACATACAAAATTCTAGATTTGTCTGATTGTTTCCTTATGGTGTCACGTAACTTATTTCTGTATTCTGTGTATTTGTTGTAATCTGGAAGTCTAGATGTTTGATTAGATTCATGTTAAAAGTTCTTGGCAAAAATATTTTATAGGTGAAGTTGTGCTACAAAGTTATATATATTTGAAGTTTTCTACAAAGATCATCTATTACTAATGATGAAGAAATAGAAATAAATTTAAATTTATGTAATACATTGAATATAGTGGAAAAAGCATGAGTTTGCTAGCAGAGGCCTGGATTTGAGTACAGATTCTATTCTCTCTAGCACCTTGACCAGATTAATTAGCCTAGTAGTTTAGCTCTCCACAAAAGACCAGAGAAGACAGAATCACTCCAGGAACCTTCTTGAAATATGCATGCTTGTCCCTCCACTCCACTCCCTGGTATTTTTTTTAAAAGGGAGACTTTTTTATACCACCCCTCATCCCCAGGCCACCCTTCTCACCCCCACCCCAGGCTTAAATGCCACCAATTCTGTGTGCCAGGTGTCCTTATCTGAGAAATTTGGAAAATCTCTACCTTGAAGGGTTATTGTAAGTGTTGGAGATTAATAATAACATGTGTAAAGTACATAGCACAGAGTCTGCCGCATTATTATATGCTCAGTTCACCACCACTGTTACTGTTATTACATCAGTAATTTGCAAAGAAGGGAGAGAGAATTTGAAAAGGGACAGGAAGTGGTATAGTACAGAATATTCAGTTTCTAAGTGGTTACTTCAAAAACCTTCCAAGAATGTTTGTGCTCATGCAGTGACATCAATAAAAGTTCAGCTGAGACAGTGCTATGACACAGTAATCATTAACATTTATGCAGCCCTTTACAGTTTACAAAGCACATCCACATTCATTGTTATGTTTGATATATGCCCTCTTTCGCGAAGATCAGCTGTGCTTAATGCTTTGCCCAAGGACACAGCGTTATCAGTGGGGGAGCTCAAATTAGGAGTTCTGATTGTAGAACAGACTTCTTTTGCTGAAAATGTGCAGCCTGGAACAGACACCAAATGTCTCTTTTCTAAATTCCTGACCAAGGGACTCTTTCCTTATGGTGTCGGTTACTGAAATGCTTAGTTTAAAACTCTTTGAGTCTATTTCACACTTATAGCTCCTCATCTGTCGTATTCTCTCTGCGTTTGGTGACATTTCCTGTACTGTCGTGCGTTGTCACTCAGCCAGAAGGCTTTAGTTATTTCTTGCTCTTTGCTGTAACAGAGAGAAATACTGTTTAATGAATCTGAATTAACGCCATCAGGTGCATATTAAAAATGCATTCGAACCTTTCAGCTGGACTAATTTCCTTCCTAACATTGTGTAGCACTGGGCAGATTAAAGCCTCATCCAAAGATTGGCCCTTGTTTTCTGAAGCAGTTAGAACTGGTGTTTCTTAGTGTTGACCTTGATATTTTTTACCTGGTCATGTATAGCTCTTTTTTGGATAAGAAAAATATTACTATTTTAAACAAAAACTGACTATCTTTGGTTTAGCAAGCTAGCGTAGCATAAAACATCTTAGAGGAGATGACTTATTCTTTATTATTCAGTTTAAGGTATTTTCTAGTTTCTTTTTTGTATCACAAGATATTTAGAGTTATATTTCTTCTCTTTTTTTTTTGCGGTACGCAGGCCTCTCACTGCTGCTGCCTCTCCCGTTGCGGAGCACAGTCTCCGGACGTGCAGGCTCAGTGGCCATGGCTCATGGGTCCAGCCGCTCCACGGCACGTGGGATCCTCCTGGACCGGGGTACGAACCCGCGTCCCCTGCATCGGCAGGCGGACTCTCAACCACTGCGCCACCAGGGAAGCCCCTTGTGAACTTTTTAGTTAACTTGTTGCTAGTGGTATCTACATTTCTATTCATATTAATGTTTTAGCATAATTCTGCCATGTCCAGGGAACAGATTCTGTGAGATTTCAGTCTTGTAAAAGCAGCTGAGACTTGCTTTGCTGTCCAGCATTTGTCAGTTTTGTAAGTGCTCCAAGTGCACTTGAAGAAGGAAATGTTTTCTGTAGTTATTGGTAGGAATGTTCCTTGTATATCAGTTACACCGTGTGTTAATCTTGTTCGAATCATGTGTATTTGCTGATTTGCTTTTTTTTTGCTTGACTGTTTGCTTACCCTATTATATCCCAAGGGTTAAAATGTGTGTTAAAGGGACTTCCCTGGTGGCACAGTGGTTAAGAATCCGCCTGCCAATGCAGGGGACACGGGTTCAAACCCTGGTCTAGGAAGAGCCCACATGCCACAGAGCAACTAACCCCATGCGCCACAACTACAGAGCCTGTGCTCTAGAGCCCGCGTGCCACAACTACTGAAGCCTGCACACCTAGAGCCCATGCTCCACAACAAGAGAAGCCACCACAATGAGAAGCCTGCACATTGCAATGAAGAGTGGCCCCCACTCGTGCTCAGCAACAAAGATCCAACACAGCCAAAAATAAATTTAAAAAAAAAAGTGTTAAAATCTCTCACTAAATGTATAAATGCATTTCTTTCTTCAGTTTTTGATATATATATATATATATATTTGGAGGCAAAGTTATTAGGTGCATACAAAATTTAGAATTGTTCTGTCTTGTGAATGTCTCAGAATGAAGTGTCCCTCTTTGTCTCTAGGGATGCTTTCTGCTTCAGACACTACTTTGATACTAATACAGCTATACTGTGTTTCTTCTGGTTAATATTTATATCCTTTTTGTCATCCTTTTCCTTTTTCTCTCCGATTATTCTCAATCTTTTTAATATTTCACATGCGTCTCTCCTTATATTTTGCCATATTTCCTTTACATAATTTTTGCTCATCTTTTAAAATTAAGTTGTAGACATTGTGACTTCAGCATACATCTTCCCAAATAATCCCCTAATATCATCTAATACCCAGCCCATACTGAAATACCCACAATTGTTCATAAGGTGACTTTTATAACTGTGTGGCTGCAGTTATAACTGCATTTGACTGTGTGGCTCTTAGTCTTTCAAAATCTAGAATAAGCTAACTTAATCGATACACTGTTGTACCAAATGACCACAAGGAAATGAAACATATTTTAAAGATTACTCTTAAATATATGTAAGAAATATAGTCAGTACATCCCATTTGTAATAATAATTTGAAAAACACAGAAAGTAGAAATGAAAAAATAGCAAACACTTTTATATCTTCCACCAATTGTGAGCATGACTACCTTCCTGGTATTATATTTACCTATTTCTGATTTTTTTTTTTTTTTTTTTTTTTTGGCGATACACGGGCCTCTCACTGTTGTGGCCTCTCCCGTGGCGGAGCACAGGCTCCGGACGCACAGGCTCAGCGGCCATGGCTCACGGGCCCAGCCGCTCCGCGGCATGTGGGATCCTCCCGGACCGGGGCATGAACCCGTGTCCCCTGCATTGGCAGGCGGACTCTCAACCACTGCGCCACCAGGGAAGCCCCTATTTCTGATTTTTGAAGAAATCTTCGTCTGTTTCACATTATATGCTCATTATAGAGGCTTAGGAGTGAAATTTCTGAGACTAAAGGTATAACCTCTTTTAAGGCTTTCCAGGACGGTGTTTCAAAGTTTAACAATCCCAGTGTGCCAAAGCTTCCTGCCTTAGAAGGGATGTCCTCCTCAAAGCAGACACCACATGGGTCATTACTTATCATGGACATTTAATTATCGTGGAGAATTTGTTACCACACACCTATAGTGGAGATATCCTGTGGTAAAAACGGAAAATGCCAGATACCTTCTCAGGCTCCCTCGAAGCTAAGCCATCAGCATGTAACCTGGGATTAACCAGTCAGATCAGCCCCCTTCAGACTTTCAGGCTGAAGCCATGTACACGAAGAAGCAGGCACAGTGGAGACTCCTTCTGGGGGATATAGGGGCAGCCGCTTTGAGCAAATCAGCATCTGATATTCAGTGCTGAGGTAGTGATTCAAGTCATGAGGTCCAGAATTCAGTGGTGGTGGCAGCAGTGTCCTCACCAGAAGGACTCTGGCATGATTTTGGCTATGGTCTTGGCCAACGTCTTATTCTTTCCCATTTCTTGAGCCTGGTTGTCCAGCCTTCTCTGACCCCCTGTCAAGTCTCAATATCCTTTAAGAAATACTCCTCTATTGAAACCAGCCAGAGTGTGATTCTATTGCTTACAAAAAAAGAACTTGACTAACTTTCCATGCAGGGATTCTCCCTTCTATATAGCAGGACCTACTTCAAATGGGAGGAAAATTGGCATGCATGAGGGAGATCAGGGAGAGCAGAGAGGGCTCAGCAAGTTAACTTCTCAGGACTTGGAGTTGGGAAGAGTCTAGTTGAAACGGGGTCAATATTGGAAGGAAGGTAAGAGCAGCTTCTTAAGAAGGTAACATTTATCATTCTTGGGTACCTGACCTGGCTGTCAGCAGAGTGATTGCAGGGCCAGTTCAGGAGTCCAGCCCTTGTAAATGTGACACCAGAAATGTTAGACCTCCAGATGGGTGGTAAGCCAAGTGGCCTTGGTTGAGACTGTGACTGTGCATCTGAGACTCTAGGTGGGATAGAGGGACAGTGGCAGATGAAGCTGTGGAGGCTTGAAGTAGAAGCTAACAATCACCACGGAAGGCCATGCCCCCACTTCTAGAAATTCTCTTTGGCAATTTCTTCAGAACCAATTTGCAAGTAGTACAACCAAAGCAGTCTCATTCCTTAGGAGGCCAACTTTGTGTCTGACCAAAACCGGTATTGCCCCAGCTTGTTCACCGTTCCCATGGGGATTGACTTGGACTTGAGTAGAAATTTAAATAAATTTTGGCAATTTCAAAAATCTGGAAAACCAAGGTCGTAACCACTGAGATATTTTTAAAAGCATTGCCAGCTCTACAGGCAAGCTTTAGAGTAACTATTTATTCAGCCTTTATGTATTTCCAAAGTTACATCACTACTTCACATCAACTGTCCTATTTTAATCTCTCAACAACCCTGAAAGGTAGGTGTTAGTAACCTTGTTTTATGGATGAAAGCACAGGCTGAGAGGTTAATTATCAGATAAGACAGCACGTCTTAAAGCGAGAATTCAAACTCAGGTCTGGTTCATTCTAAAGCACATGCTCTTTTCAGCATTACTGTTGTCTCCTCAGGAGACTGCTTTAAAGAGAACAATATACAGCTGACTATAAATTCCAGCTTTTAAAAGTCACAGTTAACATATCCAGAAGCCCATTTGTGAAATATCTCACAGCATTCTGCCGAAATGCTGTGAAATCTTTGATTAAGGGCTTAAAAATGGTGAAAAGTAATAAACAGTAGGTCTGACTACAACTCAAGTAGTAAAACACCTTCACTAATTTTCATACTCAGCAAAAATATTTTTAATGATTAAAAAAAAGTCATAGTACTCACTCTACTAACTCAATGACATGCTGAAATATTAGCCTAGCTTGTGTAACCTTAAACGCGGCCACGCTCTCTGTTTGGGCATGATGCTTTCTGCCAAGGGGCGGAAGAGTGGGCCCAGTGAAGGGGTTCTTTCTGGGCATTTCTTTCCATGATTCTTTTTTTCTTTCTTTTTATTTTGGCTACGTTGGATCTTCGTTGCTGCACGTGGGCTTTCACTAGCTGCAGGGAGCGGGGGCTACTCTTCATTGTGGTGCGCGCGCTTCTCATTGCAGTGGCTTCTCTTGTTGCAGAGCACAAGGCTCTAGGCATGCAGGCTTCAGTAGTTGTGGCGCACGGGTCTAGTTGCTCCGTGGCATGTAGGATCTTCCCAGACCAGGGCTCGAACCCGTGTCCCCTGCATTGGCAGGCGGATTCTTAACCACTGCGCCACCAGGGAAGTCCCTTTCCATGATTCTTAATGTGTGTTTGTTAAGGACCACACACACACACACACGCACACACTAGCTAAAAGTCTAACCCTCTAGATTTCATTTGGCTAACCTCAGGCCAGTCTTCAGACTGCCGCTAACGCCCACCAGAAAGGAGAAAGAACCGGGAACAATCACTGAACTGCAGTGCCTTTACACTTCCTCCCCCCCCACAGTGAGGGGGGAGCCATTGTGTAGATTGTGAGGGGGAGGTGGGGAAGGTGTGATTGGACTGGGGAGGTGGTGAAGATTTCAGATTTTCTTTTTAAAAATAATAGTTTGCTGCTTGGGCATCAGCAGGGGATAGGGCGGTGCCTGCCCTGCTTGGTGGCGCTCATCCCGCAGACCCATTCACCGTGGGGTTGTCTCTGTGTTAGGAGCCGGTCTGGGGGTTGCTGAGCAGATCGAGTCTTCGTTTGTCTTTGCTCACCTTGGGTGGTGCTCTGTCCATTTCACCGCCCAGTCACTGACACGGTGAGTATTGTCACTGTGATGCTGTGTTGTCTTAAGTGTTCTGAAAAACAACAACAGCAACCACCAAGCAAACAAACAAAACCTTTCTGCTTCCCAAATCTGTCCCCGAGGGAAGATTCAAAGGGTGCAAATGCTGTTCTGGACCAGATGGGCACTAGTGTCTCTGTTCTCCTCTGAAGGTGGGCTTGGTGGTAGGAGGCAGGAAGGGGCCGAGCAGAGGGGTTTTCCACGCTGTTGCCCTCCTGCTACAGTTGTTTCAGATGCTCCAGCTCCAGCCAGCCAGTCCTAGATTGTCTCTGCACAGCACGCAGAAAAACCTTTGTTTTGTAAAAGTAACTCCTTTGATTTCTCCCAGCCTCGGACCCTGCTTAGTTAGGGGCACTGACCAAGAGGTGAGTCATCTCTGGCCATCCTGGGGAGTGAGGAGGGGACCACCCATGGCTTCCCAGCTGCACTGCCTGTGGAGCAAAGGGTTCAGAAGCAAAGGATTTTTAAAAATATAATAATATAAAAAGAACGAAAGAAAGAAGACCTCTGAAAATCCTTACTGTTTCCTGCTATCTCCTACAGCGATTGCCCTTTCATTAGTGTGGTATAACAATGTGAAGGTTTTTTATCACTTTGATATCAGCCTAATTCTTGAGATTAAGCTTGGCAAACCACTTATCAAGGTTAGTGAGAAGAAAGGTGTGTGACTGGGAATCACCACCTAGTCCTTTAGCTATTATACATTTTCCTGTTCATCCTTTGAGGAGTAAGACAATAATAGTATACTATAGTTTAGTTTAGTATTGTTTACTATAGTCAAACAATACCACATTGTTTTACTACTCAGGATCCCCTTGGTTGCTGGCAACCGAAATCCAAACTGAACTTGTCTAGGAAAAAGGGAGGGTTTATTGGGAGGATATTGGGATATTTTAAGTAACCAAAGGCAGGATTAAAAGTCAATCTATGGGGCTTCCCTGGTGGCGCAGTGGTTGTGAGTCCACCTGCCGGTGCAGGGGACACGGGTTCATGCCCCTGTCCGGGAGGATCCCACATGCCGCTGAGCGGCTGGGCCCGTGAGCCATGGCCGCTGAGCCTGTGCGTCCGGAGCCTGTGCTCCGCAACGGGAGAGGCCACAACAGCGAGAGGCCCGCGTACCGCCAAAAAAAAACACCTAATCCAGATACGTATATATGGTAAGAACTATAGGATTCATTCATTCATTCATTTTAACTTGGGACTCCAAAGAAGGCAAAATATGGAGAATGACTGGACTCACATTCTAAAAAAAACCAAATACATAATAGTTTACAGTCATATTTATATACACTATTGTGTAAGGGATCTTAGTGAATTTTTATGTTCACCTCAGGTTCCTCCTGAAAGAAGCTATGACTACTGTAAATTCATGTGTCTAAGGGAATTCTCTGTGCTTGTCCAGACTGGATTCTCTTCTGCATGCTCTCCATTGCTTTTGTCTTATTTGGTTTTGTCTGAGATGTCCACTTTTTACCTCTTATTTCTGACTGTTGCCTCTGCCAACCCACGGGAACAGCCGTGCTCACCGTGGCCTCCTGGCCTGATTGAGTTCCCTCTGTGTGCTCTCAAGGGCGTCCACTGTCATTCTGCCGAGGTGGCTGCCTCTCCAGGTGCTGATTGTGGGTGGAATGTTCGAAGCCCCCTAGGCAGGAGGAGCTTTCTTCTCCTGACTGGTATCTGAAGAGCACGTAAAGAGATTGTTCCTTTACTCAGCCCCCTGGTGTAGTCTTCTGCATGAAACACTCCTTCTCTCTACCACCCATCTCACCTGACTCCCTGCCACAATATGTTGCCAGCAACCTAGATATTACTGTTCATTAATTCATGCCTAACATGCAGTGGCTTATACTAGGTGTTATTGAATGTCTAAAAATAGGCACAGAGCCTGGAAGTGAGAAGGGAAAATTGCAGAATGGCTGGGTGGAAAAAATGATGGAACACAGAGTAGGCCTTTTGGTACATTTCCTTGTGGTAATCTTTTACAGGTTAAATAAGACTAATATTCATGGTGAACCCAGGGCAGTTAGCCTCTTCAGATGTTTTACTTCTTAGCCTTTTCCAAAATCTCTTTTATTTATTTAATTTAACAGGACTTTGCCTTGATTGGGGCCATTTGTATAAGATGTTTTGCATTACGCATTTGCAATCATGTTTGCATGTTTGCATTTGTCAAGTTTTGCCTGTCAAATCAGGCAACTAATTTCAGCAAATATACTTTCATGTCCACTTGACCATCATCGGGGCATAAGACTATACTATAACAAACCCCCCAAATGGTCTTTAGGAGTAAAAGGTTTTATATTTTCTATTTATAGGAAGAATTTGAGGGGAAGGAGGAGGGCATAGCTTTATTTTTAAAATAGTATAATTGAGTATATAATTTAAATGCAAAACCGTAGGCTAGTATTTTCTGATTGTAACCTGAACACCTGATGGGGCAAAGAGGGTTGCAGTATTCCTATTCTTGATTACTGAACAACAGACCTTTCTGCTTTTCTTTTCTTTCTTTCTTTTTAATTGAAGTATAGTTGATTTACAATATTGTATTAGTTTCAGGTGTACAAATAGTGATTCAGTGTTCTTATAGATGATACTCCATTTAAAGTTATTACAAAATAATGGCTTTGACCTTTTTGCTTTTCCTTCCTCCTCTGCTTTCCTGGGACAGCACTCCCTATGAAGTGTTAGCCCACTGCTTACTCTTTTTTTTTTGCGGTACGCGGGCCTCTCACTGCTGTGGCCTCTCCCGTTGCGGAGCACAGGCTCCGGACGCGCAGGCTCAGCGGCCGTGGCTCACGGGCCCAGCCGCTCCGCGGCACGTGGGTTCTTCCCGGACCGGGGCACGAACCCGTGTCCCCTGCATCGGCAGGCGGACTCTCAACCACTGCGCCACCAGGGAAGCCCCCACTGCTTACTCTTATCCTGTTTTCTAGGAGACTAGGCTAAGACATCTTCTAACATGTTGTAAACATGAGTTCACAAATTATCTTAGTACTATGATTTTTTTTAATCTCTCTAACAAATCTATAAAGTAAATAGCCTAGGCCCACTCGTTACAAATGTCAGGGCTGGAATGTGTATCCACAATTTTTGATTTTGAGTCAAGGACCTTTCACGTTATTCGTGTTTCTCAAATTAGGGTCTGAAGATCCTTGAAAGCCTGCAGTTGTATTTTCAAGGGGCCTTGAGTTCTCTGCAAGAATTTAATTTTGTGTTTTCATTTTGATGATCGTAATAAATGACTGTCAACATATTTTGGTTCCTTTGGATGATCAACTTAACAGAGAGCTGCCATGTGCTTTCAGGGCCTGAATTTTTGTCTGTGTTTGAGATTTTTGTTGGTTCCAGGGAGTGCCACTTTAATTGTTGGAGACAAATGATTTGGAAAACACACACACACAGGCAGTTAACATGTGAAGGTTGTTCTCACCAAGTGAAGGCCAAATGACTTCATCACAGGATGTACAAAGGAAGGCTCTGCATAGTTTAAATGGAGACAAGAGGTGGAAGCATTGAGTCATTACACAGCATGTGGTCAACACACTGGACTCAGAGGAGCCTGTGCATTGAAGAGGGTGCTGCATTCAGATCGTGGGGTAGAGTGGCCGGCTGCACGTGTCCGATTAAATTAAAATTGTTAATTTGAATTTTGAGTCCTACATTTGTTGACCAGCAACTTAATTTTAAGTTTATTGTTGTATGGGGAATTCCCTGGCGGTCCAGTGGTTAGGACTCCGAGCTTCCACTGCCGAGGGCCCAGGTTCGATTCCTGGGTGGGGAGCTAGGATCCTGCAAGCCGGGTGGTACGGCCACAAAAAAAAAAAAAAAAATTATTGTTGTATGATCTCTGTATGCAGACATTCTTTATGTCTAGTTTTGTACCATATGAAATTATTTCATAATTTATTTGTCTGCTTATCTGTTGCCTTTTTTTTTTTAATTTTTATTTATTTATTTTGTCTGCACGGGCTCTTTCTTGTGGCGCGCAGACTTCTCTAGTTGCGATGTGTGGGTTTCTGTAGTTGGGGCACGCAGGCTCTAGAGCGCATGGGCTCAGTGGTGGTATGTGGGGTCTTATTTCCCTGATCAGTGATCAAACCCGGGCCCCTTGCATTGGAAACGCGGAGTCTTAACCACTGGACCACCAGAGAAGTCCCTATTGTCTGTTTTTTTTACATTGGGATATAAACTTCTGGACAGCAAAGGCCTTGCCTCTCTAGTTTTCTCTTTTTCATGAAAGTTGGAGCCTTGGGGAAGGAAAGAATCTAGAGAGACCTTATAGACCAAGTGCAGAAGAGAATCTAGGCTATAACTCTAAGGAAGTTAAGTATTTGAGAGGTGAATAATAGAAGGTAAGCTGGCAATGTAGACCAAAGGAACATCTAGGCGAAAGAGGAGTGTAAAATCATGGAAGACATTGGAGGACAGTGTTTCAAAAAGCAGGTCAGAGTCGATAGTATAAATGCTGCCTAGAAGATAAATACGGTGTCTAATGGCTGTGGTGACTTGGAGGACATTGGTCACCCTGGGGGAAGTATGTTTTGTTGAAATGATGGGGTGAAAACCAGCCTGGAGTGGAGAGAGAGAGGCATGAGAGATGGAGAAGTTGAGGCACTAGTTGTGAATGACTCAACTCCTTCATGAAATTTGGCAGTGGGAGATCCAAGGATGTAGCTAGAGTTGGGCATGAGCCAAGGGAGGAATTTTTTTTTTTTTTATTGGAAGATAATTGAGCTGATGGACTGAGACTGAAAGAGAAGTTGAAGTTGAAGGGAAAGGAGCGATGGGGGATAATGGATGTCACCAAGTTTGTGAGAGGCAAGAGGGATAGAATCGGAAGACAGAAAGAGGTAGGCTTCAGAATGAGTAGGCCACCAATTCCATTATGATAAGAGAGAAGGAAGGATATGTACTCAACACCTGCTATTAGGAGACAACAAGGAACATGGTCCCCATCTTTGAGAAGCAATAGTCCAGTTGGAGTGGCAAGATGTTGCAACAGAAAGGAATAATAACTCAGTCTGTGATAAGCCTACAGGCAATGAGTGCCGGAGCATTTTGGAGGAGAGCAAGATGAGCTCCTGATGCTATGATCAAGGAAGTCTTCACGATAAGTGGCATTTGATTTGGAACTTGAAAGCAGAGTAGGATTTTACTACCTGGAGATATAAGTGGTAAGAGAAAATAAAGGAGAAGGAGAGTGCATTTCATGTGGAGGGACTGGCATGAACAAAGGATTGAAGTACTGTACTTCAATTGGTTTATCCTTCAGCAAAGAAACAGGGACTTTTTTTTTTTTTTTATCTGTACTCTGACAGAACACAGCAATTGAGAGGAAGAAAGAGACCTTAGAGATTATCCCGTCTAATGTCCTTATTTTTCTAGGTATGAAAACTGGGGTGCAGAGGGATGGAAGTGACTGCTGAAAGTCACAAAACTCTTTTTTGGCTGCGCTACGCAGCTCGCGGGATCTTAGTTCCCCGACTAGGGATGGAACCCGGGCCCTCGGCAGTGAAAGTGCAGAGTCTTAACCACTGGACCGCCAGGGAATTCCCTGAAAGTCACAAAACTCTTAGATGAGAGTTGGGCTCCGGCTCACAAAGGTAGTTTCCATGATAACGTTATTGTACGTGTTGTAAGGGTAGAATACATTCAGTAAAACTGCACCTGATTTTATTAAATTACATCAGAGGTGCAAGGGAGTAAAGACCAGAAGAACTTTACATTTTTCAAAAAGAGATATAGTTATTAGTCATAGTGATTATAAGAATTCTAAGTTTTGCTCTGGAGCTATTTCATTTTTACCTGCATTAGTAAAGAGATAAGGATAATTCGTTATTAGGAGATTGATGATTTCCTGCAATTCACCAAACATACTGGTCTCCTATGCCTTGGACCAATTAAGCCCCAATTGGCCAAAAGTGAATTTGAAGAAAATTTTATGCCGACTCAAAGTAAATATTTACAATAGAGGAGGGGAAGGAGGTATTAGTTTCCTGTGGTAGCTGTAAAAAATTACCACACACTTAGTGGCTTAACACAGGTATACCATCTTACAGTTCTCAAGGTCAGAAGTCCAATGCAGGTCTCACTGGGATAAAGTCAAGGTGTTGGCTGAGCTGCATTCCTTTTTGGAGACTCCAGAGGAGTATATGTTCCCTGCTTTTCCAGCTTCTAGAGGCTGCCCATGTTCTTTTGCCTTGAGGCCCCCTTCCTCCATATCAAAACCCAGCAACATTGCACCCCTCTAACTCTTTTTCTCTAGTAACTAGAAAATTTGATCTCCCTCTGACCACACCCAGGAAAAGAGGTTCCAGTGCTTTTTTTTTTTTTTTTTTTTTTTTGTGGTATGCGGGCCTCTCACCGTTGTGTCCTTTCCCGCTGCAGAGCACAGGCTCTGGACACGCAGGCTCAGCGGCCATGGCTCACAGGCCCAGCCGCTCCGCGGCATGTGGGATCCTCCCGGACCGGGGCACGAACCCGTGTCCCCTGCATCAGCAGGCGGACTCTCAACCACTGCGCCACCAGGGAAGCCCGGTTCCAGGGCTTTTAAGGACTTACGTGATTAGTCTGGGTCCACCCAGTTAATCCAGGATTATCTCCTCATCTCAAAACCCTTAACCTTAATCACATCTGTAAAGTTCCCTTGCCCTGTAAAGTAACAAATTCACAGGTTCTGGGATTAGGACATGGACATATTTGTGGGGAGGGGCATTATTTGGCCTACCACAAAGAAGAAGAAAGAGGAAGAGAAAAATTATGGATTATTAAAGAGATGACTTACAGGTAACTGGAAAAGAAAATGAGCATCAAGAGCCAGTATAAATTCACTAAATCATAGCAGGTGTCATTTTCTTATTTAACGAGTTACCGGGTAAATAGACATGGGGATGCCAGGGACAAATTTATTAGCTTGGTTTTTCTCTCAGGATGTTCTTGTGGAAAGATGAAGGAATGTGTGTCAGATGTCAGTGCAATAAGCTCTATTCACAACTCATTAAACAACTGATGAAAAGTGGAAATGGATGTAAACCTAGATGAAGTCCTCCTTAGGTGTCACAGGGCTTTTTGTCCTTGGTCCTTCTTCAGTCGCCGCTTTATCAGTGACTTGGCTGAGGACTTAAAGGTCAGGCATATCGAATCTGCAGGCAACACAATGAGATTCAAAAGTTAGAGAAAATCTTAATAAATTGGGAAGAGAAGATGAAAGCATATGAACTGTTATAATAGGAAATGTGAAGTCTTAAATTTCAGGGAGAAAATCTGTTAAATACAGGATGGATGGTACTAGATTTGGTGTCAGTTTATGTGGGGGGAAAAAAAGGAAAACGATGCATCTGTGAAAGTAGAAGTGATGTTAAAGGCATCAATTAATGATTTTTGAGCATTTCCTATCTATCAGGTACTGTGCTGGGAGCTTTACCTATGTCATACACTTTGACCCTCAAAAAAATACCTTATGTCTGTCTCACAGATGATTTTTTTTTTTAGTGTTTTGAGATGTGAAGTAACTTGTCCAAGATTGCAAAATTATCTATCACTACAAATTGGGGTCTGACCCCAAAGCCCATACTCATAATAGAATCGCAGGAGGATTTTTCAAAAGCCAAGGAATTGTAGCTACGTTAGTAAAAAGACAGTGCCCACATCGTAACAGAAGAAATCTCAGGTGTATCTTCCAGTTTGTGCTTTTCCTATTAAGAGGGGATTTGATACACTTGAATGTGCATAGAAGAGGATGACCAGGATCATGAGTGGCTTGGACACCAAGGCATAGGAGGAGCGATGGAAAAAACTTGGTATATTTTGCCTAAAAGAGAGTTGGGTGGAGATGGATGGCACAAAAGTATAATTACTTGCGAAAAATATTGAAGGCAGAAGAGTTTTGTCTTCCAGAACTTGTGTGGAGGCAGATTTTGTTCAAGAGAACTTGTTGTTAATGATTTATGTTATGAAGTCAGCATTCAAGGACAGGCTTGGTGTGAGTTCCTTGGAAGCAGCAACCAAAGTACTTTCATCTTTGGGGTTAAACGATGCTTGGCAGGTGCTCAGTTTGGGCAGAATATGTTAACAAGTGACTTTGTCAGGGACATCATGTAAGAAATTAGTGAAGTAAGAAGCAAGTTGGGGAGAAAATATTTGCAAATGAAACAACAGACAAAAGATTAAGCTCCAAAATATACAAACAGCTCATGGAGCTCAATATCAAAAAAACAAACAATCCAATTAAAAAATGGGCAGAAGACCTAAATAGACATTTCACCAAGGAAGACATACAGATGGCCAAGAGGCACATGAAAAGATGCTCAACATCACTAATTATTAGAGAAATGCAAATCAAAACTACAATGAGGTATCACCTCACACCGGTCAGAATGACCATTATCAAAAAAATTTAGAAACAATAAATGCTGGAAAGGGTGTGGTGAAAAGGGAACCCACCTGCACTGTTGGTGGGAATGTAAATTGATACAACCACTATGGAAAACAGTATGGAGCTTCCTTAAAAAACTAAAAATAGAGCTACCATATGAGCCAGCAATCCCACTACTGGGCATATACCCTGAGAAAACCATAATTCAAAAAGAGACATGCACCCCAATGTTCACTGCAGCACTATTTACAATAGGTAGGACATGGAACCAACCTAAATGTCCACCAACAGATGAATGGATAAAGAAGATGTGGCACATATATACAATGGAATATTACTCAGCCATAAAAAGAAACAAAATTGAGTTATTTGTAGTGAGGTATATGGACCTAGAGTCTCATACAGAGTGAAGTAAGTCAGAAAGAGAAAAACAAATACTGTATGCTAACACATATATATGGAATCTAAAAAGAAATGGTACTGATGAACCTAGATGCAGGGCATGAATAAAGATGTAGACATAGAGAATGGACTTGAGGAGGGAGGGAGGGGGAAGCTGGGGTGAAGTGAGAGAGTAGCATCGACATATATATACTACCGAATGTAAAATAGATAGCTAGTGGGAAGCAGCAGCATAGCACAGGGAGATCAGCTCGGTGCTTTGCGATGATCTAGGCGGGTGGGCTAGGGAGGATGGAGGGAGGTTCAAGAGGGAGGGGATATGGAGACATATGTATGCATATGGCTGATTCACTTTGGCATACAACAGAAACTAACACGGTATTGTGAAGCAGTTATACTCCAATAAAGATCTATTAAAAAATGAAGCAAGTTAGAAGAGATGGACTCTAGGGTTACTGCCGAGTTTGGGATTTTTCTTTTATTTGATTTAGATTGTTGACTTGAGATAAGCAACCCACAGCCCTGGGTCCGCTGCCCTTCTTGGCTAACTGGTAAGTTAATGCAAAGTTCTAATGGCCTGATTAACACTAAGTTCTAATGACTTGAATATCAACATCAAAACTATTTCATATTTGCATTACTGTTAAGTCTCTAAACATGTTGATGTTTTAATTGTTCTCCAGTAGCCTCCGTTATTTTTTCCCCCTGCATTTTGGCAGGATTGATTGGATAAATCATAGGAAAACAAATTAAATTTGCAATCTGGCCACTTTCTGTAAACAAGCTAGCAAGATAAGGGCTGCTGAGGGGTTATAACTATGACAATAGCCACCTTGAGTCAAGTGGAATTACTTTAGAGGGTTCATGTAGAAAGTGAGTCATAAACTGTGGAGCAGTAAAGACGACCAAGAGGATACAGACATGGAAGGAGATATCATAGAACTGGGGCAGAGTCGACAGTGGCCTGTATTATATTTTGAGGAGCTTCAAGAAAGGCCATTGTCCAGCTTTAAAAAAAATTATGTTGAAGCCATATGTGTTTACCAAAACCCCATCTTCAATGCAACAAGATATATAAATATTAATCTGTGGTCCCAGTGGAGTAGACAGCTGAGTTTCTCCTAACATTCTTACATTTCTTTTGCTCTATTTTGATGCCCAGCTATTAGACTCAAGTGGGGTGGGTGTCACTGAGTGGCAAGAGTGTAGTACTGTTATATCCATTCCCCCAACCCACCAGCATTTTATACCCAGTTATTTATTTATTTATTTTTTGCTGTACGCGGACCTCTCACTGCTGTGGCCTCTCCCACTGCGGAGCACAGGCTCCGGACGCGCAGGCCCAGCGGCCATGGCTCACGGGCCCAGCCGCTCCACGGCATGTGGGATCCTCCCGGACCGGGGCACAAACCCACGTCCCCTGCATCGGCAGGCGGACTCCCAACCACTGCGCCACCAGGGAAGCCCATATACCCAGTTATTTGTAACCCCTGTTATTATTGTCTCACAAAGTTCATTATAATATGATACCATGTCACCATGGATACCTACAAGTGATGAATTTGTACAGTTATTTAGCCCTTTGGAAGGTGCCTCCTTGAAATTTAATTTGTGGGATTCCCAAGTTATTTCCCATTACAGTCATCCTGGCTACCAACCACTTACTCGTTTGTCTTAGGTACCTGAAATTCCCACTGTTAGAGTTATTCCTTTAGTTTTCAGAGAAGACTCTTTCAGAAAGGTAATCCGCTAAATCACTGGAATAGAGTTAATTTATCAGATCAGTTTGCCTATCTTTTCTTTCCTAGGATTCCCTATGTATCACTCAGGGTCTCTTTAGGAAATGGATGGCATATTCAAGCTGGGTGATTGAAGAGAATTTAATGAAGGGGCTGTTTATGAAGCATGTGTGGCTTAGGGACAGCCCATACTAATAACACGTGGCTTCATTAGCCCACCTAGGCCTGATGGGGCAAGGGGCAGTTCCTGGAACCTGGAGAGGTGGTTGCCTGAAGAGGCTACCTGAGAGTTGCTGTGACATTTGGTGAAGGGATGAAGCAGGGAGCAAGCTGGAGAATAAATATCCAGCCTTCACTCTTCTCTCTCCTTCTGTATACTCTTGGTCTCCCACATTGACTAAACCCAAACAAAAGCAGAGGACATAGAAGCCCACTGGTGTCATCCATATAAGTCAGTCTCCCGGGGCAGGGCAGAGAGTGGATCTGGAGGGGCAAAAGGAAGAGATCCAGCACAATCGGTAGCAAAGTTGGAGTTTCCACTGTGCTCCACCTCCGTACCTTCACTGTTCCTGTGGGCCATCTCATTTATAGTTTCTTCTCCTCCCTTCATCCTGTAGGTGGATGTCCAAGTGACTCCACCTGAATCTCCCCTTGGCATCTCACTCTCAACATGCCTGGAATGAATTCATCACTCTCATCATCTTTATGCCCTTTATTCCCTTGTATTGTCATAGTTAAGGTATCACTATTTTAGTGCCCAAGTCAGAAATCTAGGAATCATTTTATACCACAATCTTTCTCTCACCCCGATGTCCTATCATCAATTCTGCTCGTTTTGCCTCCAAGATATTTCTCTCTCTAACTCCTTTTTTTCTTTATTTCTACTCCCAATTTTCTGGTTTAGGTCATTACTACTTCTTGTAACCTGTCTTCCGGCCTCTAGTAAGTTCCCTCTTGAATTTGTGACCCACATTGCCATCACAGGGAGCATTTAAATATCAAATTCTGTTTCATTCATTCATTTATTTAGAAAATATTTATTGTAAACTATTATGTACCATATATTATGCTAAATGTTAGAAATTCAGAAATGAATAAGACATGTTCTCTGCCTTCAATTATAATCCCATGGTAGAGAGAAGTAAGTATAGATAGAATTATAAACCAGGCACTTATCTCATAATAAGGGTAAGAGTGGCAGAGAAAACTCCCTGGAGAAATTAACACCTAAGCTTAGCCCTGAAGGACTGATAGGAGTTAATCAGGTAAAAGGAAGGAGAAGAGGAGAGACAGGTAGGGAAAGATATTTCAGGCTATGAGTGCAACCTGGTGCACATCCTAAAAGCAAGAGAGAGCATAAAGAGCTGGAAGAATTTAAAGTAATATAGTGTGGGCGAAGCAGAAAGTATGAAATCACTGGTCAGATGATGAAGAGTTTTAAGGACTTTAGACTTCATCTCAAAGATTGTGAGGACCCCAGAGAACTTTAAGCTGAGGATTGGTGTGATCAGATTTGTGTTTTGGAAGGATTACTCTTATAGTTGTTTGGAAAAGAGATTTGAAAAGGGTAAAATTGGAGGCAGATTAGCCAGTTGTTAAGAGCTTTTACGGAACTCAGGAAGTAGTGGTAGATACAGAATGATCCAAAATATATTAAAGTGGTATTATTCATAGGAGACATTGAAGGATTGAACTTGGAGGGTGAAGGAGAGGAAGAGATCAAGACTGATGCCTAGGACTCTGGTTTGGGCAACTGGGTAGATAGACAGTGCTAATGTTCACCGGGGTAGGGAATTCAAAAAGATGAGGTGTACGAACATCAGGTAATGAACTCAATTTTGGACACATCCAGTTTGTGGTTCTTGTAGGCCATTCAAGTGGAGACTTTGAGTTGGATGTTCATATCTAGATTTTAAATTATGTCAAGAGATGAGGTTTCTCAAGACAGTCCTATTGAATGAAAATAAGGTTCCATGAAGGACCAACATGTAAAGCTTGTTGGGGGAAAGAAAGAACAAGTTCCAAAGAGCTAGGAAGAAAAATCTTCAATCGCCATTATCTACTGGATCAAGGCCAAGCTCTTAAATTATAACTTTTCTCTCTCACTTTATCTCATGCCAACCCCCAGTTTAGAATTTATGTTCTATTAGTTCTTTTAGGTTCTATTCTATTAAGT
This sequence comes from Pseudorca crassidens, assembly GCF_039906515.1. NCBI lineage: Eukaryota > Metazoa > Chordata > Mammalia > Artiodactyla > Delphinidae > Pseudorca > Pseudorca crassidens. Next base: position 38,979,124 of record NC_090302.1, on the reverse strand, counting down.
TTTATTAGAACAAGTTGCTGGTGGTCCTTCATGGATACCTGAGTCTCTATTCCTTGGATATCTGTTTGCTTTTAGCCTTTTCTTTCTGTTCCCTCTTCTTTATCTGTTCCCTCCTCTTTATCTGGTTACAGCCTAATTAGCCTTCAAAAGTAATCTCAAGCTTGTCTGCTCTGGAAAGACTTAACTTGAGTCCCCTTGGTTGAACTAGATGCTCCCTCCCTCCTTCCTTCCCGTAGCTTTTGCGTGTATATTTATCCTAGCACTTATATGATGTTGATATCATCTGTCTACCTAGCTCACCACAAAAATTGTTTCATTAGTTCAAGAATTGTATTGCAGGTTGGATTTCCCAGGAAGCAGATTCTGAGACAGACTTTAGTGTACAAGATGTTTATTCAGGAGCGCCCTTGGGATGAACACCTGTGGAAAGGAGAAGGAAGCAGGAGTGGGCCAAGGGAGAAATCAAGCCCTGTTGCAAACCCAGCTGCCTCATCCAACACCATAAAGAGGTCTGGAGCTGAGTGCCCTTTCAGAGTTGTTCTAAATTGGCATGGGATGGCCGGGCATCACTTACCTGATCAATCATTTGGCATGGCCCATCCCAGGAAGGGGCATGACATTGGAAGAGGCAGCTCTGCAGCTGAAGCAGTCCTTGCAGTGGTTGACAGCTGGAGGCCATCTGCTGACAGCACTTTCTGCAGCTGGGACAGCACTTCATTTCCTGAAGGGAGATGGGGCAGTGCATTGCAAAATCTACCACACACCAGATATTTTTCTTTGCATTTCTGGGGCCTGCCATACTATGTGGCAGATGCAAACTGTGGGCTGGGACTGAGCAGTGGTTATCCTCCTCAGACAGGCTTGTGACCTCTAGTTCTCCAGATACACATTCTCCCTGCTCCCTAATGCATGGAACCCTGCCTGCTGCATGTATTGACATTACCTATAGTCTTTTGAGTTTGCCACCCCTGTTAGTTACTAACAAATGTTTATTGAACTGAACAGAAGTCAATATCACTGAATTACACTTCTCAAGAACATTCATATATATTTATTTAATCCTTTAAAACAACCCTAAAAGTTAGATATAATGATCACCCCCATATTTACAGATGAGGAAACTGAATCCCAGAGCGGCTCAGTGATTTGCTCAAGGGTCTCTAGCTAAGAAGTGGCAGGATTATGACTTATATCAAGTGTTCTTATTTAGAACCTCATGCTCTTCCATTATGGCATCCGAAGGCCTTGGGGGTATTCCTGCTGGAAGACGATTGGGTGAGCCTAGGTCTTGATTAGGCTCGATGGGAAGAAAAAATATCTTAACAGAACCAAAAATATTCAGGGAGGAAGAAACTGGAAGTTTTCTAAGCAGGCATCAAGGACTGGAAATGGAGACTATTCGTTTAGGACCTTCTTTTCTCAGATGGTTTCAAAGGAGTAAAAACAATTAGAGCTGCAGACAGAGTAGGAGACAAGACAAGGTTGATGAACAAAGTGGAAAGCAATGTAGGAAGATAGCAACATTTTATACACAGCCACACACACTGAAAATGTGTCAGCAATGCGAGGTCATTGTTAACTGCCAAGAATAAGTCTGAAATAGATTGTTAAATGAGAGATAGTATTGCCAAGGCTGAGCTGTTTGTTTGCCTCAAAAGGACAAATCCTGAGAGGTGGAATGAAAGAAAATTTATCCAATTGACTATAAAATGGAAATATGATGGCTCCAGTGCTGGATATGGATTAGAACTTTTTTTCCATTACACTAAACTTGACTAATAAAAAGGCTTTGTAAATTACATTTTTCTTCTCTACATAATTTTTAATAAAGGATTGTTTTTTCAAAAAGAAACGCTTTTTAAAAATTTTTTTTTTGGGGCCACAGCATGTGGCTTGCAGGATCTTAGTTCCCCAACCAGGGATTGAACCCAGGCCACAGCAGGGAAAGCACTGTGTCCTAACCACTGGACCACGAGGAAACTCCCAAGAAATGCTTTTTATTAAAAAGCTAGGAGATAAAATTCTTGTCTCCATCTCAAAACAACATTTGAATTTTAATTATTATAATTACATAATACTTGTTTCACACAAGAGAGACTTAAGGTATATGGATATAAAGATCAAGAATATAAAATACATAATTTTTATCATATTGTATATTATCAAGTCTCAGAGATGACTTTTCTACTTTGCAACTTAGACTCACCCAGATTTTTCTCAGAGTTTGGAAAAATTAGTGAAAAGAGGATTGATAAAATTAGGGGTTTTGGTTGAGGAAAGCACAACTATTAAATGGAAAATTACCAATAGCAATTTCCTTAGGTTTCATTAGTTGAGGTAAATATATATGCTTATATCATCTTTTACCACAGTGTCTGTCTGTCTATCTGTCTATCTATCTATCTATCAATTTTTAAGGATCCATACTGTTATGGGTTGAATTATGTTCCCTACAATTCATATGTTGAAGCCCTAACACCTCAATGTGACTATATTTGGCGATAAGACCCTTAAGGAATTTATTAAGGTTAAATGAGATCTTCAAGGTAGAGTTCTAATTTGAAAGGACTGGTAATCCTTATAAAAAGAGGCAGAGACACTAGAGATCTCTCTCTCCCTCTCCTCCTCCTCCCCATCTAGTATGTGCATGCACAAGCACAGAAGAAAGGTCATGTAGGACACAGCAAGAAAGTGGGTGTCTATAAACCAGGACAAGAGGAATCAACAAACCCCAACTCTGCTGGTGCCTTGATCTTGGGTGTCCAGCATCCAGAAGTTTGAGAAAATAAATTTCTGTTGTTTAAACTACCCAGTCTGTGGTATTTTGTTATATCAGCCTGAGCAGACATACATACATAGTAAAAGTAGGAAGACATGTATGGGAGTGATAAACACCAAATTTAATTTAGGGCTTAATTCTGGGGTCAAGGGAGAGGAATAAAATGGGAGATGGGTGCACATGGGATCCAAAACATTTCAAAGTTTTAAAAGTAAACATGGATCCAGTTATGGTGGAAATAACTGCCAAGGAACAGAATAAAGAAAAAAGAATGAAAAGAATTGAAGACAATCTCAGAGACCTCTGGGACAACACTAAATGCACCAACATTCAAATTATATGAGTCTCAGAAGAAGAAGAGAAAAAGAAAGGGTCTGGGAAAATATTTGAAGAGATTATAGTGGAAAACTTCCCTAACATGGGAAAGGAAGTAGTCACCCAAGTCCAGGAAGCACAGAGAGTCCAATACAGGATAAACTCTACGAAAAACACACCAAGGCACATATTAATCAAACTAACAAAAATTAAATTCAAAGAAAAAATATTAAAAGCAACAAGGGAAAAACAAAAAATAACATACAAAGGAATCCCCATAAGGTTATCAGCTGATTTTTCAGTGGAAACTCTGCAGGCCAGAAGGGAGTGGCAGGAAATACTTAAAGTGATGAAAGAGAAAACCTATAACCAAGATTACTCTACCCAGCAAGGATCTCATTCAGATTTGATGGAGAAATTAAAACCTTTACAGACAAGCAAAAGCTAAGAGAATTCAGCACCAACAAACTAGCTTTACCACAAGTGCTAAAGAAACTTCTCTAAGTGGAAACGCAAGGGAAGAAAAAGACCCACAAAAACAGCCCCCAAACAATTAAGAAAATAGTAATAGGAACATACATATCGATAATAACCTTAAATGTAAATGGATTAAATGCCCCAACCAAAAGACACAGACTGGCTGAATGGATACAAAAATAAGACCCATATATATGCTGTCTACAAGAGACCCACTTCAAACCTAGGGACACCTATAGACTGAAAGTGAAGGGATGGAAAAAGATACTCCCTGAAAATGGAAATCAAAAGAAAGCTGGAGTAGCAGTACTCTTATCATATAAAATAGACTTTAAAATAAAGACTGTTACAAGAGATAAGGAGGACATTACCTAACGATCAAAGGATCAATCCAAGAAGAAGATATAACAATTCTAAATGCTATGCACCCAACATAGGAGCACCTCAATACATAAGGCAAATGCTAACAACCATGAAAGGAGAAATCGACAGTAACACAATAATAGTAGGGGACTTTAACACCCCACTTACACCGATGGACACATCATCCAAACAAAATAAATAAGGAAACACAACCTTTAAATGACATAATAGACCAGATATATCTACTTGATATTTATAGAATATTCCACCCAAAAGTGGCAGAATACACTTGCTTTTCAAGTGCACATGGAACATTCTCCAGGATAGATCACATCTTGGGTCACAAATCAAGGCTCGGAAAATTTAAGAAAATTGAAATCATATCAAGTATCTTTTCTGACCACAATGCTATGAGATTGGAAATCAACTACAGGAAAAAAACTGTAAAAAACACAAATACATGGAGGCTAAACAGTGTGCTACTAAATAACCAAGAGATCACTGAAGAAATCAAAGAAGAAATAAAAAGATACATAGAAACAAATGACAATGAAAACACGATGACCCAAAACCTCTGGGATGCAGCAAAAGCAGTTCTAAGAGGGAAGTTTATAGCAATTCAATCTCAGCTCAAAAAACAAGAAAAATCTCAAATAAACAATCTAACCCTACACTTAAAACAACTAGAGAAAGAAGAACAAAGAAAACCCGAAGTCAGGAGAAGGAAATAAATCATAAAGATCAGAGAAGAAATAAATGAAATAGAAATGAAGAAAATAATAACAAAGATCAATAAAACTAAAAGCTGGTTCTTTGAGAAGATAAACAAAATTCATAAACTCTTAGCCAGACTCATCAAGAAAAATAGGGAGAGGACGCAAATCAATAAAATTAGAGGGGCTTCCCTGGTGGCACAGTGGTTGGGAGTCTGCCTGCCAATGCAGGGGACATGGGTTCGAGCCCTGGTCTGGGAAGATCCCACATGCCACGGAGCGGCTAAGGCTGTGAGCCACAACTACTGAGCCTGCGTGTCTGGAGCCTGTGCTCAGCAATGGGAGAGGCTGCAACAGAGAGAGGCCCGCGCACCGTGATGAAGACTGGCCCCCACTCACCACAACTGGAGAATACCCTTGCACAGAAACGAAGACCCAACATAGCCAAAAATAAATATAAATAAATAAATAAATTTAATAAATAAGTAAATAATAAAAATAACAAAATTAGAAATGAAAAGAGAGAAATCACAACTGACACTGCAGAAATACAAAGGATTATAAGAGACTACTACAAACAACTATATGCCAATAAAATGGACAACCATGAAGAAATGGACAAATTCTCAGAAAGGTACAATTTTCCAAGACTGAACCAGGAAGAATAAGAAAATAAAAACAGACCTATCACACGTAATGAAATTGAAACCGTAATTAAAAATCGTCCAACAAACAAAAGTCCAGGACCAGATGGCTTCACAGGCGAATTCTATCAAACATTTAGAGAAGAGCTAACACTGATCCTTCTCAAACTCTTCCAAAAAATTGCAGAGGGAGAAACCCTCCCAAATTCATTCTGTGAAGCCACCATCACCCTGATTCCAAAACCAGAAAAAGATATCACAAAAAAATTATAGACCAATATCACTGATGAACATAGATGCAAAAATCCTGAACAAAATACTAGCAAACAGAATCCAACAGCACATTAAAAGGATCATACATCATGATCAAGTGAGATTTATCCCAGGGATGCAAGGATTCTTCAATATATGCAAATCCATCAGTGTGATACACCACATAAACAAATTAAGGAATAAAAACCATATGATCATCTCAATAGATGCAGAAAAAGCTTTTGACAAAATTCAACACCCATTTATGATAAAAAAAACTCTCCAGAAAATGGGCATAGAGGGAACCGACTTCAACAAAATAAGGCCATATATGACAAACCCACAGCAAGCATCATACTCAATGGTGAGAAACTGAAAGCATTTCCACTAGGATGAGGAACAAGACAAGGATGTCCACTCTCACCACTCTTATTCAACATAGTTTTGGAAGTCCTAGCCACAGCAATCAGAGAAGAAAAAGAAATAAAAGGAATATAAATTGGAAAGGAAAAAGTAAAACTGTCACTATTTGTCAATGACATGAAACTCTACATAGAAAATCCTAAAGATGCCACCAGAAAACTACTAGAACTAATTAGTGAATTTGGTAAGGTTGCAGGATACAAAATTAATGCACAGAAATCTCTGGTAGTCCTATATACCAACAATGAAAACTCAGAAGGAGAAATTAAGGAAACACTCCCATTTACCATTTCAATGAAAAGAATAAAATACCTAGGAATAAACCTGCCTAAGGAGGTGAAAGACTTGTACTCAGAAAACTATAAAACACTGATGAAAGAAATCAAAGGTGACATAAACAGATGGAGAAATATACCATGTTCTTGGATTAGAAGAATCAACATTGTGAAAATGACTATACTACCCAAAGCAATCTACAGAGTCAATGAAATCCTTATCAAATTACCAATGGCATTTTCCACAGAATTAGAACAAAAAAATCTTACAATTCGTATGGAAACACAAAAGACCCCAAATAGCCAAAGCAATCTTGAGAAAGAAAAACGGAGTTGGAGGAATCAGTCTCCCTGACTTCAAACTATACCACAAAGCTACAGTAATCAAGACAGTATGGTACTGGCACAAAAACAGAAATACAGATCAATGGAACAGCGTAGAAAGCCTAGAGATATACCCACGCACCTGTGGGCACCTAATTTATGACAAAGGAGGCAAGAACATGCAATGGAGAAAAGACAGCCTCTTCAATAAGTGTTGCTGAGAAACCTGGACACTACATGTAAGAGAATGAAATTAGAACACTCCCTAACACCACACACAAAAATAAACTTCAAATGGATTAAACACTTAAATGTACGACCAGACACTATAAAACTTTTAGAGGAAAACGTAGGAAAAACACTCTTTGATATAAACCACAGCAAGATCTTTTTTGACCCACCTCCTAGAGTAACAGAAATAAAAACAAAAATAAACAAATGTGGCTTAATTAAACTTAAAAGCTGTTACACAGCAAAGGAAACCATAAACAAGACAAAAAGAACCCTCAGAATGGGAGAAAATATTTGCAAATGAAACAACAGACAAAAGATTAAGCTCCAAAATATACAAACAGCTCATGGAGCTCAATATCAAAAAAACAAACAATCTAATTAAAAAACGGGTGGAAGATCTAAATAGACATTTCACTAAGGAAGACATACAGATGGACAAGAGGCACATGAAAAGATGCTCAACATCACTAATTATTAGAGAAATGCAAATCAAAACTACGATGAGGTATCACCTCACGCCGGTCAGAATGGCTATTATCCAAAAAAATCTAGAAACAAATGCTGGAAAGGGTGTGGTGAAAAGGGAACCCACCTGCACTGTTGGTGGGAATGTAAATTGATACAACCACTATGGAAAAGAGTATGGAGGTTTTTTAAAAAACTAACAATAGAACTACCATATGAGCCAGCAATCCCACTACTGGGCATATACCCTGAAAAAACCATAATTCAAAAAGAAATATGCACCACAGTGTTCTATTGCAGCACTATTTACGATGGGTAGGACATGGAACCAACGTCAATGTCCATCGACAGATGAATGGATAAAGATGTGGCACATATATACAATGGAATATTACTCAGCCATAAAAAGAAACGAAATTGAGTTACTTGTAGTGAGGTGGATGAACCTAGTGTCTGTCATACAGAGTGAAGTAAGTCAGAAAGAGAAAAACAAATACTGTATGCTATTGCATATATATGGAATCTAAAATAAAAAGGTACTGATGAACCTAGTTGCAGGGCAGGAATAAAGAGGTAGACGTAGAGAATGGACTTGATGACATGGGGTGGGAGGCCAAATCTGGGGCCAAGTGAGAGTAGCATCGACATATATACACTACTGAATGTAAAATATTTGGCTGGTGGGAAGCAGCAGCATAGCACAGGGAGATCTGCTCGGTGCTTTGCAATGACCTAGAGAGGTGGGATAGGGAGGGTGGGAGGGAGGCTCAAGAGGGAGGGGATATGGGGACATGTGTATGCATATGGCTGATTCACTTTGTTGTGCAGCAGAAACTAACACGGTATTGTGAAGCAATAATTTTTATTTCTATTAAAAATATAAATAAACAAATAAATAAATAAAATAAAACAAACAAAAGACCCATTTTGAACACTGGCTGCTGTGTGAGAAATGGCATGAACAGGGACTGAGTGGAAGGAGAGATCAGTCAGGATACTGTTACCATTACACAGGTAAGAAATAATGATGGCCCAGGCTGGGGTGCCATGAATTTGAAGGAGAGACGTAGACATATTCAAGATATACTTTTGCAAGTGGAGCTAGCTTGCTAATGAATTGGACATGGAGTGTGAGGACAAGAGAAGAATAAAAGATGACACCCAAGTTTTGGGCTTGACTTTAAGTGAATGGTGATTGAGATGCAGAAAACTATGACAGAAAAAGTAATACACATGATAAATATCTGGATAAATAGAATATAATATTTTTTCTACTTAAATTCTTTAAGATAATTATGACTCTCAAAGGCAAAAATTATAATATGTCTGATGGGGTTTTCAACGTAAGTAGATGTAATATATATGACAATTGCAACATAAAGGGGAAGGCTAGAGGGACAATATGGTTGTAAGACTTTTACATTTCACTTGAGGTGGTAAAATGTGAATTCTAAGTAAACAGAAAAGTTGGTACGTATATTGTAATTCCCAGAGCAAACTCTAAAATAATTTTACAGAAAGATATAATAAAAAGCCAATAGGTAAAATACTAAAAATATTTTAAGATCCAGTAAAATGCAGAAAAGGGAAGACAGAATAACAACACAGAGAGGACAAACAAAATAAATGGTAGACCTAAATCCAAATAAATTAATGATTTCATTAAATGTATATCTTCCAACCACATTAATTAAAAGACAGGGTTAAAAAAAATAATACAGGACCTGACTATAGAATATAGACAAATTTAAAACAAAGTAATGCAAGCACGTATACAATATAAATACTAATAAAAAGAAAGCTGGAGTGGCTTTATTAATATCAGATCAAGGAAAAATACAAAGGACATTATATACTGATAAGAAATGTCAGCTTGGCAAGAAGATATAACAATCCTAATAGTGTACACCTAAAAGCAGAGCTTCAAGATACACAATAAAACCTGATAAAATTGAGTGGAGAAATGTACAAATCTATTATACTTAGAGACCTCAAAATCCTCTCAGTAATCAATACAAGTAGACAGAAAACTAGCAAGTATATAGAAGATCTGAACAACATTATCAACTATTTGACTTTTGTAGAACTCTAAACACAACAACAACCGAATACACATTCTTTTCAAGTGCACAAGGAACATTCACCAAGGTATACCATATCCTGGGCCATAAAACAAACCTGAACAATTTTAAAAGAATTGAGATCATACAAAGTATGTTTTCTGGTCATAGCAAAATTAAACTACAGTTATAGAAAGATATATGGAAAACTCCAAATATTTAGAAACTAAAAATATACTTCTAAATAATTCATGGGTCAAAAAGAAACCTCCTAGGAAATTTTAAGATATTTTGAACTGAATGAAAGTTAACATACTAAAATCTGTGCAGCTAAAACACTGCTTAGAGGAAAATTTATAGTGCTAAAAATGCGTACATTAGAAAAGAAGAAAGGCCTCAAATCAATAATCTATGTTTTCACTTTAAGAAACTAAAAAAAGGACAAACTAAACTCAAAGCTAGCAGAAAAAAGAAAATTACAAAGAACAGAAATCAATGAAATTGAAAACAAACATTAGAGAAAATTAATATAACTAAAATCTAGTTCTTTGAAATAATAATAAAAAAAGATAAACATCTGGCCAGATGACCAAGAAAAGGAAAAAGAGAGATGCCATAAATTTCCAATCTCAAGAATGAAAGAGAGGGTATCACTACAAACCCTAGAGATACTGAAAGTATAATAAAGGAATACTATGAACAATTCTATGTCTATAACCATGACAACATAGATGAAATGTACCAATTCCTTGAAAAACAGAAATTACAAAATTCATGAAGAAATAAATTACATGAATAGTTTGATTTCTATGAGAGAAATTTAATTTGTAGTTACAAACTTTCTTAGAAAGAAAACTCCAGGCCCAAGTCATTTAACTGGTGAATCATACCAAACATTTATGGAAGAAATTATAACAATTATATACAACCCCTTCCAGAAAATAAAAGAGGGCAGGACACTTCCCAGCTCATTTTATGAAGCCAGAATTACCTGATACCAAAACAAAGAATACAAGAAAACTATAGATCTTCATGAACATAGATGCTCCAATTCTCAACAAAATATTTGCAAATGGAATCCAGCCATATGTAAAAATGTACATTACAACAAAATAGGGTTTATCCTGGGAATGCTAGGTTGTTTTAACAGTCAATGTATTATTGTAATTTACTACATTAGCAGGCAAAAGAAGAAAAATCACTTGATTATTTTAATACTTGCAGAAAAAACTGTTGATATAATTCAACATTTATTCATGATAAAATTATCAGTACTCTAGGAATAAAAGGGAACTTGTTTTACATGATTAAGGATATCTATAGAATCTTGTAGCCAACATTATATTTAATGAGGTAAGTATGTCTGCCGTACCATTTCTACTCAACATTCATAATGGAACTCTTAGCCAGTGCAACAAGGCAAGAAAAAGAAAAGGCATTCAGAATGGAAAATAAAACTTTCTGGATGACTTTACTGCCTAAGAAGAAGGTCTCAAAGAATCTACAAAAATGCTCCTAGAACTTAAAAGTGAGTTTGGTAAGGTCTCAAGCTATGAGATTAAAATGCAAAAAGCAATTGTATTCTTATATAAAGGGATGTCTTATTTTATTGAACTTCACTTATTGTCCATCACACATACTGCATTTTCTACAAATTGAAGGTTTGTGGCATCCCTGTGTTGAGTAAGTCTATCAATGCCATTTTTTGATCGCTTCATGTCTCTGTGTCACATTTTGGTAATTCTCACAACATGTCAAACTTTTTCATTATATTTGTTATGGTGATCTGTGATTAGTGATGTTTGATGTTACTATTAAGACTTGCTGAAGGCTTAAATGATGGTTAGCATTCTTTAGCACTAATGTATTTTTATTTACTTATTTTTAATTTTTTATTTATTTATTTTTGGCTGTGTTGGGTCTTCGTTGCTGCTCATGGGCTTTCTCTAGTTGTGGCGAGCAGGGGCTACTCTTTATTGCGGTGTGCGGGCTTCTCACTGCAGTGGCTTCTCTTGTTGCGGAGCATGGGCTCTAGGTGCATGGGCTTCAGTAGTTGTGGTGCAAGGGCTCAGTAGTTGTGGCTTGCGGGCTCTAGAGCAGAGGGTCAGTAGTTGTGGCATGCAGGCTTAGTTGCTCCGCAGCATGTGGGATCTTCATGGACCAGGGCTAGAACCGATGTCCCCTGCATTGGCAGGCAGATTCTTAACCACTGCACCACCAGGGAAGCCCAGCACTAATGTATTTTAAAATTAAGGTATGTACTTGTTTTTTTAGACATAATGCTATTGCCAACCTAATAGACTTCAGGATAGTGTAAACATAACTTTTATATGCACTGGGAATCAAACAAATTATGTCGCTTTATTGCGACATTTGGCTTGGTTGGTCTGGAACAAAACCCACAATATATTGCTGAGGTATGCCTGTAAAGACAATAAACAATTGGAAATCAAAATTGAAAATAAGTACCATTTATAATAGCGCCCCAACTCAATAAATAAATATTTGGGTATAAATTTATCAGGATCTGTATGCTTAAAACTATAAAACACTGATAAAATGAATAAAAAGAAGACTATTCATGGATTAGAAGACTCAGTATACTTAAGATGTCAATTCTCCTCTTTTTGATCTATGTATTTGGTCCAATTCCAATAAAAATCCTAGCAAGTATGTTTGCATTTATTGGCAAATTGATATTTTTTAAAGTAAATAAAGCTCAAAAGCAGGTGTTCTCATTGGCAGCATCCAGTCCTTCCTGTGTCATTGTCCCAACCTCCCCCCCCCCCCGCCGTGACTGTCTCAGGCTACCTTGTCCCACGGTTCCATCTGTCCCCTCTCCTGCAGCCCTAACAGTGCAGGAGGACCTGGGGCTTTCACAGCTGTCAGTGTCAGTCCAGGGCCTTGACAAGCAGGTGGTTCAGGCGGCTCACCATGGGTCGCGGGTCATCGTCGAGCCCCGCTGTGATCACGGCATTCTCGTAGATCTGATCCACCAGCAGCTGGGCCAGGTCAGGCTCGCTGTCTCTCAGCTGATTGAGCTTCTTGATGAGCCTGTGCCTGGGGTTGATCTCCAGTGTGGGCTGCAGCAGCTGAGCGCGCTCCTCCTGGGGCTTGGCCAGCTGTCGCATGCGCAGGAAGTGCCGGGCGGCCCCCATCTTGGTCTGGATGAGGACCTGGCGGCTGTACAGTGAGATACTGGAGCCCAGCTCCCAGCTCACGTCAGACATGGTTGGTTTCGTTTCCAGCGCGTAGAAGATGCTGCGGATGTTGAGCGGTGCGTCCGTCTTGTAGTGCAGGGTGTAGCGGGGCTTGTCATGGGTCTGAGCGATGTAGCGGTAGAATTCCTCGTGCCGCGTCTCGCCCACATCCTTGGGGTCCATCAGCCAGATGGCCTGCAGGGTATTAATGCGCCTTCCGTTCAGGTACAAGGGGAAGCTGACAAAGTTGCTGTACTTTGTCACCACATCTCCAACCCGAGCCTCGCTGGTGAACTCTGCTGTCTGCCGTGAGGTGGACGATGATTTTGGTCCCGGTTCTTACTCCTGAGGCTTCGGCGATTTCAAACACCCCAGAGCCCTCTGAAAGCCACTGGTACCCAGGACTGCCCGTGTCCACCGAGCGAGAACAGACCTCGACTCTGTCAGCCACTATGAAGGCCGAGTAGAAACCCATTCCGAACTGGCCGATGATCTTGCTGCTGGCCTCCGCCTGCCTCTGAGGCGCGTCCAAAAAGGCCTTCCACCCCGACCTGGCAGTCGTTCCCAGGTTGGACACCAGCTCCTCCTGTGTCATCCCGATGCCAGCGTCCTGGATCGTGATGGTGCCTTTCTCGGTGTCAGTCTGCAAGTGAATATCCATTTCTGGCAGCGTCTGGCCTTCAGACACCAGCTTATGACGCAACTTTTCCAAGGCGTCACTCGCGTTGGAGATCAGCTCCTGTATAAACACCACTTTTTCTGAGTACAAGGAACGGGCAACGATGTCCAGAAGCTTCTTTGTCTCAGCCTGGAGCTCATGTTTGGAAACAGAGCCCTGCACGGTCTCCGAGCTGCTGCTGAGGGAGTGCAGAGGCTCCTGCTGATGCTCCTCAGTATCCTGGGAGCTGAACGGCCGTCCATCGTGGGAGCTTGAAGCCAGGCTTTGCCTGGGACTCCAGGACTGGGCTGGGGGCCTCCAAGGACACAGAACTGGTTGTGCTCCCCGGGCCACCGCCAGGGCTGCTGCCAGTGCCGCGGCCCGCAGCCGGCAGCCCCACAGCAGCAGCGTCCACAGCTGGCGAGCCATGTCTGCAAACTGATTTTTTAAATTTATATGGAAAGGCAAAGGTGCATATCCAATAAAATTCTGCAAATGAACAAAGTTGGGAGACTCATACTACTTGATATCAATACTTACTGTAAAGCTACAGTTATTATGACAATGAGATATTGATAAAAATATAGACATACAGATCAATGGAATGGAATAGAGACTTGAGAAATGAACTCACAGAATTGTGGTCAGTTGAGTTTTGAAAAAGATACAAAGGCAATTCCATGGAGAAAGGATAGTCTCTTCAAAAAATGGTGCTGAAGGGCTTCCCTGGTGGCGCAGTGGTTGAAAGTCCGCCTGCCGTTGCAGGGGACGCGGGTTCGTGTCCCGGTCCGAGAAGATCCCACGTGCTGCAGAGCGGCTGGGCCCGTGAGCCATGGCCACTGAGCCTGCGCGTCTGGAGCCTGTGCTCCGCAACAGGAGAGGCCGCAACAGTGAGAAGCCCACGTACCTCAAAAAAAATGGTGCTGAACACCCCAGTGTTCATTGCAGCACTATTTACAATAGCCAGGACACAGAAGCAATGAAATGTCCCTCAACAGAGGAATGGATAAAGAAGATGTGGTACATATATACAATGGAATATTACTCAGCCTTAAGAAGGAACGAAATCGTGCCATTTGCAGAGACATGGATGGACCTAGAGACTGTCATACAGAGTGAAGTAAGTCAGAAAGAAAAAAACAAATATCGTATATTAATGCATATATGTGGAATCTAGAAAAATGTTATAGATGGACCTATTTGCAAAGCAGAAATAGAGACACAGACATAGAGAACAAATGTGTGGACACCAAGGGGGGAAAGGTGGGGTGGGATGAATTGGGAGATTGGGATTGACATATATACACTATTGATACTATGTATAAAATAGATAACTAATGAGAACCTACTGTATAGCACAGGGCACTCTACTAAGTGCTCTGTGGTGACCTAAATGGGAAGGAAATCCAAAATGTAGGGGATATATGTATACGTATAGCTGATTCACTTTGCTGTATGGCAGAAACTAACACAACATTGTAAAGCAACTATATTCCAATAAAAAAAATATTTAGAGACTGAATAAAAAATGGTGCTGAACAACTGAACATCCATGTGCAAAAAAAAATGAACCTTGACCTGTACTTCACATTTTGTACACACTTAACTCAAAATGGGTAACAGAACTAAATGCAAAACATAAAGCTATAAGACTTTTAAAGAAAACCTGGGAAAAAATCTTTGTGGGCCTGAGTTAGGTAGAGAATTCTTAGATATAATAAAAGCAAGATTTATATGAGAAAAATTGATAAATTAAACTTATCACAGTTAAAGACTTATACATTGTCAAAGTTACTGTTAAGAGAATGAAAAGACAAGTCACAGGTTGGGGGAAAATATTTGCAAATCATATGTTTGACAAAGGCCTTGTACTTAGAATATATAAAGAACTTTCCGAAGTCAACAATAAGAAAACAACAAACCAGTTTTCAAAAAAGCAAAAAATTACAACAGTTACTTCGTCTAAGAAGACATATTGATGGCAAATAAGTACATGGAAAGATTCTCAGCATCATTAGGCAGTAGTCATTAGGGAAAGACAAATTAAAATCATGAGATAAACTACATACCTATTAGAATTACTAAAATTAAAAACAAACAACTGACAATACAAGGTCTTGATGAAGTTGTGGAGCAACTGAGACTCTCATACGTTGCTATGAGAATGCAAAATGGTACAGCCACTCTGAAAAACAGCTTGGCAGTTTTTTATAAAATTAAACATACACTTACCATATGATCCATCTATCCCACTTCTGGGTATCTACCCTAGAGAACTGAAGACGTAAATTCACACAAAAACCTGTAGCAGCTTTATTCAAAATTGCTCAAATCTGAAACAACCCAAATGTCCTTTAATGAGTGAATGGATAATCAAACCGTGGTATGTCCATGCAACGGAATACTACTCAGCATAAAAAGAATGAACTATTTGTTACGTGCAACAACTTGGATGAATCTCAAAGTCATTCTGCTAAATGAAAGAAACCAAATTCACAAAGTTACATATGATGCAACTCCATTTATATGTCATTCTGGATAAGCTGAAGCTACAGGGAGGGAGGAGAAAAAGCAGTGGTTTTCCATGCTTAGGGGTAGAATGGTTGACTACAGCACCCTGAGGAAACTGGGTGTGTGCGCGTGTGATATTATTCTCACTGGCCAAATATCCTGTGCGTTGAAGATTTACACGCTATTCATTGAATGACCTATTCATTGAAGAAATGTTTAAACTTAAAATAATAATATTTACAGCTAAAATTATTCATTGGTTACCGTGTGTCATGAATGACAATAAACGTTTTACAGGTAGTCAAGCTTCTCAATTCCACCCCATGGAGTAAGGATGGCTAAATCGGCACGTGTTCGACTACTCCTCTTCCCATGCCCGTGTTTGCCACTCCAGAATCCTTTCTAACATTGTGCTTAAGGCAGCCAAGAGCAATCACTCAGTGTGATAGTTTCCTAGAGCTGCCATAACAAAATACCACTGACTTCATGACTTAAGCAACAGAAGTTTATTTCTCACAGTTCTGGAGAGTGCAAGTCCAAGATGAAGGCGTGGGCAGGTCTGGTTTCTTCTGAGACCTCTTGCTTTGGCTTGCATATAGCCACCTTCTTGCTGTGTCCTCATGTGGCCTTTCATCTGTGCATGTACATCCCTGGTCCTTCTTTTGTGTGTTCAAATTTCTTCTTCGTATAAGGACACCAGTCAGATTGGATTAGGGTCTACCCTATTGGCCTCACTTTAGCTTAATTATCTCTTTAAAGACCCTATCTCCAAATAAAGTCACATTCTGAGGTACTGGGGGTTAAGCTTCAACATATGAATTTTGGAAGGACACAGTTCAGCCTATTATACTCAGATATAATCTATTTGCAATCTCTGCCACATAATATAAATGCAATAATTTTACCCAGGAATAATTTAAAGTGAGTATAACTTGCTTTTATTTTTTTTTAACTGAAAATGCTTGCCAACCCTGGGTCAGAGGACACTGCTTTGAGAATGAGATTTTATTGCCTGATCCCATCTTTGAGCAGCCTTCTGAGCTCTTGGGGCAGTGTGCTTAGAGGTGCACACTGTGAGCAACCCTCCCCTCAAAGGTACACGGAATCATCTAGAAATGGCTTGTCAGTCAAATCTGTGTCAAGACTTCACTGCCATGCCAGAGTCAACCAAAGCCTAGAGCCACGGTCGGGACTGTCCCAAAACACTGAGTCAGTGTCACTGAGGTCAGGAGTGTTCCTCCACCTCCTTAGGCTGGAGGGGAGCCAAGATTCTAAAGCCTAAAGAATTTGAACCACAATGATTCTATCACATATTTATGCACACAGGCACACAGGTTAGAAGAATATTTCATAACAATCTTCAGCTGTTGTCACAGGAGAGCAGTAGTGACCCTTTGTCACTTAAGAAATTACCATACTCACAGATTGAAAGCTAGGAACAGTCCCATTATTTTATATGTAAGGTCCAAGGAAATTACATTGCGAAAAGTGATGAAGGGACAATTAAGGGCTGCAGATGGGCATTTAGCAAAGAAACATGCATGTATTTCTAAAGGATTGGTAAGCTTTCTGGAACTATGCAACAGATATTGGCTCCAAACCATCCACTGGAAACAAAGCAGTGGCTGTGTTCTAGCTACCTACTGTTACCTGTATTTCTAGGGGATGCCTGCTATTCTTTAATTTGAGAGGCACATTTTAGCATTTCTGGAACTGGACTTCGATCTTGCAGTAAATATAAAATTTAATGGGGTCTTTCTCCTTTTCTTCATTCTCTTTCCTCTTCTCCTGTTTCCCCCTCTGGAAAACCCTTATTAAAGAGCTGGTGCATTTTGCAGAAGATGGTGTCTTAGAATTGAGGTAATGTACTTCCAATTTGTTTTGAAGTCCAGGCTGAAGACTAATGTTTTAGTTTAGTTCTGACCATTTTGTTCACAAAGTAGACTCTGATAATTTGCCCTCCAGGACTGGAAGGGACCCTAATGGGTCTGTGCTCTGACATGCTCTCAGATCTCAGCTCTTAGAGGGGCTCGGGCTCTTATCATAGGTGTGTCCTAATAAGGTCCTGGGAAGACTAAGTCTGCCAAAGGCCATGTGATGTGCTGGCAAATGCCAGGTTCCAGAAATGAACACAGTGACCTTGATGGTAATACAATGTAACATCTCTTTGCTTCAAGACTACACACATTTATACCAATAAATTTCAGAGAAAACCTCTGTTTTGCTAAGTAAGGTACATTAGCATATATATATGTGTATATATATGTGATTTCTAAGCATAAAAAGTAAAAGCTGCCATCTTGTTGTAAGTTAGAATAAAAGAACATTAAGTCACTGGAATATATTAAATAACTAATTACATCAAGAATAGTCTAGGTATTAGACCTGTGAAACAGTCTGCTTTATAGATTAACATGAGAGCTTATTTGCATATATGCTATAGACACTTTTGAGAGAGTGTGTGTATGTATGTGTGTGTGTGTGTGTGTGTGTGTGTGTGTGTGTGTGTATGTATAGCATATATGGCATATATAGTGTTTTAAAGAGAGTAAACACCATGTAGTTAATTCCTGTGGCCAAAGACAATTTCAGTGTTTTTGCAACATTTGACGATCGCTTCATCTTTGTAATACCATCTAAATTTGCATTTTTAAGAATCCCATGTATTACTTAACAGAAAAGGCCTAAGGGGTATCAAAAGAGACGAGGCAAATTAAGTTTCCTTTTGTCCAACTTTGTGTCACTTCCTGCCTCCATAAATAGGGAAAGCAAAATATGTGCTTCTTATTCATGTACATCTGCCAAACCAATTAACACCTCCTGAATGTTATCTTAATTGCATTTATTAACATAACATTAACATAGCAGGGAGATAACATTCAGAAGGTATTAATTGGTTTGGCAGGCACTCTTGAATGGGAAGCATAGAGAAAGGCCCTTCTCAGTATCTTATGTGGGTTTTTTTTTTTTTTTGGTGGTGGAGAGGAAATGAGATTACACTGAAAGAGAGAAAATATATCTTAACCAAAATAGTAGCCACATCACAGGGTCACTTGATTCTCCTTTCTAAAATCTCCAAAGAAGCATCTGCTCTAAAGCCTACCTGTTTGACAGTTTACCCAGATGCCCTCTCCGCCCCACTGTCCCTGTGTAGTTCTGGCTAAGGAGGCCTCTGGAGGTGTGCAGGCACGGATATGCTTCTCCAGGATGCACTGAGCTCCACCGTAAATTTGTACAGCACCTCAGCTGCTTTAAAAATAATTCAAATGTGTTCCTGTGATGAGAATTTAATAGGGCTCCTACCCTTATAGAATCATATACCTACAGAGTGCTTTAACTAGATCCATCTATTCATTAACTCATTCAAAAGGCCTTATGGAGCACCTACTGTAGCTCAGCACTGTAAAATGCTGGGGTAAATAGATAAACAAGACTCAATACCTGGCCCAAGATGTCCAGCTGACACAGGGATTGGCCGTGGAGACAGTCATGGCAGGTGAATGGTTCAAAATGGACACTCATACGTCTTCACTGAGTGAATGAATCAATGAAATGTGATCACTGTGGTTCCCCTCTGGTGGTGGTATGGAGGGTGGGGAGGTGGGGGTCTAGGAATGTGTGTATAAGGAGGCAAAACTGAAGACAGCAGATGATTATGGAAAGTTAAAATGAGGAGGGACTGAACTAAGGCAGAAACACTAGAGATGGAGAGGATAGCATAGATAAAGAGATCCACGTGACCCAAATAGCTGCTCACATTTATTGAGGGTTTTCTTTGCGCCAGGCAGCGCTCTTAGCATTTGATTTCATTTTCTCAACAAATGTATGAGGTGGTCCTATTATTATACCCATTTTAAAGATGAGGAAGTTGAGTATGGTAGCCTGAGTGATGGCCCCCCAAGGCTGTCCACACTCTAATCCCCAAAACCTGTGAATATGTTACACTGCATAGCAAAAGGACTTTGCAGGTGTAATTAGGTTAAGGATTTTGCAATGGGGAGATTATCTTGGATTATCTGTGTGGGCCTGAGGTAATTACAGGGCCCTTAACATGAATGGGACAGAAATAGAGTCTGAGTGAGAAGATAAGGGACAGAAGCAGAGGTCAGAGAAAAGAGAAAATGCCACATTGGAGGCTTTGAAGATGAAAGGGCCACAAGCCAAGGAATGTAAGTGGCCTGTAGAGGGGCTTTCCCTGGGCCCTCTGTGTAATGAGACTCCTTCCATTTACCCACGTTTTCCATTTCCTTTCATTTTCATCCTCTTTGGGAAAGTACTGTGTTTAATTGTACAATATTTTTCTTACTAAAAAACTGTTTCCCTCATTACATTATCATTTCCATGAAGGCTGTTCCTGTGTTGTTCATCGTTGACTCAATGCCTAACACTGTGCCTGACACAAAAAAATATACTCAATAAATGCGTGTTAAAAGAATGTAGGAAGGGAAGAAGTTCTCACACTTGCTCAGGGTGGCATATTTCTGAGCTGTTAGGGTGTCCCCCGAAGGCCTTGATATATTGAAATAACAGACTTACCACCTTGTGATATGCAGGTGCCCCTGCCCAGATCTCCCTTCAATAAAGAACCTATTGACTCAGCTGCTGGGGTTGTGGTCTGTGGACAGCCTTAGTTACTAGCCCCTTCAGGGATTACCTCACCTGCAGAAAACTGCCTTCCTTAAAGTTATGCCCTTCTCGGGGTGGCCTATATCCAGTGACTGATTGAGATGAGCATTAAGGACTGGCCATTTCGGTCCAGCATGGGACAACTTTGGAGGCCAGTTTAGCTCCAGAGTTCCTTGTGAGATTGTCCAGGGTTGTCATGGGGCCCATACTGTGCTTGCTTTCTGCCTCATCCAGTCCTGTGTCCCCTTCCCTTCCATGGGTGTTGATCCCAAGGACACTCCTTAATAAACATCCTGCATACTAAACTGTCTTAGAGTCTGCTTTCTGTTGGTTTGACCCCCATCTCAAACAATCACTAAGCATAGAATTCTTTTGAGCCAGGTAGTTATAAATAATCAGGAATAGAATCCAAAATTTAGGAAAAATGTATACAAGATCTTAATATTAAGGAAATTCTATCCATTAGTTCTCTTTTCACTGAGTTAGGAAGACTGCTGTTAATAAAGACTTACCAGTGGAATCCCTCAACGTGCTGATCCCCGCCCCCCTCCAAACATGGTTTGACAGTCACATCAGATCTCTTTCCTAAGTATCTCTTTGATTCATCACCCTCATCACTCTTAATTCAAGCCACCCATTACTTCTCACTTGGTTTAATGAACAACTCTGAGTCCCTTATTTTGTCTTGCTCCAATTTTTCTCCATGCTGGAGTGGCCATTGCCCCACTTAAAGCTCTTTAGTAGTTCCCCATCACCTGTAGCATAGAGTCTAACTCCTAAACATGGCATCCTAAATTCTCTCTGATTGGGCTTCTCCCTGTTTCCAGACTCATCTCTGGCATGCTCTAATCACCCTCCCCTCTTTACCACTGCCTCATTTGTTTTGGTCCTGCCAAAGTTCTCCAAACTGTCCACGCTGGTGCATAGGCCCATCGTGACCTGGACTCTCTTTAGAGCTCTAGCCTTGAATTTTGCCACCACTCCTTCTTTCTAGTCTCAGCCATCCTGAGTGACATGCAGTTCATCAATATGCCCTGTCCTTGTTTGCCTCTGGGCCTTTGCACATGTTGTTTCCTCTGTCTCGACTATTTTCTCTTTTTCTGACTACCCATCTACCCGCCTTCTTCTTGCCAAGTTGATTTCCACTGATTCTCACCCTTCCTTGATTCCCTGAGGATGAATTTGGTGCCTCTCCTATGTGCTCTTATGGCACCCTGTGCTTGGTCTTTTTTATAATAGCCGTACCATTCATAATTGCCTCTAAACGTAACTGTCTCAGCCACTAGACTCAACTTCTTATTCATAGCTGTGAACACAGCAATGAGCACAGTACATAGCACATAGAAAGTACTTGGGAAATATTTAATGATGAATGAATGAAGAATCAAAGTCTCATGATAATCCTAATGCATAAGCAGAGTAAACATTTTTGGCCACATTTTAGAAATATGGAAATGGAGGTTGACTTAGCCAAGGTTGTGTTGCCTTCTGACTGCAAATGTAGAGCTACTTACTGGAAATGCCTCAATCCTTCATTCATTCTACAACTACTCCACAGGTTTGAAAGCCTGCTATGTGGTTGTGTGTTGGGCTCTACTATAGGTGCTGGATTGACAAGACCTGTCTTATGGAGCTTACATACTAGAAGGAAAGATTGACAATAAACAAGTAACAAAATAATGTTGAGTAGAGGTAAGTTCTATAAAGGAAATATGATGCAGTGATGTGGTAGAGTGGCATGCCAGTGCATATAAGGGAGAGTGGTTCTTTAGAAATGGAGGTCGGGGAATAACCCTTGGAGGGAGTGACATTTGAGCTGAGGTCTGAAAGATAAGGAGCCAGTCACGAGACAAGGCAAAGAAGAACCTTCCTGGCAAAGGGAAGAGCATGTGCAAAGCTCTGAAATGGGAAAGACCTCGGTGTGTTCAAGGATCACAAAGAAGACCAGAATGGCAAGATTATAGTGAGTAATGGGAATAGCAGCAGTCTGGATCATGTAGGGCTGGTAGATCCTGGTCAAGAGTTTGGATTTTGTTCTAAATGAACTGGGGAGCCAATGAAAGATTTAAAGAGCAGAGATGGGCGGTTACTTAACCCAGACTGTGATAGTGTTGGAATCCTAATGAGCTGGATGACTAGGTCTTCAGGAAATAAAATCCCACATAATTTGGAAAATGTAGTCTAGGATAAGAGCTCTCGAAGCAGTGTGGACCCAATGGTCATTTGCCCTGGAGAATTACAGGTGCTTTTACAAACCAGATTATGGTTTCTACCAGTACCCTCATACTAATAAACTCCATGTCTCAGTCTCCAGCTGCTTATTTCCAGTTGCCTGCTGGACAGCGCTTCCATACTGTCCTGCAATGTATATCTAAAGGTAGAACTGTTGGTTTGCCCACCTACCCTACCATGCAGTGGTATCCTCCTTCTTTATTAATGATCCATTTACTAAGTTACAGGCATCCTAAATGACAGCCCAGTAACAAAAACCCAGCTGACCACCAAGTCCTGACATCTTCTACCACCCAAATATTTTTCAGATTCAGCTTTATTATCCTCGTCTCTTCAGGTTCTCATCTGCTGTCACCAGGACTTTTGCAGCAACCTCCTAGATTATCATTAGCTTTCTTTACTCCAGTCCCATTTCAAACTCCTGCCAACCTAATCTTATTTTTTTTTCAAATGCAAAGACTTTTATATTTTATCTCCAATACAAAAGTAATAGTTTCTTGTTAAATTGCCAAATCCTATTACCAAATGAAAACCCAGTGTGCATCCTTCTAGACTTTCTTCTATGACTATACACACATGTATACAAATTAGATTATAATATAATTCTGTTTGGTGATTTGCCTTTTTATTTAATAGATTGTGAGCATTTTTCTAAATGAATAAATACACAGCTACATCATTTTTGGTGGCTTTGTATTATTCTGTGATATGGATGTACTATAATGTACTTAAATAATTTCCTTTTGAAAGCCATTCAAATTATTTTGCTTTCACGAATGATCTGGAACATCTTTCTATATTTTTTCTACTTGTACCTCTTTCTGTCTTACTTTCTTCAGAAGATTTACTTGATATAGAACTTTTTTTTTTTTTTCTTTGCGGTATGCGGGCCTCTCACTGTTGTGGCCTCTCCCATTGCGGAGCACAGGCTCTGGACGCGCAGGCTCAGCGGCCACAGCTCACAGGCCCAGCCACTCCACGGCATGTGGGATCTTCCTGGACCGGGGCACGAACCCGTGTCCCCTGCATCGGCAGGCAGACTCTCAACCACTGTGCCAGCAGGGAAGCCCCAATATAGAACTCTTGATCACATAAAATTTCTTTTAATGTTGTTGTGGTTTCATGATGTATAGATGATATATAGTTTTTTTGTTTGTTTGTTTGGTTGGTTTTTTTTTTTTTGGCCATGCTGCACAGCTTAGGGGATCTCAGTTCCCTGGCCAGGGACTGAACCAGGGTCATGGCAGTGAAAGCCTGGAATCCTAACCAGTAGACTACCAGGGAACTCCCTATATAGTTGGGGTTTTAAAATTTTTTTTTAAATAATTAATTAATTAATTTTAGTTTTGGCTGCGTTGGGTCTTTGTTGCTGTGTGCAGGCTTTCACTAGTTGCGGCAAGCGGCGGCTACTCTTCGTTGTGGTGCGCAGGCTTCTCATTGCGGTGGCTTCTCTTGTTGCAGAGCATGGGCTCTAGGTGCGCGGGCTTCAGTAGTTGTGGCACGTGGGCTCTAGAGCGCAGGCTCAGTAGTTGTGGCTCGTGGGCTCTAGAGCGCAGGCTCAGTAGTTGTGGTGCACAGGCTTAGTTGCTCTACGGCATGTGGGATCTTCCCGGACCAGGGCTCGAACCCGTGTCCCCTGCATTGGTAGGCGGATTCTTAACCACTGTGCCACCAGGGAAGCCCTGTATGGTTGTTCCTAATTGGAAATTTTTTGGCATGAGATGTGAGACAATGTTTTGAACTTTATTTTTCCTAAAATGGTTGGCCAGCTTTCTCAATATTATTTATAGTTTAATCCAACCTTTCTCCAATGATTTGAGGTGACAACACTGTTATACACTAAATTTTTATTTAACTTTGAGTCTATTTCTGGCCTTTTATTCTCGTCCATCAGTCTGACTACAAATTCTAGCAAAAATGCCCTGTTGTTTTGAATCTAGTAGCTTTCTAATGGATTTTAATATTTGATAAGCCAAGTCCTCTGCTTTGCTCCATATTTATGTATTTATTTTTTTGTGTGACAGAGTTTTTTCCCCACATTTTATTTTTCAAATAAAATTTAGCACCATTGCATCACTCTTCAAAAAACATTTGTTGAGATTTTTATGTTGATTGTATTAAATTTATAAGCTATTTTGCAAGAATTTGCCATCTGCAGAACTATCTTTCTAAACTAAATCTGGTGTTATCATTATCCTGCTTAAAAACCTGTCATAGCTCCCTCTAATGGGAAAGTCATATTTTTTGGAATGGCATGTAACACGTTACATATTTTGACCCCTGTGTACCTTTCCTTGTGCTTTAGAGATTTAGAAAATCTTAGATTACAGTACCTCAAAGGATGTGGAGTAGTCATTTGAATCTCAAAGTTCAGGCAGTGGAGGAGGTGGGTAGCAGAGAATATATTGGCAGGTTGAAGATGTAATTTGGAGATCTGTATTTACCTCGTTTGCAGCTGTGACTGGAGCCAGGCGCTCCTAAGCTTGATTGCATTTTGGCCTGTAAATCCATCCAGGGGAAGATCATCAGTTCTAACCTACAAGCATTCCAAGAAAATGTGCGTGATCAAGGCTTTCTTTCTTTTAAGTCTTGGGAAAGCTGTGACTTTCTAAAGTTTGGCTCCTGCCACTTGACATTGAAGAAAAAAAATTCCACTAACTGCAAAATAAATAAGCTGGCTGCTTTGTGTTTAGCCTGCGGCTTAATCTCTAAACCCTGGCCCCAGTAAAAGTTACTGTTGGCTCTTTTCATCCGTCCTCACCCTTTGTTGTTCTCCGTGTGTTTCCCCATTCTCTGCCATGTACAAATCTGGTGGAGGAGATCTGGGTCAGTGATAGCGGATGAGCGAGAAGGAAATGAAGGAACAGGGAGAAACATTAAGAAAACTAAGCTGGCAATGTTAAAACTTGCTGAGAGGAGACTTAACTGTCTTTTTAAAATTTACTTTAATTTTTAAAGTTAAAAAATTATTTTTTAGTTAATTAAATTTTCAACTGTCCTTTGAGACATATTATAACATGTAAGAATTCACATGGGGATGGGATGTAGACTATGAGTTTTCAGACATCCAGTCAGATCCTGAATACTCTCCGTGTACTTGTTTATATAAACCACGTTAGCTGGAAACTCTTATAAAAATTCAGTCACAGTATTTGACAGCTGGATTTCATGGTTATCTTGTTAAAGTTGGGATATAAAATCAACTCCCTCATTGCTTTTAGCACTGGGAGAAGGGTAATTGCATGAGTCTTCGAACTATAGAGATTTTATTTTGGTCAATCCTTTCAGGTTTCCCTCCAAATAATCTTATTGGAGAGATGCTTAAATGGTACAGTAGATTAGCTTGTGTTTTTTCTGCCTTTATTTTTTTTGCCTTCTGTTTACTGAAGTTTATAATGATATTGAGTAACAAAGTAATGAGATGATGAACAGAATAAAAACAGGAATAGGAGAAGATGGATGTAATTTATAAACTGGGTCATCACCATTAAATAATCAAAAGCTTGGAATTGTAGTCCATATAAGTTGAAACTGAACTGCTATAAGACAAAATAATGCCAAAAAGTTTATTGACCTTTATTTCCAATGTGTGTTGTTCTCTGGATGTCCTACATGTTTTTCTACAAAGAAGATACTCCTGCTTCATGGTCACTTTTTTTTTTTGCGGTACGCAGGCCTCTCACTGATGTGGCCTCTCCCGTTGCGGAGCACAGGCTCCGGACACGCAGGCTCAGTGGCCATGGCTCACAGGCCCAGCTGCTCCGCGGCATGTGGGATCCTCCCGGACCGGGGCACAAACCCGTGTCCCCTGCATTGGCAGGCAGACTCTCAACCACTGCGCCACCAGGGAAGCCCCGTAGTCACTTTTTGTTTTGTTTTTTTTCATGGTCACTTTTAAGATCAAGTTGTGAAGCCATAAATCTATTAACTGCTAGAGGAATTGACCTATTTTTGAGAATGATCTTTCAAAGTTCCAGAATATCTATTTCAAATTAGTGAAAACATGGTTATAATTTGTCAGTTATTAAACATAACAAGTGAAGGAAGAAATATAGAGAGCATGTATAATACGGTTTTTATTCTTAGGAAATATTGTACATGCACCATAAGCCTAGTTTTCCCTATTGAGTGCAGAAGCTTTGTCACATAAGCAGGAATAAAAAAAAGTTTAACCGAGCCATTTGGCCACTCCAAGATCATGAATTATAGAGCTGGGGGTTCAAGGACACTGATTGCCCATACAACCCTGCAGGGAGTTGAACTGAGCTCAGTGTGAGGTCACAGCAGGGCAGCAGAGGACAGAAGGTAATGAGATGTCTGGGCAGTAGGGTAGCTCATCAGCTGCTCATCTGAGAAATCCTGGTGCATGGATGAGGTGGATGTGACTCATTGATTCAACTTGAAGCAGGAAGAATTGTGAACAAGGAAGGGGACCAAAGAATAACTCAAGATGGTGGGAGACAGCCAAGATAAAAAGCTGTCTTTATAGACAGCCTTATTTAACCAGGGCTAAGAGTTAGAAATGTACATTTATCTGCCATTTGTCCACTTATTTGAAGGGAATTTCATGCAGTAGAACCAGCACATGCACAGACACATTAATATGTTATGTCCTTTGCATAGGGAAAAAGTAAAGTTATCAACCATTATAGAATCTATATTCAAATGTAGAGACTTCTCTTTTTTTCCATTAATAAAAGAACATTTCAAATATACACAGAAGTAAAGAGGAAGAATACACTGACCCTCATGTACCCATTGCCCAGCTCCACCAATTAGCAATTATACCTTTCTTGGAGGAAATTCATTTTGATGAAGGAAGTTGGCATGAGAAGAGTCCTGGAAACACTCCCTGAAGAGGGGGAAGCAAAGGCCCAGATTTTCGGCAGGGCTCCCTTGATCCCTCCAGTGTGACATTATTACAGCATTACTGCGTTACTTGTTAAATGAAAGGTATTAGCTCTGTGAATAATCAGGTAATCAAAAAGTAGTTACTGCTTTGACTTTTTATTACAGGTTTTTCATCCACTTACATTTAAATTTTTTTAATATATCATTATTTTAAACATATCATTATTTTAATTATATCCAATTAAATATACCTGCATTTCCTCAGCACGCATCATTACGTACTTTACTAAAAAGCACTTCGAATCCAACTGCGTACCAACGTTCTTTATTATAATTTATGTGCACAAATCTTAAGCAGATTTATACATTTTGGAGATTAATTATCAAGAAGTTTGTTTAGACTTTCAGTAAATGTGAAACAAACTTCAATTCACTTTGGTATTTATAATTTGATGGTATTATGTTATTGTTCTGTAAGACACCATTTTGTTTTCTTTATCTAAGGAGAGTATGGGTACATAAAGAGAAGTCATTACAGTTACCAGAACCATTAGTGCTCAGGTCCTTACATTTTTTTCATCACCTTCGGTTCCCCCTGAAACTCATTCTTTTTGGACTCTGCCAAATAGCAGACTGAAAGATTGCTTGTGACCCAGTCCCAATCGCATGAAAATAATATTGCTATGTTATAGGAATATAAGAAAATGTAGCCTTTAGTGATTGCTTTTAGCTCCTGTTAAATAATCTTAGCTCTTTTTACCCAGTGTCTGTTATGGTACACGGGCCTCTCACTGTTGTGGCCTCTCCCGTTGCGGAGCACAGGCTCTGGACGCGCAGGCTCAGCGGCCATGGCTCACGGGTCCAGCCGCTCCGCGGCATGTGGGATCTTCCCGGACCGGGGCACGAACTCGTGTCCCCTGCATCGGCAGGCGGACTCTCAACCACTGCGCTACCAGGGAAGCCCCTGTTACTTTTTATATCTGCTTTTGCATTACTCAGAGCTAGCCGTAAGAAAGTCTTACTACTGGTGTTTGACTTATGATGGAGTAGTGCAAAGATCCTTAAACTAGAATTCAACAACATGTAGTTCTTATATTCTAGCCAGCTCTCTGCTATCAAATGCTACCCCACTCTTGTGGCTGTTTGAAACAAAGTGATCCATTAAAGAAACTCACAAGGAAAGTCCTAATCTCTAGAGTTGTTTTAGGCAACCAGTGGGTCCAGTTTGATGCTGATGTCTTGATGAGTTCCCATAGTCTAGATAGCAAATCTTGAATCCTTACCTTTCGCCAACCCATATCCCCTGGTTTGGGCATATTTCTTTACTTCTTCCAGTAAATGAACAAAAGCTTTCCTATTTGGTTTCTGGATTAACTCATATCTCAAGCCCAGGCATCTCTTGTTTTCTCAAGGGAGGCTGCCTGTTGTCAGAGCAGCTCTGCACTGTTCCCCACCTCCCTCCTTTATTTTTTTAAAATTTTAAAAGATATTTATTTATTTGGCTATTTTGGGTCTTAATTGCGGCATGCGGGATCTAGTTCTATGAACAGGGTAACAGGGATTGAACCCAGGACCCCTGCACTGGGAGAGCGGAGTATTAACCACTTGACCACCAGGGAAGGCCCCTCCTTTCCCTCCTTTAAATGGAGGTTAGGAGTTGGAAACTGAATTCCTCTGTGACCTGAGTGTATCAGTTTGTATATTATTGTGTGAAGTTAGTTCTCTCCCTTTCCAATGACAAGGAAATTTGAGAGGAAGGAGATGGTGGTGAGAAAAGTAGAGAGAGGGGGAAAAATGTTCTCTGTCACCTTACAGATTTCAGTGGGTAAAACTAGTCATTCAGAGACTTTATTTCCTTCTTCACAATAGCCCATGAAACTTATGTGTTGAATGGTATTTTTTGGATTAAGTTTTGTGATCCCAATGACTAAGTTTTCCATTGACTAGAATAATTGAGAACAGAGACTGGGTGAAAATTCTATGTAAATAGATGTTTCTTTTTAAAAAATGCTATTAAATGATAAAATGTGACAATTTCTAGTGGCAAATTATTGCATTAACAACAGAGTACTTTGCAGCAAAATTTAAAGAAATAGAAATACATTGGTATGCTCTGGTTCCCTTGTTAGTAGAATTACCTATTGTCAATAGCTAATAATTTGAACAACAGTACTATTGTAGAAAACAACTTTTACCTCCCTGAATCAGACCCCTCCTAGAGTGAATGTAGTTCCAAGACTTTTTAGAAAGTGATCAGAGTGTCATAGAAAGCTCTTGCAGTTTCCTTTATATTGTTAATCTCTTCTAAGGTGGTACTTAGAATTCATTCTACATAAGAGTTTATAAGAATGAATCCCATTTTCAGTTTCAGTTTCTTTGCCCCATGCAAAATTAGAGGGGAAAAAGACAACTCCTATATGTATTAAACATTAACTTCAATATTTTTTTTTCCCAAGCAGGACAATTTAACACATTTTTCTTTCTTTTTTTAAAAAAAATCAGTGACTACTACATAATGCTAAAATACTAAAGATAATCTATTGCTGAAAGCAAACAATTTTGCACCTCAAATTCTATACTCAACCAAATTTGTGTTCCAGTAAGAGGACAAAATAAAGATATTTTTGTATATGACCACAGACCATCTTTGAAAGTAATCCTCAAAATATATTGTTATAAAATAACAAGAAAACCAGAATGAATATAGCAATGAAAAAGATGTGGGCCAAAAAACATTAAAGTTATAGCTGAGTCTAAAGAGCAATTGGCAGGTACTTCTCTGGTGGCACAGTGGTTAAGAATCCACCTGCCGGTACAGGGGACACGGGTTCGAGCCCTGGTCCGGGAAGATCCCACATGCCACAGAGTAACTAAGCCCGTGCGCCACAACTACTGAGCCTGTGTGCCACAACTACTGAAGCCTGTGCTCCTAGAGCCCGTGTTCCGCAACAAGAGAAGCCACCACAATGAGAAACCCGTGCACCACAACGAAGAGTAGCCCCCGCTCGCTGCAACTAGAGAAAGTCCGCGCACAGCAACGAAGACCCAACACAGCCAAAAATAAATAAATTTATAAAAAAAGAAAGAAGAAAAGAACTATTGGCACATAGTATAGAAACAGTTGTTAATAACATGGCACTGAAGTCCCAGCCCGTAAGTAGTAGATGTGGGAATACAGGGATTAGAGAATAGGAAACAAAGTTGGGACCAGAATTAAAGGTGTCTTAAGAGCCTCGCCTTGACCAGGAGGATCATAGAGATACTGATTATTTCTAGATATTGGTAAGATATATACATTAAAATGTGAATAATCAAATGTCAAGACAATCCCTAAGAATAATAGAAGAATAATATGTATTTTTTAAACATTCTAAAAGGAAGGGAAAAATGGAACAACAGTGTTTGAAAATGGCACCCAAGTTTGTCAATGCACCAGTGATTTGGGGAGTGATTCTCTGTCAGGAGGTAAACATTGTTATGTGTAAGGTGGTACAGGTAGAAATTTGAGTGTGAAATGAGGTTGGGTGCACAAATTGACTCTACCACTTCTAGCAGTGTGACCTTGAAAACTTTTACTTAACTTTTCTGACCCTCACTTCTCTCATAAAATTATAACACTTAACTCTAAGTTACTTAAAAATAAAATAAGCTGGTATAAGAAATGATATCTAGGGCTTTCCCGGGGGCACAGTGGTTAAGGCTCCGCCTGCCAATGCAGGGGACATGGGTTCGAGCCCTGGTCCGGGAAGATCCCTCATGCCACAGAGCAACTAAGCCCGTGTGCCACAACTACTGTAGCCCACGCACCTAGAGCCCGTGCTCCACAACAAGAGAAGCCACCTTAATGAGAGGCCTGCGCACCGCAATGAAGAGTAGCCCCCGTTCGCTGCAACTAAAAAGAAAGCCCACACGCAGCAATGAAGACCCATTGCAACCAAAAATAAATAAATTTATTTTTTTAAAAAAGTGTTAAATTATATCTTTATCATTCTTGTGATGATTATTTGCTGTACGATATTAAATTCCTTTTCAGAAAATTTCAAAAAAAATTAATTCAAAAAGGCATAGAACAAAAAAGAAATAATGCAGAAGAATGATAAATAGAAAACAAAAATAGGTGGTCATAAATAAGTCAAACATGTATAAGTAGTCACATTAAATGTATTTAATGTTATTTAATGGCTTAAATTCTCCTTTACAACACAGACTTTAACACTGGATAAAGAAAAAAGTCAACATTGTGCTGTTAAGACATGTGACATCCACAAAGAAAAACAATACGAAAAGTTTGACAAGAATATGCAATAATCCATGAAACTGTATGCAGGACAAGTTATAAAATATAAAGCAAAGCAAAGAAAAAAAATAATGAAAATGCAAGGAGAAATGCATAACCCACAATCATAGGGGGAGAATTTAATACAACTTTCTCAAAAATGAATAAATCCAAGAGACAGAATTTTAAAGCACATTTAATAATCCTGCTGTAACATAATTTACACATTTAAAATATTTATAAACTTCATCAAATAGAGAATTTACACTATTTTTGAACATCCATGGAACATTTACAGATTTGACAATGTGTTAGTCTACTAGGAAAATCTCCACAAATTCCAAAGAGCAGAAATCATAGTTCGTACTCCCTGAACAAAATACAGTAACAGAAAATAGTAACAAGGAAAGAAGACTCCTCTACCCCTCATCTACCCATTTCAAAAAACAAACAAACAAAATATACTCTTCTAAATAACTTCTGGTTTAAAGAGGAAATAAAAACAGAAACTATTAACCATTTACACATAAACAAAAATGAAAGCTCTACCAATCAACACTATTGACTATGGCTAACGCAGCACTTAGAGGAAATTTTACAGCCCTAATTCACTTATTAGAAAATAAGAGATTAAAAAACTCAGTAATTGTGAAAAGCAGCAGTAAAATAAATAAGAATGTACAAGAATGGTGATAATAAATTAATGACAGAAACAGAAAAAATAGACTTTGTAAATTTGAAAGCTACTTCTTTGAAGTGGTGTGTGAAGTAGACAAAACCTGTGGTAAGTCTGATCAGGAAAAAAGAGAAAGGCTACAAATACACTTCAGAAACAAGAGAGAAGACTTAACTACAGATTCAGAGGAAAGTGAAAAAAAATAAAAGTATAATGTCTTTGACTTTGAAATAAGTTCAAAATCTATTTGAAAAGGGATCACTTTTACAGGAAAATATAAATTACTAATATTATTTCAAGAGGTGGTAGAAAACCTAAAGAGAATAATAATCGTAGAAGAAATTGACAAGGTAATAAAAAAATCTACGCCCCAAAAGATAAAAGGCCTTGATTATTTTATGGGCTTTAAATCGTCAAATACTTAAAAACTAGGTAGTCCCTACTGTAAATAAATAAGAAGGAAATAATCCCAACTAAACTATCATTCTATATAGTTGAGGTACCAAAACTGTCAATGACTGCACACACATACAAAATGACCACTTTTGGCCAATCTGCCTTATGAACATAAATATAGAACTCCAAGTAAAATATTATCATTAAATTCATAACCAAATAGTATTAATCCCAGGAATGCAATAATGGCTGAACACTAGGATATCTATTAATGTATTTTCCTACATTAAAAAGAGGGAAACCATTGGTTCATCTCAATAGTGCAAAAAACATGTACATCAAAACCTATTTGTGATTTAAAATAATCAAAACAAAATGACTTCTAGGCTAGAGAAAGAAACTCCATTAACTTGATAGAGGGTATCTACCAGAAATCTAAAGCAAATACAAAATTTTATGGTAAAACAGAGCATACAATTGAAAGCAGGAACAAGACAGGAAGGCTTGTTATCACTACCCCTACTCAAAATTATAACGAAGGTCCTAGCTGAAGCTTTTAGGTAAGAATAAGAAATAGGGCTTCCCTGGTGGCGCAGTGGTTGAGAGTCCGCCTGCCGATGCGGGGGGCACGGCTTCGTGCCCCGGTCTGGGAAGATCCCACATGCCACGGAGCGGCTGGGCCCGTGAGCCATGGCCGCTGAGCCTGCGCGTCCGGAGCCTGTGCTCCGCAACAGGAGAGGCCGCAACAGTGAGAGGCCCGCGTACCGCAAAAAAAAAAAAAAAAAAAAAGAAAAAGAAATAGTATATGGAGAAATGAGTATGATTTGGGGAAGGAAAAGGCGAAATGTTTCACTATATTATATAATCTGTTTGCAAAATCCAAAAGAATCAACTGAAAAACATTAGAACTCTTAAGAGTGTTTAGTAACTATCACAATATCAATTTGTAAAATCCAAAGCTTATCTGGATCTCCATTTAAGTAATCAGAAAGCATCATAAAAACACCTCATGCACAAAAGCAACAAAAACTATTATGAAATGTGCATACTTATGTGAAGAAAAATATAAGATTTGACTGATGGTCATAGAAACTCTCTAAAATTAAGAGAAATACTATGTTTTTAATTTTGGGTACACTCAGTATTGGAAAGACATTAGTTCTCTCTAGTTAATCTATAAATTCAATACAGTCCCAATCATGATTCCAGCAGGATCTTTTGTGTAATTAGATATACTGATTAAAAAAAATGTTTGAGGGACTTCCCTGTTGGTGCAGTGGTTAAGACTCTGTGCTCCCAAATCAGGGGACCTGGGTTTGATCCCTGCTCAGGGAACTAGATTTCACATGCATGCCACAACTAAGAGTTTGCATGCCACAACTAAGGAGCCAGCAAGCCACAACTAAGGAGACTGCCTGCCGCAATTAAGACCCAGCGCAACCAAAAAAGAAAAAAAGTTTGAGGACATTTTGCATTTGTCTTCATTTTATTGTTATTCTTTATATCTCACATATTTTAAAATTAATATTTATCTCTTTGATGTGTAGCAAGAGCTTTAAAAGAAAGAGAAAATGTACAAAATTAGCTATGAAGATTTTGAAAAAAGAACAATGTAGGAGGACTTGTTCTACCAGATATCAAAACATGACCTGCAGCCATCATAGTTGAAATAGTGTTGAAATGACAGGAGACAAGATAGATAGATAAATTGCAAAAGACATTAGAGTGTCCTAAGCACATTGCGGGTATTTACTATACAGAAAATTCACATTTCAGATCAGAGAGCAAAGTGTGGACTATTTAATAAATGGAAGTGTCAGTTGATAGTTACTTTGGCAGGACCTATTGAAATTAAAACCAGACATTTGTTTCAATTCAGCATTTCTACCATTGCACAAAATAATATACACATGAATGTTTATGGCATTGTTGATTATAATAGCCCCAAACAGGAAAAGACCTAAATGTCCGTCAGTAGGAGAATCCGTAATATTTACGGACTGTCGATATTCTTGAATGCTAAGTGGCAGTTTTAAAAGATTGAAGTAGAGTTCTATCTATTAACCAGAGGAGATCTTTCACACATAATATTAAAAAAATAATAATAAAGTGGCAAAATCATGTATAAAGTATATATATACACACATATATATTTTAGTATATACATTTAATTATACTTAAATATATATAATACTTAAATATTTATATATAACAGAAAAGATATACATCTCATAGAAAAAGAACTGGAAAGATACACACTAAACTATAGAGATAATCCTTCTGGAAATGGGGAAAGGAAGATTGTGGGGAATGGAAGATGTACTTTCACTGCTGATATTTAGTTGATACATAAACGTGTAGATAATTTGAAATGTATTGTTTATTGTATTGCTGCTTGTATTTTAAAAACTTCTTTTACATTTCTAATTTTTTAAAGGGAAAATTTAGTTTATATTTGATATGTTTTGTAGATGACATACCATTATTATGTTTCTATTATGTGTTACGCTAATGATTCTTTCTCTCGAGACTCTTCATTAGTAGTGGGTATGTATGTGGAACACTGGCTCCTCGGGCAGTGCCAGAGAGGCAGCGTGTTCTCACTCCAGGATCGCTCTGGTTGATTTGCCTGGAAGACCACAAGGCCCGTGACAAAGTAGAGGCGCAAGTGCAGAGCATCTTGCCCTGTGCTTTTGTGGACCTCCCTAGACTACTGAACAGAAATTCCTTCGCGATGAAGGTCAGCCCAGTGCTATTTTGTGTGTGGCAGTTGAGAGACACTGGAACCAAGAACTTCTCTGAATTTCACATGCAGAGAATCACATCTCTTTGCCCTTCCATGTTTGCAAGATCTGTCATTCAGAGAAGGAAGTCAGATCGTCTGAAATAACTTGCTCCACAACTAGCCAGGTTGGTTATCCATGCTTTGTACTCTTCCCTGGGATCGTAACAGATTTCAACTGACCAGTAGACCATTCCCAAGCCCATTTCTCTGTTTCTCTCTCCCTCTCTTGAAAGATAGGCCTTTTAAAATGCCTGTTTCCTATTTTACATTACATCCATTTCTGTCCACAAATCTTAAACCAAATAGTAATTCAACTTCAGATTTGTCAATATGACTACACGAAGCTTTTTTTTAAAAAACCCTCTTCCATTCCTGTCCTTTAGAAGAACATCCCTGTGTTAGAGTAGAGAGGTGCAACAGAAAGGGGGTTGTACCGGGAATCAGAAAATTTGTGTTTGAGGCCTGCCTTCCAGGACATTTTGCAAGTCACATAACTTCTCCTAGGCCTCCCTTTGTGTCAGTTGTAAAATGGAGAGATTGGGAAAAACAGGGAAAAACTGGGTTGAGGGGAGGCAGGGAGAGGAATATAGGCAACTAAGGTAAAGGGCTTTGGAAGTTATAAAGCAACAGGCCAGCATGAGACTTGTATACAAGCCCCTTGCTCTCCTTCTCACACACACACACACAGAGCTGCCTGCATGCTTTGGATTTCTATTCTCTTTCACTTATGTTCCCTTTAAAGTAGACATTTGAATCCCTCCTAACACATTCAGCTTGGTTTTTTTTTGTCGCATGTACCCATTGATCTCACCAGCACCTGAGGCCTTGGATTTCTTTTCTACCTTTCAGGCAGCACCTGTTTTCTCCCAGAGGTGTATTTAGCTTGGTGTCGAAAGCACAGTGTGTTCCCTTTTTGTTAACTTAACCTTTGTGTTGTTTTTAAAAAATCAGATTTGAAAGAACAGGGACCCTAGAAAGCCTGTGATATGTAAATATTTAGCCAGGTAGATAGGGATAGTAAGCATTTTCTCTCTTAACACAAAACATGATTTTATTTGCTAAAGCTGTAATCTTGTTTGATAATCCATCAGTTTATTATCAGCTATGTGGTGAGACATAATGCCACAGGGAGATAATCAAGCACCTTCACCTGCTACTACAGGGTTGATTACAGTGACTGGAGGAGGGGGGCATCATCTGGAGGGGATTATGTTAAACATAGGCTTTCTATTTACAGTTGATTTCCTCAAGCGCTTTAACCATTCTGCTCCCTGCCTAGGTAAGTAGGTCATCTGAAAACTGCCAGAGAAAAGGAGTCTTTGCAGCTGTAGCACAACAGAACTTGTGCCTTTATCAGGTCCCATTTGTCCTTGTTTCATGCTCAGTGCATTTCTGAATCAAAGAAGAGAGAGATGAAGATGCCCCATTGAAGACAGTATTTAAAAAACAAACAAACCAAAACCAGAACAGTTTGAACAGTTTGAAAATAGAACAGGAAATTCTTCCACCCCACAGGTGACATCAGAATCCCAACTCGGAATATTAAGTTCAGTAAACTAGATTACTAACCTGAAATTTTTTTTTTTTTTAAGAAGATGTTGGGGGTAGGAGTTTTAATTTTTTATTAATTAATTAATTTATTTTGCTGTGTTGGGTCTTCGTTTCTGTGCGAGGGCTTTCTCTAGTTGTGGCAAGCGGGGGCCACTCTTCATCGCGGTGCGTGGGCCTCTCACTATCGCGGCCTCTCTTGTTACGGAGCACAGGCTCCAGACGCGCAGGCTCAGTAGTTGTGGCTCACGGGCCTAGTTGCTCCGCGGCATGTGGGATCCTCCCAGACCAGGGCTCGAACCTGTGTCCCCTGCATTAGCAGGCAGACTCTCAACCACTGCGCCACCAGGGAAGCCCACTAACCTGAAATTTTAATATAACATTGATCTGTAGGCCTCTCAAGGATGTAATCTGCGGTTTCCGAACCAGAGGCAACACCCCTGTAGGGTATCCTCAGAGACCCTCCTGACCAGGTCAGGTGGAATTTACAATGCCAGGGGGCCGAGAGATTACAGGGGAAATGGTTCTCCTAGAGTTCTGGAAAAAGGCAGTGCGACCTCTGACCCCTGGTGGGAGGCAGAGAAGTATTCCTTTGCAACGCTCATCTTTGACTACCCCATTCTTCTCCGCCTCGAATGTATCTCTTCAGGATTATCCACCATGCAGAATGTCTCTACCTGAAAATTCTCAAGTTGAAGGCCTGTGAGGTAACTTGATTGATTTCTGGCTACTGATAATAGAGGCTGTGTGGTTCTACAGGCCTCTGCAATTAGAATGTATTCTCATATGTTATCTCACTGGAGCCTTTCCTGAGACAAGCAGATGAGGAAACTGAGTTTCAAAGAATTGAAGTATATTGCCCAAGTTTACACAGTGGGTGATTTCTTCCCTTCTTTTGTTCCTTTCCTGTCCTCTTCCTTTTCTCCTTTTCTTTCTCCTTGAAAGACATTCTCTTAAGAATGTCAACTCTGGAGCCAGGTACATGGTTTTAGATCCCTGGCTCTGCATGACCTTGGGCAAGTTACTTATTTTGGTATGCCTTGGTCCTCACCAGTAAAATGAGGATAAACAGTAATGTTTACTTCATATGGTTATGGGGAGGATAAAGCTGGTTGATACAAGTGTAACATTTAGAATAGAGTCTGGCACATAGTTAACATTCAATAAGGTTTAGTTATTTTTGCTGTTGCTGTTGTTGCTTCCTTCCACACCCCCCTTTGTCCTTTCATCAAACATTAATTGAATGTCTGCTCTCTGATGGGCATTGTGCTAGGCTGGGGAAATGAGTAAGAGGGCGTCCCTTTTCCACAAGACTGGCTGGTACTAGGAGACAGGCCATCAGATAAGTGTGGGGGATGGCCACATAATAGAGGTATGTCACGGGCTTTATGTAATCACAGATGAGCTATTTATTGGGTGCCCATGGTTAGCTGGGAGGGCCTCATGGAGGAGGAGACCTGGCATTTGAGTTGAACATTGGAGATGAAGAGGTGTCCACAAGGCCAGTAGTCAAGGGACGCATGTTCCAGGTAGAGGGGCCGGTGTTCGGGACTCCGGGGCTGTATGAAAGACCACGACACGGCTTTGAATGAGAAGCTATATTAGTTAGCTAGGGCTGCCGTAACCAAATACCACAGGTGGGGTGGCTTAAAAACATAGAAATTAATGTTCTCGCAGTTCTGGAGGCTGGAAGTGCAGGAGTCAGCAGGTTTGGTTTCCTCTGAGGCATCTCTCCTTGCCTTGACAGCCACCATCTTGCTTTGTCCGCACATGGTCTTTTCTCTGTATCCTAATCTCTTCTTCTTCTAAGGACACTAGTCATGTTGGATTAGGGACCACACATATGACCTCATTTACTTTAATTACCTCTTTCAAGGCCCTCTCTCCCAGTATAGTCACATTCTCAGGTACTGGGGGTTAGGGCTTTCCACATAGGAATTTTTAGGGGGACGCAATTCAGCCCATAACGGAAGTCATCTGTTAAACATGACTGGAGTCAGGTGCATGCGGATGAGTGTGAGGAAATGAAGCCAGAATGCCACACAGCGCCTAAATCTTGAAAGGCTGGGCGTCTCATCAGGCTAAGGAGGATGTCGGGGGTGTAAATATGGACGTTCCCACCACATTTCGGTGTCCCTGGCCCCTTCCGGCTGCGGTGTGAAGGGCAGACTTACTGGAAGGAGCCACACTGTGATATGTCAGAGGAGACACTAGTTTGAATTCCAGTTCTCTTCTGCCACAACCCCAAGGCTTGTGTGGCAGGTACAAGGTGGCAGTTATTCCCCAGCTTCAAGAAGGTCCCTGAGAACGAGGATGCTGTGGGTGTAGGGGGACAGGTGGGTGCAGAAGATGGAAGCAGCTCTAGCTCCAAGTCTGCTGTGGGAGCACCCCGTTTTGCTGTATCAGCATCAGTGGGGGTTTGCCAGGCTCACACAAGTGAAAAAACACCCAAATAACAGATGAGGCATGCTCTGGTTTTTCCTTTTCACCCAAAAGGCCCCTCAAGTGTTCCTAACATAATCACATATCTTACTACTGTATTTTGTAAATGAGAGAACAGCCTCCCTTTCATCCTCCTGCCAGGTAGAAGCACGCAGCAGCTCGTTGCTGGTGACAGTCAGAGAACGAGATAATTGCTCCTCTACATTTTTAGAATCCTGCTCAAACTCACACATTTTGGTGCAGAAAGGGATGCCGTGTTTTGTGTTGTTCCCATTTGGTTTAGAGGCCTGAAACAGAGGCGTCCTGCTCTAGTTTTCCTTGTTTCTGGAGAAGCTGCTTGGGCGTGTCACTTCATCTCTGAGACTTGGGCTTCTCTTTTGTAAAATGGGAATAATAATATATAAATGGCTAGGACAGTGCTGAGGATTCAGTGTGAAAATATGTATATATTTGAGCCCTTTGTAGACCTTAAAGCTTTATGCTACTGTTAATTCTCTGGATTAAAAAAAAAGTTTCAAGGTGCTTGTATTTTGTAATTTTGGTGAGTTGGTAGAAAAAAGTAAGCATTTTTTCTTCTAATCCCAGCTCTCTATTTGTATCAGGGCCTTGAGCAAAGCAATGGCAAACCCTGCTTTTACTGCCCTGCTTGGTAAAGTGGGAAGTGGTCTCTCTCCCTCTCCCCTTCTTTCTCTCCCTCCTTCTCTCCTTCAGTTCCTCCTCTCTCAGATGTAAAGATTAATTGGATGGGGTCTGTGCTGTCTGCCAGGAAGATAGAAAGTGTGAAGCATCATCTGGATGGGATTGGGAAGCACTAGATTCTCCTTCCTCTGCTTTTGACAAACAGAGTGACAGCCCATCGCTGTGTTTAAACAAGTTAATATGTATGTTCCTTGACATAAGGAAGCGCTCTAATCATGAAATACAGCTTGCATGTCATTTGGTTTTGAGATTTTATTGAGCACTACTGATCTTGACATATTTTGGTTGGCATCACATTCTTGGTGTAGTGGGTTAGCACTGAATAGTTTGCAGACTCTGTGAAACAAAATCCTCATGTAATGGTTTAGTTTGGCTACATTTCAAAAATACACAAAAACATAATGCAATTCTATTTTATAGGGATTTTTTTTTTCAACTTGTGGCTTTGGTTTTGTTTTGTTTTGTTTTTTCCTTTTTCCTCAGTGCCTTTTTTTTTTCTTTCTCCCTCTGTCTCTCTGTCTTTCTCTGTGTGTCTGTGTCTCCCTTTTCATATTCCAACTGCAGCAACCTACAAAGAAAGCTCCAGAGAAAGACGAGCTTGTGAACTGACTGAACTGCAAGCAGAAGAGTCCTCTTTGTAGTCCTCGATGTCAGAAATGTGTTTACACCGTGGCCTAATGCTCTGAACCTTTGTGTGTGAGTTCAGGGATTCAGGACATATGAAGGCCACCACGTAGTGGCGTGTGACAGGTCTGAAGCTCCCCAGTAGAAGCACTTGGGCTAAACGTGCCATAAGACTTCAGTCAACACCAGCCCCCAAAGTCACTGAACTCCGTGACATCATGCCCAGGCAGGAAGAGTCAATAGGCCTCTGGCACGTCCTCCGGTTCCTAACCCATGGACAATATTTAGAAGGCAGCGCTGGGCTCAGGCAGCCCTCTCAATTACTTTGGCGGGAACCTTCCAGAGTACATTTTGCTACCTCTTTGTGATGTAAACAGGGGGGCTCACAGTTGCCAGGGGATGTTCTTTCTGTTTTAATTATGCAAGGCATAATTATAGTTCCAGGGGCTGGAAGCAGCAGAGAGTTCTTTGGAGAACTTCACAGGGATTTTTCTGTTATGACATAGTTTATCTGGAAAAAAAAAGTAAGGCAAAAGTCATTTCCAAAGAGGAAAAAATAACACTATTCATGCTAGTGTTCCATTCCATATTGAGTAGATCACGAAATTGGAGTAGACATTTTTTGGGAACGGGGGTGTCTGAAAGTGTTGAACTCATATAATGGTGGGAAAATCTGGATAAATACTGATGAATGGATGTGGATGGAGAAGGATATAAAAATAAATGTTTGTATTTAGGAAAGCAATAATGAAGCATCCAGCCGTATCTGAGTGAATTTGTTAGTACCCTGCGCCCTGGGGATACGGAAAAAGATTTCACCATAGTAATAGTAATCTGGCCTGAACCTGAGTCATAAAATTCCTCCTGCCCCCAGATGTTCAGTTAGAGGGCACTTTGTTACTCTGCTGATGTAGCGAGAAATCGCAGAACTGCCAGGGTAATGGAGAGAACAGTGACAGGTGGAGAGCTAAGGCTGTTTCTCTGTTATGAAACATGTTTTTATGGGTAATTCTGATGTACGGTAGGTATTAAATAGAGCACCTGAGAGATGTTTTATTTCAGATTAATGCTAGAGTGATATTTTCCCCATGGCACTAATAATCCGGCAGCTTTCACAAGCCCGTTTCGCCTCGCAGTTCCTCACAAGCTCTGTTGTGGCATAAGGGTGAGCGCTTGAATCAAAATTTCTGCCTTACAGGGCTTCCCTGGTGGCGCAGTGGTTGGGAGTCCGCCTGCCGATGCAGGGGACGCGGGTGCGTGCCGCGGGGTAGCGGGGCCCATGGGCCATGGCCGCTGGGTCTGCGCGTCCGGAGCCTGTGCTCCGCGGCGGGAGGGGCCACAGCAGTGAGAGGCCCGTGTACCGCAAAAAAAAAAAAAAAAATTCTGCCTTACAAAAGGAGAGAATCACCTTTACTATCTGTGCTTGTGATATGATGCTTTGGTTTTTTTTTGGAGGAGAATAAGATATTACTCAGTTCTACCGCTGCAATTTAGAGATAGGGATATACATACGGACAGCCCTGAGTGGAAAAGAAAAAAAAGCATTTCAAGAATGGCGTTTTGTAATTAAGTGATCATTTAAGACGCCCCTTTATGCGTGTATGCTGGTTTGAAAGCCAGGGGACATACCATTTCAGCCTAACATCTCGGCTGTCTGCACCACGCAGGACGCACAATCCTTGTTTAAATGTGTGCTTCTTGCATACTTCAAGGGCTGTCACAGGAACAATAACAAGGGGCCTGTTGTTGAAACCACATCGTTTCCATCACAGCAGAAAAAAAAAAAAAATAAGGTCACTGTGAGCACTGTTAGGTTTGAGCCTGCCCAAATAATTTCATTCATGTTAAAATTTAAGGAGATGAGAAACATATTGCTTGAGAAGACAGAAGTTATTTTACATCTGCCCCCTTCCCCCACTGCAGTACTGGAGCGCCTGCCTGTTTCCCACCCGCTTTTAGCCGGAGGGCCAGTCCTCTCTGCCACTCCCACCCCACTCTACTGGTTGGCTCTTTTTTTTTTTTTTTTCCCAATTTGTTAAGATGCTAAAATCTGCTTTGTGTGATTTATGAAGGAACTTGAAGCGATTAGTTTCATAGTGCATGAAAATTCCTCAGGTTCGGGCGGGGGTGGGGGGGGATGGCCAATCTGCTACACTGTTTGCTGTGGACTGGATGGGACTTGAGCAGCTCGGAGCCATAAGGAGATTGTGTTGAGTTATTAAACACTTGTGGTAAAGCTGCTTATTGTTAATTCCCCGATGTCCTGCTGAAGCGATAGGATAAAATCAGATCGGATTAGATCAAAGAGCCTGGGAGCCAGTCTTTGGAGCAGATTCATTTAATCAATAAAGAGACCTCCTGAGCGAGGGGGAGAGAGTAGGGGCAGTCCTGGTTGCTTAGAAGATTAAGATGGGGGGTAGGGGCAGCGGTGGGAAAGAAACAACATTTATTTCGCTCTTCTTTTCGAAGTGTAATGCTCCTCTCAAACATTTTAGCCACACTCACCAAAGGGTCTAAACATTTCTTTAAGATTTCCTTACTCCCAACACTCCATTCCTCCTAAAATGTCCTATAAACCAGGAGGTTATTTAAAACAACAACAACGACACAACTTGTGTTCCGTAAAAGTTATTTCCACAAAAGCAATTTAGGCTTAAGTGATTCCCCAAGAAACATTAATCCCTTATGAGTTAATCTGCAAAATTTCCTATTGTCCCTTTGTGAGGAGAAATAATAGAGAAACACCAAAAGGCCAAAGTCTGTCCCCACCCCCCTCTTTGTATTCTCCCCAGTGCCCACCTCCCAACCCCCGCCAATAATTATAAAGCTTTGTGTATTAAGAGGTATGATGCCCTGTCCTTCATCCATGATTAACACTTAAACCGATGCATATTCATTCATCTCTTAGCCCTACCAAACCCGCTAAAATGAGGACTTGCCAAGAAGGAAGTGACACCCATTAGAAAGTTAACCACAGAAAATGAGAGAAAAAAATGAAGGATGGAGCAAATTAAGGATGCAAGTCCCTCAATGGTTATTGGTCTTAATGGTGTTATAAAAATGATGTCGGCTTTTACCAGGAATAATTTATATTCCGAATTGAGTAAGGATATGTATCTATAAATCCATTCTATAAAACTTAATTTTCCATCTAGATATGCTGATTACTTCAGGCCCGGCATACCTTTACCAGTTGTTAATTACCGCGGGATGGTTTAACACTATTTTCCAAATCAGCATGCATGCATAAAATGACTGCAATCTAATTTGACACATTATTAGTGATGATTATTGTCATAGATAAATTAGATTGAACAGAAAATAACCTTCATCCTTAGCATGTTTTAGCTCTCAGAATTAATGTGATTTGGTGAACACATATAAATAAAGATCTGATGAGTCCCTGCTGACTACAGGGCCTGCTGGTGCTGAAGTGTATCAATTTCATGCAGATGATGAATTCCTTAAGCATTCAATGATAATCATGCTTGATTTGACAAGACTTTCTCATGCTATTTTAGGGCCTTAATTTTCTGTGAAGTTCTGTCAAGTGCTCATCAAGCACCCACTTATCTCCGTATCTTAACCTGGCAGCCAATCACAAGGTTGCCTAACAGTACAGCTACTGAGTGCCAGCCCATTAATATTCGAGTCACGTGACTGTCCAAGGAGAGAAACCAATCAATGGCTGATTAACATTCAGGTCACATGACTCCTGAGGAGC
Organism: Pseudorca crassidens; assembly: GCF_039906515.1. Classification (NCBI taxonomy): domain Eukaryota; kingdom Metazoa; phylum Chordata; class Mammalia; order Artiodactyla; family Delphinidae; genus Pseudorca; species Pseudorca crassidens. The sequence goes on along the minus strand of NC_090302.1, from coordinate 38,934,552 downwards.
GTAAATGAGTTACACAGTAAGACATCAAACAAATTTTCATCTTGAAAGAGTGATTGCTTTTTCTGCTGCTGTGATGTTTGTCAAATTCGCTCTAGCCTTGTCCAATTAAGCTCCATGAGCTGAATTAATAATGAAGAGATGTAAGCACCGCGCCAGCGTGAGAGCTGTGAGTGGTGCCATGGAATAAGAACTGCTAAAAAAAAAAAACAAAAAAACATTTCTTAGAATGATTGAAAATCACATCTGGATAACTGGAATTATTGCTTTTGCAATCTTGATGCTGTTTCGTACTCTCCAGTGCAAAGTGTGAACTGGAGTATGCTGGGATATGGTACTTGTTTTGCGTTATACTTCAAAGATGAATGTGGTTTTGGGTTTAGAATGATTTTAAAGGCATTACGCAAATACATGTTAATTGGATTATTGTTTGTGACCCTAGTAATGAATTTCATTTGCACACTCAATTATGTTCTGGGGCCTTCTAGAGATAGGATCTCTCAAGATTTTTAAACTATCTGTAGGAGGGAAGGAGATTATTCTGAATTCTCGTGTCCTGGGTGGAAGAAAGGACTAAACCAAGTACTTTAGAGAGAACTTGTGTGGATATGTGTGTGTGCAGTTTATTTTATTAACATTCACAGGTCAGAAAATTAAATTCACTGAATTGTTTCAAAATGCACAGGTGAATCTCATGAGAATTTCAGAAAAAGGCAGGTGCTCTCTTACTGATGATAGCCAGTGACAGCTTTCTTGTAGTTTCAAAGTTCTATTCAATCACAAAGTCAATTGCATCTCAGCACAGATGCACTACTAAATTCAGGTGACATGTTTAGAATAGAGACCCTAAGACTAATGAAGCTTTCATTCTTTCCCTGAAGGAAGTGAGACTTGACTAATGGTCTATTGGAATTATCAAAGAGTGTCAAAACCCACTTAATAAGTTCCAGCATGAAATTAGCCAAATTCCCAAAGGCCTTTCTAAAACAATATAGTCAAATAAAAGGTGCTGGGCCTGCTGGAAAGAGTGTTAAAACCAGTTACTTGGAAGTGATGAGAAATAAATCTAACTGTAGGCAGGAGGCAATGTTTATGTGTACAGTTAATAACCTTCTTAATGGGACTTCTTGGCTTGGTGATTCCCATACGGGGAGGAAAGTGAGATGTGGAACACAGGGTAGGCGAAGGGCCTTAAGTCAATTCCCAGCACTGTTAGTCAAGGGTGGAAATTGCAAAGAGAGAAGCAATGAATTTAAAAGCCCCAGCAAGCAGAGAGAGTGGAAGGAGAGATGAGCTGTTCTAGGGGAGGAGGTGGATATGGAGTGATTGAGTCTAAGTTGGACCATCCTCCTAATGGAAGGAAAATCTACTTAGTCCTAAGGACAAGGAGCTCCACCAATTCCCGGAGAGTGATTCCTTTCTGACAGTTCCTTACTAATGACTTAGAAAAGAACATTATTGTTCATAATTCCTCAGGGCGTGTGAGGCCGGAAAGGGGACATATTATAGAAATGTTCTGTTTTTTTAAAAGCAAGCGTAGAGATCCCAACCACAAGGCTCAAATTGAATTTCAGATACCTGTGAAAACACAGCTCTGAGTTTGTATGAAAAGATCTGCGGTACCCAAGGTAACCTGTTTAACTGATATACATTTCCTGAATATTTTCCCCATGACTTGCTCTGCAGCAAACTGGCAGCCTGGAGCTCTGCTTACATTCAACCCACATGCAGTGGAGCCGCTTCCTACGAGTGCCCCCACTTCCTGATGCTTGAGAGCCATGGAATGGAAGGTGGCTCAGCGGCTGTAGAAGGCCCTGAATAAAAGCGTATTCCACTTTCTGCATAACTTTACATAATTAATAGTTGTCCATGCAAACTATTGTTTGCCTTAATTGTTGTTTCAACAGCTGTTTTCATGAAATTGTGAAGCCCGCTGTGTCTAATCCTTTGAGCCCACTATTGATAACAAGAACAGCTCTGAACTTGCTCTGGAGGAAGAGTTTGTTCCCTGCCAAGCTGGAAAACCGTCCTGAAGTTACTTGAAAAATAAGGCCCACAGTGGGACTGGTTGTGTAGCTAATCCATTAGGCTTTTCAAAAGAGCCATGCTCTGTACCCTTATGGCTAAATTGACCCAACAACCAATCAATGCCTTTATTTGCTGCGTGGCTGCCCCTGAAGGGTCTTAGAGCTGGTCCAACTCGTAATCAAAGCCTCCATCAGTACCGGGGCCCTGATGACATAAATGGCCAAACTTTCAACGCGGCTGGCCCCAGTCCAGTCACACCATGTTGGAGATACAAAGAGGCTGTGTTGCACGGTGGAATTCATTTTCTTGTTTACTTCCTCCAGAAACAAGAGCATCATCAGCACGCTCAGTGCATCGGATCAAACCGCCGAGTTGTTGACAGAAGCTTGGCGAGGCTTGCCAGCTTTCCACACGAAACGCTGGCTTTCTTCTCACACACCCCCTACCGTTTGTGTCTCTGCCAATTGTAGCACATCAGAGCGGCCATTGAGATAATGACCGTGAAGTCTCATGATACACTTTGATGAAGTGTAACACTTTTTTAAAGGATTTTTGTCTGTGCCAAAATGATCGAGGCAGCTGACTAAAAATCGCCCCATCAAAATCAAGGCTGATTGATGAACAGCAGGCGGAGGCATGAGCCTCCCCAGAGAAGATGGGGGGGATTTTGCAGCCAAAGTGTCTTTCTTTCCTTGTCTATGTGCAGCACAGATTTTTTTTTTTTAAAAGTCATCTTTGTTTCAGATGAATTCATGTCAGTGGCTGATGCTTCAGCCTTCAACATTTTTTAATTCTTTTTTTCTATCAACTCCCGGAAGATACAAGGAGTGATTCCTTTCTGACAGTTCCTGACTAATGACTTAGAAAAGAACGTTGTTGTTAATAACTTGATATTGGTTGGGAAAAACACATTGGGTATTTCAGGGCAACATAGACGTTTTCAGTCAGAGGCTGACTCTGGTGTAACGTTCAGGTAAATTCGGATTTCTCTAGTTTACCTGAAATTGAGAGTATGATACACAGATGTGGTTCTGAGCCAGTAAAAACCCAAATCAAACCAGTATTAAAAAACAAAATTCAAACAAGAAAATTTTAAAAATCTAATTGGCTTTATTCAAGAATCCATGAATCAGGCAGCATCCAATCTAGCAGATAGAAAGGAGCTCCGAGGAGCTGGACATAGTGAAGGACTTTTGTAGGCAGACGGGAGCAGGAACAAGGACGTTACATGAGCAAAAAGTGGACGGGCTGTGGCCAGGCCACTTTCCTTTAGTGGATGGCAGGCATTTGTCAGGCAGGTGACCTCACTAGTGCTGATTAGGTGATTCCTGATTGACTGGTTTAAGGTTCCATCTCTGGGAGGGGTCAAAACTGTAATTGAGTCTTGGTTTGGCGATGTGGGGTTAGCATAAGCCACTCCATTTTGGGCCTGCTGTCTTGTTTTTAACACCATTAACAACGTATATGAAGACTGTGAGCTTCTTTGGGAGAAAAAGCATGTGTTTAATTTACTGCCCAGTCCATCATGACTGCTGTTTATTGAATACCTGCTGTCATCCAGGGCTAGTATCAGGTGACTAAGGTATACACAGATAGTGAGACTTTTCACATGGAGGCCGTGATCTTCACAACTCCATTTCACCACCACCATTTCAGGTAAGGAAATCAAGGTCCAAATGGGGAACCTGAGGCCTGGAGATGTTAAATAACTTAGCCAAGACCAAAGACTTGGGAAGTGGGGAAGACCTGTGTGCTTGCTCACGAGATGTGTTCTTTCTGCCTCTGCAGTTGACTGCTTCCATTGTATACCTGACAGAGGTCATTAAACGGTGCTCAGTGGGAGAAGGGGAAGCAATTTGTGGTTGAATTGGTAAAGGCAACGAATAAAATGGATTTACGGTTTGCCATTCTCACCTCTCAGCTTTGCAAGAAGACATGAGCTACATAGCATCCTCTGATTCCAGTTAACCAACTTATGCTCAGAAACCAGGTTTGAGTGTGAGTGAAGCTGCAGTGAGGTTTTGGCTAACCTCTGTCTGTTTGTAGATTACCTTCTCATTCAAGGTTACAGCACAGGATAGGTCCTATCCTTGGGAGGAAGTGTGGTTGGTGAGCTCTAGGACTTCTCAGAATGTCACAATTCAAGAGACACCTGTGCTGAAGCAAGTGCAAAAATCACAAGTGCAAAGAGGGTTACACTTTGGTTACCTTTAGCATCTTTGTTTCTGCTTCTGGAGCAAGAATGTATGTCAGAGTGGAGTGGAGGGCCATAAACTGGGGGAAGAGTGAGAGTAAAGGAAGTCAGGGGTAGGGGAATAATGATAAAAAAACACTTGTTTTGGGCTTCCCTGGTGGCGCAGTGGTTGAGAGTCCGCCTGCCCATGCAGGGGACACGGGTTCGTGCCCCAGTCCGGGAAGATCCCACATGCCACGGAGCGGCTAGGCCTGTGAGCCATGGCCGCTGAGCCTGCGTGTCCAGAGCCTGTGCTCCGCAACGGGAGAGGCCACAACAGTGAGAGGCCCGCGTACCGCAAAAAAACAAAACAAAACAAAAAAACCACTTGTTTGAATGTGCAAATGAGATTCCCTTGGGCTTCTTTTAAATGTCTTCATACTGTTTCTCTAAGTACAGTCAAATAAAAGATGACAAAAACTCAGACGACAGAACAAAGGCACCGAGCTGATTGTGTGCACATTGCAAGCAGTAAACTGCAGGGTTTCATTACCCTCTTTCCAAAGAAAGCATATTTCAAGAGTTGAGATAGATTCACCCCAGTTTGCACTAGATTTTACTAATTATTTAGACGTTAAAAAGAAACAGCACCCCAAATCCAAGTGTTGCAGAGAGTTTTGGCAACTAAATTTGTACACCTGGGCCCTGTGAAAGAAAAAGAACAACAGAGGCTAAGAGAGGGCAGAAATGGGGGAAGGCCTCTCACTTCACAGAAGCCAGGCAGGAGTTACATATATCCATTTGCACAAGGAATAATGGACCCAGAGGTTCAGAGAGTTCTTTCAGCCTTCCTTCTACCAAAGTATGGGCATATTCATTTTATAGAGGGTGAGTATTCTACTGGGAGAGTGGATCACAAACTCATTAGTTCATTTCACAGAGAAAGCACTCAGACTCCAAAGGAAGAGGGCTCTAGTCTGTTTCTTTCAGAAGCCCTTGAGTGAGAGAGCCACAAAAATCCACCTGATTTTAAAGAAAACTGTCACTATCTGTTTGAGCCCATCCCTTAACGTCACTTTCCTCATTTGTAATATGATGGCTTTATATTCTCTGAAGCCCTCCCAGCTCTAAAAGTGGATAGTTTTGGGATTCATTAAGTACCGACTAATACCTTTCATTTCCACTGATTCTAAGAGGATCTTGAAACTGATTGAATCAAACAAAATTGACAAATAAAAAGATCTATTTGTTACTTTCGAAAAAAGCTCCATTTCCCAGCCTTTACTCAAGCCAGAGTTTCTCAAAGTGTGGTCTCTGGACCTAGGGTATCAGCATCACCTGAAATGCAAATGATCAAGCCCCTCCTCCACCACTTACTGAATTAGAAACTCTGAAAGTGGGTCTCATCCATCTGCATTTTAACAAGCCCTCCAGGTGACTCTGATGCTTGCTCAGTTCCCAGGCCACTTGCTCTAGCTGTCCCAGCTGCCTGAAATGACGTTTTTTGAGGTTTATTCGAGACCTAGCTCAAATTTTGCTTTCTTCAAGAAGCCTTTCCAGCATCCCCCAGATGAAATTAAGTTCTCCTTTTCCTACTGCCTTGGAGCATTTCCATTCTACCTTTGTCAAACTTCTTTGCGTCTGCTGTAACTGTATGTGTGTTTGTCCATGATGTAGAGCCTGGCAGGGTGTGGTAGGCAGCCTCTAAAACGGCCCCCAGTGATCACCATTTGTTTCCCTCCTCTTGAGTGTGAGTTGGTCTATTAAGACTTACTTCTGGGCTTCCCTGGTGGCGCAGTGGTTGAGAGTCCGCCTGCCGATGCAGGGGACGCGGGTTTGTGCCCCGGTCCGGGAGGATCCCACATGCCGTGGAGCGGCTGGGCCCGTGAGCCATGGCCGCTGAGCCTGCACGTCCGGAGCCTGTGCTCCGCAATGGGAGAGGCCACAACAGTGAGAGGCCCGCGTACCGCAAAAAAAAAAAAAAAAAAAAAAGACTTCTGTAGCAGAAGCAATGGGATATCAATTCCAAGGTAAAGTTATAAAATGGCTGGCATCCATCTTGGTCATATTCTCTTGCTTATCTTGCCTCCCTCCTTCTCCTTCTCTCACTCCTGTCACTCCTTCTCTCCCTTCTCTTCCTCCCTCATCACTCCTCCCGCCCAGCCTGACCTCCATGTAAATGTTAGGGAACTGTGGACTGAAACTGCCGGCTCTGGCCAGGCATGAAAATAATCACGTGCATAAACTGTCTCACAACACGAGGTCCCAATAAGGCACACGAAACTGACAAGCTGCCGCGAAAACCAGCCGGAAGAATTCGGGAGGAGCCAAAAGGTGGGAGGAGTCGCCACGCCAGCCCATAATGTCCTGCCAACCTCCCAGGAACCTTTACGCTGGAATCCATCTTGACTGGGGCATGCGCGGGCCACCCGGAAGGGCCCTGGGTTGGACCAAATATGGGCACGAGCAAGATGACTGGCCAGAGACATCCTGGAAACCAGCCCCGTCTCCGTAAAACCTGAGACGGTGAAGCGCGAGGCAGAGCAGTTCTCCTGGGTTCTGTTACTCTGCTGCTATCCACTTCAGTGCCCCTTTTCAGTAAAGTCTTTTGTTTTGTCAGTATATGTGTCTCCTCGGACAATTCACTTACGAGTGTTAGAGAAGAGCCCACTCTCGGGCCCTGGAAGGGGTCCCCTCCAGTAAAGTAAATAAGCTCAGGCTATCCTGGGCTGTCCAGGCAGGGAGGCCCTGGAGGATGAGAGACCACATGGAGAAGCGTGGAGCCAGCCCTGTGGAAAGGCACCTGTGAGTGAGCTTGTAAGTGGATCCTCCACTGAGCTGAACTTAGAAGTGACTGCAGCTCCTGCAGACACCTTGATTTGCAGTCTTGTGAGTGACCTTGAGCTAGAACCACCCAGGTAAGTCTCTTCTCCATTCCTGAGCCACAGAAACTATGCGGTAACAAGTGGCTAAGTTTTGGAGTAATGTGTTGTGCAGCAATAGATAACTAAAACGCAGGACTGGCATGTTTTTGTATTCTCCGAAGCACATAATGGGATGCCTTGCTTATAATAGGAGTTTGTTATATGACAGTTGGAACCGGAAGAATGTTGCCTTGAGAAATTTTCAGGAGTAGTTGATTTCTAGGTTTGTAAGGGATGTATTCACTGTGGGTCCCAGGGAAAATATGTCTGAATAAGTTATTGGAAAACAACAAAAAGGGTGGGTGTTAGGGTGGCAGTTAACATGTGATGAGTTTGAGGAAAACACAATTAGGCTTCCAGACAATCTGCGTTTTCCTGCAGTTGTGGTTCTGTAACTGGATGAAATGAAACTTTTTTTTTTTTTTTTTGCGGTATGTGGGCCTCTCACTGTTGTGGCCTCTCCCATTGCGGAGCACAGGCTCTGGACGCGCAGGCTCAGTGGCCATGGCTCATGGGCCCAGCTGCTCCGCGGCATGTGGGATCTTCCCGGACTGGGGCACGAACCAGTGTCCCCTGCATCGGCAGACAGACTCTCAACCACTGCGCCACCAGGGAAGCCCAAGACTTTTTTTTTTTAATTTTAAATAACCATTTGAAGAGGATTGAGGCCCAACTACCTAAATAAATATCTGTAGTACGATAAAGCCCAGAAGTGCCAAAATGTCAGCCAGAGGCCACTAGATGAGGACCAAGTGCAACACTGAAGAGTTTGAGTTTGCATTTAGCTGAGACAAGTATCCAAAGAACTCTGCTTCACATCTATTCTGTCCCCAACTACATACCTTTTTCTCAACATCCTGACATTTATATAATATGTTTTCTTTTTTTATTGAAGTATAGTTGATTTACAGTATTATATAAGTTTCAGGTGTATCAACATAGTGATTCACAACTTTTAAAGGTTATACTTTATTTATAGTTATTATAAAATATTGACTATATTCCCTGTGCGGTATCATATATCCTTGTAGCTTATTTATTTTCTGCATAGTAGTTTGTACCTCTTATTGCCCTGCCTCACCCCCAACCATGCCCCTCACCCTTGCCCTCTCCCCACTGGTAACCACTAGTGTGTTCTCTGTATCCTGAAATTTATATTTTCTTTTTTTTTCATTATAGTTTATTATAAGATACTGAATAGAGTTTCCTGTGCAATACAGTGGGACCTTATTGTTTATCTATTTATATATATGGTAGTTTGTATCTGCTAATCCCAAACTCCTAATTTATCCCCCCCTTCCCCCTTTGGTAACCATAAGTTTGTTTTCTGTCTGTGAGTCTGTTTCTGTTTTGTAAATAAGTTGATTTGTATCATATTTTAGATTCCCCATATAAGTGATATCGTATGATATTTGTCTTTCTCTGTCTGACTTCACTCAGTATAACAATCTCTAGGTCCATACATGTTGCTGCAAATGGCATTATTTCATTCTTTTTTATGGACGACTAGTATTCCATTATATATATGCACATTGACATATTTATTTTCTAATCAGCAACTCCCAACTTTGCCTTGAATGATCTTCTGAAAGGAAGAACAACAGATAATGCTGGGATTTGGGAGTAGCTGGAATTCTGTCTTCCTTCTTTTATGCAAAGTACACCTCTTGCCTGGTTCAGTGTCAGTCTGCTTTCTTTCCCCTTTCTTGTCTGAAGGAGAGCTGAGTATGCCTGAGAGGAAGGAGAGGAGGTTGAAAACAGGCTTGCAGCCCACCTCTCACACAACCAGAAGCTTGTCCACGGAGTGACGGTCTGCTGTTCACTCTACCCTTCAGGACTAGGACCCAAAATGCTCCCTGGGTGCTCCTGAATGCTGCTTCTGGCTCCTGACACACACACACACACACACACACACACACAGTTCTACCACATCTCTGTGGATGCGAGTTAGGTTAGATAACTATTGCTCTGCAAATCTCACTCTCCCCTAGCAGATTTACCTAAGTCTGCATTAAAAAAATTTTTTTTTATTGGGGTATAGTTGATTTACAATGTTGTGTTAGTTTCAGGTGTACAGCAAAGTGAATCAGTTATATATATACATATATCCACTCTTTTTTTAGATTCTTTTTCCATAGTGGCCATTACCAAGTATTGAGTAGAGTTCCCCGTGCTATACAGTAGGTCCTTATCAGTTATCTATTTTATATATAGTGGTGTGTATATGTCAATCCCAATCTCCCAGTTTATCCCTGCCCCCCACCTTACCTCCTGGTAATCATAAGTTTGTTTTCTATATCTATAACTCTATTTCTGTCTTGTAGATAGTTCATTTGTACCCTTTTTTTAGATTCCACATATAAGTGATATCATATGATATTTGTCTTTCTCAGTCTGACTTACTTCACTTAGTATGATAATCTCCAGGTTCCATCCATGTTGCTGCAAATGGCATTATTTCATTCTTTTTTATGGTCGAGTAATATTCCATTGTATATATGTATCACATCTTCTTTATCTATTCTTCTGTCAGTGGACATTTAGGTTGCTTCCATGTCCTGGCTATTGTAAATTGTGCTGCAATGATCATCGGAGTGCATGTATCCTTTCGAATTACGGTCTTCTCCAGGTATATGCCCAGGAGTGGGATTCCTGGATCATATGGTAGCTCTATTTTCAGTTTTTTAAGGAACCTCCATTACATTCCCACCAACAGTGTAGGAGGGTTCCCTTTTCACCACACCCTCTCCAGCATTTATTATTTGTAAATTTTTTGATGATGGCCATTCTGACTGGTGTGAGGTGATACCTCATTGTAGTTTTGATTTGCATTTCTCTGATAATTAGTGATGTTGAGCATCTTTTCATGTGCTTTTTAGTCATCTGTATGTCTTCTTTGGAGAAATGTCTATTTAGCTCTTCCACCCATTTTTTGATTGGGTCTTTTTTTTGATATTGAGCTGCATGAGCTGTTTGTATATTTTGGAGATTAATCCCTTGTTGGTCTAAGTCTACATTTTAAGGGAAGATGTAGAAACCATACTGGACTCCGGTCCAAGTAATTATTTCTAATACATATCTGTTAGATATTAAAAATAAGTTTGATCCCTCTTCCACTCTTGCGTCCATGTGTCAATTGGCCCAGCAATCAAAGTCTGGACTACAACCAACAGCCTCTTTGGCCATTCCAGCTCTGAGGGCTCATTCTAGCTCGTCCACCTGCTCATTCTAACCTAACCCCTTCCAACCTTCATTTGTTTGGTCTTGGAAACAAAGAGGTGGGGTCTGCTCTCTCCCGTCCCAAACTTATTTGTGCTGAGGCCACACGATGGTGGTCCACGTTGATGGCACTGAAAGAGCGAGCACGGCCCAACCCTGCTTCCTCCCTCTGTTTATACTTTTGTCCACTTGGAAGGCATTTGCCAGGGAAGAAAAGCCATGCATTCTTGGTCTAATTTATAGGGCACTGTTAAGCAGATGGCATAAGTGGCTTATTTTTAAGGAGGTTATTACTGGTCACAAAATTTCAAGTCAGCTATTTGCAGGGAACCCTGATGAAGGAGGCCCCTGTTTGTGGCGTCCACCCTCCAGAGCATCTGACAGAGGGCTTACTGTGCTTTTGCACCCAACCACATTTAATCCATTTATAAGACCCCTTTGTGTGAGATGCCATACCAGAGGAAATTAATGTAGGATATTGCAAACAGCTTTTAAGAATGTATTTTCTATAGAAGAACTGTGTCGTTCTGAGAGCAAAGTGGGCTTTTTTCCCCCCACATTGTTTTGACTTGACATCTCCGACATGGAGTGTTTCCAGCCAGTTATGATAAGAAAAGGCTGGAATTTTCACTCTTGTGAAAACCACAGCAGAAGAAAGCTATTAGATTATCTATTCTCTTACTCTCCTCCTGTAAATGTAAGTGCATTTAATTTGGGGTCCAAGTGTGGGGAAGAGAGGTGACAGCACTTAAAAATTAGGGTATGAAAAATTGAAAGTTCAAGATGACAATGGCTAGTCATGCGGACAACAGAAGGTAAACATGTGCCTTACATGAAGGAAGATATTTTCTCATCTAGTAGGAAATTTTAGATTTTTAATTTCTGGGAATGAAAACAAAATTTTTAAATTAAAAACTGACACCAGATGCCAACTTTTGGGGTTTTTTGTTTTGTAAGTAGGGTGTTGTGAAGAAAGTAACTACCAACTTCAATTTCCTCATTCCATAAGATAAGGACAATATGATATAAAGGAAAAGTAAGACATAATCCCATAAAGAACCATTCTTTAATAAAGCAATTTCTATGTAAAATGTCACTATACTGGACGTTGGGGGCTTTGTTTCTTCCTTTTACAACAGACAGTGAACTTACCCTTACTGCTTGGCCCCAGTTCAAGACCTGATGCTGGGAACACTGCTCTGGGCGTTGGAGTGCATCAGCTGTGAAGTCAGATGACCTGTGGTCAAGTCTATCCCTTGTCACCAGTGGGTGTGTGACTTCGGGCAAGTTATTTCCCCAACTTTCCACTTTTGCACATGCACAATATGGATAAGAGTGATACCTACTCTTCATAAGGCTGTTGGGAGGATTACATGAGGTAAGGGAAAGTGACTGGTGCCTAATGAGTGTGCAGCACTAGGCAGCTGTTATCAAAGGACTGACATAGCCCTGTGGACCATTGTGAGGACAGAATACAGAGTTAAAGCAGAGATTTTAAAAGAGCTGACATTAGAGGAGCATGATTTTTTTTGTTTTTGCTTATTTGCTAAAGTCACCTGATTTTAGCTTTTATGCCTATAAGCGTACCATTTAGTAAATAAAGAGTAGAAATTTGAAAGAAAAGAAACAATATCTTATGAAGGTAGAGGTGGCTAGTATAGAAAATGGAGTTCATAGAGGCAAAGCTTATTGCTTTTTTTCTTAATTGAAATATAGTTGAGATACCATATTATGTTAGTTTCAGGTGTAGTACATAGTGATTTGACATTTGCACACATTGCAAAATGATCACCAGGATAAGTCTGGTAACCATCTGTCCCAATAAAAAGTCATTACAATATTGTTGACCATATTCCTTATGCTATATTTTACATCCCTGTAACTTATTTATTATATAACTGGAGGTTTATGCTTCTTAATCCCCTTCCCCTGCTTCACACAACCACCTCTGGCGACCACTGGTTTGTTCTCTGTATCTGTGAGTATGTTTTTGTATTGTTTTGTTTTGTTTGTTTGCTTTGTTTTTCAGATTCCACATATAAATGAGATCATATGGTATTTGTCTTTCTCTGTCTGACTTATTTCACTTAGCATGGTACCCTCTTGATCCATCTACATTGTTGCAAATGGCACGATTTCATTCTATTTTTAATGACTAATATTCCATCGTATTTTTATATACCACAGCTTCTTTATCTATTCATCTACTGATGAACACTTAGGTTGCTTCTATATCTTAGCTGTTATAAATAATATTGCAATCAACATAGAGGTGCACATATTTTGGGTGCATGTATTTTTTCAAAGTACTGATTTTGTTACCTTTGGGTAAATATCCAAAAGTGAAATCTCTGGCTTATATGGTAGTTTTATTTTTAGTTTTTTTTAGGAGCCTCTATACTGTTTTACATAGTGGATGCACCAATTTACAATCCCACCAAAGTGCGAAGGTTCCTTTTTCTCCACATCCTTGCCAACACTGGTTATCTGCTGTCTTCTTGATGATAGCCATTCTGATAGGTGGTATCTCATTGTGGTTTCGATTTGCATTTCCCTGATGATTAGTGATAGTGAGCATCTTTTCGTCTGTCTGTTGGCCATCTGTATGTCTTCTTTGTTTTCCCAGCACCACTTATTGAAGAGACTATCTTTTCTCCATTGTATATTCTTGCCTCCTTTGTTGTAGATTAACTGACCATAGATGTGTGGGTTTATTTCTGGGCTTTCTATCCTGCTCCATTGATCTATATTTCTGTTTTTGTGCCAGTATCACACTTTTTATTACTGTAGCTTTGTAGTATAGTCTGAAGTCAGGGAGCCTGATTCCTCCAGCTTTGTTTTTCTTTCTCAAGATTGCTTTGGCTATTTGGAGTCTTTTGTGTTTCCATTACAAATTAAAAAATTTTTGTTCTAGTTCTTTGTAAATGGGATTGTTTCCTTAATTTCTATTATTTCTTCAAATACATTCTCTGCCCTTTTTTTCTTTCTCTCTTCTCCTTCTGGGACCCCAGTAATGTAGATGTTTACTTGATGTTGTCCCCAAGTTCTCTTAAACTATCCTCATTTAAAAGAAAAAACATTTTTTTTTTCTTTTTCCTGTTTAGCTTGGGTGATTGCCACTACTCTGTCTTCCAGATTGCTGATCTGTTCCTCTGTATCATCTAATCTACTGTTGATTTTTTTTCTTTCTACAGTATTGCTTATTTTAGTTATTGTATTCTTTGGTTCTGTTTGTTTCTTCTTTATATTTTCTAACTTTGTTGGAATTCTCACTGTGTTCATCCATTCTTCTACTAAGTTCATTGAACATCTTTATGATCATTACCTTGAACTCATATTGGATAGATTGCTTGTCTCCACCTTGTTCAGTTCTTTTTCTGAGGTCATGTCTTGTTCCTTTGTTTGGGACATATTCCTCTGTCTCCTCATTTTGCCCAATTCTCTTGTTTATTTTTATGTGTTAGGTAGGTCAGTTATGTTTCCTGATCTTGGAGAAGTGGTCTTAATGTAGGAGATGTCCTACGGTGCCCAGCAGCGCACTCCTCTCTGGTCAGAAGAGCTATATGCACTAAGGGTGCCCCCTATATGAGCTGTGTGTGCCCTTCTGTTGCAGGCTGACTACTGTGGGTGCTCTGGTAGGTGGAGCTGGCTCCTGACCTGGTTGGCTATAAGGCCCTGCCTCGTGAAGTTGCTACAGGCCTGCCGTGGGATGGAGTAGGCTTCCTGCATGGTTGGCTGTGCAGCCTGGATGTGCTTCTGCTGGCCTGCTGGGTCCCACGTAGCTGGCTGCATGGCCTGGAGGCACATGGCTGCTGCAGACCAACGGGTGGGCAGGGTAAGCCCCTGGTGCCAATAGGCTAGAGGGAGGATTCCAAAATGGCACTTGCCAGCACCAGTATCATCATGGTAGAACAAACTCCCAAAAATGTCTGTTGCCAGTGTCACTGTCCCCAGGGGGAGTCCCAGTTGCCTCCTGCTTCTCTGGGAGGCTCAGTAAGTGGGTCTGACCCAGGCTCCTTCCCAACTACTGTCTCTCTTCTGGGTCGCAGAGCAGGTGAGATACTACGCACATCCTTTAAGAGTGGAGTCTCTGTTTCCTATGGCCTTTTGGTCTCCTAAACATAAGCCCCACTGATTTTCAAAGCAAGATGTTCTGGGGGCTCATCTTCCCAATGTAGGACTCCCATGTGGCGATCAGACCCCACGCTCCTTGCGAAGAACCTCTGCAGTTGTGATATTCCTTCCGTTTGTGGGCCGCTGACCCCAGGGCTGTGGTTCAGACTATACTGTATCTCCACCCCTTATACTCATCTCGCGTAGCTCTTCCTTTATATCTTTAGCTGTGGAAATCTTTTCTGCTAGTTTTCAGGTTGTTCTCAAAGACCGTTGCTCTGTAAATAACTGTAATTTTGGTGTGCCCATGAGAGGAGCTGAGTCCAGGGTCCTCTTACTCTGCCATGTTGGGGAAGCTCCAAAGCCTATTGCTTCTTAAGCAGAGAGACAGAAGATCTTGGTAACAAACACAATCTGGTCTCTGAGAGCTGTTGTTCTCTGTGGTCAGTTAGAGATAGCTCAGTGTCCCCTTCAACCCTTAGATGCAGGAATGTTCCCCCCATCACTTATTTTCTTTCTCTTGTTCTGATTTTGTCATCATTTGTCAACTTCTGATTAATAACTTGGCTTTCCCGATTCTTTTGCCTAGATCCTCATTCTCCCCCAGCCTCCATCCTTCTCCTGACAAACTCTTCTTCATCCTTCAAGATATCCTCTTTGAAAAAGATTTCTCTCTCTGTCATTTCCCTAATTCTTTTACACCAAATTTTAATTTTAAAAAATTTTCTTTTTTTTCCATAAAATTGTGAGCTCCTGACAGGCAGGGGTGGCATTCTTATATTACTGGGAAGAGTTACCCTCTTTCCCAGGTGCCAAATCCAGTACAAAATATGCACTTAATAAATACTTATGGGGCTTCCCTGGTGGCGCAGTGGTTGAGAGTCCACCTGCCAGTGCAGGGGACACGGGTTCAAGCCCTCGTCCAGGAGGATCCCACATGCCGCAGAGCAGCTAGGCCCGTGTGCCACAACTGCTAAGCCTGCTCTCTAGAGCCTGCGAGCCACAAATACTGAGGCCCGTGCACCTAGAGCCTATCTCCACAACAAGAAAGGCCACCGCAATGAGAAGCCTGTGCACTGCAACGAAGAGTAGCCCCCGCTTACCGCAACTAGAGGAAGTCTGCGCACAGCAACAAAGACCCAACGCAGCCAAAAATAAAATAAATAAAATAAAAATAAATAAATAAATAAATACTTGTGGACTGAATATTGAATAAACACGTTGAATGAGTGAAGGTCAATTTGTAGGTGAACAAGTGTTAGCCAGTGTGTTGTATCAGAGTAATATAGATGAGCCATTTCTGGGGGAAAATGTTGATGTAGTTTTAAACTGATGTGACAAAAGGACTTTCTTAAAGGGAAGAAGTCACTTAACACCAACCAAACAATTACAACAATAGCAAGTCACATTTATTGAGTGCTTACTGTTTGCTGACATTTGTTAAAGTGACTTATATGCATCATCTTCTTAAACTTTTTTAGTAATCCCATGAGGTTGTATTTTTTTTAAATAAATTTATTTATTTACTTTTGGCTGCGTTGGGTCTTAGTTGCTGTGTGCAGGCTTTCTCTAGTTGCAGCGAGGGGGCTACTCTTTGTTGTGGTGCGTGGGCTTCTCATTGCGGTGGCTTCTCTTGTTGCGGAGTATGATGCGTGGGCTTCAGTAGTTGTGGCACGTGGGCTCAGTAGTTGTGGCTCGTGGGCTTCGTTGCTCTGCGGCATGTGGGATCTTCCTGGACCAGGGTTCGAACCCGTGTCCCCTGCATTGGCAGGTGGATTCTTAACCACTGCGCCACCAGGGAAGTCCCAACCATGAGGTTGTTATTATCATCCCCATTTTACAGATGAGGAAACTGAGGTGTAGAAGGATTGAGTAAAATCTCACAGATCACACAGGTGCTGAGTAGTGGAGCTGGGCCTTGAACCCAAGCTCATGTGCCCATTCCACCATTATTGCCAAGTTATATCCATCACCCTGAATAGTACCCTCAAAAGCAGTGGAGAACACACCATAGAATTTGAACAGTCTCCAAGGCATGCTTTCACAAAAGCATTACACTTCAAAGGAACATGTCTTTAGAAATACATGGAACAACTAAAGATATTCTGAAAGTTTGCTGATGGGTGAAATTATATATTTGGGTACTTGAGAAGACTTTTAGATAGGGACGAAATTAATTTTGAGAATAATTTATATTGCACTAGGCAACAACTGAGTGAAAAATAAAACAGATACAAATATGGGGCATGCAAAAAAAAATTGTGGAAAATTCAACCTAAACAACCCTAATTAATTAGTATCTGAAGAGCTCAAACCCTCTATGAATCTTACCTTGTGGCAAAGGAACCAATGCCCAATTGCAGAAATGTGAAGTTGTCATATTCTTTCATAAGTGAAATATAGAAAATGGACTCAGTTCAGGTCTTTTCATGAAAGATCTAGTTTTTTTCTTTTCCCACAAAGTTAAACTTAGCAAACAGTTTTTTTCTCCTTAGGAATTTCTTCACTAAAGGACTATTAACAAGCTTTTTAAAGTCTGTATTAATGAAAACACATTGCTTAATTACACCACTAATTACAGTCTTCTAGTAATTCCAAAGTCTAAGAGGCACCTATTAACTTGAAACTCAACACAATTTAGAAAATAAACCACAGTGAAATATTCTGGAAGAATAAAAGTACTTTGCTACAAATGCTTTTGACCTCTTATCATCCCTTTAATGTTCGCCAACTTTCTTGAAGACTAGGTTTGTGTTGACTGTTACTTTCATGTTATCCGCATTTCCCAGCAGTGGTTGAACCGGATTGAATTCTCAACTGTTCAGAACTGATCCAAATATTGGTTTCCTTTGAAGTCAGTTTTAACTGTGCTTTTGGAATAGCAGAGGAGGATCAGGACTCTTTTCCCAACTTCGTTAACCATAGCTGATTGTGGTTTATTTTAATGTGCAACACCTGCCTTTTTGATTTTTAAAGCTATTCCAATGAGCCAAGAGTTTGACTCGCTTGAACAGAGAAAGACAAATACTATATGATATCACTTGTATGTGAAATCTAAAAAACCTGAACTCATGAGAACAGAGAGTAGAAGGGTGGTTACCAGGGGCTGGGAATTGGGGAATTGGAGAGATGTTCAAGGTACAGATTTGCAACTAGTAGATGAATAGGTTCTGGAGATCTCATGTGAGTGATTATAGTCAACAGTGCTGGATTATAAACTTGAAAGTTGCTAAGAGACTAGATCTTAATTGTTCGCATTACAAAAAAGAAATGATAATTATGGGATGTGAGAGAGATGTTAGCTAACGCTAAGGTAGTAATTATATTGCAATATATAAATGTATCAAATCAACATGTTGTACACCTTAAATGTATACAATGCTATTTATCAATTATATCTCAAAAAATTAAGTAAAAAATTAAAAGAGTCTGACTGGCTTGAAATCTGTTATGTGATATGGCAAAGTGTGATTTTAACCTTTAAAGGCAAGAGAATACTCTTTATCCTCTACCATCCTAATTCTCTGGGGGAAAAGATTAATTGCAAGGGGATAAGTGTGCTGCCTGTAATTATGTGGTATGTGTAAGAAAAGGCTAGGTCAAGTGCCCCAATACAGCTTCTTTTATAAAACAAGACCTGACCTGAGTGGATAAAAAGCAATGGTGGGAATTAGATCAGGGAAAGAAATCAACCCAGATGTCACTACGTTTTATTATGAAAGTAACAATAGAATGGAATCACTTTTAAAAAACTTTAGAAACAACCTACACTTATTCTCAGTTAAGATTCCTTATTGGTCCCTGGTTGAACTTTAGAAAGATTTAAGCTGAAAGAAACCAAGTGTTCAGCATGCATCAGTGAAATTCTCCTTAATTTAATGATCAGAGAAGAATAGGATCAGAAGAAGGTTAGATGTAGCATCAAATCCTTAAAAAAAAAATCTTAAAAGGCCACACATTGTCACATCAACTAGGACTAGGCATAACACTGATTTCTTTCAACAGAATTGAGTAAATATTTGACCTCCAATGTCATTATGGTTAATGTATATTCTAGACCTCAGAGGACACTGAGACGGAAGCTTTGCTTTCTGATTGGCTCCCTAATAGCCTTTGCTTGCTTGGGAAAGACTGATAATATACTGTGTCCTTAACTTAGTGCAGTTCAACTCTTAGCTGTTCAAGAGATAAAACAGTAATGATCTCATCCTTTGATGATTTAAGTTCATGTGATTTGTAAATCAGTTCATAGTAATAACCTCTGGGTTAACTATTAACTCTCTGAAAATATTCAGGATTAATATCATTCCTTTATTTAATTCTGAAAAGATTGAGATGTAGTTGGTGCACATACATGAATGTCCCATAGAATAAAGGATGACAATTACACTAATATTTCTAGAACTTGTATCTCTTGCAATTCCCTATAAGGATGCAGCAAACTCCCCCACGTTAAATTACTCATTTTGATAACTATGTGAGAAGAAGAGGCCCAGATGGTATTTCTGAGAATGGCATCAAAGCAATTTAAAATGCTCATTGGCAACATATCGCATATTTATGTGTGAGTGGAGAGTCATCTTTTGGCTACATTAATGCTGCAAAAATAAACACACTTTGGTCTCTGATGCAAAGTTGAAAGTTCTCATGGCAACTTTCACTTTGCTTACCAGATACAATAAAATAGTCAACATTTATCTGTCAACTGCATGTGTTAAACACCTACTGTGTGTTTAGTATCAGGTGCTGTGGAGCCTTAGAGAGAAAGACATTCAAGGACTTTATAGTTTAATGGGGGGGGAAGGAGAAACACAAATGTGTACATGTAAACAAGCATGGCTGGAGATGTATAAACACACACAATCCTGACCATCTGTGCAAAGGTGGAAACTGACTGGAAGGATAAATGTGGGTGGGTGGAGGGAGTGAAGCAGCTGAAATGAGGTGAGTCTTGTTTTGTCAAGGCTGCGTTGGGGTTTGAACGGAATGTGTTTTACATCTCTCAGAAAGTTGAGAAGTAAGATACATACATGAACGGAATTTTTCATTCCATTTTTGGTGCAGCGGGTAGGGGTCTATGGGATTTGAGAGAGGACTGGCTTGAAGTGAGAGAAACACCCATGGCAGTGATTTTCAAAGTGTGGTCCTGAGCACCAGCATCAGCATCACAGGGGCAATTATTAGAAATATAAATTCTCAGGCCCCACCCCAGACTTCCTGACTCAGAAACTCTGGGAGTGGTCCAGCCGTCCATGTTTCCACACGCCTGCCAGGCATTCTGATGCTCCCCCAACTGAGGAACGCTGCTCTGTGAGGTGGTTCTGAGGCTGGAGCAAGAGTAGTATTTCTGAAGTAGCAGGTCCAGAGGCCAGCAGTGTCCGTAGGAAGGTTCTAGAAGCAAGCAGCTGGTGAGGAGGGGCAGCTGGTGAAGGCCTCAGAGCTCTCTGGCGGGAACTCCACGAGGCTGAACTGGAGCCCTCTGAACTGTGTCAGAGCCGCGATTCTGAGTTAATGTCTTCAGAGAATTCTAACTTTTGCATTTCCTGACTTTTATGAGCGTGTTGAGTGTTGTAATTCTGTGAGGCTTTTAAATGTAATTTCCTTTGCTTTTAAGGAAAAGTTGAGATGGGGGGAGGGGGTTTTTAGGGGTTGGGTGGTGGCTGGTAGTGAGATGGTAAAAATGGGGAAACCATGTTCAAAGGGAATAAAGCTTCAGCAAAATTATTCTGTAAAGATATTGCTGCAAAGCCTGTATACCTTTACCGAAACATGATAAGATAATAATAATAAAAGCTAATATTTAGCTCTTATGATGTGGCAGGCATATTCTAAAGTATTTACGTATGTTGACCCATTAATCCTCAGACCAGGTTCTGGGGTAGGGCCTGTTATTGTTGCCATGTGTTAAAAGAGGCAACTATATCTCAAGAGTGGTTAAGACACTTGCTCAGGGTTACACAGCTAGAGCTGGGACTAGAACCCCAGCTTTCAGACTGTGTTTTTAGCCGGTATACTATGTTATGCTGCAAGAACTTAAACACTGCATGACAACTATTTCTATTTTGAAAGATTTCTGTGACTCATTGTTCTAAATTGTTTGGCTTTTGAGAATTAGGCTTCAGGGCCTGATGACTTTCTTATTTAATTTTCTGGTTGGCCAGCCGAGTATTTCGTGAGTCTAGCCAGTTCTCACAGAAGGTAGCCAAACCTGACTTCTGGGTAGAGTAAATCAGTTACAAAAAAAGGTTAGGCTCAGTGCCAGAGCAAAGCTTGGAAAGACTCTGGAACCCCCCGCCAGCCAGAACAGTTGAGCCCAGTGTCAGCAAGGGTTAGAAACTCCTAAAAGACCTGGGTTCCCCTCTGAGGACATGGAGTGTGGGTTCCATGGGGTGGAGGGAGCTAGAGGGAGGAGAAAGGAAGGACTCAGTCAGTTTGTTTGTTTGTTTCTTTTAGTTGTTTCTGAGATTTACGTTTTAAAGTAATAACTAGAATTATGACTTATAACATTAAACCAGAACATATAAAATTTTTAGAAATTTCATGTAATATCTGAAACATTTATATTAACGTATTATCATACAAATAACTCAAAGAAAGTTTCATATTAGTTGTTTTGTTTGTTTGTTTGTTTATACTGCAGGTTCTTACTAGTCATCAATTTTATACACATCAGGGTATACATGTCAACCCCAATCGCCCAATTCAGCACACCACCATCCCCACCCCACCACGGTTTTCCCCGCTTGGTGTCCATACGTTTGTTCTCTACATCTGTGTCTCAACTTCTGCCCTGCAAACCGGTTCATCCATACCATTTTTCTAGGTTCCACATACATGCGTTAATATACGATATTTGTTTTTCTCTTTCTGACTTACTTCACTGTGTATGACAGTCTCTAGATCCATCCACGTCTCAACAAATGACTCAATTTCGTTCTTTTTTATGGCTGAGTAATATTCCATTGTATATATGTACCACATCTTCTTTAGCCATTCATCTGTCAATGGGCATTTAGGTTGCTTCCATGACCTGGCTATTGTAAATAGTGCTGCAATGAACATTGGGGTGCATGTGTCGTTTTGAATTATGGTTTCTTCTGGGTACATGCCCAGTAGTGGGATTGCTGGGTTGTATGGTAGTTCTATTTTTAGTTTTTTAAGGAACCTCCATACTGTTCTCCATAGTGGCTGTATCAGTTTACATTCCCACCAACAGTGCAAGAGGGTTCCCTTTTCTCCACACCCTCTCCAGCATTTGTTGTTTGTAGATTTTCTGATGATGCCCATTCTAACTGGTGTGACATGATACCTCATTGTAGTTTTGATTTGCATTTCTCTAATAATTAGTGATGTTGAGCAGCTTTTCATGTGCTTCTTGGCCATCTGTATGTTTTCTTTGGAGAAATGTCTATTTAGGTCTTCTGCCCATTTTTGGATTGGGTTGTTTGTTTGTTTAATATTGAGCTGCATGAGCTGTTTATATATTTTGGAGATTAATCCTTTGTCTGTTGATTTATTTGCGAATATTTTCTCCCATTCTGAGGGTTGTATTTTCGTCTTGTTTATGGTTTCCTTTGCTGTGCAAAAGCTTTGCGGTTTCATTAAGTCCCATTTGTTTATTTTTGTTTTTATTTCCATTACTCTAGGAGGTGGATCAAAAAAGATCTTGCTGTGATTTATGTCAAAGAGTGTTCTTCCTATGTTTTCTTCTAAGAGTTTTATAGTGTCCGGTCTTACATTTAGGTGTTGAATCCATTTTGAGTTTATTTTTGTGTATGGTGTTAGGGAGTGTTCCAATTTCATTCTTTTACATGTCGCTGTCCAATTTTCCCAGCACCACTTATTGAAGAGGCTGTCCTTTCTCTACTGTACATTCCTGCCTCCTTTATCAAAGATAAGGTGACCATATGTGCGTGGGTTTATCTCTGGACTTTCTATCCTGTTCCATTGATCTATATTTCTGTTTTTGTGCCAGTACCATACTGTCTTGATTACTGTAGCTTTGTAGTACAGTCTGAAGTCAGGGAGCCTGACTTCTCCAGCTCCGTTTTCCTTTCTCAAGATTGCTTTGGCTATTCGGGGTCTTTTGTGTTTCCATACAAATTGTGAAATTTTTTGTTCTAGTTCTGTGAAAAACGTCAGTGGTAGTTTGATAGGGATTGCATTGAATCTGTAGATTGCTTTGGGTAGTAGAGTCATTTTCACAATATTGATTCTTCCAATCCAAGAACATGGTATATCTCTCCATCTGTTGGTATCATCTTTAATTTCCTTCATCAGTGTCTTATAGTTTTCTGCATACAGGTCTTCTGTTTCCCTAGGTAGGTTTATTCCTAGATGTTTTATTCTTTTTGTTACGATAGTAAATGGGACTGTTTCCTTAATTTCTCTTTCAGATTTTTCATCATTAGTGTATAGGAATGCAAGAGATTTCTGTGCATTAATTTTGTATCCTGCAACTTTACCAAGTTCATTGATTAGCTCTAGTAGTTTTCTGGTGGCATCTTTAGGGTTCTCTATGTATAGTATCGTGTCATCTGCAAACAGTGACAGTTTTACTTCTTCTTTTCCGATTTGGATTCCTTTTATTTCTTTTTCTTCTCTGATTGCCATGGCTAGGACTTCCAAAACTATGTTGAATAAGAGTGGTGAGAGTGGACATCCTTGTCTTGTTCCTGATCTTAGAGGATATGCTTTCAGCTTTTCACCATTGAGAATGATGTTTGCTGTGGGTTTGTCATATGTGGCCTTCATTATGTTGAGGTAGGTTCCCTCTATGCCCACTTTCTGGAGAGTTTTTATCATAAATCGCTGTTGAATTTTGTCTAAAGCTTTTTCTGCATCTACTGAGATGATCATATGGTTTTTATTCTTCAGTTTGTTAACATGGTGTATCACATTGATTGATTTGAATATATTGAAGAATCCTTGCATCCCTGGGATAAATTCCACTTGATCATGGTGTGTGATCCTTTTAATGTGTTGTTGGACTCTGTTTGCTAGTATTTTGTTGAGGATTTTGCATCTATATTCATCAGTGATATTGGTCTGTAATTTTCTTTTTTTGTAGTATTTTTGTCTGGTTTTGGTATCAGGGTGATGGCAGCCTTATAGAATGAGTTTGGGAGTGTTCCTTCCTCTGCAATTTTTTGGAAGAGTTTGAGAAGGATGGGTGTTAGCTCTTCTCTAAATGTTTGATAGAATTCACCTGTGAAGCTATCTGGTCCTGGACTTTTGTTTGTTGGAAGATTTTTATTCACAGTTTCAATTTCATTACTTGTGATTGGTCTGTTCATATTTTCTATTTCTTCCTGGTTCAGTCTTGGAAGGTTATACCTTTCTAAGAATTTGTCCATTTCTTCCAGGCTGTCCATTTTATTGGCATAGAGTTGATTGTAGTAGTCTCTTAGGATGCTTTGCATTTCTGCGGTGTCTGTTGTAACTTCTCCTTTTTCATTTCTAATTTTATTGATTTGAGTCCTCTCCCTCTTCTTCTTGATGAGTCTGGCTAATGGTTATCAATTTTGTTTATCTTCTCAAAGAACCAGCTTTTAGTTTTATTGATCTTTGCTATTGTTTTCTTTGTTTCTATTTCATTTATTTGTGCTATGATCTTCATGATTTCTTTCCTTTTGCTAACTTTGGGTTTTGTTTGTTCTTTTTTCTCTAGTTCCTTTAGGTGTAACGTTAGATTGTTTATTTGAGATCTTTCTTGTTTCCTTGAGGTAGGCTTTTATAGCTATAAACTTCCCTCTTAGAACTGCTTTTGCTGCATCCCATAGATTTTGGATCATCGTGTTTTCCTTGTCACTTATCTCTAGGTATTTTTTGATTTCATCTTTGATTTCTTCAGTGATCTTTTGGTTATTTAGTAACGTATTGCTTAGCCTCCATGTGTTTGTGTTTTTTACTTTTTTTCCCTGTTTATCATTTCTAATCTCATAGCGTTGTGGTCAGAAAAGATGCTTGATATGATTTCAATCTTCTTAAATTTACTGAGGCTTGATTTGTGACCCAAGATGTGATCTATGCTGGAGAATGTTCTGTGTGCGCTTGAGAAGAAAGTGTAACCTGCTGTTTTTGGATGGAATGTCCTATAAATATCAATTAAATCCATCTGGACTATTGTGTCATTTAAACCTTCTGTTTCCTTATTTATTTTCATTTTGGATGATCTGTCCATTGGTGTAAGTGATGTGTTAAAGTCCCCCACTATTATTGTGTTGATGTCGATATCCTCTTTTATAGTTGTTAGCAGTTGCCTTATGTATTGAAGTGCTCCTATGTTGGGTGCATATCTATTTATAATTGTTATATCTTCTTCTTGGATTGATCCCTTGATCATTATGTAGTGTCCTTCCTTGTCTCTTGTAACGTTCTTTATTTTAAAATCTATCTGATATGAGTATAGCTACTCCAGCTTTCTTTTGATTTCCATTTGCATGGAATATCTTTTTCCATCCCCTCACTTTCAGTCTGTATGTGTCCCTAGGTCTGAAGGGGGTCTCTTGTAGAGAGCATACAGATGGGTCTTCTTTTTGAATCCAATCAGCAAGCCTGTGTCTTTTGGTTTGAACATTTAGTCCATTCATGTTTAAGGTAATTATCAATATATATGTGCCTATGACCATTTTCTTAATTGTTTTGGGTTTGTTTTTATAGATCCTTTCCTTCTCTTGTGTTTCCCACTTAGAGAAGTTCGTTTAGCATTTGTTGCAGAGCTGGTTTGGTGGTGCTGGAGTCTCTTAGCTTTTGCTTGTCTGTAAAGCTTTTGATTTCTCCATCGAATCTGAATGAGATCCTGGCCGTGTGGAGTAATCTTGGTTGTAGGTTCTTCCCTTTTATCACTTTTAAGTGTATCATGCCACTTCCTTCTGGCTTGTAGAGTTTCTGCTTAGAAATCAGCTGTTAAACTTCTGGGAGTTCCCTTGTATGTTATTTTTCGTTTTTCCCTTACTGCTGTCAGTAATTTTTCTTTGTCTTTAATTTTTGCCAGTTTGATTACTATGTGTCTCGGCATGCTTCTCCTTGGGTTTATCCTGTATGGGACTCGCTGCACTTCCTGGACTTGGGTGGCTATTTCCTTTCCCATGTTAGGGAAGTTTTCGACTATCATCTCTTCAGATATTTTCTCTGGTTCTTTCTCTCTCTCTTCTCCTTCTGGGGACCCCTATAATGCAAATATTGTTGCTTTTAATGTTGTCCCAGAGGTCTCTTAGGCTGTCTTCATTTCTTTTCATTCTTCTTTCTTTATTCTGTTCCGCAGCAGTGAATTCCACCATTCTGTCTTCCGGGTCACTTATCCATTCTTCTGGCTCAGTTATTCTGCTATTGATTCCTTATAGTGTAGTTTTCATTTCATTTATTGTATTGTTCATCTCTGTTTGTTTGTTCTTTAATTCTTCTAGGTCTTTGTTACGCATTTCTTATATCTTCTCAATCTTTGCCTCCATTCTTTTTCCGAGGTCCTGGATCATCTTCACTATCATTATTCTGAATTCTTTTTCTGGAAGGTTGCCTATCTCCACTTCATTTAGTTGTTTTTCTGGGCTTTTATCTTGTTCCTTCATCTGGTACATAGCTCTCTGCCTTTTCATCTTGTCTCTCTTTCTGTGAATGTGATTTTTGTTCCACAGGCTGCAGGACTGTAGTTCTTCTTGCTTCTGCTGTCTGCCCTCTGGTGGATGAGGCTATCTAAGAGGCTTGTGCAAGTTTCCTGATGGGAGGGACTGGTGGTGGGTAGAGCTGGCTGTTGCTCTGGTGGGCAGAGCTCAGTAAAACTTTAATCCACTTGACTGTTGATGGGTAGGGCTGGGGTCCCTCCCTGTTAGTTGTTTGGCCTGAGGCAACCCAACACTGGGGCCTACCTGGGCTCTTTGGTGGGGCTAATGGCAGACTCTGGGAGGGCTCACGCCAAGGAGTACTTCCCAGAACTTCTGCTGCCAGTGTCCTTGCCCTCACGGTGAGCCACAGCCACCCCCCGCCTCTGCAGGAGACTGTCCAACACTAGCAGGTAGGTCTGGTTCAGTCTCCCCTGGGGTCACTGCTCCTCCCCTTGGGTCCCGATGCACACACTACTTTGTGTGTGCCCTCCAAGAGTGGAGTCTCTGTTTCCCGCAGTCCTGTTGAAGTCCTGCAATCAATTCCCTCTAGGCTTCAAAGTCTGATTCTCTAGGAATTCCTCCTCCCGTTGCTGGACCCCCAGGTTGGGAAGCCTGACATGGGGCTCAGAACCTTCCCTCCAGTGGGTGGACTTCTGTGGTATAAGTGTTCCCCAGTCTGTGAGTCACCCACCCAGCAGTTATGGGATTTGATTTTACTGTGATTGTGCCCCTCCTACCGTCTCACTGTGGCTTCTCCTTTGTCTTTGGATGTGGAGTATCCTTTTTGGTGAGTTCCTGTGTCTTCCTGTCAATGATTGTCCAGCAGCTAGTTGTGATTTTGGTGTTCTTGCAAGAGGGTGTGAGAGCATGTCCTTCTACTCCACCATCTTGGTTCCTCCCCAGTCAATTTGTTGATATCATTTTCATTGGTGAAGTGCATTGGCTTTGGGTTTGGATGATGGCTTGAGTTTGAGGACCGATTCATTCCCTTGCTAGATGTGGAAACCTACTGCTATGCCTCAGTCTTCCTCACTTATGAAACACAGGTAGTATTATTGCTGGCCTTAGTGTTGTTTAGAGGAATAAATAAACGGTACACTTAAAGTTCTTTAAACAGTGCCTGGCATACAGCAAGTACCAAATAGGTGTCAATTCTTATCCTTCTTGTTTATTGACCTCCTGCTACCTGCCTGGCACTGTTCTACAATCTTTTGAGAACACTGATGACCAGGTACCACTATTTTTCGCATCAGCACTAGGACTTAGGTATCTCCCATTTTGCAGGGGAGGAAACTGAGTCTCAGTGGGGTCATTTGCCTGAGGTGACACAAGCAGGGAGTGGCACAGTGAGGCTTTAACTGGGGTGTGCCTGAGCCCATGGCTTGGTGGCACTGCTGTTGTACCTCCCACAGGCAGCCGTTGTGCTGACATTCACCCCCACTGGATTGAAAGAATTGGCTCTGAGCCCCTGGGGAAACTGATACTGAATTACTGCTTTATTCATGCTTTTAAAAGCTGGGTTTGAAGTGGCTTTTAATCACTTTCCTCAAACTTTTACCACTGTGGAAATCCTCCCAATTTGTTGTCTTATGGATACATCAGCAGAAGAACTGTTTGATGGGACCCGTGATTTTCTTGTGGTTTTCCAACCACCGTGTGATGGATAAGTGGTTTGAATCACAAATGCATGGGACTTCCTCTGCGGAAATGAACGTAGATGCCACAGTCACATTCCCTGACACTTCTCACACTTAACTTTGCACTGTTACTAACACATTGGCATCATAAACTTGGCGCTCTCTGTCCATTGTCTACATACGAAGGAGCAGCTGGTCCAGATGAGGAGAGAGGTCTACTATGACCTCTGACCTCTTCCCAAGCCTGGGTTGCTGTCAAGGTCATTGCCAGGCATAGCACTCAACTTCCTGTTGCTGTAAATTGAATTTATTGTTCTCTGACTAGTCCCGCAACAGGTTTGGACTTCTTTAGTAGATTGTTTTCTCCCCTTGGTGTCTTACTGTGTCTGTGTCAGACAAGGCAGGGAAGTATTGGGGACCCCAAAATAGATGCCCTAGATGTGAGAGACTGAGATTCAAGGGGTATATTAATGGGCATTTAGCTCATATCTGTGCATGTTTTACTGCTATTTACACAGAAAATCTTTTGACTTTATAATATTTACTTTAAAGTATACTGTATGCCAAGAAAATACAGAAGCAAGAAGCAAAATTCACAGTACCAGTGACTACATAAACCTAGAAACAGAGACGGTATTTGACTTTTCGTTATCAGGTTGAAACATATAAAATTGCCAATACAAAATATTTTTGACCTATAAAAACAGAATGCCCCTTGGGAAACAAAGGAGTTAAAATTAGATGAGAAAAAAAAGATTAAAAAATATGAAAATGAAAGCCCCCCCCCAGCCTCCATATATTATCAAGACAAATGATAACTGAGGAGTTTTTGCTAGAAAATTTAGCAATATCTTTATTGGAGAGGGGTGAGCAGTCTTTAAAATTTGGGAAAGATGAATTTGATAAGACAAAATATCAGAGGAAAAATGTTATGAGGGGCACTGACTTAACCCATTTGAGTCTCAGTTTTCTCATTTATAGAATGGGAACATTATACTGGGTGATTCAATGTGAAGAGTCTGAGACTTAATGGACACTTGAAATAGGCATGGGATTTGAAAAGCAACTCTACATAAGTCAAGATGCTCCAAAATAGATAGAAAAAACTTTTGAAGAAGTATGGCAAAGGCAGATCAATTTGGGATTGGTATCTTTTTTTATCTTTCCAAGGCCTGTTTAAGCTTAACATTACACAGAAGCATTCCTAAGTTGCTACATTCCATGGAATTTTAGGTCTCATGCCCGTCATAAAAAAGAAAAAAAATCCATTTGCAGATTTGACCACAAACAGGAGGTGATTCTTCTTACCATCCGCCTTGAAAACATCTTCCGCCATCTCAGTGTGGCAAAGGGCATAAAACACACACCCTCACCCTCCTCAGAGGTTACTAGGAGCTACAGGCAGCTGTGGACAAGAGCATTTTACAGATGCTTTGGAGAGAAGCAAAGTCTCTTTGGCAATATCCTGATAATGTCTGTATTTTTTAGCAAATCCATCAATAGGGACTAAAGTCAGTTCTTCAAATGGGAATGTGATCCCTCTTCAAGGATGTGGCATGATGCTAATAGGTAACATTTCCAAAATACCAATAATATGCCAGACACTCTTCCAAGTGTTTAATTTTTTTAAATTTTTTTTGCTTTTTATTTTTTTAACATCTTTATTAGAATATAATTGGTTTACAATGGTGTGTTATTTTATGCTTTATAACAAAGTGAATCCGTTATGCATATACATATGTCCCCATATCTCTTCCCTCTTGCATCTCCCTCCCTCCAACCCTCCCTATCCCACCCCTCTAGGTGGTCACAGAGCACCGAGCTGATCTCCCTGTGCTATGTGGCTGCTTCCCACTAGCTAGCTATTTTACGTTTGGTAGTGTATATATGTCCATGTCACTCTCTCACTTTGTCCCAGTTTACCCTTCCCCCTCCCCATATCCTCAAGTCCATTCTTTAGTAGGTCTGCATCTTTATTCATGTCTTGCCCCTAGGTTCTTCTGACCATTTTCTTTTTTTTTTTCTTTTTAGATTCCACGTATATGTGTTAGCATACGGTATTTGTTTTTCTCTTTCTGACTTACTTCACTCTGTATGACAGTCTCTAGGTCCATCCACCTCACTACAAATAACTCAGTTTCATTCCTTTTTAAGGCTGAGTAATATTCCATTGTATATATGTGCCACATCTTCTTTATCCATTCATCTGTTGATGGACACTTAGGTTGCTTCCATGTCCTGACAATTGTAAACAGAGATGCAATGAACATTTCGGTACATGACTCTTTTTGAATTATAGTTTTCTCAGGGTATATGCCCAGTAGTGGGATTGCTGGGTCGTATGGTAGTTTTTAGTTTTAAACTATTCTTAGTTTTTTAAGGAACCTCCATACTGTTCTCCATAGTGGTTGTATCAATTTACATTCCCACCAACAGTGCAAGAGTGTTCCCTTTTCTCCACACCCTCTTCAGCATTTATTGTTTGTAGATTTTTTGATGATGGCCATTCTGACCGGTGTGAGATGATATCTCATTTTAGTTTTGATTTGCATTTCTCTAATGATTAATGATGTTGAGCATTCTTTCATGTGTTTGTTGGCAATCTGTATATCTTCTTTGGAGAAATGTCTGTTTAGGTCTTCTGACCATTTTTGGATTGGGTTGTTTGTTTTTTTGATATTGAGCTGCATGAGTTGCTTGTATGTTTTGGAGATTAATCCTTTGTCAGTTGCTTCATTTGCAAATATTTTCTCCCATTCTGAGGGTTGTCTTTTGGTCTTGTTTATGGTTTCCTTTGCAGTGCAAAAGCTTTTAAGTTTCATTAGGTCCCATTTGTTTATTTTTGTTTTTATTTCCATTACTCTAGGAGGTGGGTCAAAAAGGATCTTGCTGTGATTTATGTCATAGTGTGTTCTGCCTATGTTTTCCTCTTAGAGTTTGATGGTGTCTGGCCTTACATTTAGGTCTTTAATCCATTTTGAGTTTATTTTTGTGTATGGTGTTAGGGAGTGTTCTAATTTCATTCTTTTACATGTAGCTGATCGGTTTTCCCAGCACCACTTATTGAACAGGCTGTCTTTTCTCCACTGTATATTCTTTCCTCCTTTATCAGAGATAAGGTGACCATATGTGCGTGGGTTTATCTCTGGGCTTTCTATCCTGTTCCATTGATCTATCTTTCTGTTTTTGTGCCAGTACCATACTGTCTTGATTACTGTAGCTGTGTAGTATAGTCTGAAGTCAGGAAGCCTGATTCCTCCAGCTCCATTTTCCTTTCTCAAGATTGCTTTGGCTATTCGGGGTCTTTTGTGTTTCCATACAAATTGTGAAATTTTTTGTTCTAGTTCTGTGAAAAATGTCAGTGGTAGTTTGATAGGGATTGCATTGAATCTGTAGATTGCTTTGGGTAGTAGAGTCATTTTCACAATGTTGATTCTTCCAATCCCAGAACATGGTATATCTCTCCATCTATTTGTATCGTCTTTAATTTCTTTCATCAGTGTCTTATAGTTTTCTGCATATAGGTCTTTTGTCTCCTTTGGTAGGTTTATTCCTAGATATTTTATTCTTTTTGTTGCAATGGTAAATGGGAGTGTTTTCTTAATTTCACTTTCAGATTTTTCACCAAGTGTTTTAAATCTATTAACTCTCTTAATCTTGATAGCTCTCTGAGTTCAGTACTGCTTATACAGATGATAAAACTGAGGCACAGCTGGAATGTAAATGTTGGCAGTCCACACACAAATGGATTAGGAAAAGCTAGACAACCCAGGGAGGAGAGAAACTTAACAAGGAACAGAAGCATTCTTTTAGTTGGGAATAGTGGGAGGAGGTGGATGTTTCTATCCTAGTCCTACTATGATTCATTTAACAGAACAATGACACTGTATGTCATTTAATTATATCTCACACACACACACACACACACACACACACTTAGTTCTCATACTCAGCTACTCTGTTTTCTTCATAAATCGTAAGATAATGAGCCTTTCTGGGTATTGTTAGAGGTAGATAACTGTACAGGTGGGGCCGCATCTGATATTGCAGTATCAGTGCCGGGTTTGGTGTCCTTTCAGGCTTGGTTAAAATCCCAACTTCACTATTCATCAGCTGTGTGACCCAAGTAAATTGCCTGATGTCACCCATATGTAAAAAAGGCTTAACAGTACTTACTTCACAGAGCTGTTGGGAGGTTTAAATGAGATCATATGAATAGTTAACAGAGTACATAGCACAAAGCAGATGCTTAGGAAACAGTGACAACAGTAGCTATTTCTAGAGTCACCTAACAAAGTAAGCCACCTCATTTCACAATGCTTATTTTTCCAGGTTTAACTGCGTGTGACACCCTATGAACTTGTTTCTCAAGGTACTTCAGTGGACCCAGCAGATAGAAATATGTTTAAAGTAATGAGCTTGTTCATTATCTTGCTAATTTTATGGGTCAGTCAAACAGGATCTATATGATCCTGGAAATGAAGTGATGAAGACAGTGCTGCTAAGCTGAGATTTGTGGTGGGGCAGCTCTTCCCATAAGATGCCTCTGCTAGACTTCCCTTTGCTTTTTCTACCTCTGTGCTGGAAGCCAGAGCTATGTGTATTTTCGTTCTCAGCATTCTCATATGTTGATTTTTTTTTCACCTACTAAAATGTAGTAAGCTTAAGAAAAGTTCAATTAAAATGAAACATAAATATTTTCTTTCTTACTGTGTCATTAAAAACTCTACCCCCACGCCCGAAGTTCCTTGGCATCCGCCCAAAGGAAACATTTTTCCCTCTTGGCCCCCTGCCGTTTAAGGCATAGAGGAAACAGATCTGCTTAGTCTGTCTCAACAGGATCCTTGCATGGGGAGAGGAGCAAAGGTTTCAAAGGACTGGAAAAGAGAGTACGAAGTAGAAAAGTAAGCCAAGAGAAAAAAGATGGAGCGTGAACACTAAAAGAGAGAGAGAAGAAAACGATTTCATAAGACAAGCCTATAATGGACAGTTTCTGGAAGATAGCATCTTACCCTGAGTTTCTGCCTTGAAGATATAAAGCTCACTGTTAGGTGATGACCTGCTCCAGAAGAGAGTCCAATATAGCGTTATTCCTGACTATTTCTAATGGATTCCAACATTATTCAACATAGCTAGTACTTCAAGTTTATGTTATGAGGTGAGATCGTCTTCACCAGCATCAGTAGCACTAATATTTACTGAGCATTTACTATTGCTATGAAGCTAACAAAGATTAGTTTCTTTAATCCTTAAAAAACCTTGAGCCAGCTATGATTATAATCCCAACTTTAAAGATGGGAAGTTTAGGGAGGTTACAATTAGTAGAGAGTGGATCCTGGATTTAAATCCCGGCAGTTGGACTCCAGTACTTGTGCCCTGAATCTTACTTGATTGTACACTCCCATTTGTTGGGCACCTTTTCGGAGTTCTTCCTACTATAACTCCTCTCCCTCCTCTTCCTCTTAATCTTCTGCCTTCCCCTGTTTACGTGGATCCCATCCACAGAGTCAGGTTCTATTTTGTAAGTGGTGGATCATCCAGTTCTATTTCCTATCACAGAGCTAAGGTATTCCTACCAGTCATCTTTCCAATAGATACTAATCCAGTGGAATCAGGATTCCATTGCCAGAAAAAATTCAGATAGAGGGAACTGCTCCATCTAGAGTTCCATCTTGCAAATAAGCTCAGTTATTTTCATTTGCTGCTCTTCCTCCCTTCCTCCCTTCCCCAGAAACTTTTGCCTTGTCTAAACATTATGCTTTTATTCCAGGTTGAGCCCCGAATAAACTGATCTATGGTGGCGCGCACAGAGAGCGGCTTCCTGTGGATATTGGGAGGGCAGCACATTCCTTTTCATCTTCTCTTTTCTAAACAAATATATCTCTGTTTCAGTCTTTCTTCCCATGTGCTGAACACTCTCTGTTTCTTTCTTTCATCCATTTAGCATGTCAATTTCTGTTCTGCGCACATTAAAGCAATAGAGTCAACACTGAGGTGAGGATGGGTGATTGCTTTACAATGTTCTCATTTTAATCAGCCCATCCTTACATTCATGTAGAAAAATTTCAACCTGAAAAGTGACACAGAGGCTGCTGAAATCCAGATAAGAGTTTCTCTGATGTTCATCTGTTGAGGAGCTTGACATGTAGAGAAGATACAGAGTTTTTTACTTTCAAAGTCCTATTCCAAATAAGATAAATCCCTGCCCCTTAAAAGCAGTGGTTGCTAAAACCCTTAAAAGTGGTTGGGCAAAACGGTTCCCAGAGAAGATTGGCTACTTGTGGTTATGTATGAACATAATATCTCTTCAGTTATGAGGTACATTACATTTGCTAGCTGTGTGACTTCCTTTTTTCTTTAATAAATTTATTTATTTATTTATTTATTTATGGCTGTGTTGGGTCTTCGTTGCTGTGCACGGGCTTTCTCTAGTTGCGGCAAGTGGGGGCTACTCTTTGTTGTGGTGCACGGGCTTCTCATTGCGGTGGCCTCTCGTTGTGGAGCATGGGCTCTGGGCGTGCGGGCTTCAGTAGTTGCAGCATGCGGCCTCAGTAGTTGCAGCATGTGGGCCCTAGAGCGTGCAGCCTTTAGTAGTTGTGGCACGCGGGCTCAGTAGTTGTGGCGCACGGGCTTAGTTGCTCCACGGCCTGCGGGATCTTCCCGGACCAGGGCTCAAACCCATGTCCCTTGCATTGGCAGGCGGATTCTTAACCACTGCGCCACCAGGGAAGTCCCTAGCTATGTGACTTTGAGTAATTAATTTCTATGTAGTTCAGTTTCCTCATCTATGAAATGAAGATGATAAAAATAACTACCTCATAGGGTTGTCATGAGGAATAAATTTATCTTAAGACTTAACATTGGAAGTTCAAGATGTGTTACCTATTATTATCATTCATTTAAAATGCTAGACCTTCTCTTTCTTATTTTAGTAGTATCCATTTGCCACCCATACATTCTTCCTCCCTCCTTTCCTCCCTCCCTCCCTCCCTTCTTCCTTCCCTTCCTTCCTTCCTTCTGAATGTGTTTATTTAGTAACTGGTATGTGCCAGACACTGTGCTAGGCTCTGGAATACAATGGTAAGCAAAAAGAGATAGTGTTCCTGCCTTTACAGATCTTACAGTCTAGTGGGGAGACCAGGTAGAAATTAAACAATCATACAAGAGTATATACATGTCCTGTGATACATGCTTTGAAGGGTTCATGAGCCGGTTGATGATGTCAGAGGAGTTTGAAACATGGGGATTTGGCCTAACCAGGAAAGAGAGGGCATTCCTTAAGCATCCTTCAGGAGCTGATATGAGTTAAGAGCTAAAAGGTGAGTAGGAGAGACAACTTGGCAAAGCAGGGAGGGAGAAATGTTCCCAGGCGGTGTAATCTGGGTGAGGAGAGCAGAGGGAGTGAGGAGGGAGGAACATGATGCAATAAGAAAAGGGAAAAGGGTGGGAGGCACAGATTATGCAGA
Source organism: Pseudorca crassidens (assembly GCF_039906515.1). Taxonomy (NCBI): domain Eukaryota; kingdom Metazoa; phylum Chordata; class Mammalia; order Artiodactyla; family Delphinidae; genus Pseudorca; species Pseudorca crassidens. Next base: position 38,899,392 of record NC_090302.1, on the reverse strand, counting down.
GCTTCTCGACCTAATCTACCAGCTAAGTGTTTGGAGCAATGGGGATCCAGAGAAAAAATTTAGGCTAGGTTTTACGTGTATGTGTGGGGTATTTAGACTTTAGTGGTTTTATTTGAGTTTCCAAAAGAGTGCTGTGAATGAATTACTGTGAACTAATACTGTGAATTAGTGAGTTACTGTGAATTAATGTAAAGACAGATTTGGAGTGGGCTAAACAGGATGTGAGAGACCAAGTAGAAGGGTCTTGCAGTAATTTACGAGAGAGATGACATCAGTTTAGACTATGATGGTGGTGGCCAAGGTGGAATGATGTGGAAGGACGTGAGTGGCCTTTAACGAATAAAATTCCTAACATTTGGTGATGGATGAGGTTAGGGATCGGGGAAGAAGAACCGGGTGCCGTGGATGACTTCATTAATCCTAATGAGAGTGAACAGTTTCCCTTTTGTTTCCCTTCAGTGCCCAAGAACTATAGACTGGTATAATATGTGGGGTCTTTATAGAGTTGAAATTGTTAGCAGACCCGAAACATTTGAGAAAGGCTGCTTAGGTGTGCTTTTTATTTAGCCAAAATAAAAGAGGAAGTTGACCTTCAACCCTTGTCTTTGTTTTGTTCCAGCAGCAGAAATCATTTTTGGTTGCTCTCTGACTTGAGTAAACAACACTCCCTGTCACCTTATCCCTTTGACGGTCAGTTCCACTTCTATATTTTCACTGGGACATGATTCTTACTGACAGGAGAAAGTTCAGCACCCAGGCCTGCAGCTGTGAAAATACTTGCTCCTCTCCAGAACTATTAGTACTTCTGGGAAACCTGTCACAGTGCCAACCACTTACTGGTCCTGAAGTGACCCTGTTATTTTGGGAGGTAGTAAAGGAAACGATATTTTAAAAACCCCAAGTGGTACTCTCTTTGGGCATTGAAAGGTGTAAGTGATAAAATGCTCACTATACTTAAAGGCCAGAGGTAAACGGGTGCTGGATGCTCCCCAGACTCCTTCTATGTGTCAGCAAAATATATCTGAGCTTGGTAAAATAACCCAGGACCGAAGCGTTCTCTTCAGTTGAATAATCAGACAACAAGAAGCAGTCAGTTAGGTTAGGCAGAAGTTAGGCAGAAAAGCTAACTTCTTCTGTTCCTGATTTAGAATTTTTATTACAAACAAAACACAGTCCTTAGGCAGATTTAAGAGCACAGGAAGAAGACTTTAGATTTTGAACTGCTGTCAGTGGAGCCCATGTTTTACTTACCTTTGTCTCTAAGCACATCCACGGTGCTTGTCACATAGTAGATACTCAATGAACGTTGGGTGGATAAAGCATTCATGTATGTTTTCATGGGTATTTATAGGGTATAGTGAGTTAATTATTTTTGTCCCAGTCTGTAGAGATGGGTGCTTCCTGTATTCCAAATTTATTTTGAATACTATTTAGCCACAAGGATGTTCTAAAATTAAATAATAAGGAAATCAGTTTTAGTACAATTTTACATGTTCTGATGGATACACTTGCTGACCAGGTGCAGCTGTGGATGCTCTCCCTGGAAGAAGCTTTTGCAACCTAAATTGCACTAGAATGAGGTTATTGATGTGGGAGGAGGGGAAAGTAAGATAAAACTCACACCTTAATTTCTAGACAGGATTTCTATTTTAAAAACCAGTTCCAAGCGCTCCTTGTATACCTGGCCCAGGCACTGGAGATTTACCAACGATCTGTGATTTGAAATGACCCAGAACAGGCCCAACGGTTCCCCTGTCCTTGGAAGCAGCTGATCTGTTCTCTTGACTGCTGATCTGTACTTTCCCACCATCAGCTTCCTAGTCAGGGCTCCATTCCTTCCGGTCTATCCTGTTGGAATAGTCTCTTTACCTTCATTTTCATGCTACTCTAGTCTTGACTTCTTGTTGCTACATTACTGTGTTGCTGGTTCTCAAATGGTGGTTCCCAGACCAGCAGCATTAGCATTGTCTGGGAACTTAACTATTAGAAATGAAAATCCTTGGGCCTCACTCAAGAAGAAACTGGCCATGGGACCCAGCAATTTTAACAGGCACATAATCTCAAATGTGAGAACCACTGCTGATACAAAGCTCAGTTCTGAGCGTGTCACCTCTTTGTTCAACACCCTTTATTGCCTTCCTTGTCAGCGACCATGTAACCATGTGTTTGTATGTCCTTCTACAATAGAGCAACAGCTTCTGTTTCCCGATCCATGTAGGTATAGGTGTACCCACGCTCTCCAAATGGATTACTCCCCCTTGCCTCTGCTCTCCGGCCTTCTCTCTCTGTTAATGCTGGTTCCTCTGCTAGGAATGCCGCCCCCCTTCCCTCTCCTTATAGAAACCTTACTCATTTCTTTGAAGGCCAGTTAAAAATTAATATTTATCGAAGTAATTCATACCTGTGACTTTAAAATCAAATAGTTTTGAAGGATTTATAAAGAAACATGACAAGCCCTACCCCACCTCGCAACCCCAATCCTTCTATCCCCCCAGTTCCATGCCCCAGGGAAGCCTACTTTAGCCACTTCTATTTTAGTTCTTCTTGTGTTTACTTCTATTTACATAACTAATATGCAACTACTTCTATTTAAAAGTAATTTAGAAATATTATCTATTAAAGGTAATTTGAAAATATTTAATATTAAATATTCTATTTAAAAGTAATTTAACAATATCATCTTGCCATGGTAGATACAATTTGAATAGATGAAATTTTATAGACAAAATTCAGTAGGTAAAATTTGGTAGACACCCCATTCCCCTCTTCATTTTTCTCAGTATATCCTCAATTAAATCTTGATTTCGTGCCAAGTTCATCTTGGAATGAAAGGTGATTTTTTTTGTGGAATGTTTTCAGATACTGCCCTTTCCCTGCTCCTGTAGAACTCTGCATCTCTCCTGGTGCATGCGCACCCTTCCCTTGTATCACAACAATGATTGTATGTGTGTGTTTCCCATCCCAACTAGGTTGTAACAACCAGGGAAATCTAACCTGTCTTTTACTTTCTCCACAACCTCCCAGGGCACAGCACAGGGCCTGTGATATAGTACACACTGAGTAAGTGTGGCCAGTTTAACCATAAAGTAAAACATTTACCTGACCTTTGAAGCTTGGTGCTATGACAGCAGTACTAGGAATGAGTCTTTCCTTTCCAATGTGGTTTTCTAATATTACCGTGGAGAATATTAAACTGGAGTCAGGAGACTTGAGTCAGATCAGTCTTCTTGGTGACTTCCTCTAAGACTTGGGAAAGCATTTAATGGCTTTGCTTCCATTTTTTTCATCTATGAAGTGTCAACAATAATATCTATGGACAGAGTTGTAGTGAGGCCCAAATGCAACAGCACATGTTATCAAATACAAGGTATTCCATTGATTTGGTGTATTTAAAAAAAAAGGCAAACCATTTTCTGGTTGCACATAGCACTATAAAGAACATTAAGGACAACCTTTAAAAAGAAAACTCCATTTTTAGATTATCCAGAGGGTCTTTCTTTCAAGGTCAGCCTAAGAGTTTTTACGGGGGAGTTGTATTCTCATCGTCTGAAATTTGAAGCAAGGAAGCACAAATGCTTCGTACCACTTGTCTATTCTTATCTGTTGATGAGAAATCAGCATTACTTCCAACCTTTTAGGCTTTGAAGGGATTTCAAGCTTTATCTTGATTTAATGGTTGAAAAACAACGAAAGGCACATTTTCTAAGAGCTTCCCTGGTCCTACTCATCAGAAAAGTGTGAGCTACTCTTCAATCAAAACTAATTAAACCGGGCTTCCCTGGTGGCGCAGTGGTTGAGAGTCCGCCTGCCGATGCAGGGGACACGGGTTCGTGCCCCGGTCCGGGAAGATCCCACATGCCGCGGAGCGGCTCGGCCCGTGAGCCTATGGCCACTGAGCCTGCGCGTCCGGAGCCTGTGCTCCGCAACGGGAGAGGCCACGACAGTGAGAGGCCCGCGTACAGCAAAAAAAAAAACACACAAAAAAACCCGAATTAAACCTTGGGCTTCCCTGGTGGCCAATGCAGGGGTTTGGCCCCTGGTCCTGGAAGATCCCACATGTGGCTGAGCAACTAAGCCTATGTGTCACAACTACTGAGCCTGTGCTCTAGAGCCTGTGAGCCACGACTACTGAACCCGAGTGCCACAACTACGAAGCCCGCATGCCTAGAGCCCACGCTCCACAACAAGAGAAGCTGGTGCAATGAGAAGCCCGCACACCGCAACGAAGAGTAGCCCCACTCGCCGCAACTAGAGAAAAGCCTGTGTGCAGCAATGAAGACCAAATGCAGCCAATAATAAAATAAATTAATTAAAAAAAACTAATTAAGCCTTAAGTGTATAACCAACTTACAATTACCAAGGTTACTGGGACTACATGCATACATAATTATATCTTACATTTATATAGTGCTTTTAACTTCTTCAAAGCACTTTTCACTGTATTGCATATATAACATAGATGGATTTTTTTTTTAATCCACAAATCAGGTGAAAAAGAAACCTTTGATTCAATAATTTCAACTTTGTACCTTTCCAAAGCTATTAGAACTAGTAAAATTGTCTAGTAGAACTTTCATTGCTCTACTCTCTTCTTGACCCCTCTCAACTAAAGGCGAGAAATGACTGAAAGATTTGGAGGAATCTCCAGAGGAAAGGAACCCAAGAAGGAGAGGCAGGCAAGGACCTGCGCCATCCACAGACTAGATCATTAGTGCCAGGGTAATTAAGAATAATGGACTGTATATGTGATTATATCCAGAAGTCCAGGAAGAGATGAAAAAGCACGGGAAATGATGCATGAGTAGCAGTATTTACAGGACTCTTGTCATTGTCATTCACTCCACAGGCATTATTGAGTACCTACTGTATGCCAGGTACTTTCAACAAAGGGGATGGATACAGCAATGAACAACCCAGGCAAGACTGCTACTGTCATGGAGATGGCTTTTTTGAATGGTGAAGACATGCAATAAACAAGAACATAAGAAGACAAATCAGATAAGTTCTGTTTATGGACTTTTATGAAGTCCATAAACACCAGAATGTGATAGTGAGTGCCTTGGGGAGGCCATGCTATTTTAGATAGGGTAGCCAGGGAAGGCCTTTCAGGGTATTTGAGCTGTATCCTACAAGAGGAGCCCACCCTGTGTAAGTCTGCTAAACAGAATGATGGAATAAGTGAACTCATCAAGTTCAATGCTAGAGGGAGGGCCAGGCCCCACCAGT